>NC_134843.1:40514034-41159034 GCF_965363235.1 Mytilus galloprovincialis | reverse complement strand
ATTAAGCTAAGATTTATATTTATACCTTATTACTTTTTGTATTTTCCTGTAATAGTGTTTGATCCAGAAATATTTAAAAGCATTCCAAATCTCCCGTATGTATGCTACTACATTAAGACATACTTAAAACTGCAACTATTATAAACATGATATGGTCATTTTATAACAGGGATAGATATGGTATCATATTAAAGCAGTCTTTTAAAGTAGCCCTGATTGTGTAGGACACAGGCTTGTATACCGGTAGTATTTTCCTTTGTATCATTCGGTATCATTCTTTATACCTCTTTTTTCAATGGAATGTCAATTATCATAGTTGGAAACAGTGGATGTTTATAATTTGGAGCTACTCACTCTTTGCCATTACATATGGCAATGGTGGCCACTTCAATTGCAGTATTAAAATTCAAGGACTGTGGTACCTGTATGACGGACTCAGAGAATATCATAATGTAGAAAGTGGGCTAAAAAAAACAACAGAGACAACAGCCAATGCCAGGATACAGGCAGAGCCATGCACTTTACATTTTACATCAATTAAAAAATTAAAATGAATGTAAATTTTATGGTTTTGAGAAAAAAAAATGTATTTCTGTTCCACATTATAGGAAAAAAAAAAATTTGCTTTCCTTCTCATAAGAAAAAAAATTTTTATCGGAGGAAGGTTCTGAAAAAAAATTTATGAACATAATAAAAATGTTACAACAAGTGATGATGTACGTCTACCAACAGATCTACTAGATAATGAACAAAGCAATTGCTTTGTCAGTTAAGAGATATCTTTAGTACTTCAGATATCTTAAATTGGTCACACTGATAGAGCTCATGTTACAACAAGTGCTGATGTACGTCTACCAACAGATCTACTAGATAATGAACAAAGCAATTGCTTTGTCAGTTAAGAGATATCTTTAGTACTTCAGATATCTTACATTGGTCACACTGATAGAGCTCATGTTACAGACTTGAAGAAAGATAAAAGAAGAATGTGTCCCGTAGACACGAATGCTCTCCTTAAGCTATGCAATTTTCAAAGTTATAAAGTGGCATAACTCTAGACTGACTGCTCAAATTTGAACTATGTTTGCAAGTTGGGGTTCTGAGCATTGTATATGAGTTTCGTAAATTTGATTGAGAAACTTAGTCTAAGTTACTGTGTGGATTTCTGTAATTTTGTTTCTTGGCTTTGTGTGAAATTTACAAAATTTGTACAACTAAAGTGCGGAAACAAAAATTAGACGAACGGAAGGATTGACGGTCAAGGGTACTCTTTGATATTTCCCATTGACTACAGTGGGGCACACAAAAAAAAAAACAATAAAGAAGCGATTTTGACACATCACATTAACAATGTTAGAAGAAGTTTGCAACCGTCTTCAACATCTTCTGGCAGCTGGTATCATTTGTACATTTTATTATCCATGGTCGAACGTTGACCTTTGTAGACAGATAGATGGGGAAAATGTGCATTGACTGTAGACATCTTAACAACCACATGGTTCGTGATTCCTATGCACTTCCAACGAGTGAAAAGATCCTAGGCACACTTGATGGAAACAGCTTGTATACCGTACTTGATATGAAGTCTGGATATCATCAAGCAGAGCTTAAGCAATGGAAGTCTTTACAGTAGGACCTCTAGGATTAATTAATTTCAATATCTTTTATTTAGGCTTTTCAACAGCTCATCAACATATCAGATGGATTTGAATTTAGGCAACTTTCATCTCAATATCTTAAAAATGTTTTGTGTGTGTATTATTCTAGACGACCTCATCATTTACTCTGACAGCAATGATGAAAACCTAGATCGTCTTGGAGAAAGTTCAACAGAGTACAGAAAAGAGGACTGAAATACTTTCTTGTTAATACCAGAGACATATAATGTATTATATGTCTCTGTTAATACGACCTATACGAATATGGCACAATTTGTAATGCGATTTTGTTATTAAAAGTTAACTGATTTTGTGTTAAAACTCGTCTCACTGTTTTTGTTGTGCATTGCCATAGATTTTCACTTTTGTTCACGTAATCTGAACAGCAAATCTATTTTGTAAAAAATATTTCTGTACTCCGAAGGAAATTCTCATATTTAAAGTTGCACTATTAAATCTAACGCCATTTTATGTTTTCTTGTTTTTGTTAATGTTTCTTTTTGATCGAGTTGATATTTTATACTATATTAGTTTTAGGTAAGGGCGAAGGTTATGGCCTTTTAAAGTGTTTAAACCCGCTGCATTTAAGTCAGGAACCTGTTGTTCAGTGGTTGTCGTTTGCTGATGGGGTTCATAAAAAGTAAAATCACAAAAATACCGAACTCCAAGGAAAATTCAAAAAGGAAAGTCCCCAATCGAATGGCAAAATCAAAAGTTCAAACACATCAAACGAATGGATAACAACTGTCATATTTCTGACTTGGTACAGGCATTTTCTTATGTAGAAAATGGTGGATTGAACCCGGTTTTATAGCTAGCTAAACCTCTCACTTGTATGACAGTCGCATCAATATTGTCACCGATGCGTGAACAACACAAAACTTATTTCATAAGTGTTTCTCAATTATCATTTTTCGTTTTATATAGATTAAACTTTTGCTTTACATGTTTGGATTGTAATACACTAGTCATTTTGGGGGCCTTGCTGTTCGGAGTGAGCCAAGGCTCTGTGTTGAAGGTAGAAATCTGCAAATTGTTACTTGGGTGGAATGTTGTCTCATTGGCATTCATAACACATCTTCATGTTTCTATGAAGTTGTCACTCTTTTTCCAAGAGAAAGTAAAGTATATTGGCCATGTCGTTTCCAAGAATGGTATGAATAATAAAGGCAACAGTAGTATACCGAAATTCACAAATTAATTGAGAAAAAAACCAATCCGGGTCACAAACTAAAACTGAGGGAAACACATCAAATATAAGAGAAGTAGAAACACAACACTAAAATGTAACACACACAGAAACGAACTTTAATATAAACAATGGCCATTTTCCTGACATTTTAAGATAACATCAACTCTGTTCCAAATAAGTTAGAGAAAGTAAAGGATTGACCAAAACCTATATCATCAGAAGTAAGAAAGTTTCAAAGCTTTGTTGGTTACTACAGAAAATTTGTGAACGACATCAGTAAGATCACACGGTCTTTATCATATAGATATAGGAAGATGTGGTATGAGTCTCAATGAGTCAAATCTCCATCCAAGTCACAGGGCATATGTATACCAGTGTAAAAAATTTAGGAGGTGCAAATCAAACTATAAGCAACTATAAAACTGGTGATGTAGTGCAAGATAGTCTTAAACAACATTAAGTCGTAATTGGTGTGCAGCTTACAACCTGGTTGTAGGAGGAACACTCTTTCCCCATCAAGATATATATAGGTTAACATGGTGTTCTTCAAATGGAAGGGATAAGAACCAGATCGACCAACTTATGATAAATGGTACATGGAGACGTTCATTACTAGATGTTAAAGTTAAGAGGGAGCAGATGTTGGTAGTGACCATCACCTTGTTACTGCAAATATTAAGATGAAATTGAGAAGTACAGGACGTAAAACACTTGTTCCTACACGTTATGACATTGAAAAACTACAAGATCATAAAATAAAGAATGCATTCATCCTTCAATTGAAGAATAAGTTCATTTTGGCAACGAGCATCACTGAAGAGACATGTATTGTCGAAATGCGCATTTGGTGCAAGAAAATTGGTACCGTTAATTTTATTTCAAGCTTTGGCAGATAATCCTGATATGGTCCCATTAGAATCAACAGAAGTCAACTCAAAATGGGATGAAATAAGAACAATATACGAAACAACTAGCCAGGACTGTCTTGGTTTTAAGCAGGGCAAAAAGGTGAGGAAATGGATAACACCAGGTACTTAGAAGAAAGACGCCATATGAATAAGAAAATACTGGACACAAAATCAGAAAGGCTACAAGAAAGACACAAAGCCAGCTATAGAGTTTTTGACAAAAATGTTAAGCAAATGGCTAGAGCAGACAAAAGAGCTTACATTGAAGACCTTGCTAAACGCAGAAGAAGCAGCTGAAAAGGGTGAACAGGCAAAAAATTACAAGATAACAAGAGAAATCTGTGGTAAATTTCGAATATCAATATCAATATTAATAATGATGTCCATATAAAAGACAAAAATGGGAGGCTATTGACAACAGAAGAAGAACAGAAAGCCAGATGGGCAGAACACTTTAAAGAAGTACTCAACAGACCAGCTCCAGAGGAAGAAGCAATTATAATTGAGGCAATTCAAGATTTGGAAATAAATACCAACTTACCGGAAAGACAGGAAATACTAACAGCAATAAAAGCATTAAAAATGACAAATCACAAGGGCAAGACAATCTTAATGCAGAACTTTTCAAAGTCGACCCAGAACTTGCAGCTTAAATTCTTCAATCTCTATTTACTTCAATATGGGAAGGAAAATAATACCTGACGATTGACAAAAGGCATAATAATAAAGTTAGCCAAGAAAGAAGCTCTAAGGGATTGTAACAACTGGCGAGGTATAACTCTATTGTCAAACCCAAGTAAAATCATGGCAAAAATTATTATCCAAAGAATAATAGATGCAATTGATAAACAGCTAAGAGAGGAGTAAGCAGGATTCCGTAAAGGTAGAGGGTGCATTGATCAAATCTTTGCTTTACGTAGCATCATCGAACAATGTACAGAATGGCAAAGACAGCTCTACATCAACTTTGTGGATTTTCAGAAGGCTTTTGACAGTATCATCTGAAAGACCTTGTGGCGAATACTCAGATCAAATGGAATTCCAAAAGAAATAGTTGAACTCATCAGAAGTTTCTACAACAATTTCACTTGCAGTGTAGGGCAGGCACCATCTGGTTTGAGGTAAAAAAAAAACAGGAGTTAGACAAGGCTGTGTGATGTCTGCTCTTCTTTTCAATGTCGTCATTGACTGGGTAATGAGAAAAACAACGGAAGATGCTCGAAGGGGAATAAGATGGAACATTTCATCAACATTGGAGGATCTTGATTTACTGATGATCTTGCTCTTTTATCGCATACCCACCACCACTTACAAGAGAAGACAAACCGCCTAAATACTTTTGCTAGTCAAGTTGGACTTAAAATCAGCCAAACCAAAACTGAAGTCATGACCCTAAACATCAATAACCCAACTCCTATCCTAGTAGATGGAAAAGATCTCCCCATTACAGAAACATTTACATACCTAGGAAGTACAATAAGAAACGATGGAGATGCAGGAAATGACATCAGGAATAGATTGAACAAAGCCAGGAATATACTAGTATTTAGATCACTTAACAATGTATGAAAATTATCACAGTACTGTAAGAAGACCAAACTAAAACTGTACCAGAGTTGTGTACTATCTACTATGTTATACGGATCAGAATGCTGGAGGATGACAGACGTCGATCTTAACAAACTGTCAGTTTTCCATACCAAAAGCATAAGGAGAATCCTGCGCATTTTCTGGCCAAACAAATTATCTAATAAGATCTTCTAAACCAGTGTCAGCAAGATAGCACGGGTACAATATTAGTGAGAAGGCGTTGGAAATTGATTGGGCATGTGATTAAAAGAGATAGTAATTCCATCACAAGACCAAAAAACACATGGAGACGTACTATAGGAGGAGAACTGAGGACCATGAACAAAACATGGAGAATAATAACAATAACGGTACCAATTTTTCTGCACCAGATGCGCATTTCGACAATGCATGTCTCTTCAGTGATACTCATGGCCAAAATATTGATAAAAGATGAAGAGCTATAATCCAAAAGTTCCAAAAAATATAGCCAAATCCATGAAAGGAATCAGAGCTTTGCATGAGGGAGATACATTCCTCAATTTATAATAATTTCTAACATTTTGTAACAGCAAATTTTAATAAAACAAAAAATCCGTATTTTCATGCCAGTACCGGAGTACTGGCTACTGGGCTGGTGATATCCTCAGAGACTAACAGTCCACCAGCAGAGGCATCGACCCAGTGGTAGTAATAACAATAACGGTACCAATTTTTCTGCACCAGATACGCATTTCGACAATACATGTCTCTTCAGTGATACTCATGGCCAAAATATTTGATATCCAAAGCTCATATAAAAGATGAAGAGCTATAATCCAAAAGTTCTAAAAAGTATAGCCAATTCCATGAAAGGAACCAAGAGCTTTGCATGAGGGAGATACATTTTTCAATTTATAATAATTTCTAATATTTTGTAACAGCAAATTTTAATAAAACAAAAAAATCCGTATTTTCATGCCAGTACCGGAGTACTGGCTACTGGGCTGGTGATACCCTCGGGGACTAACAGTCCACCAGCAGAGGCATCGAACCAGTGGTAGTAATAACAATAACGGTACCAATTTTTTTCTGCACAAGATGCGCATTACGACAATACATTAGAACAGTAGAACAGATGGCCAAAGACAGACAGAAATGGAGAACCTTTGTCGCTGCCCTACATGCCGATGGCATACCGGGCAGTAAGTAAGTAAGTATGTCGCAATTTCAGAAACCACCAGTAATTGGTTTTCCTCATTATAAGCCCCTTTTTGAGTAACCATGCAAGGACTTGGTGCTTTGATAGAACAAGAAAACAGTGAAAGCTTATGCCAGTCGTCACAGAACTGAACAAATAAGATGCTCCTGGGCATATTTAGATTGCAGCGCTTTTTGCACACAATCATTACATTTTCTACAAACCAGGTAAATATAATAAAAGAAGATGTGGTAAGATTGCCAATGAGACAACTATCCACAAAAGACCAAAATGACAAAGACATTAACAACTATAGGTCACCGTACGGCCTTCAACAATGAGTAAAGCCCATACCGCATAGTCAGCTATAAAAGACCCCGATAAGACAATGTAAAACAAATCAAACGAGAAAACTAACGGCCTTATTTATGTAAAAAAGATGAACGAAAAACAAATATGTAACACATAAACAGACGACCACCACTGAATTACAGGCTCCTGACTTGGGACAGGCACATACATTAATAATGTGGCGGGGTTAAACATGTTAGCGGGATCCCAACCCTCCCCCTAACCTGGGACAGTGGTATAACAGTACAACATAAGAAAGCCAACGCTAATGCTGATGATTTGTCATGGATACCAAGACTGATTGGCATGGTTTATTATGATATGACACATAAACACAAAATGTTCTGACATTGGTATCCATATAGTTTATACAGATTATATGATACTTCAAGCTTAAGTCTTAATATTACAAACTTTAATTTACTGAAATAGACATTGGAAATCGAAAACGTTAACATTTTGAAAGCTTGATCATTTAGTAAAACCTATTGAGTATTGTGTTGTTGAAATTTTTATTGCCCTAAATATACATGAAATTCTTGCCACTAAACAATACACCTTACAACCATACAAGTAGATTGTGAAACTTTGTATGGATAACTACCTCCTGAGGTTTGTTTTTACTCCCGCATTGCGGGAGGGTTCTTATAGATACCTGTAGTAGTAAACATATATCCAATATTTTGAAAGTAATTTAATTATATAAGATTTAAACTTACTTATACATGAAAAGTAAAACAATTAGATTATGAAAATAAGAGCTGTGTTGAACTGATGTTAGATGTGTCAGAAAAATACAAAGGAATATGTATGCAGTAAATAGTGTGTTAATAAAAACAAGAGGCTTTAAAGAGCCTGTGTTGCTCACCTTGGTCTATGTACATATTAAACAAAGGACACAGGTAGATTCATGAGAAAATTGTGTTTTGGGGATGGTGATGTGTTTGTAGATCTTACTTTACTGAAAATTCTTGCTGCTTACACTTATCTCTATCCCCATGACCCCTGGGGACTCGCCTTCTTTCGCATTTGATTTGTTTTATTGTCCAGTACAAGAATATATATGGTTAAGGGGTGGGGATCTTGACCATTTCCAAGTTTTCAAACAACAGGGGGTGGGGCTGACCCAAAGGGACTCCCACTTTGTTTCCTTGAATTTGTTTTGTTGCCCGATACAAAAATATATATGTTTTAGGGGTGGGGATCTTGACGGTTTCCAAGTTCTCAGACATGAGGGGGTGGGGCTGACCCAAAGGGACTCCCACTTTATTTTATTTGTTTTGTTTAGTTGCCCCATACAAAAATATATATGGTTTAGGGGTGGGGATCTCGACCGTTTCCAAGTTCTCAGGCATGAGAGGGTGGGGCTGACCCAAAGGGACACCCACTTTATTTCATTTGATTTGTTTAGTTGCCACATACAAAAATATATATGGTTGAGGGGATGGAGATTTCAACCGTTTACAAGTTTTCAAAAAGAAAGGGGTGGGGTGACTGACCCCTCTGGAGTTCCTCTATATTTCATTTGATTTATTTCATTGTCCCATACAATAATATATATGGTATATGGGTGGGGATCGCAACTGTTAATAAGTTCTCAAACAACCAGGGGGTGAGAGTGACCCCAGGTGACTCACCTTTTATTTCATTTGATTTGTTTTATTGTAAGGTATAAGAATATATATGGTTTAGGGGTGGGGATCTGACTGTTTTTAAGTTCTCAAACATGAGGGGTTGGGTGGGGTGACACCATGGACTCAACCTAAATCTAATTAATTTGATTTGTTTAATGGTCCTGTGATCATTACTGAAAACCATGTGTGTCTGTCACTTACTGTTTTCAAGTTATAAAACTTATTAGTTATTGAAAATTAAAAAAAAAAAATCCCATAATGTTCTATAGTAAATTCCTCCCTTCTGTTGGTCCCTCAAAATACAACTAAATAGACCCCAAGAAGAAAAATAATAAGAACTGAGCAAAAACTTTGTTTAGGAGTCTTTTATTAGTATAATTACGAATTTTGTTATAGTCCAATTTTAATGCCGAATATGTAAAAGGCAGAGGTTATTATAGTCTGAGTTTGTTGTGGGCCGAGATGAGATGAGATACCAAAGTCCATGATACTTCCGATACTCTCAGGCTTTTACCTATTGAATAAACATTTGTAAAAATTGTAGTAAGTGACGAAAAATGTTCAGTCATGAAAAATTTTAAACACAGTATTAATTTTCTCTTCAACCAGAGGAAGGTAGTAAACCTTTGAAACCCTGATTATAGTACTCCCGTTTTGAGGCACACATATATGGATCTTACCAAGGACGTATAACTAAAATGTCCTTGATCTGACGCATGTCTGGAGAATGCCGATAAAATCATAATGTAGAAACTGCTGTCTCGTTTGTGTATTGTGTATACACCTTATCGCTATTTGTCCACCATTACTGGATATCACACAGGTTCCCGTAAAATTTTGACATCACAATACAAAATAGCTGACGCCACAGTGGAAAAGTGATTGTTGTATGCGTCAAAAGTTCAAGCGGCCGGGTCAGCCGGGATTAGCGATAAGGTGTATTGATTTTACTTTCCGCATAGCGCAGATCCGCGAAGTAGTGTTTATTTGTCATTTTCAAATAAAGTTGAATAATTTGATTTATCAATGAAAATTCCGTACATTTTAATTCAAGCTGTATGCTATTAAAATAGAAGAGCTCAAAATTTCAAAAGCATCTTTCTATTATTAGTTTTCAAACACCAGTACTACATTATCTAGAAGTAGGACACACTTCCTAAAGTAAGATAGTCTTTCTCTTTTCCGGTTAGAGGCCGATGCCTTAAGAAAGTTTATTGCTATAGCAAACTTTCCAAAAATGAAAACATTATTTTCTGGATTTACATTTATGAGGAATGCTCAAAGCTGAATAATTGAAAGCCAAAGACGTATAGGAACTGAAACAGTTAGAGAGCTATATGACCAATAGCCAGCAATTGTTTATAAATTTGTTCTATAACTGTAAATTGATAATAAAACACCTTTTTTCTTGTTTTGCTTTAATTATTTCTTTATAATAGATTACAATAAATTATCAATACAAATAAAATCCATTATTTTTTACAAATTCATAAACTACAACAAAATCATAACAACATAAATAAAGAAATATCACATAAAAGACACATGCTATATGGTCATCATCTGTCCTAAATATTGACCCTGTTTAATATCGTAAATATTGGTAAATAAGAAGTTATTGTTAGGCCCCATTTTGGCCCTTTATATTCAGAGATCACAAAATCTTTCAAATAAGATGTTCGCAAGACATGTCGTTGTCAGATATAAGTAATAAAACATGTTTGAATTTTGTTTACAAATGTCTTGTAGTTAATATATTAATTTTGTTTACAAATGTCTTGTAGTTAATATATTAAGAGCAGGTCTTACCAAAGAAGATATTTTAACACATAATTTCTAAAACAAAGATTGTGATAGGAAAATATGGTTTCGGATTACAGCTTTTGATCATATTCAATTGTATGATACCGACTGCGTGAGGGCTCATCAACCTGTCAAGATCGTTAAAAACCACCAATAAGCAACATAAGTAAAGTACAACTGTACTTGCAATTTTCTGTGAACTATCAAGCTATGCATAAAATGACAGATGACATATCAACGGTGTAACACAAGGCCATTCAAAGATAAATCTTTAAAATTTGTAGAAGTTCTCGTTCTTGTTTTTAGCATGAGCAAAATTTCAATCTTTCTCAATTCAACTTTATTTTTATTTTTTAATCATGAAATTTTCATTTGAATACTAAGCATGCTAAGTATTTACACACAAAAATTGTTTCTGCCATTGTATGACACACAAAATTTAAGAGTTCCCATTGGCTATCAAAAAGAATTCTTCAAAGTCAGTATAAAATACTTTTTTTCAATCACCAACAATAAACTATTACCATAATTTGACTTTTAAATTTTATATTGAAATCTAAACGTTTAATTTATACAAAGAAGTAATTTAATATTTTAATGTTAGCTTTTCCTTCACTGAAAATGAAATGTAGTTTGAAAAGATTTAGTACAATTTATTAAAAGGAACTAATTGTCTACATAAAAGTAAGAATACAAAAAGAAAATTATATGCAAGACATCTTAATATCCTCATTTCATAGGTTTCCCTACTTTTAAGAATGCATTATGACATCACAATTTCCATTGAAAAAAACTGCATAGTATGAATTCATATGACATACGAAAACATAAGATCTGACCATAAGTTGATGAAAGATTTGATTCGACTAAGGTGGGTGATAATTTTATCTTTGAATGGCCTTTTTTAAAGGAGTATTTTACTATAGATAAGATATAACATGTAATGCAATTTATTTAATGGGTATATAATACCTATTCTTAAAGGTGAAAAGCTTATGTATATGATCTCTAGATTTATGCTGATACAATGTATAAGCTCCTGTCAAAATAGATGCCTTCCCTCAATCCCCTCCTCTATTCAGCATGATGGTTAAAATATACTTTAACAATTTAAAATTTTTAATTGAACCAAAATGAAATAACAAATTTTCTAGGCTGAAAATTTCATTATCTATATAAGTTCTTTTGTTTGTGTGATATATTTTTTGGCTACAGTCCTAATAATTGAATGCAGGCAATGTTTTTGGGCTTCAGTCCTGGTTATTAAAACACTATCATCCAGTACTGATTCCAGAAGTTTTCAGTTTTTTTTCTTTCATTTCTTTATCAGAAAATGCAAAGCCCCAGGGGCTCATATTCAGATAAATCTTGTACCAAACATGCAGCAAATTTTGAAAGCAAATGAAATACCTTTAAAAGGGCTCACCATAATCAGTGGCTTATTTAATTAACGATCTTGTAACATTTCAATATTGCTTTCAAAGTATTAATACAGTATTTGCCAACATAAAAAACAAATTTCATAACAAAGCCTACATAGCAGCTCAACCAATATACACATGGATAATAAATAATGATCATATGCATAAATAAAAATTACTCAATTTACAACCAATAAAATTTATAATTATTTTCTGGAAAAAATATGTGATGTAAAGAAAGATTCAGTGTAACAATCGTCACAACTCGGCCGATTCCGTACCTCATCTAAGGAGAGAAGCGGAGTCACCCGAGGATTGCCGATTGTCAGTGTAATTAAATCATGAAATGTATTTTTCGGTTCTTGCTAATAATGATTCATGTATAAATAATGAAACACAAAACATGCAGAGAGAAATCATCCGACTTTAAAAGCAAAAACAAAATCATAATTAGTACTTATTATTTGCGTTCATTATACTATCTTTCACACAGAAGCCAAATTTATAATATTAAAATATTAAATGTTCCCTACATAATTTATTTCATTTAAGGAATGACTGTAATCTTTTTCTGTCTATGAAGAAATAACATTAAAAATGTGGTGCACACTGAATAACGCGCATAGCAGGTTATTTAACAGTGTGCACAACATTTTTTATGTTATTTCGAATAGACAAAAAAAATATTACAGTCATTTCTTATAATTTAATTCTAAATTCCATTTTAAACTGTAGAAAACCAAGAAAAATGTTGATGACGACACGGTCACATGACTAAATTATGTCTATGGGCTCATAACAAAATAACGTCAGCCAATCAGAAGATGCGTTACATCCAAAATTAAATTATATAATAATAAATATTTAATTGATTTTACCAAAATTTTCAAAATAATTTCTAACCAAATCTGCAATACTGACTGCAACTGATTTTCATATATTGAGTTGGATTCTTCAGTATTCAAAATATTCTGCATACATTAAATTTAACTCAATAAATCAAAATATCTTATTTATTTACCTATCATAAATCATAAGGATGTGATGGTATAATAGTTGAATTGTAGCTGCTAACAAAATTCTTTTATAGTACATATTAAATATGTTGTAGCAGGAACAATTCTGCCTAAGATTTAGAGTTTTACCAAAGGGAGCTAAAAATTAACTAATAACTCTGTCTGCTACAATGTGTTATTATAAATCACACCACACATTCTGTACTTGAACAACAAGTTTCTTCATGCTTACCCATTGTTTTGTATAAAATACATGATATTTTGAGTATATATGTTTTGATAAACAGCTATAACATTTTAAAAAAGGTCTCATTATATTAAACATTGATATTGTATAAGTACTTAGTACTTAACAATTCTTGTAATACCTGCAGCAAAATCTTAATTTTGTTCAGAATTGACAATGAAATAACCATTTTAAATGAAATCAATAAATATAAATAAATTTTCACAAATTGCACAAACTAATATACATAAGCTTTGCACACATCTTCAACTCATAAACATTTATAACAGTCATTCTCGTATATCACTCTCTGAATATATGATGTAAGGGTTTATTTAAACACCAATTTCCATAATGCAATAATAATGGAAATAAAATTAATTTACATTTTATCAAATTTTGTGTCTTCATAATAATAGGCAGCTGAGTATTGTCCATATCTATGTCTTGTGGGCAACTGATTTTTGCAAAAAGTTTTATTTTGTTTTTGGTAATAAACATGATAAATGTATTCTGTAAAGTTACAAGTCATGCATGACTGTGAGTTTCTGCAAAATTTGTATGATACAAACTTATTTCAATTTTCACAAAATATAAATAAATGATTTTATCATATGATCATAGTCAATTGATTTGGAAAACAAAGAAGAAAATAGGGTGCCTTTTACTTTGTGAACCAATATGACAACAAGTCTGCAAACACAGAGAAAATAGCATTTCTCTTAACTTGGTGTCTGTTATACTGTAAAAAGAAACAGTCAATGTGGCAATATAGTTCTGGAGAGAAAAAATGTATACACTACACAGTTTTCTATGGTATTTGTTTCTTTTTGGGACAATTGAATGAATATTGCACAACTGGTGCTAACCAAATATTAAAAAGCCCTTACTATTGCTAATTTAAATTCAATCTATTGAACACATCAACACTTATGCAATCAAAATAATCAAAGACTTATTTAGCCAGGTTGCATTCTGTGAAACTGGTTTCATTTGATACATATTTTTTTTACTGTAAATTCAGAAATTATTGTTTTTATTATTGGGAAAAAAAGGAACAGGGTTATAATTGCAATAATCTAAACTTGCATTTTGTAATTTTTCAGATGAATTAAACAGGATTTTTCTCAATATCGCAAAAATTAAAATCAAGTTTTATAGACTAAACAAAATCCAATAACCAACAAGAAAGCCATACCAAGATTTAACCTGACCAAATTAGCCTTAGTCTTTAATTTTTATTGCTTAATAATTTCAATTCATCTTAAAATATGCAACAAGCTGCTTGTGTCATGGCAAAGCTCACACTTTCAATCAACTGCAATCCTCAATCAAAAATCAATCACTGTAATAATCTCTCTTAGTATTCAGCATTTATATAATTACAGACAATTTTATTGAGTGTGTAGGCAAAGGTAATATCTTTGGTTAGCTTGCTTGTTAGCTGAATTGTAAAGTCATTAATAGGTCAGGTAAACTTCCCTCCTTTAAGAGTAGACTAGTCCGTCAGATAACCAATCTATCTGTCTTTTGGACTAGGCTTCTTTGAAAGGAGGGTAGTATACCTAACCTAATAATGACTTCACGTTTCAGCTAGCAAGCAAGCTAACCAAAGATATTATCTTTGCCTACACACTCAATGAAATCGGCTGTATAGGTTTCCTCACGAACAATTAATCACATGAACTATCTGTCTAAAGCATCTAAAACTTTAACTATTTGTTGTTTGATCTTTTTTGTAGCTTCTCCAGCATTTGGAATTAAGAATCTGTCCATATCAGTTACTTCGACGGATTCGTCCTCTAACGAACCATATTTAAATGTTATCAACTCTGGATGACGTTTTTTAGATGTTATTTTCACAATACTTCCTAATGCTCTTCGAGACTGGATATGTGCCATGCCTTTTCTAATTGGAATTTCACGTAAAATATACATATGATTGTCTGTTACTAGAATATAACTGAAAAAAAAACAAATAATACAAATATAATGTCTTTCATTAAATAATGTCACTGTCATTAAAAAATAATACTTTGTTCTTGTCTATATAATGAAAGCAATATTGATTATATACTTTATTTGCAACTGTTATGTTCTTAATCATTTCTTACATACTACGGAATATTGTTTCAAATATATTTTTCATTCATTGTCAGACAATAAGTAGGTGTAAGTTTCAACAATGTCTGCTATGTCCTGCAGAGCATTTTTTTTCATATTTCATTGTCTATCTATTTTAAAAACTATGTGTATATTGTTATTCTCCAGGTAAAATCTATTCCAACCATCACATTGGATAGCTCAAACATTGATAAATACTGCCTGGGAAACTTTTATGGTTGCTCTAGTCCAGCTATTTGATCTCAATGGTTCTAATTTCAGTAAAAAAAATCAATAGGTCAAAATACAGTTTAGTTGTGTTCTTTCCAAGTCTGATTGCATACTGTGTCCTCCTATTGTTTCAACTCAAGCAATCACTGAAGAGATATTTACTGTCGAAATGTGTATTTGTTAATCGGCTAATGTTATTGTAAATAAAAGCCATACCTTGGGAACATAAATCCATTTGATCCGACAGCATTACATTTACAAGAGTATATTATATCTGGTTTCTTTAACCACGTATCCAAGCTGACTTTCTCTTTAGAATCTTCATCAGAAGAATTTGGTAACTCATCTGCTTAAACAAAAATAATAACTGGTTTATTATTATTACATTTTAAAGCCTACAAAATCAAAATTCAGCATGAAAAAAAATGGAAAGATTTATGGTTGTTTTTTTCTGATATTTCCCATATACATCAATTATCTAAAGATCTGTCTGAACCTGAAACGTTACTTGTATTTTAATATATTTTCAAGCCAACAAAGTCAAAATCAAATATCAAGTGAATAAAAATCAAAGAATTTCATGGCTGCTTTAGCTAGGATTTTCCATGTTTAATTCAGATCTTTCTGATCTTGTATTAAATACTTTCTTTTCGTTACTAAATCAGCTTATATTATAAAATTTAGATTAAAAAGAGCCTTATTAACTGCAATGAACCACAAACTAGCTGCTAATGAAATCAATTTAGGTCTATTTTGTCATATAACCCTTTAACTGTTTTTTTTCCTATACATTCAAATATTCGGCTTTGAGCATTCCTGACAAGGGTATATCAGGAAAAGCGCTTAGACACATGAAATTTATAGTCACAAAGAGGCATCAATGATCACATTTGTAACAATCATAAGAAGGTCTTAATATTTAGTTTGCAGACCTGCATTGAGTATTCAATGATTTATGTAAAATTAAATATTTGTCATGTATAAAACTGTTATACATTTGTATTCAAGTAATTCATTACTATTCAATGTTAAAGAGAAATAGGCTATATCAATTAGTTAGCAAAACTGCACTGTTTATTCAATGATTTTTGTAAAACTGACTATATATCATGTATAAAACTGCTTTTATTCAAGCAAGTCATTACTATTTAATGTGATACCAAACACCTTGACTAAAATTAATTTGACTAGTTTAATTTTCTTAAAATTTTGACAAAATATTTATTTTGAACCTTCAAAAAAAAAATTTTTTTTTTTTAAACTTGAACCCAACACTTTCTCAGAAAAAAATGGTTGGATATAGTAGTTTGACAAACACTAATTTTAATCATTGAGAAGCATTTTATGTCTCTTTCATATTAAGGTGGTACCTTACACTACAGGGAGATAGCTCTGTAAAATCAGCAAAACAATTTAATCACTTATTGTTAATGAAATATTAAAATGCTGTATACTGACCATCTTCATCATCACCTATAGAGAAAACATTATCCATGTTTCTGTATCTTTTACCCACTCGATCGGTATTACTCACATGTCTGTAAAATACAATTGTGTGTCAAATTTTCAAATTTGTTGGTCCTTTAAATAAATACCATATTAGGATGTGTATCATACATTCTTTTAATCTGAGACATATAATTGGTAGAAGAACTGTAGGCTCAGAAGACATTTTTTTCAGAAATGTGTATCATCGGTATAAGGACATCATTCGTAAATATAGCTCAACATGCAGACTTCTTATACGTTCAGGTATTTCACATCCGATATTTTATGGAAATATTTTTTATAAAGCACAAAAATGTCAGTATTCACCTCAGAAGCTAACAAAACCTTTAAATAGACTTATTTTAAGAAGGGATATAGTTACAATACTGTTGTCAGGTCATTAAAGATTGCATATTTTGGCGTTAATATTGATTCACTTATAGGGTCTTTGCATCGGAACTAAACACATTTATTTAAAAACCAGTTGTTGGCCTGACACGTGTTATGTTATGTTATGATGGTATGATACTAAACCCCTCACGGGAAGGATTGTGCCTGATATTCATATGATGAAGACATAATCTTTCAATCAGTTTAATTGAAGTCTGGAGCTGGCATGTCAGTTAACTGCTAGTATTCTGATGTTATTTATGTATATTGTCATTTTGTTTATTTTCTTTGGTTACATCTTCTGACATCAGACTCGGACTTCTCTTGAACTGAATTTTAATGTGCGTATTGTTATGCGTTTACTTTTCTGCATGGCTAGAGGTATAGGGGGAGGGTTGAGATCTCATAAACATGTTTAACACCGCCGCATTTTTGCGCCTGTCCCAAGTCAGGAGCCTCTGGCCTTTGTTAGTCTTGTATTATTTTTAATTTTAGTTTCTTGTGTACAATTTGGAGTTTAGTATGGCGTTCATTATCACTGAACTAGTATATATATTTGTTTAGGGCCAGCTGAAGGACGCCTCCGAGTGCGGGAATTTCTTGCTGCATTGAAGACCTGTTGGTGACCTTCTGCTGTTGTCTTCTCTATGGTCAGGTTGTTGTCTCTTTGACACATTCCCCATTTCCATTCTCAATCTTATAATACACACTTTTTCGGACTGTATAATACACACTTTTTTACCCAAAACATATAATTGGTAAAAGGGGTGAATATCATATATAAGAGCTTTTTTCCTTCATATTGTATTATTTCAAAGTACAGGTGTGTCAATTTCCTGAAATCTACAAAACTACATGTATGTTAAGTCAACAACTCATTCACAAATAGGAAACCACCCACAAATGTCAAAATAAAAGATATTCATCACTTCTACAACTTTTGTCCACCATAAATCATCTACCTTCCTTGAACAGGATTTATATTCAAATGAAATAATCCTTATCAAACTTTAATTAAAAGATATTTTTGAAGTTTTTATTCTTACTCTTATTAAAAATTACAGACCTGTTTTTCATGAAAACATTAAAATAACGTCTATAGAGTAATGCTGATTTATTATTATTTGTTGGAGGAAAATTTTCTTCAAACTAAAGGTTAAAGTTTAAACATGGATAAAAGTATTCAGCAAATTACAAATTTTCAACAGACAGTACCTCATACACAAAATCAAGTATTTCTGAAAGTCAATTTTCAATCAATCTAAGGAAATTGGCACATATGAGAATAAATAAACCTATAGTATACAAATATACCTTTCAACTTGTTGGTTTTCATTTTTTATATAATCAGTCAATTTTTGTTTCATTTCAGCAGATTTACTCTTGACAGCTCCAGACAATTTACCAAATAATGACCCTGAATCATCCTTATTCTGGAATATAAAATTAACATATACATACACATATAGTTTACCAACACACTTTATCGCACTGCAGGTAAATTATCACGTTGTGATTGGTTTAACACTGTCACATGGTGACCCCCTATGAGACCGTAGGGGGTTAGTAAATTTCATAGGGGTTCACGACGCATTAATGGGGACGTCATCTGTTAATGTTGTTGTGTTTCATTGTTTATTTTTTGACAAATGCAGCAGAAAAGGTCCAGCGTGCGATAAATTTGGTATACGGTTAACTACTGACCCCCTATAGATTTTACTAACCCGCTATGGATCTGTAGGGGTCAGTAGCGAACCATATCACTTATAGTATGTCAAAGTATGGAAACAGTGCTCCATCCTCAGTACTGATTACTCTCCATGGAATATTGTACAATCTTCTGTAGTAATTTTTTTAATCAGTTACAGCATTTAATTGGGTGTATATCTAGCACAAATGATGTCATTGAACAATCATTTCTTTAGTTCTTACTGTATCTTAAATCACTGTGACAATAAATGTACAGGTAAAAGCACAATTTTGAAAGTAGAACATTTGGTAAGATCCCAGTGTGTCTGTACACTTGTGTATAATGTGCTAGCATGTATTGATATACTAAATTGATTGATTCATTGTTTGTGTTTTACCCTGATTATGTCACTCTTTATGCATAACATATAAAGGAAGAAATCTGAAAGGTATATGCAAAGAAATTTTCAAGTTATAAGCTGTCCACATTAGGAACTATATTTGTAGACAACAAAAATCAAAGGATGATATTAGTGTCCCTAGACCTAATATGTTTGTCCATTGTTGAAATGTATAAGTTATTGTGTAATGTTATTATTTTGTTATTCTTTATTTTTGGGATGTGTTTCACATTGATGTAAACCCTACATCTCCTTATTTGATAATCCTACAATTTTCAAAACATGTGTAATAAGACTGGCATAGCATTCCCCCCCAAAAACTAGAGGCTCTAAAGAGCCTGTGTCGCTCACCTTGGTCTATGTGCATATTAAACAAAGGACACAAATGGATTCATGACAAAATTGTATTTTGGTGATGGTGATGTGTTTGAAGTTCTTACTTTACTGAACGATTTTGCTTCTTACAATTATATCTATAATGAACTTTGCCCATTAGTAACAGAGAACTATATTTGGTAAAAATTTACATAAATTTACCAAATTAATGAAAATTGTTAAAAATTGACTATAAAGGGCAATAACTCCTTAAGGGGTCAATTGACCATTTAGGTCATGTTGACTTATTTGTAGATCTTACTTTGCTGAACATTATTGCTGTTTACAGTTTATCGCTATCTATAATAGTATTCAAGATAACCAAAAACGGCAAAATTTCTTTAAAAATTACCAATTGGAGGGCAGCAACCCAACAACCAGTTGTCCAATTCATCTGAAAAATTCAGGGCAGATAGATATTGACTTGATTAACAATTTAACTTCTTGTCAGATTTGCTCTAGATGCTTTGGTTTCATAGTTATAAGCCAAAAACTGCATTTTACCCCTATGTTCTATTTTTAGCCATGGCGGCCATCTTGGTTGAATGGCCAGGTCATCGGACACATTTTTCAAACTAGATACCCCAAAGATGATTGTGGCCTAGTAGTTTCAGTGGAGATTTTGTAAAAGATTACTTAGATTTATGAAAAATGGTTAAAGATTGACTATAAAGGGCAATAACTCCTAAAGGGGTCAACTGACCATTTTGGTCATGTTGACTTATTTGTAGATCTTACTTTGCTGAACATTATTGCTGTTTACAGTTTATCTCTATCTATAATAATATTCAAGATAATAACCAAAAACAGCAAAATTTCCTCAAAATTACCAATTCAGGGGCAGCAACCCAACAACCGATTGACCGATTCATCTGAAAATTTCAGGGCAGATAGATCTTGACCTGATAAACATTTTTATCCCATGTCAGATTTCCTCAAAATGCTTTGGTTTTTGAGTTATAAGCCAAAAACTGCATTTTACCCCTATGTTCTATTTTTAGCGGTGGCGGCCATCTTGGTTGGTTGACCAGGTCACGCCACACATTTTTTAAACTAGATACCCCAAAGATGATTGTGGCCAAGTTTGGATTAATTTGGCCCAGTAGTTTCAGAGGAGAAGATTTTTGTAAAAGATTACTATAATTTACGAAAAATGGTTAAAAATTGACTATAAAGGGCAATTACTCCTAAAGGGGTCAACTGACCATTTTGGTCATGTTGACTTATTTGTAGATCTTACTTTGTTGAACATTATTGCTGTTTACAGTTTATCTCTATCTATAATAATATTCAAGATAATAACCAAAAACAGCAAAATTTCCTCAAAATTACCAATTCAGGGGCAGCAACCCAACAACCGATTGACCGATTCATCTGAAAATTTCAGGGCAGATAGATCTTGACCTGATAAACATTTTTATCCCATGTCAGATTTCCTCAAAATGCTTTGGTTTTTGAGTTATAAGCCAAAAACTGCATTTTACCCCTTTGTTCTATTTTTAGCCGTGGTGGCCATCTTGGTTGGTTGACCAGGTCACGCCACACATTTTTTAAACTAGATACCCCAAAGATGATTGTGGCCAAGTTTGGATTAATTTGGCCCAGTAGTTTCAGAGGAGAAGATTTTTGTAAAAGATTACTTTAATTAACGAAAAATGGTTAAAAATTGACTATAAAGGGCAATAACTCCTAAACGGGTCAACTGACCATTTTGGTCATGTTGACTTATTTGTAGATCTTACTTTGCTGAACATTATTGCTGTTTACAATTTATCTCTATCTATAATAATATTCAAGATAATAACCAAAAACAGCAAAATTTCCTCAAAATTACCAATTCAGGGGCAGCAACCCAACAATCGATTGACCGATTCATCTGAAAATTTCAGGGCAGATAGATCTTGACCTGATAAACATTTTTACCCCATGTCAGATTTGCTCTAAATGCTTTGGTTTTTGAGTTATAAGCCAAAAACTGCATTTTACCCCTATGTTCTATTTTTAGCCGTGGCGGCCATCTTGGTTGGTTGACCGGGTCACGCCACACATTTTTTAAACTAGATACCCCAATGATGATTGTGGCCAAGTTTGGTTTGATTTGGCCCAGTAGTTTCAGAGGAGAAGATTTTTGTAAAAGTTAACGACGACGACGGACGACGACGGACGACGACGACGGACGCCAAGTGATGAGAAAAGCTCACTTGGCCCTTCGGGCCAGGTGAGCTAAAAATACCTTAGAAGATGGATGGAAATCTTCTCCACTTTCTAAATCACTAGAAGCTGCCTCAGGATTGCATATAATACAAAGTTTAGAATTATGGTTTGTTAATCCATCACTCAATCTGTCTTTCATTAACTGATGAACAGCTGAAAAAAAATGTCAAAAATAAATGAATGTAAGTAAGTATAGTAAGTATATCATTTATTATAGTGACATGTGTAGTATATATAATATTACATAATAAGAATACAGTAATTAAATAAATTTACACCCGGCCCGTTGGACCTATAAGTCACTTTAAACCTAATGTTCAAATTTGTAATACGCAATGTGATTGTTACTTATAAAGAAGTTCCTTTCTTTTACAGAAAAATAAATTTAAATATTTAGCAGTTTGTCTTTGATGAAGTGTCATTAAATTAGCAAATGTTCTATTATCAATAAAATGTCTATCAAGGTTCACTGATTCAAATAATAATTGTCTTAAAGTATGGTAAGCTTTACAGTACAACAAGAAATGTTTTTCATCTTCAACTGATCCGTCATCACAGAAAGTGCAAAATCGTTCATCAGGAGCCTCATTTCTAAATCGTCCAGTTTCAATGCGTAAGGGTAGAATACCACAGCGAAATTGTGCCATAACTGATCGTTCTTGTTTCTTAATGTTCATTTTGACGTAAAGTTCAGTCTCGTACTTCTGTTTAATAGTAATGTAAGTCCTTAATTTGGGGAGAGAAGTGATTTTACCAGTCCAATCGTTTTCACAGTATTCCATAATCTTTGTTTTAAAAAGTTCAATGTTGCATAAATTTACATATTCATAGCAACTGTCCATGTCCACTTTGTGAAAAATTTCCTTCATCTGAGAGCTCCACTGGCCCGATTTGTGATAGTTCCAAAGAAAAAGCTTTTTCGTTAGTCTATCATTGTCCATTTTAACAAGCCGATTCCATCTTCTAACCATAGAAATCCACCGTCTTAAAGTTGGCTGTAACCATCCTAGTTCACTGTTTAGAGAAACTACTGGTGCAAATCTGTGTAATCCCAAAAAATATCTAATAGCACGGTTTTGTACAGCTTCAATGGAGTGGTATGTTTTATATCCCCAAACACCTGCACAATAATCAATGACTGGTACAACACACGACTCGAAAAGGGTTTCAAATGTTTTAAATGCAACGTCCTTAAAATTGTGAATCTTTGATATCATCCCTCCTAGTGCCCGTCCTCCAGCTTTACCTAATGTTTCGGTGGCAATACTAAAATCCATTTTATCATTGAAAATAATCCCAAGATATTTGTAGTGACTTACATATTGTAAACTGTTTGGTCCAATCTTGAAATTAAAGTTACTTCGTGGGACACGCTGTTTTCTAAAATGCATGACATTTGATTTTGAACAATTCACACTAAGTCTCCATCGTTGGCACCAACTGTATAACACATCTAAGCAACGTTGCATATCATTTTCGGTCTCTGTTAGAATAACAATGTCGTCAGCGTATAATAGAAGACTGATTTTCTCATTATCACACGGTATTCCAGTTTCAAGATCTTTAATTTCAGTAGCTAAATCGTTGACAAATAAAGCGAACAATGTAGGCGATAAATTATCCCCTTGGCGGACCCCGTTTGAACACTGGAACCAATTTGTACGATGATCATTTACGCAGACACATGATTCTGTGTAAATGTATAAGCTAGAAATAGCATTATACATGTTTCCGTCAATACCGTTTAATTGCAGTTTGTATTGTAATAAATCCCTATCTACATAATCAAATGCTTTTTGCAGGTCCACAAAGGTAGCAAATGTTGATTTCCTATCCTGAATAAGGCAATTCAAAGAAAACACATGATCCTCACATGACCTATCTCTTCTGAAACCGTTTTGTTCATCAACAATTAATCCGTTGTCTTCTAAAAATTTTTGCACTCGGTTATTTAAAGTAGAACTGTAACATTTCGCAATTACCGAGAGTAAACTAATGCCTCTGTAATTCAGTGGGATTCTCGTGTCAATAGCAGAACCTTTCGGAATTGGCCGAATTAGTGCTTTCCTCCATAGCGACGGAACTTTTCCTGTGTCGAAACAGAACTGAAATAACACCTGCAATAGTTTAATAATTGGTTCATTTTTAAGCACTTCATTATAAATTCCATCTATTCCAGGAGCTTTTCTCTCTTTCAAATGTAGAACAACTTTTTGTATTTCGTCTATATGAATGTTCTGATTCAGTATATCATTTGGTATATACAACGGGTCAAGCATATTATCTTCTAGAAGTCGTTTATGTCGTAATGCGTTTTCATAAAATTCATCATCGTAATCGTCATTGTTGTTCATGTACAAATTTTTAAAATCGGATTCCCATTTGTTAATCACTGTTTTCTCATCGAATGACGTAGAACCATCGTCATTAACACATTCCATCGGGATAGCATTCTTCTTCTTAGGACCAAGTTTTTGTAATTCTGCCCAAAATTTTTTCGGATCTTCTGTATTCAGAGTTTCTATTTGTAAAGTTAAGTCCTGTTTGTATTTCCGTTCATGAAATCGTAATCGCTTATCGAATTTCTTTTGCGCCATAACAAATTTGTTCCGTGTCTCACGTTTCCCTCTACTGGTTTTAGATTTCCTAAATTGTTTTTCACAACTGTGCATAGTAACCCATAAATCACTCAATTCTTGATTCCAGAATGGTTTTTCGTGTTTAAAGTGTTTTCTTGTTTTTCTAGACGCCTCATGATATGGTATTGTTTCTTCCATTTCTTTTGTAACAAGTTTGCATAATTCTTCGTAGACCGTATCAATGTCTCCTTGCTGTTCTCTGCATAGTTCAATTTGACGAATAACCATATGTATAGCCTCTTTCGTGATGTCGGAGCACATAAAGTTTGACGGTATTTCTTTAAATCTGAATCTTTTCTTTGTCGACAAAACGTTATGTTTCACATTTTCAGATTTAATTATAAAGTTTTCGACATAATCAAACATTAAAAACGCATGGTCTGGAATTCTACTTCTTGTTCCAATAAGATGCTGGATTCTTTCGGATTCAATTATTTCATTGCATGTGATGATTTCGAAATTTTTACAATTTTCAACTATATCATGCGGAACACATACGTAGTCAACAACTGCTTTTCCTTTTAATGATATTGATGTGAATTTGTTCGACTGTTCTCCGGATCGGCCATTTAGAACACAAAATTTACTATCATTTAGAAATTCAGAAAAAGACTGTCCATGTTGATTATGAGTCTTGTCAATAGTTTCTCTCGTAGAAACAGTATCAAATTCGGAAGCTACGTCTTTCAGATTTCCTAATCTCGAGTTAAAGTCTCCTAATAGAAATATAGCATCAACATCATAATTCAAGTAAATTTGGGAAAGAACATGTGAATAGAACGTTTGGGCGTCGCGCCCCCAAGGTGAATTCTCCGGCGGAAGATAACATGAAAATGCAACACAAGTGAAATCTGTTTCTTTGTTTCTAAATAATAACCCTAAGACACCATCAACACTTTTATCTATAATACGTACATCAAAACTTTTCAAGATAGAATGCTTTACAAGAAATCCTACACCCCCGGAAGCTTTCGGGGCATTTCTGTGAATAAAAGTTCTATTAGATCCATACCATTTGTATCCATCTTCTGTTAAATCTAGATCATTTGTTCCAGACAGATGAGTTTCGCAAACACTAACAATATCCGCATTTATATTACAGATTAAGGCTCTTCTCAAATTATTGTTATTTACAGTCCAACCACCAACATTGATTTGACAAAACTTTAAGGAATGTTCAACAGACCGGTTTAAATCCTATTTGTTACCATCAGTTTGTTCATTCTCATTAGCTGGTTCCGTTGTTTTCTTTATTATCCTTCCGTTAGCAGTCAATCTGTACGATGAACCATGCGGTAATTCCTTCAACAGAGTTCTTGTATTAATTTCAAACATACGTTCAACATGAGATTTGCTGCTGCGTAAGTAGATGTTTTTGAAATTTGTCGAGTTGCGAAGTATATGTTTTTCTCTTAAAATACGTCTTTTTGTATCAACATTCGTAGCAATAATTTTAACAAATCCAGGTCGGTCTTGTCTTCGACTTTTCAATCTAAATGCTGCCACAATATCATTTTCGGAAATTTCAGTGTTAATTTCGGCAACAATTTGCTTGGCCTTAATCAAAATATCTTCACCTTCTTCAAACGGAACACCAGACGCAATAACCGTAACTTCATCATTGTTCAGCGGATTAACTTGATTGTTTTGGTATGACTGATTTGTTTGGTTCACGTTCGTTGCACCACTCATGCTGCCTTCGGCAACAACTCCTTCTACTACCGTTAATCTATTCATAACACTTTCGACACTGTTTGACAACTGTTCAATCTTAGTTTGTTGTTGTCCCCATTGTAAATCAATATCAGATTTCAAAACTTTGACTTTATCATCTATACTAGACATAAGTTCTGTTTTCATTTTATCAAGTTTACTTTCAAACATCTTTTGCATAGACGATTGACCTTTCTTTATATCATTCATAGATTCTATAATAGTTTTGAACTGAGTTTTTATATCATCATCGTCAGAAGACATTTTGTATAGTTTACCTTCTGGTTTTGGAGTTTCGCCGTCTGATAATCTTGGTCTTTTTTCACCTTTGTTCTCCAGATTCTGCGACATTTAGTAGATAAACACCATAGGAATCATTCTCACAATAAATAAATATCCAAATTATATCCAAAGTAGTAAATATTTCAATATTTTCGAGCACAGATACACAAAGAACTTCAATACGTGACGCATGCGTATATAGTGTATATGGTGTATATAGGAAACTTAAACCGTTCTGCTATACTGCTACTATACTTGAATGAGTAAAAAGGAGATTTATATTGATCTAGCAATAGACATTTTTAAGTGACAAAAAAGACTAAGCTTTGAAAAGTGTGGAAGAATCTGCATGACAGTGTGACAGCCTTAAGCTTAGAGAATATGTTTATAATATATATATATTATAAATCTTGCTCTAAGGGTAAAATTATATTTCTGGTAGAATGTAGTTTTACCTAAATAAATATAAGTCGATTTCTAAACAAAACAGTTTTTATCAGTTTAAGCAATTATTATTTGTCCTAAACTAGAATCAGTTCAATCTTGCATTTCATGACTTTAAGCTTTCTTTGAATGGTCTAAAATATTAAGCTACTTTTGGCATCATTTCATTGTGGATTAATCAACTTCCATATTTTTTTTTAGTAACATCTTTGCAAAATGTCATACCTGAGTAACCTCCCTTGGCAAAGCTGATGAACTGGTAATGTTTTTGTAAAAAGTTGGCTATAACCATGTATACATATTGATCCTCCTCTTCACGACCACTACCAATAAAACATAAGTGTTCACCTCCTGATATGGATCCTGTAAATAAAATTAAACAATAACATAAATAGTTAGACGTTAAACAGCATATTCGTCAATTTATCCAGATAAGTTATTGTGGTTTATACATTATAACAAGTTGATTACTTTTTCTACTGATAATCCTGACAATTCCTATCCTTTGAAAGTATATTTCTATTGGATTCATTTAAAGCACTACCTGTGAAGAAAGAAAAATCAAGGTATTTTTTCGACTTAAAAGAAGCTGAAACAGGAAAATTAATATACACAGTAGGTTTTTTTCCTCAATATATTATTTCCCCATACCTACCAGCATTAATGCTTTGTTGTTGGGCAGCTAACAATGCCTGAACAGCAGTATTAAACTCCATTGGATTCTGTAACATCTGGAAGATAAAACAATCATTCTTAACCTTGTTTATACATGGCAGCAAAATGCATTAAAACAATGATCATTTTGGGGATCTATTATCCAAGGAAGCAAATACTAGTATAACTTGACAGGTTAGATTTTAGCTGTTCTGTTTAGGTTCAATCTAAATTATACATTGGTCTGGCTTCCCATACTTTAGACCTTGAACATATTTGAAGTAGAACAATGCAAACACATTTCATATAGACAAACATTGGTATAATTTGTTCACATTCAAGCAAAGAAAAATAAGGAAATAGGATATAATTGCAAATGAGACAACTATACACCTGAGTCCCTATGATGTGGATGTAAGCATCAATAGGTCACCCTACAGCCTTTATCAACTAGCAAAACCCATAATGTTTATTAAAGGCTCCAATATGACAAGCATGCTTAAAGATAACCATCAAGTTGGTATTTTTTTTATGAATAATGCAATAGAATGCAATTGAATTCTTTAAAACTAATGTTCTACAAGATAAAGCATGATTAATCACCTAATGTATTGTACTGTGGACTCATTCATTCATGGGTTATTTATTTAATTGGTTTTGATGGTAAAGAGGAAACACTAGGCTTGTATACAGACTTGTGTAAATCAAATGAATCAAATATCCATGAAAATACATATTTTTTTTTCTTATCTATGAAAAATTGGTACCCATGAAAATAAATGGATCCTCAGTAATTTAATCCAATACAAAAGAATTCTATATTTCCTCCAATGTTATTAAATATAAAGCATGATATATCATGTTAATCAACAAATATATTTTGTTTAAGTTTATGCATACTAAATTAGCATCTAGGTGGAATGCTGTAGGTAAATGGCCATTATTGTACTGTTCTGCTGGCCGACAATCCACTACAAAATATTTTACTCCATCACCCTGAAAAAGTAATATACAGATTTACATCTCTAAACTGTCTTAAAGTGTTTACACACAGTTGACAAGAAAACTTTGAACAATAAAATATTTACTTCATTGCATTTTTAAATGTTTTTAGTAATAGGGGACTTTTTTTATACTTTTTATAAGTTTTGTCCTAGACATAAACTGTTTTTAGGCTGTAGTAATAAAAGATGTTAGAAATTTGAATAAAAACACTTACCGCTCCTGGTTGACAAGCTTGTAACAATTCTGCTACTGACACAGGTAAACAGAGGGCCTGAGTAACACTAACTTCAAATTCTTCTTTAACAGGGACTAGACTAGCACCAAATAATGGACCCTGGTAATCCTAAATAAAACAATACATTGTCACAGTAAAGGAAAAGACTGTTTGTTTACTAGCTTGGTATCTTTCTGTTAGTGACAATTCTTTTTTTCCCATTTTCAGTTTCAGTTTGACATGACTAAGCTAACATGTAAATATATGTACATTATATAACTTATTTATATTACCATTTTATGTTTTGCTATTGCACATGTAGGAGATCATCTGTCCAAACAACAGTACTATATAAAAATTTAAATATGTATATAAGTTTAAATGAAAATGTTGATTGTTAACTTTTTGATAGGGGGTTGAATGTTCTCTGTTCCATTTATATGCAGTTCTTCTTTTCAGTTCAATTGCTTTAAAAGTCTTTTATATATTTGTTTAATTTGGTTTTCTTTACAAATTGTAGACAAAAAACACCTAACAGCTATCAGGAAAAATGTTTTGATATTAAATACAAATTACAAAATGTATCAGTAAATGTATGACTTTCTGACACTTTTCAAATGTTATTATCAGATTTCACATGCTGTTGTTAAGAAGCAATAAGAAAATCCTGTAAAACTTAATATTTATATAAATAATGACATTTTAATCCAGTATTCCAGTTTCCAAATTATATGCCATTTTTTTTATTTCCTTGTCAAGAAAATGGTAGCTGGAATGTGAAGGTTTGTATTGTGTATTTTCATTTATGACATATTGTCTAGTAATGCAAAGAGGACAATTTGTGTGCACCAAAAACTGGTTTAAACACATTTTG
The DNA here is from genome assembly GCF_965363235.1 of Mytilus galloprovincialis. Taxonomy (NCBI): domain Eukaryota; kingdom Metazoa; phylum Mollusca; class Bivalvia; order Mytilida; family Mytilidae; genus Mytilus; species Mytilus galloprovincialis. The sequence goes on along the minus strand of NC_134843.1, from coordinate 41,129,360 downwards.
TGCATGTTTCAATTCAGACTTTCTAGACCATGTGCTAGGGTGTTTTTCTGTCCCTATTTGCACATTTATATTTTAAGAAGTTAGATGTTTGTGATTTGTTTAGTTTGTTGTCCTGTCAAATATTTCTGGCAATTCCCAATTTCCTTTTAATGTTTTAATTAATCTTACTCTTCTGAAAGACTGAGGTGTTCTAGATGCATAGTACTGTGACAACGAACAGAAATCTTCAATGTCTTCTGCTTCTAGTCCAGAGGGAAAGGATGTTAACACTTCTACAAACAAAGGAAGATAACATATTTCCATTTTGCTGTAATAGTTTTTCTTTTTGGAGAAAAAAAAAATAGAGCAAAAATATATCATTTTGAAATGGACCAATCAAAATGGAAAATATATTTTTTTAATAATCCATTACAAGTCATTAAATATATTTTTTCATTAAAACATTGCAGACTGACCACTTAACCAATTCTTAACATTAAAGAAAGCTAACACCTAAAAATAATCTATTATCATTTGGTTATCAGGGAAGAATATCTAATTCTGAAATTTAGCCTTATCTTTTACTGAATTTTTCTGTATCATGATACTGGGTTTCTTGTTTAAATTTTCATTATTTAACTGAAATTATTTTTAAGCAACTTTGATACACATAGTATATTATCCTGAATTTATTAAAATGTGTAGTAAAATGATTTTTTCAAATTTTACACAATAAATACCTATAATAGCTTGCTTAGTATCAAGTTCTCCAGCTAAAAGCTGGTCTCTGAAAAAGAAAAAAAAGTAATATTAATCCTGAGCATTTGATGTTTTAGGTCTTGAAAATCAACAATCAGTAATGCGATTTCTGTACATATTGAAATAGAATAAAAATATCATATGCTAGTTTTATCTATTTAAATGGTTATCCATGTGTCTTTTGTTGCATTGATTTTGGAATTTACAGTAATCATCCATAAAATAAGAACGTATGGTTTTCTTTATTTTGTATGGTATAAGATTTCTGCTTTAAATCATCTTTTTCTTAAAATTATCTATGGATTCCTGTGAACTGATACATGTAAATCACAATTTCTCACCAAAATAAAGGCCCAATTTCAATGTCTCGAAAAACATCCTTCCTTTCCTTGCACAAATATTTGAAAAACAGGCCAACTGAAATGTGTTACAATACTAACCTTGCATTGACAATAATGACCAGTGCCATAAAGAAAGCCAGGAATGGATCTCCATGTTGGAAATATACATCCCACATGTTCTGTATCACAGGTAAAGTACAGGTGGAAGCAAATAAACTTCTTAACTGAAAAATAAACATGTACATTTAATTTTTTCTGGATTTATTGTAAATGCAAGCAAAATTATCTGGACTGGATCCTTTTTTTTCTGTTTTAAACTTGTCTTCAATGAATCAACCATCCATTCAAAAAATGAAGAAAAAAAGAATGTGTCCATAGTACATGGATGCTCAACACGCACTAACATTTTCTATGTTCAGTGGACAGTGAAATTGGGGTAAAAACTCTTAATTTGGCATTAAAATTAGAAAGATCATATCATAGGGAACATAATTATGTACTGAGTTTCAAGTTGATTGGACTTCAACTTCATCAAAAACTACATTGACCAAAACACTTTAATCTGAAGCAGGACAGATGAACAAACGAACAGATGGACAAACGAACAGATGGGCGCACGGACAGACAACAGTATACCATAATACGTCCCCTAAAAGGGTGTAAAATAAAAAGCACCCAAATTTATAACTTTTAACACTCTGAACATAAAATTTTCTTATCTTTTTCCTTTAATTACTATGAAGGGCGTAAACAATACATCAAAGTTAATTATTTATTCAATGCATTTTTTTCTTTTTTGATTTTACATATGAAATCAGTTTAATATGACAATAACACTGTATCACTACATGTATTTAAAAGTATTAAAATATTACATAAACTGTGCACAACATCACACTAGGTAGTCCTGAGGTTAAGAGGGGAATATAAAGTTTTATTCAAGGTCACATGGTATATTCTCAACCAATGAAATATTGATTAAGCTATCAAATTAACCATACAGTGGAATAATATTTATAGAATAACTTATCAAAGAATTCAAATAGAAAAACATATTCAATGAGTGACCGAACATCATATTAATTCAAGAATGCATGTAGCACATGAGTTAATTATCAGTGTTGTACAGTCATGAGTTGAATATTTTTCTCTATTTGAATTCTTTGATAAGCTATTCTTTTTATTACTTGGTAATGGTGTCAGGAGTGAAATAACCATGTTTATTTCACTGGGAAATCAATGTAATTCATTGCAAACCAATGTAATATTCGTTAATTGAATGTTTGGATATATTCACAATTTCTTACCCAGGGTAGAGCATAAGTATCAGGAGTAATTCTTTTTGTGTCCAGAAATGAGGACAGTTCTGGGTCATGATACTGTAGAAGTAATCTAAATAAATGGAATGGTTTTCCATTCTTTTCACAATCTCTGAAATAAAAATAAATTAAACATTAGATAATTTAAACTGTTTTAAATATTAAACTTTAAATAAAGTATTAAATGTAATAAATAAAATTTATTTTAAATGTTAGAATATGGTCACATTAAAATTTAAAAATAATAACCGTTTCAACTTTTGTTCAAATAAAATTAATGTTCCAAAAAATATTCGATAAGAAAATTTTGTGAGAATCAAACAAAATCAATCCTCAAGCTTAGGTCTATCAATCAATAAAATTTGTGATGGGGTAAAAGATTTTTTTCCTTACATCCATCACACATTTGTCCCAGAAATTCATTTGATCTTCTATGTATCCCATTACCCCTAATAAAGTTTCCTTGGTAAGAAATGACATATATTTTGTACTTGTTGGTCCTGTAATCAGAAATATTAAAGGAATAAATAAGCTTACAGGGTTATACCTGAATTTTAGTATTTTTGTGAATTCAAATGTGCAATTGTTTTTATCTTTTGTCGTGTTCTTTTGCCTTGAAAGTTTAAGACTAGTTGGAACAGAAATGTCTACAGAGTTGGAACAAACAAAAAATTAAGTCATTGCTTTTCATGAGATGCATTTTGGACATGTTTACAAAACCACTTACCTTGAAATAAATTTGTTCAAAATGGCATAAAAACAATTGTAAATTTCTGCTCTGCTTAATTTCAATGCCAGTAAAGGCTGAATTACTCCTAGCCAATCACATTCTGATTTGTAGGTTTCATTACGGGACTTGCTGTAGAAGGTTATAATTGTTTCAAGGTCACTCACAAGAGTAAGTTTATCTTCTTCATCTTCATTTCCAAATTTATCTGTAAAAATAAATAGTGTTTTTATTTCATTATTTTGTAGATAAATTAGGCCTTTAGACTTCTTGTTTGAATTGTTTTACATTTGTCATTTCAGGGCCTTTTATAACTGACTATGGTCATTGTTGAAGGCAATGTGGTGACCTATAGTTTCTGTGTCATTTGGCCTCTTATGGAGAGTTATCTCATTGCCAATCATACTGCATCTATTTTTTTTATATAGTGTGTATTTAATATTTGTGTAAAAAATGCTCATGGATTTTGAAATATATGGAAATAATCATTTAGAAGCTGCAATGCCTTAACTTCCTGATTATATCACAAAATATAATGAGGTTAGATATCGTTTTTACATAAGCAAACATTACATTGTCTGCACTTTGGTCTATTGTTGTCTCTTTGACGCTCATGTTCTCAATTTTATTACAGCTTCAACTGAGTTTTATCTTAACAGTTTTGTTTGTACAAAAACATGTAACAAAGGTTGATTATATTTTATAGTACCTCTCTTTCATTATTTCTCACCACATATTTTGACTTTCATAACAATTTTTACTTATTTCAGTCAAGAGTTTTGTCCCCTACAAAACTTCTATAAGCTTCATACCTATAAGTGATTTACAATCCTGTCGTATCTGTTCCTGTTCTTTCAAATCAAACAATCCATCAAATGTTGCCAGGGAATCTCCTTTACCATGTACACCTAAACATATCTATAAAATAAATAAATTAATTTAATTTAAAAAAAGGTTAGAAACTTGATACAAAACTTTCATTTATGATTTTCTTTTCCAAAAGAATTCAAATTATCTGCACATGAAAATATAACCGATTTAAATCATTTTGTTTGCCTTCAAGAAAAACAAAATTCGGTCCATTTTATATATCCGTAAATACTCCAATCCAACTTTTTTTGTGTATACCACAAGTATCACAGCTAAAATATTTTCTTCTATAAAATGACAAAGGTACAAAAAATCATCAGTTGTGTGCTGCTTTTTTTCAGGAAGTCCTTTTTTATTAAGAGATGTTGCATTTAAATAAACATGTGCAACATAATATTTTACACCAACTCATAGTAGCATGTTCAAAATCTTGCGTTGAAATTTACCTGCCAAACTTCTGCTCGGAGATGTGCTGGTACTGGTCTATTTTTACAAATATTTCTCAATGTTCCGTAGTCACACTCATCTACCAAAGCTGTCTCTAAATCTATTATCCTAAAAGGCAGTCAAACACTTTGTTATAATTTAGAGTCTCATTAATTAGTGACTACATTTGTAAAAGCGTCATGAAGAGACAAGAAAATAAACTAAGCGCTATAAAGATATATTGTAAAAAAATATTATTCAAAATAAAGAGATATAGAAACATGCATTGAAATGTGTGTGGTTCTGTTTTAGATATACAATAATTCTCATTATTTCATGATATTGAGCAAAGAAAATAAACATTTGTTCATGTGTTCTAGAAAGTATTTTTCAAGGATAATATGTTTACATAGATATAAAATTAAAATTTAATATTTACTGTATAAATGAATAAATTCATAATATTTTTCTCAAGTTTATTTGGAATTGATTAATTGTTTGATAATTGTTTTATCACACCACTTTCAAAACTTTAGGCATTATCATGGTGTTTTTTTTTAATAGTGGATGAAGCTTGAGTGCTGTGAGAGAAAAATTAGCATGTACATAGGGCACTTAATTTTAAACTGACAATCATAGTCAATTGTGAGATCCCTGAAATTTGTGTCAATGGTTTCTACTTTCTATGAAGGATTTTCTTTTAATACATGTAGATGTCAAATTGTCAAATAGAAGATACTAGTAATTTTTTTTCTTCAAAATAAATATAAATACATCTTATCGATATTTGTCCGCCATTAATACTGGACATCACACAGGTTCCCGTAAAATTTTGACGTCATAATACAAAATATCTGACGCCACAATGGAAAAGTGATTGCTGTATGAGTCAATAGTTCAAGTGGGACAGATTCTGGGGATAGCCAGGACATACCTGCCAACTTTTGAAAATGCCCATGGGGGTTTTAGCGCGCGACAACAATTTCAAAGTTTAAAATTCTTTGCGACGACTATTTTGCGCGAAAAAGTGTCATTTTTGCATGATTTGTAAGATGAGCTTACATCCCTTTTTTTTAAGTTTATTTGCATGATTCTAGTTATTATATCAGCAGAAAATATGAACATGTAGCTGTAAGACCAGGAATTATTTTCATGTGTAAGGATACTAAATAGTTGTTGACTTTTCCAATTTAAAATTATACACAAAGAAGGACTTTTATCAGGTTGGGAACAACACATAGGGATCCCCCCTCAATGTTAGGACATTAAAAACCACTTTTTAAGTACAAATGAGCATTCATATTATTTGAAGAAACTTTTCCCAAAGAACTGTACATCTTATGATCTATCATCGTCTATCTGGTATTATATGGTCAACACATGTCCAAGAATTTTGATATGTTCTTGGCCTTATATATCTTCTTTATTATTCAAAATAATAGGACTCTTCATTTAGAAAAGCTGTTCCAAATATAATGTCAGAATTTCCCATTTTTAAGTTAACAAATCTACATTTTCCTATTTAATTTTTACAAGAGTGACCCCTTGACTAAGGGTTGTCCCTCATTTAAGGGATTCCTCATGTTGATGTGGGGGGGGGGGGGGTTCCATGTGAAAAATAATGAAGAGTACATTATCCTTTAAATGATTGAATACATAAATAAAATTATGTTACAGTAAGTGTACATGTAATGTCAATAAATTAGTGAATAAACTACTATTTATTATATTCATGGTAGTACTGCATCATTGAAGTTTGTCAATCAGCCATGCTTTTATTCTTATTCAGTGTAAGAACCTCCTTGCAGTTGAAAAATCATTTGCCATGTTCACGTTTTTACAATTCTGACCAACAAACAGAGGAATACAACACAAGTTCAATATCTAGCATGTTAAAACAATCTTGAGAGAAAACGTTTTTGATTGGCTGATTAATTTGATCATGAGAAACGCACAATTTGATTGGCTGAACATGATTTTCCTCCATTGGACACAGTTCAAAATCGGGAACAACAATATTTTTCGTGTAAATTCACCAAATCGTGTTTTAGAGGGTTTTTCAGGAACACGATCGTGCAATCGTGACAAAGGGTCAAAATCGTGTAGTACACGCCTAAATCGTGAAAGTTGGCAGGTATGCCAGGAATAGCAATAAGGTGTATTGACCTGCTAGTACCTAACTCAAGAAATTTGATATTCCAGACAGTTATGTCTATGTCATGTTGATACTCTTTTTTATAATTTTTTTTGCGTCCATTCCATCTTGCGAGACAATTATTAAAATCAAAGTAGAAAATTACCCTAAAAAGACCTCATGATTATTTATAATCTAGACAGTAGCACTTCAACTGTTCAATGTATTTTTAACAGCCAGTTCTGTACTGCATATGCCTTCAATTTCTAGGGTTTTTACAAGCTAGGGATATGAATGGGAAACATGACTCTTTTTTGTGATTCGTGATATGGCACATAATTGTTTATGAACCAATTTACTAATAAATTACAGTTTGTTATTTACCAACTTGTGTCTTCTGACACTTCCGCCATAGTTGACGTGTAAGGACTCACTAATTTTTAAACATTAACGGACACATCTCCGGAAGTTTTTGCAATTAATCATCATCTTGATGCATACGGTAGAAAATGAATTAACGATGTTGTAAAAAACACAGATATTTGTGATAATGCGGATGGAGAATGCTAGTTGGGAGTTCACTGAAATCGGGATGCCATGCCCCTAATCAGCTGTGCTGAAACTGATTGTTTTAGTTGTCAGAGTGAGAATAATTTTTTGCGCAAAATGAACTTTTTTTTTTAGTTTTTCAACGCTATCATCCAAATGATTTTTTTTTCAATTTCTATAAGGTATGGGCAAAATATGGATTCAGAATATTTTTTTGGTCATGCATATGCTTCACCACAATATTTTTTTTCATCAAATTTTAGATCAGAATATTTTTTTAGACAAAAATATACCCCCCCCCTTTTTTTAAATGTTTCAAACTGGGAAATTTGCATATCATTTTTCGTTCATTATCGGAAAGTAACAGAGGCGGATATAAGGTAGCGGATTAAGGTAGACAGGCCTGCCCCCCCCCCCCCCCCGGAGTTTTGTGGGGGGGGGGGGGGATATTGATTATAAAGTGAATCACTGAACCTCTTAGAAAGTCAGTGGGCCCCTTATGCAAATTTCTGGATCTGCCACTGAGTAAGTTTTCGAGCACATCGGTCCAAATTAAAAAAAAATCATATGTCTGTGTGTAATTTCGCCCCTCCCCCCCCCCCCCCCCACACACACACTATCAAAAGTGGGAACAGGGACACACCTCTATTTTAGTCCCTGTCATTCTTTTTGAAAACGGAAAGGAACGATGACACTGACTTACTTTCTTGCAGCAAAGGCTAAAATCGCAATTTTTTCGGCGAATCACTTTCAACAGTAGTTTATCCCCCTCCACTCACCCTTTTCGCTTTGCCTGAGTTCATTCCTGTTTTTGTTTGAATGTTTTCTCAACTTGATGAGTTTTAAACTAAGCGTCCTGTGGAAAACTTGCCAAAAGTTTAATTGTTTTATTTAAAAGATTTATCTTTTCTACATAGTTTCCATATATTGTATAACTAAAGACAAAACACTAACGAGGTTTTGGACTTGGAACAATCCCTTTAGAACATGTTTAGAGCAGTAGCGTGAAGAACACAACAATCCCAATTAAAACCACAGTAAATGCAATAGAAGGGGCGGATCCAGCAATTTAAAGCCCGGATAAATGAGGCGGTGGTCCAACTATAAATCCCCATTCAAATGCATTGATCGTCCCCCACCCAGGATCCTCCACTGCATTATAGCAAAAGGTATGTATTACTAAAAAATCCGCCCTCTTTTGTATTTGGAGTGCTGTTTGATTGGCGTATAGCCACTGGCAACATACCCTGGATCATAGCACTACCGTACTGCTAACTCGATCGGTTAACTATTTGACACATCCCCCGTTTCCATTCTCAATTTTACTCTATGTATTCTATATTAGTACATGTACAGACACCTTAAGCAAGCGGTTCAACATTTTTTTAATAACATATAAATAGCCCTAGATCATATTCAAGTTAAGACTTGAAAAAAGAAGATAGGGCATTGCCAATATAGCACTATATAAGACTTTTTGAATACTGTCTCAAGTCTCACAGACGATGACTGCCGAACCTCAATCAGTTCGAAGTTAAATGAAGCAAGGATATGACAGGTATTGATATTAATCAATCTAGACACTTTCAACAGATGGTTTGCCTTTTCATTCTAATGCTACGTTTCTGTTTTTCAAGTGAAAGAACGTTTTCTATAGAGTTATTTAGGCTAAGCGTCCTTATGAACAGCTTTACAAAATTTTTCGTGTTTTATTTAATTGTCCTAGAATACGAAACAAATTATTAAATAGATTTTGAAATATAAACGAAAGTAGCTTTTTGCTTTAATCAAATTTGGAATTCTTAATTTTAAAGTCTATAAAGTATTATATATATGGAATTCTGTTTTAATCTGCAGGTTGGTATAATCTTATATATATTATAATATTTGGGACATTTCAGTGTAGCTGGAGCATGGACTTTCTATACTATACTATATAGAAAGTCCCTGTCCTGAGAGACCGCCCATTGAACTGTGCACTGTGGTATTGCACTGCTGTACACTGGTCATAAGGAGAACTACTTCAAAATCATATAAAAACTATATTTCTGGTTATGTTAATTCCAATTACAATAGTTTACAAATATTTTTCATAAAATCGACCTTATTACACTACATACTGTAATTATATCCTATATATGTATCTTGCCTGCATGACAATTACCCCTGCAATTGTTTAAGTAATTAAAATATATCGAATTCAATTCACATTCAAACTCAAATATCTTTATTTCTAATCAAAGGGACCATAAAGAGCATATAAATGCTCAAGAAGAATAACTCTATTTATTTATCCAAACTTTTGTCTCTTTTTTTCTTCATTTGTCATTATCATGAATCTACAGATAAAGAGATTTTCTTAATTTATGTTTCTCAGATTTGGAAACTTTTGAAAAAAACTTGAAATAAATTTCTAATGTCTTATATCTATTGTTTCCAAGACGTTGTTGTCGTTGTTGTAATTTATTTACCTTTTTATCTATTTTTGTTGTGAAGTATTAAATAAAGAGATGTGGTATATGATTCTCAAACGAGACAACTACATCCCCCAAGACATTGATTATATAGGGAATCACTGAAGCGGTACTGGAGCCCCCCCCCTTTTTACAAAAAGTTCTGGATCCGCCACTGTTATCAATATAGAACTTGCTGATGATAGCATACTTAATAAGGAGATTAGCAGCATGGCATTATATATTAAAGAATTATTAATTAATATTATCAAACTTTCCGTTTTCCCAGGTGTTACTTTTCGTACTTTTGTTGCCTTTTTAACTGTTTTTATTCGAGCGTCACTGATGCGTAAAAAAAAATTTCTATCCTGGTATCTATCTATGATGAGTTTATATACCCTCACGACACTTACCAAAGAGGAAATCCTGGATAATCATAGGTCTGTTCTATGTTCATTTGGAATTTCAACCAAAGATTAAGAACTGGATCTTCCATCACTGTATTGGACACCTACATAAGTGTCCTTACAAACAACGGTATATGGTTCTTCCAAGTGCTCAATGAAACATCTTTCTAAATTATTAACATCTATTTTATCAGCAATCAATTAAAGCCGGGCTCCAAAGCTATTGTGAAACTGCCTATTCTAGAGGTGGCGTGAACTAGATGTGGATACTAATAAATTCCAAAGATCTTTTAGAGTACATACATTCTAAACTCTCTCGTCTTGCAATAGTATTCTCTGAAACTGACATTATCAAGATGCTTGATTTCTTGATTGACAACATATTTGTTACGTTTGGAGGACGTGTTTTTCAACAGACTGTCGGAATTCCAATAGGAACCAATTGTTCCCCTCGTCTTGCCGACTTGTTTCTTTATTATTATTAGGCTGACTTCATACAGGAACTTCTTAGAAAGAAAGATAAGAAGTTTGCAATATCCTTTAACTTTACGTTCATAAATATATAGATGATGTTCTCTCAGTCACTAAATAATACAAAATTTAGTGACTATGTTGAACGAATCTATTCCATCGAACTAGATATAAAGGATACTACAGATACAGTAAATATAAAAAAAAGATGTGGTATGATTGCCAATGAGACAACTGTCCACAAGAGACCAAAATGACACAGACATTAACAACTATAGGTCACCGTACGACCTTCAACAATGAGCAAAGCCCATACCGCATAGTCAGCTATAAAAGGCCCCGATAAGACAATGTAAAACAATTCAAACGAGAAACTAACGGCCTTATTTATATAAAAACATGAAAGTTAAGTCTGCCTCATATCTCGACTTACATCTAAAAATTGGCAATGAGGGTCGGCTGAAAACTTTATGACAAAAGAGATTATTTCAGCTTCCCAATTGTTAACTTTCAATTTCTATGTAGCAACATTCCAGCAGCGCCTGTATACGGAGTATATATCTCCCAATTGATACGATATTCCCGGGCTTGTATTTCCTATCATGATTTCCTTGATAGAGGATAGCTGCTCACAAGGAAGCTTTTAAATCAAGAGTTCCAAATGGTGAAGTTGAAATCATCCCTTCGTAAATTGTACGGACGCCATCACGAGTTGGTTGACCGTTATTGAATAACCGTTTCACAGATGGTATCGGTTATGTTCCTTTTGTCGTAACTACAATACTCTTCCCTTTTAACGAATGTGACCTACCGAATAAGACTATTTACCGGATTTGTAATAACAACACGACGGATGTGGAGCAGGATCTGCTTACCCTTCCGGAGCACTTGACATCACCCCAAGTTTTTGGTGGGGTTCGTGTTGCTTAGTCTTTAGTTTTCTATGTTTTGTCTTCTGTACATTTTTTGTCTGTTTGTCTTTTAATTTTTAGCCATGTCGTTGTCAGTTTATTTTCGATCTATGAGTTTGACTGTGCCTCTGGTATCTCTCGTCCCTCTTTTATTGCTTCTGCTTTAACACATGCACATGCAATTATAAGAGAAAATGCTGCAGAACCTTGCTACACACTTGGCATGCCGTTTGTCTCCAATCAGGCAGCACATGCCGGCATATTGTCAGGTTAGTATAGGGTTTCTTTCTCAACATTCCATAAATGTCCACGTTTTGTTGAAAAACACGTCCTCCATTATGTTGCAAGTCAATCAAGAAATCAAGCATCTTGATAATGTCAGTTTCAGAGAATTTTGTGTTTTATCCCTCCCTAAGACAAGATACTCGTATCTATGTTGGCCATTTTTTTTAATGTTCCGTGCCATGGCATATGAGTACTAAAACCATACGCGTATGGTCATGACAATATCATATGGATGATACTCGTCGGGACGGACCATATGAGCAGTGGCGGATCCAGACATTTTCATAAGAGGGGCCCACTGACTGACCTAAGGGGGGCCCGCTCCAGTCACGCATCAGTGATTCCCTATATGAGTAACCAATTTTTTTTCCCAAAAAGGGGGGGGGGCCCGGGCCACCTGCCGCCCCCCCCCCTAAATCCGCCTCTGATGAGTAAGTAAGATCATATAGGTATTTTTGTTTATATTCGAAATTCTCTGAGTCTCACAAGAACACATAGCTCGTTCTATCCACCTAAATCGGTACAAGTTACTAACTTATTTTGTGTTCATATTCTTATTTATACAAATTATTTTCAACATAAGAATAGAGGGACAACACTTTTAAACTACTGTAACAGACAGTATGTAAACTCGTTAAATCGAAATAGGATAAACTAAATAAATCAGTGAACTAAAAATTATATGAAATATTTAAGAAATTTTAATTTGGCTGCTAAAATTAAATGAAATACAAAAATAAAAAAATATATTAAATAGGGTTCAATGACATAGCTGCATTTGACTTGAGCAGTTGATTTCTTGCCAAGTTAAAGGGGTACTAGCTGCGAGATACATAAAAAAAATAAAATCATGTTTTTTGTTTTGTTCATTCATTAATGAAAGTGAAATAGTGAAATGATAATTCGTTATTAGCAGCCAGTATGGTTCAATTTAGTCAAAATAAACTAAGAAACATCGATGATGAATTATTCATTTGCAAGTGAATAATTCGACCTCATTGAATCTGTATTCATGTAAACTTCAATTTGACACCTTAATAGCGAGAGATGGACTATTAAAAGAAAAGAATGTTAACATATAGTCACTTTTCCAACAAGAAAACAACAAATGTTAGACCTATTTCTGACAATTCGGCCTTCATTGGTATATCGCTGCGAGCCATTACCAGGCATTGGTGACCATGACATTGTATACATCGACACTGATATAACAGCTAAAATCAACAAACCTGTAAAGAGAAAAATATTTATTTGGAAAAAGGCGGATGCCAAGGAACAAGTTGAAAAGGCTATGAAATTAAATGCAGACTTTAAGAAGAAATTTAACCTGGACAGCCCTATAACTGTAATGTGGGAATTTATTAAAACCAGCTTACTTACCATACTTGAACAAACAGTACCATCAAAAATGTCATCCTCAAGATTCAATCAACCCTGGATCAACCAGAAGATTAAAAAACTCACAAGATAGAAAAAGAGGAGCTTTGAAAAAGCAAGAAAGACCAAACCCTAAAAGATTCTGGGGATTTATTAAAAGTAAGAAATGCGAATCTGTTGGAGTTTCACCTCTCAAAAATACAGATGGACTCACTTACTCAGAAAGTGAAAAGAAGGCAAACATTCTGAATGATCAATTTTCATCTGTATTCAACACCAGTGAGGATATCAAAAACCATACCAAATAAAGGAAAGAGTCTAGATCCAACAATGAACAAAATACATGTAACTGAAAATGGCGTACAAAAACTGCTAAGCAACTTGAACATCCACAATTTGACCACAAAGCAGCTGGTCCAGATGAGATCCCAACAAGACTTATCAAAGAGCTTGCACCATACCTAGCAGAAACATTTACCACCTTCTTCCAAGCATTAATAAATCAAGGCACCATACCACCTGAATGGAAAGAAGCCTTTGTTGTTCCAATTTTCAAGAAAGGAGATAAATCACGTGCCAGTAACTACCGTCCAGTTTCATTGACTGTTGTCACATGCAAGATCCTAGAGCACATAATATGCAGTAGTATTGCAAAACATCTTGATATCCTAAACGACACTCAACTTGGATTCAGAAAGAACCGATCCTGCGAGTCACAACTTATCCTTAGTTACAATACAGGACCTGGCTAAAACATAGATCTGGGTGAACAAATTGACCTCTTATCCACAGTGTGGGAACGGAACTGTACGGTTTTCTAATAATTTGGTCATTCGGGAGACTGTCAAGTGGGGCTCCGACATTTGCAAAATAACAAGTTGCTTGATGGAAACTTTGATGAACTCTTATGTTACTATATAACGTTTCTGCTTCAAGTTTTGGTAGCTAAAACATTCTTTATGTAAATACGAACCAATAAAATGATGAGAAAGATATATGCATCCAAACGTTTTCCTTTGAATGGTGGAGCTCCGTGTAAAACGATCAAAATTGTCACACAACACCGATAAAAAATGTCAAATAAACATCGAAAAATCAATGTTTGCTACCTGAATTTTCACTTGTATCTTTTCTGATATATAGTCTTACCTGTCTGAAAGTATCAAAGCCATTGTCCCAGGGGACATCCAAATATTCATTTTCTCCATGTCGGATATTTTTATTGACTGTACAATCGCTTGCAAGTTTACTGTACAATCACTCGGAGCCTTCCTGTACAATCGCTTGGAGCTTTTCTTTTCATCGTTTGGCCAACTAGACTACTCCGAAAGTAGGGTAATCTACTTTTCCTTGTTCTGACTTCACGGTCCAGCTAGCAAGCAAGCTAGTCAAGGGTATTACCTTTACCTACACACTCATTGCATTTTGCTGTAATAGTTTCTAGTGGCATATGACTAATTATAACTCTTAAGTAGATAATGCTTACTATTATCTCTTCTGTCACATTCATGATCAGTTTATGTTTTCAATGATACTTTTGTCATATAAATATTTATCAAAACTACTGCAATCCAATGCAACATATGTCTGGCATAATTTTTCTCTCCTTTTTCTGTTACGATTTAATAACAGTTAGTTATTTGGTATTGTTATCAATTTTTTTAAACCTAAATTACACACTCAAAAGTGTTACTGATGTTTGAAGCTTTTATCTTAATGGATGCAGCCTGCATTAGCGGATCCGGTATGCGGGGAGAGGGAGTTTTGGTGGTTGAAACCCCATTTTTTATCGATTTTTTTTTTATTTTGTGGACGTTTCAGGGTGTTCCGTGGTTTGGATCCCCCTTTTGCAGAAAGGCTGGTTTCGCACCTGGTCTGATATCGTCAATGATAATATTAGATGATCATCCGATCATTCAATTGATTTTTTATAGTTTGGTATTGTGCTGTGCTAGTTTTGGGGAGAAATGAGCGCACACAGACAGTTTTAGCCCTGCCAAATTCTTTATGTACCTGTTTCAAGTCAAGAGCCCGTAGTTCAGTGGTTGTCATTGGCTCATGTCTGTCATATATATTTTTCGTAAATTGTTTCATTATGAATTAGGCCGTCAGTTTTCGAAATGTATTGATTCTTATTTTTCATGTCGGGACCATTTATAGCCGACTATAATTGCTTAAATCCATTTATTTTTTGAACTTTGACAATCATATCACATCTCCTTATTTTTATATTGGAGCTTTTTCTACCAGTATCTATAGCTTGTAATAAACAGACATCTTATTTGAAATTATACCACATCTTCTTATTTTGATATCATGTTTATTGACCTATACGTGTCTTTTCTTGGATTCGTGGTTAGCTACCACCATTCCACATTCGAATTACAATCAAGTTACAATATCCCGATCCTGTGATGAAAAATTCGTTGTTTTATTGTTTAAATATGTATTTATTATTATTTTTTTAAAATGGCTGGTAAATAATATATAAAGTTAAATTCAAAATACGCTAATTACCCTTCCAGAGCATCTAGTCACCTTTTCGGTATATATGAATATTTATTTTGTACGAGAATTATTTTCATTTTTATTTTTAGATTCTTGACATATTTTGTACTGTCCTTTTCTTTTTGTCTTGTATACTTATTCAGTGGTTGTTTGTTTGTGTGTTACATATTTGTTTTTCGTTCATTTTTTGTACATAAATAAGCCGTTAGTTTTCTCGTTTTACATTGTTATTTCGGGGCCTTTTATAGCCGTCTATGCGGTATGGGCTTTGCTCATTGTTGACGACCGTACGGTGACCTATAGTTGGTAATTTCTGTGTCATTTTTTGGTCTCTTGTGGAGAGTTGTCTCTCTGACAATCATACCACATCTTCTTTTTTTATATCTATTGTACACATTTTGTTTTTGTCTCTCATATAGTCACCTTAAAAGGGTTCCTTGATAGAATCTTAATTATCAAAATGACTGGTTTTGTGCTTATTTTCATTTCAAAACCCATAGATGAATATAATAGGACAGCAAGAAACAACCAAAGCAATGCAAATGCAATGTATTTAATAAATTTGACCAAGCAATTCTACAGGAAAGCTCCAAGTGATTGTACAGGAAGGCTCCGAGTGATTGTACAGTAAACTTGCAAGCGATTGTACAGTCAATAAAAATATCCGACATGGAGAAAATGAATATATTTGGATTTCTCTTGGGACGATGGCTTTGATACTTTCAGACAGGTAAGACTATTATATCAGAAAAGGTACAAGTGAAAATTCAGGTGGCAAACATTGATTTTTCGATGTTTATTTGACATTTTTTATCGGTGTTGTGTGACAATTTTGATCGTTTTACACGTAGCTCCACCATTCTAAGGAAAACGTTTGGATGCATATATATATCTTTCTTATTATTTTATTGGTTCATATTTACATAAAGAATGTTTTAGCTACCAAAACTTGAAGCAGAAACGTTATATAGTAACATAAGAGTTCATCAAAGTTTCCATCAAGCAACTTGTTATTTTGCAAATGTCGGAGCCCCGCTTGACAGTCTCCCAAATTACCAAATTATTAGAAAACCGTACAGTTCCGTTCCCACACTGTGTTATCTTGTTTGATTTTTCCAAGGCATTCGATTAAGTCCCTCACGAGAGACTTTTGTACAAAGCAGAGTACTATGGTATAAGCGGGCCAACACTCCAATGGATCAGGGACTACTTCCTCAGCTCCAGAAATCAGAGAGTCGTTGTGGATTGTAAAACATCTCACACTGCACCAGTACAATCAGGAGTACCACAGGGGAGTGTACTTGGACCACTCATGTTACTTCTGTTCATCAACGACCTACCAGACTATGTTCAGTCATCAACAGTTCGTCTATTTGCTGATGACTGCGTATAGTACAGAAGGATCCAAAATGATACAGACTCGCAGTTACTACAAGAAGATATGAACATCTTGCTCAGATGGGAATCTGATTGGCAAATGGAATTCCATTCCACCAAATGCCAACTGCTACGCGTTACCAACAAGCACAAGCCACATCTAACAAGCTACAACATTCATGGGCACAATTTAGAACTGGTTGACTCAGCAAAATATCTAGGCGTCACAATCCACAAAACTATTAATTGGAACACCCACATAGAGAGTATAGCTAAAAAGGCTAATTCAACCAGGCCTTCATCCAAAGAAATCTTCAGCACTGTCCCCAAAAAACAAAAGCTGTATGATACACAACGCTAGTAAGACCATTGCTTGAGTATGCATGCTCAGTCTGGGACCCATTCACCACCTTAACATACAGAAATTAGAAAGTGTGCAAGGAAAATCAGCCCGGTTTGTATTGAACAACTACCAACAAACCAGCAGTGTAACATCAATGCTAAAAACTCTACAGTGGCAACCACTAGCCGAGAGGAGGGCCAATTGCAAAGCAGTAATGATGTACAGGATAGTAAATGGCCTCGTAGCAATACCAACGCTAGAGTTACACACTACATCATCCGTAGCTAGAGGACACACAACACGATATCTCGTACCGTATGCCAGAACTTCAACATAAAGGCATCCTTCTTTCCAGATAGCATACGGATATGGAACAGCCTTCCACAACCTTTGGTTGACAGTACCTCACTAGATGCTTTCAAGCAGGGGGTATTGAGCTGCAGTATCCCTTAATTGCACCATCAGACTGTTTTTAACTTGCACCTGTAAATATTTTCTTGCACCTTTGTTGTCACACCCAGCATGGGCAATAGTGCGATAATATAATATATACTCAATTAGAAGCGTGCACTGTATTGGAAGAAGAAGAACATTGAAAGTGAAACAAAGGTAACCGTAAATGATTATCACTTGATTGATTGATTCGATCCACAAAAAATCAGTCTTACACAGGTAAAATCGAAAATCAACTTATTTTTTAACCTTAAAATTGAAATCAAACAGACATAGAAAAATCCATTCGCACGAGGCAACGGTGCAATTAACAGTGAAGGTATTTTAAAGATCTATTAACTGATCGACGTTAATCTTTTATTGTTTATACGCGTATGGACCAAATACTCATATGGTCAGGAACTTATTCATTGAATCTGGAGTAAATTGGTATAATGAGAAAGATTTTTTAATTATTAAGGGCAACTCGATTATTTCATATATTTCGCGGCATCAACTTAATTCACCATAATCATTGTAGAACGGAAAAGGGAAATCCCCGAGGTTGTTCACTCAGGAATAAGGTAATAACCAGGAAGGAAAACAAAATGGCGAACAGGGATAGACCGAAGAAAGAGTTTGGTGGTGTATTGGGCATGTTACAAGTTGTTTTCCCTCAACAAAAGCTTGTAGTCGACAAAAAGACAATAGAAAAATCATGGAAATTAATGGACAAGGTTGTGAAATCGTGCCAACACCCGAGAATGAACCTAAGAAACAGTCCTCCATTCATTTTGGATATCTTACCTGACACTTATCAACACTTGCGATTAGTGGCAAACCGATATGACGATAAAATAAACACATTAAACGAGAATGAATATTTTAGAATATTTATTGAAAATTTAATGAACAAATGCAAAAATACAATCAAGCTTTTTAAGGAAGGAAAGGAGAAAATGTTTGATGAAAATTCACATTATAGAAGAAATTTGACAAAACTGTCACTTGTGTTTTCGCACATGCTTGCAGAATTAAAGGCCATCTATCCCAATGGCACATATGCTGGTGACACATTTAGAATAACTAAAGCTGATGCTGCTGATTGGTGGAAGGATTCTTTCGGAAATAAGTAAGTATTTGCAATAATATTTATGTACTATGTAATGTACATGTATACAATTTACATTTAGTACATGAAGACATGTATAATTGTTTTTGATAATAGGCATGTTATATGCAATGACCATTGTATGGAGAGCACAGTCTAATTTAGTGATGTCACATTCAAGGAAAAGAGGACAAGATCATGGTTTTCAAACAATTGGAACATATAGTATTACAGTATATACTGTAGAAATACTATTTTCCCGTTTGGGGTGAATATTTCAGGAACTCAATTTTTGGCTCTCCCTTGACACCATCTGCGAGTATGGTCTTGAGAAAACGATGATAGTCTGTCGATAGGGGACGATAAATGGCTGACCCGTTTTTAGAGAGAGCCATATATCTTGCATATTAAAGACACCCTTGTAGATTTCGAAAAAGAGTAGGCAGCACTCGCACCCGCAAAGTGGAAATGGATTAATATAAGTTGCAAAACTTGTTTCCCAATCCACTATAAATAAATATGTTAAAACTAAACAGTATATATACATGTACAATTCAGTGGTCACATTAATTTGAACAGATATACATTGTATACCGAAACAGTCAACAATCTCTTGATGGTGTCCTTAAAATTTCTAACAAATGACTTCAATTTCACTTCTTGAAACCCTTGTTTTAAAACTTTCCTTGTTAGCAGCAACCATTTACCAAAGGAATGCAAGCTCTGGAATATTGTTACTGTATCAGCTGGGAGATATACATGTACATGTACAACATTGATAACACATTTACATTTTGTATGCAGGTGCTTGTGGATAAAGAATATTGCTACAATTGATGATTTGTACATCATGAACATAGAAATGGAAAGTTCACAATTGAAAGCTGATATCATCTCTTTTGTTGAAAAATTTAGTTCTCAACATGTACAGACTCTCGTTATATAATTTTTTTTTAATTTCTTGATGCAAGTCAATTTGCAAGTTATGTACATCATGTACATGTATGAGGCAGATTTATCTGTATCTGTCGTATTTGATTGGAATAGATGCATTAAACTTCAAGAAGATTGGCAAAAGATACCAGACATTTGCCAGATGGACATTCAAACTATAAACCGAAAAATAAACTGACAACGCCATGGCCTAAAAAGCAAAGACCAATAGACAAACACAAGTACACATGACACATCACAGACAACTAAAGACTAAGCAACAGTCTGAGCCCCACCAAAACTAGGGGTGATCTCAGGTGCATTAACATTGTCACCTTATTTTGAATTATGTAGTGAGAGGACATTATCCATATCTATATAAAGAAAAGGGTTTAAAATCAGTGGCAGATCCAGAACTTTTCCTAAGGAGGGGCCCGCTGACTGACTTAAGGGGGGACCCCGCTCCAGTCATGCTTCAATAATTGCCTACATGTATATAATCAACCAAAGTTTTCCTACAAAAGGGGGGCCCCCTGGATCCGCCTATGAAAATGTCATCCACATACTGTGGATTTATTGTTATTTGTTGGATACCAATTTTTGTGGATTTCATGGATTTCGAGGATATAGGTGACCTTGAACCACGAAATTAATTCTCAATGAATAACAAATTTTCTAAAGGCTTGTATGAAGACTTCTTCAAAACCAATGCCGAACACTCAAGGTATCCTTCATCCACAAAAATCCGTTCCCACGAAAATAAATGAATCCAAGGTACCTCAAAAGTATTAACCATGTTAACAGAAAGGTTGCTGGCTACTGATCACTACTGGTACACAACATGGGTAAACAGCTCAGCATTGATGACATATATCTTAATTCATAATCCTACTCTGACTTTTAAATAAGGCTTAGCAGTCATTCCCAAGGTCAGTAAAATAAATAATTTATATATATATATAAAATTTAATGAAATAAATTAAATTGCCCAATCATGTGAAATTCATTAGGTAAAGTGAGAGTAATTTTTTTTTGACTTATAAAAATAAACTGAGGCAGATGCACATGAATTTAGTACATCACAATATTACTCGGCTTTTTCTTATGTCCCTAGCAACAAATTTTATTTTGAGTCAACTACAAAATGTATATTGTCTAAACGTTTTTATTACAATATTTATATATACATTTTGAACAATATCATGAATATAGATATCTGAAAAAAAATACAAGGATGTAACCGAAACGGTTATGAAATCTCACTTCTCCAAGAATTTTGAAATTGACCACTTAGAACTGCCTATTCTTTCATGGAAGGAGAAGTCACTTTTCTCTTTCTAAAATCCTACATGTTATAGATAATGCCCTGAGTGCATATCCTGTGCATTTTGATTATCTAAATGCTATGGTATTTTGTCACAGTTAAAGTCAATTGTTTAATAACATCCTTCACACTGATGGGCCCCGGGTTAACAGGTGTAATATTATCCATTCATAAAAAGGAAGGGGAATTTTGTCTACAGAACAGTTAACACTGGGACAAACAATGTAGTCTGAAAAATACTGGTCAACCTATGTCAGTAAATTTACAGAACAGGCCGACCTGAGAGTTTGTGCCAAAAAAAAAAAACTATTTTAGCTTCAAATACATGTACTAGCCATTATCACAAATTTCAACATTTGAACTAGAGGCTATAAAATTTTTTCACTTATTTTCCCTAGTCTAAATTTTTGACCACTCATGCAGAAGGCTAGTGGTTGAAGGCACAGACTCTGACCACCTCATCTGTTTTATACAACTTAATTGTTCCCCTCACAGTCATAGAAATCGAAGTTTTGAATTTTCAAGACCCAATTCATGATTCTTCAAATTTGTCTTAAAGATTGTATTATACAATACACAAATATCAGCAGGACTGTGCACCATTTTCTTTTTAAGAAAATGCTTTTACCAAGTCAGGAATATGAAAGTTGTTATCCATTCATCTGAGCTTTTGATTTTGCCATTTAATTACAGACTTTTTATGTAGAATTTTCCTAAAAGTTTGGTATTTTTGTTAATTTACTATTCATTGTTCATACATACATGTATACAGTACTAGTTGTAAAACTGTTGTAGGAAATTTAATTTCATAGAGTTAAAATTTGAAATCCACATTTGGCTGTCCAAGACTCTTTTCTATGTTCAGAAGACAACAGAAAAATTACTGTCTTGTGCCAAATTTGCTATCCATCCACGAATTTTTCAGTCAATTTTTACCATTTTTGTTTGCAGAAGAAAATTGTTTCAAACTTGCACACAGGACTGTAGTAAGCCATTACTAAGCTGAGTGATTAGGAACTTTTCCTACAATACATGTATATAAACACATGTTTATAAAATTTGTTATGGGACCATAGACCATTTATAATTAATATGGTACAAAGTTTGAATTCTGGCCTACTGAAATGATGTAATGAAGGCCTATGCCCATTATGATTATACATGTACATATATGTCAATACAAAAATGAATACATATTTGTTTAGGGGTCAGCTGAATGATGCCTTGGGGGGTGGGAGTTTCTGGCTGCATTGAAGACCCATTGGTGGCCTTCGTCCATTAAAATATTTTTCAGTGGTAATCAATGACTCATTGATATACATGAACATGTTGAAATTTTGCCTTTGTTGAGCTTTGGTACATTTTTGTCGAGCCTTCGACTTTAGTCGAAAAAGCGAGACTAAGCGATCCTACATTCCGTCGTCGTCGGCGTCGTCGTCGTCGGCGGCGTCCACAAATATTCACTCTGTGGTTAAAGTTTTTGAAATTTTAATAACTTTCTTAAACTATACTGGATTTCTACCAAACTTTGACAGAAGCTTGTTTATGATCATAAGAAAGTATCCAGAAGTAAATTTTGAAAAAATAAAATTCCATTTTTTCCGTATTTTACTTATAAATGGACTTAGTTTTTCTGCGAGGAAACATAACATTCACTCTGTGGTTAAAGTTTTTAAAATTTTTATAACTTTCATAAACTATCCATGATTTGTACCAAACTTGGACAGAAGCTTGTTTATGATCATAAGATAGTATCAAGAAGAAAATTTTGTAAAAATAAATTTCTACTTTTCCGTATTTTACTTATAAATGGACTTAGTTTTTTTGCCAGAAACAAAACATTCACTTTGTGGTTTAAGTTTTTTAAATTTTTATAATGTTCTTAAACTATCCTGGATTTCTACCAAACTTGGACAAAAGTTTCTGATCATAAGATATTATTCAGAAGTAAATTTTGTAAAAAAAATTCCACTTTTCTGTATTTTACTTATAAATGGACTTAGTTTTTCTTCCAGTTAACATTACATACAGTCTGCAGTTAAAGTTTATAAAACATTTATTAGATTCATAAACTATCCTGGATTTTTACCAAACTGCGAAGCTTCTTTCAATCAAAAGACAGTATCGAGAGGGAAATTTTTATTGATGTTTTTCCTCATTTTTGTTGAGTCTGCGATTAACAGCAAAAGTAGGCGAGACACTGGGTTCCGCGGAACCCTTACGAATTTTTTGTATATTTATGAATTTAATTGAAATGACAGATTCATTTTCCAACTCGTTGATGTTACACCATATATATATATATTCAGACTGTAACAAAGGAACTGTGTTTTGTTGAATAAGATCCGGTTGGGTGTAAGAAAATGAATGTTTATTGTAAAGTAAATAAATATAAAATTCATGGCACTCAATCATGCATAAAATTGTATACAGTGGCTTCTCTGGACACTAAACTACAAACCGAAATTATGTCATGAAAACAAAAATAATTTAATTATAATACATAAGAATGTTTGATGAATATAAAAGAAAGTTGTTAAGAATATAACGACCATGATATACCTACTAAAACATTATGTTTTAATTAAAACATTAGAAGTTACGGAAGCTGTGCAAATTACCAGACATTGATCTGCTGTATGAAAGATTGATAATATATAAAACAAATTTGCAACAGGAAACGAACAATTATTTTTTGTAGATACTTGACCTAATTTTTGCAAGTCTGATATCCTGTTTCTGTCAATATATATATATATATGTTATAACTACATGTACATGTATGAAACTATATATGTGTCTTTTACGCCATTTAAATGCAAGATTTAAATTTTGCAAGTTAAACTGAATGATCCAATTTCTAAATCAAGGTCTTATAGGATAGTTGTTCTTTTGATTTATCAAATTTTTGTGGATGAATGAAAGTTTGTTTTTTTTTCGGGGGGGGGGGGGGGGGGGTGGTCCATATATTTATATATACATTGTATGTGTTAGGATGTAGATTTGTATGTGTATTTGTAAGCCAAAAAGTGTCCCATGAAATTGTGTCTTCTTGAGCTATATTTCACAGATCATCTATTAAATAAATCTTTAAAGAAGGGAAATAATTTAGCAATCATTGAAATGTTTTAATCAATGAATTAGTTAAATCATAATTGAAATTTAAATGAAGATGAATATAAACAGCTATTTGACTTTTTGTGTGATGGTCAATTACCTCCAGAGTTTAATAATTATGAAAGAAGATCATTTAGAAGGAAGGCCAAGCAATTTGAAATTAAAAACAATGAAATGTTTTATATACATGTCAGGGGTGGATCCAGCCATTTAAAAAAAAAAGGAGGGGTCCTAACCCAGGACAAAGGGTGGGGGGTTCCAACTAAATGTCCCCATTTAAATGCATTGATTGTCCAAAAAAAGGGGGTTCCCACTCCCGGACCCCCCCCCCCCCCCCCCCCCCCCTTGGATCCGCGCCTACATGTTGACAAAAAACACAGGAGAAAACGTTAAAATTAAGGACAAACTGAAACAGGGTATTAGACAAGACTGTTATGCAATTTGGATATGATTTCACATAGATGAAAAAATATCCAACAAAGAAAAATAGAATCTCTTTTCAAGGGACACTTTTACACAGAAGTGGACAATATTTTATAATAAAATTCTGTCCCAGACAAAATTTCACAGGTCATTTGTGTGAAATTTTGTCCATGGGACATCATTTCATGGGGGACACTATTTAATCCTACATATTCAGGGAGGCTGTGGTTAAGTTACAGCAGATAATATGATAAAGAAAGAAAACAAGCATGGCCCTGAAAATCCAGTTACTGCTGTTATCTTAGTATTATTGGGGCTCCAGTAAAAACAATAGACATCTAAATGTTTTGCACTATACCATACTTATCATCATTGTATTTTCTCATAAGTTTAAATGTCAAATAAATGTTATATTAAAGGAGGTCCTTAACTTGAATTCCGGACATCAATAATTTAATACACAAAAATGTATTTATACAGCACTTAAAATATAACTCCAATTCAGGATATCCTGGAATATTTCGGGAGCTCACTCTGTTTGTAGTCCAATGAAATGTTTATAAAATTTCAACCCTAAAATATGATGATTCTGAAACTTGTACGTACATGTACTAATGAGCTAAAAATCTACTCTTTATAACATTTGTATAAGTCTAATTATGTTCTGAATTTGCAGTCATCATGATCATAAGAAAGGAAGAGAATATTCAAAGTGGGAGTCTAAAATAAGAAGTCCAATTTAAACACCCAAAACAATGGTGAAAAAGAAAAAAACAATGAATAGACAAACAAAAACATTACTCAGTAAAAGATATTTAACATTAGAATAAGGATGACCTCAGGTGCTCAAGAGAATATGCAGTTGTAAATCATAGATTATCCCGTTTTCTACACATTGAGATTTAAGAAATAATTCATGGAAGCCATAGATTTGTTGGAAATTTACACATGGCCTGGGCCGTGATTATCGAATTTTATCCTGAGCATTAGCGAGGTATAAAATTAACGAATAGCACGGCCAAAGCCATGTGTAAATTTACAACAAATCTATGGCTTCCATGAATTATTTCTATTCTAATAGGACAAATAAGTTCATTCAAATACTGAAGCGAGGGTGGATATATATGCCATGTGTTTAGCTGTTCTTTTTAACTCCTTGTAAGATAAAGCTCAAATATTCTCAGAAATATTTAGTTTGCATTGATTATTTCGTTAATAACTGATAGAAAAATATGTTAAATTCTCAAACCCAATATTTACGAATTTTAATTTACATGTTTTCATGTAAGCTATCGTCAAAACCAAAATTGACATTTCGTAACGAAGGAGCTCCCATGTTGACTCACTGAAATCAGTCAGATATATGGGAATAATGCAATGGAATAGAAATAAAACAAAACCTACTTCTGAATTCCATTTTAATACAATATTATACAAATTTCAATTTGTTACAAAAAAATGATTATTTTTATACTGCAACTTTAATTGGTATATGATTGATAGCTTTTAAAATCGTAACATAAATATCAAGCTTATTTGCATCCCTTAATGAACCCCTGTTTGTGGAGAAAGTGTTACATGATGAAATTGACATTGCACAAAATTTAGCTGTGTTATTATATTTAGGAAACAAACGCAACTAGTTTCAGTATATTAATTCTTTTTATAATGCATCCGAATAAGAATAAAAGTTCTTTTGTCTTTTGTTTTATTACAATTTCTAATACCATTAAATCGGCAATGCGTTTGCAAATAAGTTCAAATACATGTGGATTTACGTGGGAGGTATATTGTTACATCCATTATTATGTATATTTCTGAGTCTGCGCTAAGTATAGATATATCGAGAATTTTCACATGGTGTTGTTTACAAAGCGAAAGAAGCATGTCATATTAGAATGTAAAATATCACCCACGACCAAAAAGTTTCACTGTGTTATGAGTCTGATATTTTACAATATCTCATGATCTGAATGAAGAAAACATGATAACCTGTGTATCATGCTTATTTCTGGTGTTTCCCCCTCCCTTAGACAATTTTAGATTTTGATAACATCCAAGGGGCTGTCTCTTATGAACATGAACCTATAAGTTTTCCTTATTCCCTGGAATTTGGTATCCACGAAAATAAATGAAACCACATGTACAGTATACCAAATTCAATGTACATGTAGACAATTTGAGATCCTAACTTCTGAATCATTGTTTATCATGTCAAATCTTTAGGAATTTCAAAAATGATCTTATGTCAAAATCAAATACATGTTTGGCACATAGCAAAATTAGACTATATGATTGTTATTTACAAGGCTACTGGCAAAAAAACATAACTTTGCCAAAGGAAATTTATGTTTATTACTATGAACATGCATGACATGTATTGTAATGTTTTATTCAAGTGCAGATTATAAAACCATTTATATTCATCTCATTTTACTGTTTCCTTAAACTGAGTTTTAGGGTAGAGTTTGAAAAAGCAAATATACCGTAAACATAAATACTTCCTTTAGATTGAAATGAAATAGTTGTTGTTTAAATAATTTTGAAGATATAATGATCAACTTGTATTTTTTTGGTGGTAAATTAACAAAAAGAAGGTGTTTCTGATAAAAAAAATTCTAGGTTGTCTCTGCTTTTAGCAGTTTTAGATGAATCTGTTCGATAATATGACTTTCTATAATGATACAGAAGAACATTTTCAAACTGATTAAAATACGGATCCTGTATCAAGTGTTTTAATGCTTATAAGGGTTTGAAAACACTTTATTCTACATGTATGTTCTGTTTTAATGTCCTTTCGGGATCCTTTGGTTTTGTCAAATTAATACATACATTGTAGCTTCAAAAATTTGAAAGTTGAAATTTCATTGGCTGATGTAGAAATTAACAAAACATGTACAGAAGTAAGAAAGATTGGACACAGAATCAGAATTTAATTTAATTTATATTAACCTGTTGTACACTTTTACTGTCTGAGAATAAAAAAAATTTTTAGTTTGAATCTTGAATCTGAATCAGGATGAAACTTTTCATATTTTATTTTTTTAAAGTGAAAATTTGATTTAGAATTTGTTCTCTTATTTCTTTTTCAGGACGATTGTTTCCTGGAAGATATTTAGACAGACACTTCATGAGTGCCACCCTATCAGTTCTCCATTAGAGGCTATGGCTCTTAAATCCACAATAGATTTGACCTGTAATGACTTTATATCTATATTTGAATTTGATGTGTTCTCAAGGTAAGTTTTTTTTTTTAAAGATAATGCTGCCATACTTGTATGTAAGGCCACATTTAAAAGAATGTCTGTTTCCCCTCCCCCGGGTCTACCCTTTGTAAACAGACCAGAAGGCAGGTTCTTTTTTTTTTTTTTTTTTTTTTAACTGGATGTGATTGTCATAGCATGGTCACATGAATGGTTTGACTTGTCCAGTCCAGGCCACTTATCAGTTGTTTGTGCTCAATTTGAGTGTATTTATTTAGAATATCAATCCTTCTGCTTTCAAGCACTTTCCAAAAATGGAACGATTTTTTTGTGGAAAATAATTTTTTGACCCGGGGGCTTATTTTTGACCCAGGTGGGGGGAGGG
The DNA here is from genome assembly GCF_965363235.1 of Mytilus galloprovincialis. NCBI lineage: Eukaryota > Metazoa > Mollusca > Bivalvia > Mytilida > Mytilidae > Mytilus > Mytilus galloprovincialis. The sequence continues at coordinate 41,101,196 of NC_134843.1, read as the reverse complement.
AAAACAAACATTTTTTTAATTTTGGCCTAATCAAGATTTTGAAGCTTCATTGGTACAGTTTATGTGATTACTACCACTGTGGGTTAATACCTCTGCTTGTTAACTATTAGTCCCCATTACATGTAGTTTCACCTGCCCAAGAGTAGGTGGTTTGTAGCAGACATGAAAATATCATTATCGTTTTATTTAAATTTTGACTTTTTTGGTGTTGTAAAATTTTGAAATCATTTTAAATAGAGGAAAGTACATTCCTCATGAAAAGCTCTGATTTTTTGTACAGGGTGGGTTTTATTTGTAGACCTTTTGGTTTTTATATCACGTTGTTGCCAGCGGCGCTGCATCATTGTCGTCAGGGTCTTGAGAAGACGAATGATTTCCAGATAATAACTTTAGTATAAGTAAATAGAAATCAATAAAATTTATAACCATTGAAGGAAGGTTGGGATTGATTTTGGGGGTTATGGTCTCAAAGGTTTATGAATTAGGGGTCCAAAGCGGCCCAAAACATACATTTATCAAGTTTCAGGAAAATAAGTTGTGTATAATAAGTATTTCAATTACTCTGAAATTGTTCCACAATGTTAAAACTATTAAGTAGAAGCTGGGGATTTATTTTAAGGGTTATGGAGCAAACAGTCTAGGAATTAAGGGCCAAAAACAAGCATTTTTGAAGTTTCAGGACAATAACTTATGTTTAACTGTATGGATCTCTCTGACATGTTATGTACCACAAGGTTCCATATAATGAAGGGAAGGCTTGGTGTCAGTTTAGGGTCAATATCCCTGATCATTTAGGAATAAGCGGCCAAAAAAGGTCCAAAAAGAAGCATTTTCCTAGTTTACAGACAATAACTTGTGTTTAAGTTTATGGATCTCTCTGAAAGTATACTACAAGGTTTATAACTACAAAGGAAAGGCTGGAATTGAGTTTTGGGGTTCTGGCTTCAAGGGGGTTTCAACAAGTGAGGAGCCAAAAAAGGGGCCCAAATACGCATTTTTGTAGTTTTCAGTCAATGACTTGTGTTTAAGTGTATAAATCTCTCAAAAATTATACCACAAGTTTCCATACTACAAAGGGATGGTTATGGGGGTAATGGATCAAATCATTAAGCAATTAAGGGCAAAAATGAGGGGGGGGGGGGGGGGGCAAGGGTTTTTCTGGTTAAAGGACAATTCTGACAATTTAAAAGCAGTGTAAGGGAGGTAATCCAATTCCAATTTTTTTCTCATTTCAGATTTCAGAAATTAAAAAGAATTTTTTCTTCAAATATTTTTTTTTTAGGGGATTTATATTCAACAGCCATAGTGTATTGCTCAAAAGCAAAATTTTAAAATTCATTAGACCACACTAGTTCTGTGTCAGAAACCTTTGCTGTGTCAACTATTAAATCACAATCCAAATTCAGAGCTGTATCAAGCTTGAATGTTGTGTCCATACTTGCCCCAACTGTTCAGGGTTTGACCTCTGTGGTCGTATAAAGCTGTGCCCTGTGGAGCATCTTGTTATTAGCTGTTTAAAGTTTGTTTACGGCTAATGAGGGACAATTTCAAATATTTTGGCCTCAAGCATCTCTGAAGACATTATTTTTTCGAAATTCTCAGGAAAATTGGTACTGTTAATTGAATTTTATACTCGACACTTTCATGGATTGAAGTGATGGAAGGAAGTAGTTAAAAAAAATCAAGTGAAAAAAAATATGAATTAGTATTTTTTTTGATACATGTACTTATCAGATGGAAATGATAAGAGACTAACAGGAAGATTTAATCTGTGACATTTAATTAATAGTAGTATTGGCTTTCCAAGTCTGTAGACACCTTTTTTTTATCTACTCAAAAAGTTTTATTCAAATGAAATTTTGTGATTGTAATCTGAATGTGTATACACCTAGTTTGTTTATTTTGTATTATGGAATAATTTTCATTCAATACTGAATTTACAATCCTTTGATTTATACTGTCAAATTTCGATAGAAAAGGATTTAAAATAAATCCTATTCATTATTATTTCAATATTTAGTACTAGTAGAAAATTTGGGAAATTTGTATGGAAATATTTTCATACTACGAGCATTGTGAAGTTCCTTGTTGTCCAATGGGTAATAGATTTTTTTGGAAGACATGACAGTGAGACATGCATTTTGTCATTACATTTGCAAATAATGCTTCACTGCTAATAAGATATACAACAGTCTCAGTTGTCTCTTTGATGAGTGTCTGCCTCTATTGTTGGAGGTCTTATGTGTTCAATCCAAGACCTGATAAATTTAATTTTAAAGACTTGAAAATTGGGGGAGCAGGTACATATTTTGTGTAATCAAGTTCAACTACTATACTGTAGTTTTTCTACCTAGGTCCATCTGTTCTTATGAAATTTTTTAGGTATTGTTTTACAATTTTACAGACTTGGGAACTTCTCAATTTTTCTTTAAATTTTACAAAAGCTGGTTACAATTTTTTCTGTATCTAAATACCAGAGATAGATGGGTTTTGGGAATGTAACACTAAGCCTTCTGTTTACAACTAAATACAATATTAAAATTACAAATGCATGTAATTATTTTTCTATAATATTTATAATGTAGTAAAGTAAAGAAAACTGAATATTCTTAAAAATGATTATTTATAAGGCAAAAGTAACCTTGCTATCAATCTAGAGTCCTGTCCCAGTGAACCTATCAAGCAGGAAACTAGATGACTCAGTAACATATTGTTAGGCCAAATAAAAAAGTATCTATGGTTCCAGTTACATCTGAAAAAAAGTTAGGGTAGGTAGGTAGGAATTTTTTTTTTATTTTATGTTTTTTTTTTACATTGAGTCTATGGAAGCAACATTCTGACTTTAACAGTGCTTAATGAAAAATGACAATAAAATCTTTCGGGTAGGCTGTTTTTAAGCCGAAAAAGTAGGGACGGTAGGGTTACTGGAACCACACATATATTTTTATTTGGCCTTAGCTAAAAAAATAGTAATGAGATAATATTTTAAAAGTTGAATTTTTTATGCAGATTATTCCAGCCATGGATCAATTTACTACGGAACTGGAATGTTTTGGCGGTGACGCATCCTGGTTATGTGGCTTTCCTAACGTATGATGAAGTCAAGGCTAGACTTCAGAAATATGTTGGAAAACCTGGAAGGTAATTAGATCACTAAGAGTAAGACATGGTTTGTTTAGACTTTACAATCACTAAAATACTGAGATATCCATTGTCGTCCTGAACTTGCATGGAATATTTGCCAATGGACCTTAATAAGCAACTAACAATCAATCAATCAGAGCTATTAACATGCCAGTACTCGTAAATCTCCAGACTGGGGTAGGAACCATCAGAGTTTTAGAGAGTACATTAGTAAATGAATTAAACTCTTTTTAATACATGTATTTTAAAAGCAATTTCAGTTTTTGTTTCCCAAACAATTTATTTTCAAGACTGTTAATAGTACACCTATCTTGATAGTATCAAATCTTTCCTCTTCTTTTTTCTAACCAGACTAATACATACATGTATGACAGGATTAAAAATCTTGACATTCAAAAGTTTAAAAGAATTGGAAACCATTTTCAAATTGGAAAAAGTTGAAACTGGCCTACATTTTGGAAAATTCTTAACTATTTAGAACTATAGAAGTTTAACAAGAAGATTCATACAAATACTTGTCCTCTGAAAAAAGGGTATGTAACAAGTTTGATGGCTCCATTAGAAATGATATGGGATATACTGTTCTTGATGCAAAAAAAATACATTTCACAACAATATTATGTGTTTTTAGAATAAGATAAAGCAAACATTCAGTGCATAATGTTTAACAACTTGAATAGTAGTCTTTTTGTTCCTATGTTGAAAAAAAGTATTATCTAAAAGCAGTTGATTTTTTTTTGTGAATATAAAATTTTAAATGTTGAAACCTAATATCAATGCATTACATAAGTATAGTTTATAATAGCCAGATTATGTAATATACTGGGAATAAGGAAGGAAGTTTATTGTATAGAGAATTTGTTTATTTACACCATTGAGGAGGCTTTAAATATTCATTTACCCTGGTACATATTTATTACGTATTGAAGGATGGTACTCAATGCTGTTTAATTAAATATTTATTGTTTCCATGGAGTGGGTGTAATACAGATGTAAATGCTGTAATTCCCAATGTTTTATACTAAACCTGAGAATCTTTGTCATGTGATTAAGACAATGTATATTTCAATAAATTTAGAAAATATGTACATTGCAATGTTTGCATAGGTTTTTGATTAAACATAAATGCTGTCTCCAATTGGTTGGGCATTTTTGATAGTAAAACTGGGATACATATTATTAAAAGAAGTCATATTTCAAAATGAATGTATATTAAAATATTTGAAGCAGTTGCTTAATGAATTCACATTATGAGTGGGTGAAATATTTGCAACTGTTTTGTAAGCAAGCAATAATATACTTTTGTCAGCCAAGCTTTGGCAAATTGAAATCCAACATACATGACATAAAGCAATCAAGGGTTTTTTGCTGGTCTCCTTGATATTCCTTTCCTATTTTCATGACATCTTGCTACATATACTATTACTAAATAATCATATGTGATTTGCTTATAAAATTGCAATATGTTTCAGTAGAATTTAAAAAAAAAACCCATTCTATTCATTAAAAGAGATCCTTTTGGTAGGTAAAGTTTCAGTACAAACTAAATACAAGTCAGATCACCTTATCATAATCAGTTGTATTTGTATATGTTACAAATGCAGTTTCCATGGTTTGGTTAAGGTTGTCAAAATGATGTTTATATACCGGTATATGTGTGTGAAATTGCAAAGTCTGACTCAACTTTGTTCTTTATATATCCGGAAGCAACACCTGTTTGTAGTGTCTCTTAAAATTCCCCTATTTATTATAAGTTGAAATTATATATTCTTGTGATGGATTTTCTCAATTGTTACTACAAACATAGTTAGTTTCATTATTTTGCTTCCTCAAATTTAAGAAAAAAATAGGTTAATTTGACAAGAACTGTAAGAGCTAAACACTTCGGTGTAGTGAGTGTAATCAGATATGAATTTAAAATCTTCAGTTCATTTTATATCTTGCCAAAAATCATCCCGGTTTCCTGTGACTTATATTTGAACCTGAAACCTTGGTTGGTTGTCAACAATGTATTTGACAATATCAACTTTTACATCTATATATTACTTACTAACCCTCATGCCCCTCTGCTGTTTTTGCTAAATCTGTCGATTATTTTATTTTTTTTGAGGGGGAGGAGGGTAGTTTACAGTTTTGTCAGTTTCTATTAATTCACAGCCTTTCATAGTTGGATAAAATAAAAGATGTGGTATGATTACTAATGAGACAACTACCAGTACCCACTAGAGACCTAATGATGATGTTTAAAAAAAATAATAATAATTTTGTAGGCGAAGACAAAAAGAAAACATTAACATAAACTCATCACAGAAACCAGGATTACAAATGTGTACATCTGACATATTTTTGGTCTTCAAAAGACATCAGTGAAGCTCAAATCAAAATAGTTAAAAAGACCAAATAAAGTATGAAGTTGAAGACTTTGAGAACCTAAAATTCTGAAAGGTTTTGCCGAATACTGGTAAAAAAATCTTTTTCCTCTGGTTGAAATATACACGAATGATCCATTATAATCAGTACAAGTATATTTTTTACATACAAATAACAACATTTAATTATAACTTTGCCTGTTTGTATTTTAATAGTTATGTTCTGACTACATCTAATTATAACTTTGCCTGTTTTGTATTTTAACAGTTATGTGTTCAGATTAAGCTGTACCAGATTAGGACAGTGGGCTATAGGATATGTAACAGCAGAAGGTCAGATCCTACAGACGATACCACAGAATAAATCTCTTTGTCAGGCATTACTGGATGGCCAGAGAGAGGGATTGTAAGTTAAATAATATGGACCAGTCATGAATTGTTGTCAAACTATGAAATAGCATTTTAAATACATTTAAAACTATTTATAAGGAGATGTGATATGATTGCCAAAATTCAGAAATTATTGCGTGCATTTATTATTGCGATTTTGTCATTTCAGGCTAAATTGTGATTTTCATTTATTTGTGATATTTAGAAGTTCTGTTTAATTCATATAATTTCAAAATTATGAGTTATTGCAATTATAACCCTGTCTCATTTTTCACAATAATAAAAACATTGCAGAAATTTCTTTATTTACGATATTCACCAATGTTCAAATAAACTTAATGAAAGCAATAATATGCAGCCGTACGGCCTTCAAAATTAAGAAAAACCCATACTGTACTCTATAGTCGGCCCTAACATCAAAAATATGAAACAAGTATTGAGAATCAGCCTAATTTATAACAAAACAATTGTATGCATGTTAAAATCATGGAAAAAATTCAGATCATGTATTGGAATACATAAACGTAGTAATGTATTATTTATGTCTTTGTACCAAACTTCCTAGGTTATAGTCAAATAAAGAAAACAGCTAGTGTAACGGTTTTGAAAATTTATCACAATGAAGTTTAAAACATAGATGAATTTTGTCGACTTTTTAGACATTTTTTGTTGTTAAATAATAACATTCTTATTTTTACCAATCAACACATCACAGTGACACAGAAAATATCAATCATAAACAACAAAGACGAACATAAAAAATCACAGGGTGATAAAATGGAACATACTAAAATGTGTCTGTCATTTATTTGAAAAAGGTACTCTAAATCATAAAGAAGTGACTGTCTGCCATATTGAAAGTATTTAAATTTATTTATCGGACCACAGATGAATTATCACATTGTGATTGGTTAAATGCCGTCACGTGGTGACCCCCTATGAGACCGTATGGGGTTAGTAAGTTTCATATGGGGTTCATGACGCATTAATGGCGACGTCATCTATTAATGTTGTTGTGTTTCATTGTTTATTTTTCAACAAAACGCCGCAGAAAAAGTCCAGCGTCCGATAAATTCGTTATACGGTTAACTACTGACCCCCTACGGATCCATAGAGGGTGAATAAAATTCATAGGGGACTCGGCCTCAGGCCTCACCCCCTATGGATTTTACTAACCCTCTATGGATCCGTATGGGGTCAGTAGCGAACCATATAACTTATAATGTATGCCAGACTGCTACAATACACATCAATCTATACTAAATTTGGAAGAAGAAAAAAGTAGGAAATATATATGTCTTTTATACCAAATACTGTTAATTCCATTCTTTATATTAGACACAGTCCCAATTATATCATTAATGTAATTTCATAATTTGCTTTGTTTTAGTTTTAAATATCCAGATGGCAGAAGCATAAACCCCGACTTAAGTTATTTAGTTCAGGACTCACAGGAGGATCATATAAAAGTTACCCAGGAGCAGTACGAACTTTACTGTGAAATGGGATCAACGTTTCAGTTGTGTAAAATTTGTGCAGAAAATGACAAAGACATTAAGATTGAACCATGTGGTCATTTATTATGTACGCCGTGCTTAACACAATGGCAGGTAGGTCACAGAAGTTATTAAGAATAGAGGTGATTGTATCAGATAATTTTGTTTCACCTGCGACTTAAGTTACTGAAAGTGAAACAAAGGGATGCTAATCTGTCGGTGGAAGTGTCAAAGTTTTATATTTCAAAAAGTAGAAAACCTTGATGATTCATAAAAGGAATAGATGCCTTGTGTTAAAAGGTGATGTCTGTCTTATGTCCTTTGTCCTTGACCTCATTTTCATGGTTTAGGGACTGCTTAAAAAACTAGTTAAGATACCAAAATGAATACTGAAAAAAATGGTCCTGATTAGTTTTTTCTTAGTTTACAATGCTACTTCATGGATAAGTGATCGCCTTAAGTGTTTTGTGATTGGGTCTGTTTCTTAGATACATTGTACTAGTAGGTCAAGTGTGTTTGGTACATGGAATGACTATAAGGTTTTCATCTCATTCTAATGAAATATACACACACAAAGCATGCATAAATAAAGTTATTTAATTTTCATTATGTATTTAAAAGCCTTTTGATATCCACTTATGTAATACATTTGTAAACCTTGATAAGATAAACGAGGAAGTAAAATGTGACCTTTAATTTTTATTGACACTCAGGAAACCCAGCATTTAAATTGTAGGGTAAAACAAGTCCACTTTGTATTATGTAAACAATTGTTTTGTATTATGTACAAAATTGTATATGATGACAATCATTTATGGTGTATTGTGTGTTTTTCGTGACATATCTGTTTCTCGTATACTTTAAATAGAAGGTCAGCTATATTTAGCGTATGGCCTACATTTACATTGGTTTCTGTGTATTTGTCTTCGGGTTCTCTTTGTCTTTAAGGATTAAGAATTTCAGGGGAGGGAAGCTCCATTGAAAAGTTCTATAAAATAAACTGTTACGTTTAGGAATAAGAGGGAGGTTAGCTCTGTCGAAAGGTTCTTTGAATCAAACTGTAATGTTGAAGGATATAACTTGATGAACGTCAGATGGTTTACAGACAGTGGTTTTAGTCTACTGTTGCAAAATTCTGAACATAAATTGGGTAGATAGTTCTGAAACTCTTTACCAATTTGATTCCGGTTAACAATGTTGCCATTAAGTTACATATAAATTTGCATGATATGTATGACTTCAAATCGGTTTTATACATTCCCTTGTTTTTTTTTAAAGTTTGAGTTTAAAACAATTGAATAGATTTCAATGTGGAGAAGCACTATAAAAATTTCATGAGATTTTAAACAGGATAGGAAAGGAAAAATACACCTAGATGAGACAGCAACCAAATGACGAAAAAACTGAAAGACATTCAAGTCATATGAAACTCCAAATTAAAAAAATAAAAGACATTCAAGTCATATGAAACTCCAAATTAAAAAAATAAAAGACATTCAAGTCATATGAAACTCCAAATTAAAAAAATAAAAGACATTCAAGTCATATGAAACTCCAAATTAAAAAAATAAAAGAACATGTTTTATTTACTTTAATGGCTAAGTCTTATTCTAAAAGAGGAGAATGGGAAGATTTTTTTCGAAAAAAATCCTTTATATCATCTAAATTAAAATAAAAATGTAAGGATATTGAATTTTTGACTTCCCAGACTCTAATTCGTCTATATTTTCTCATATGCAGTAACCTACACTACCAGACCTCTTGTTATACCTGTCAATAATATGTTATAGTTGTTTATTAAATATAGAAAACGTGCATGCAATACTTAGTTGAGTATATATGCATTCCAGGGTTCTATAATTTCGATAACATTAAAATTTCAAGAAACTCATTTCGTAGGGGTTTAACAAATCAACACGCTACACAGTCTTCAACAATAGGCAATTTTCAAATTTGATCATTTCATAAAATTTCTTGTAATTTCACGTGTGAATTTCTCTTGTTTGATTTGTTTCCTTATTATGTATAGACAGACTGACTGTTTTCTGTAATTAAGATATAATCATTTCCTGCAGTTTGCTTGGAATTGGAATACAACTTAACATCTGTACCTATCTCCCTTTGTTTTCTCACTGTTATTTTTTACTAAAATTTATTGTGGATACGTTATTATTCATGGGAATTTTGTTTGCATTCTTTTCTTTTGCCAATCAACAACAAAATTAGCAAACAATTTTCAATAGACCATGTTTCAAAATTATAATGTTTACATCGTAAACATGGTAAAGAAAATTATGTTTCATTACAGCAACTAATATGATTTATTGTTATTTCAAGAATCTGCAATACAAAAATAATTTGTTTCTATTTCGAGAATCTGCAATACAAATATCATTCATTTGTTATTTTGAGACTCTTCAAATAGAATATAATTTGTTGTCATTTATAAGACTGCAATATATACCATACATTGATTAATATGATTTGTTGTTATTTCAAGACTATGCAATACAATACATTAATAACTATGCTGTGTTAACAATACATTAATTACTATGCTTTGTTAACAATACATTAATAACTATGCTTTGTTAACATTACATAAATTACTATGCTTTGTTAACATTGCATTAATTACTATCCTTTGTTAACAATACATTAATAACTATGCTTTGTTAACAATACATTAATAACTATGCTTTGTTAACATTACATTAATTACTATGCTTTGTTAACAATACATTAATAACTATGCTTTGTTAACATTACATTAATTACTATGCTTTGTTAACATTACATTAATTACTATGCTTTGTTAACAATACATTAATAACTATGCTTTGTTAACAATACATTAATTACAATGCTTTGTTAACATTACATTAATTACTATGCTTTGTTAACATTACATTAATTACTATTCTTTGTGAACATTACATTAATTACTATGCTTTGTTAACATTACATTAATTACTATGCTTGTTATTTCAGGACTCTGATGGTCAGGGATGTCCCTTCTGCAGGTGCGAAATCAAAGGTACAGAGCAGGTGATCGTTGATCCATTTAATCCACATCCACAGAAGCGGTCACACATGATGATAGTCACCCATGACGACGATGATGATGATGTAAGATTACATATATTGTAAATGCATTAAATTGAGTGTAAAAATAGCATTGAGTAATAACAAGAATGAAAATTACAGGTAGCAGTTTGCAGTGATGACGCTAATATTATTGCTGAGACTATGACTACACCTGCTATTTGTTTAGTAACAAAACTTTTTTTTACTAGCGTGGGCGCCTTTTATTAAATTAGTTGGAGATCACTGATAAATATAATTGTATGTCTTAATAGTGTGAGTTAAAAAAAATTATAAGCATGGCACTGAACTTTGGTTTGCATATGTAACATTTTGTGTTGTACTTTGTAGCTTTTATCATAATTTTGTTTGTAAAATTGTGTTGATTGTTTTGTTGTAGAAATTCTCACATTTTGTATTCCATCTGCATATAAAGGGGAGTTCACCTAATCAGTCCATAACCCTCCCATAAAATATGTACGGTAGACCTCAGTTTGGCTCTTAATAAAGTGCATTCTTGAAGCGTATGAGGCTTTCTAAGTGGTTCTTTGATAAGAAAATGAATATATCTCTCGGATTTTTATCCCTGTGCTTTGATGTACCTTAAGCAGATGACATATATATATCTTCTATATTTCTTATTTGATTATTTTATATTCAGCTTTTTTAGTGTTATACATATCATACAGTCAGTTCCACTTCCCCAATTTTTATCAACAACTTAATCTTGCAAACAAATTATTTCAAGTTTGTGAAATGCAGGTCATCATGATCAATGCTCTTCAACTAAGAACATTATTTGACCTTTTCAACATTTTTTGACTCCAACGTCACTGATGAGTCTTTTGAAGGTTAAATGTGCATCCAATTTTATATCCTGGTTTCTATGATAAGTTTATTTACTAGTGAATATAAATTCATACAGATCTTTCCTTATAACATTATGTGTATCCTTAAGTTCTTGAATAAATATTTATGTTAGAAAAGGTCGTTCATTAGAAAGTCAATAAACTAGGTGTTTGTTTGCAGGACCACCTAGCAACGAGTAGTGCACAGGCCCCTGTCGCAAGTAGTCCAGTATTGTCTGGTGCTGGTTCAGGGACTAATAGTCCACAGGCCTCTGGTTTAAGCCCTACAAATGCTAGTGGAGGGTTTAACCCTACACTTGGGGTTTGTATTGCACTGATGCTCATAATGCATGTACAGAATAATCAAGAATAATCTAGAATAATCCAGAATAATCCAGAATAATCCAGATTTATAATCACGTATTACACTACATCTCAAGTGGGTTTTGCCATTTCCGCCTGCTTACTACAGACAGTGGACCTCTTATGCACATTTAAATTTTACATCGGATTTTTTAAGAAAAAAAGAAATAAAAGCTTCAATTGTTTTTCAAAAGTTATTTCATGTGTAGTTTTTTTAAATAAAAAAATGGGATGTTTAAATGTGGGACTATTTAAAAAATTTGGACCACTCTGGAATCTTATCCTACATTGACCTACTGTGGATACGTTATAATTTGTGTGATACCATCAATTTTAATGGATTTTATGGGTATAGATAAACCATGAATTTCAATGGTCAACAAAGTCCAAATGTTCTAGAGGCTTGTTTGTTATATATACCATGATATCAAATATCCAGGGATAAAAAATTCTAATTCCACAAAAATTGGTATAAACGAAAATACTGTAAATTCAGAAATAATAGGTTTTTATTATTACGAAAAATGCGACTGAGTTGTAAACGCAATAATTTAAACTCGCATTGTGAAATAATTTATATGAATTTAACAGGATTTTTCTCAAAATAGTAAAAATTAAAATCGCATTTAAGTCTAAAATGACAAAATCGCAATAATAAATGTATGCAATAATTTCTGAATTTACAGTAGATGAATCCCTAAAAATTGGTATAATCGAAAATAGATAAATCCACGAAAATTGGTATAAATGAAAATAGATAAATCCATGAAAATTGGTATAAACGAAAATAGATAAATCCACGAAAATTGGTATAAACGAAAATAGATAAATCCACGAAAATTGGTATAAACGAAAATAGATAAATCCACGATTATTGGTAAAACGAAAATAGATAAATCCCCGAAAATTGGTATAAACAAAAATAGATAAATCCACGAAAATTGGTATAAACGAAAATAGATAAATCCTTGAAAATTGGTATAAACGAAAATAGATAAATCCACGAAAATTGGTATAAACGAAAATAGGCAAATCCACAGTATTGGAAATGGCAAAATCCACATGATACAGTAGTGTATAATTAATAATCTTAAATTGCTTACCTATACATGTACTACTAAAAATAATTTTCAACTTCTTAAAATAACTTCAATGAACTGAGGATAAGTTTTAACTGTTAAAAAAAGTTCAAGTTAATTTCATAATTCCTATATAAATACATCATTGGCCAAAATATTTAAGAAAGCAGAACTTATGAATGGTGGTAGTTGATTATCTTTTAAGACTATTTTGTGCATTTTTTTTTAACATAATCAGCTGCATGAAAAATGTCTATTCTTCTGAACTTTTGACCTTTCTGACCTTTTTTCTATGAAACATTTCCTTCACTCAGTCAAATTTTCTTTTGAATGTTTTTGTATTTTATTAATATTTTCATTCTATCCAAGTCTTGTTCTGTCTAGTAACTCATTCAAAATTTCAATTTCTTCAGAAACTGCTTTTATTGATAACTTTTAAAAAAACGGTATTATTCAGGACTTACAGAGAGAGCTTTGCTAGATTATAGATATATGCCTGGTAAATTTCTTTTGTAATGAATTGGAACTAATATTTATAGGGGCATTTGTACCATGTTTAGGAAGCATTTTTCGTAGAATTTCAACAAATGATATAATTTTCCTTTATATCATTTTCCATAACAAGGCAAAAAATAATTATTCATATAGAAAACCCATAAAACATATTTATAGAAACAAGCATTCTTTTCATATTGCAAAAAATTCAAATGGCCCAAAGTTATTTAATATAAACCTAGCATTTGTATAGTTCAAAGATTTCCTTAAAATGTATATGGTAACAAGCATGACTGGGACATCTACTTAGCTATGTTCTGCGAGAAGTATTTTTTACTTTATACAAGTATGTATGTACATGACTTGTATAAGGTCATGAGTATAAAGAAACTATTAGTTCAGTTTTGCATAATTTCTTTTATAGATTTGCTAGACATTTTTTTGCTATATTAAAGCACAGTTTAACACAGACTAAACACAGATTAAACTTTCAAATGCAGAAAAACTTTTATTTTAATCAATGACATTTATACAAGTAAGGAAACGATGAAATGTTTTGAGATTAGATTTGTTTCTTTTCCTCATTCTATTGTTGAGGGAGGGGGAGGGTTCTGTGAAACATAAACCATACCGGGTTCTCCACCCAAATTAGGAAGACCCATCTGAAATTGCATTCCATTGCATTGGTATATATCTTTAGATATTTGGTGGAAATATACATCAATAAACAAAATCTATCTACAAAAATATGTTTTTTCATCAAGCAAGGCTTAAAAGAGGGACGAAAGATACCAAAGGGACAGTCAAACTCATAAATCTAAAACAAACTGACAACGCCATGGCTAAAAATGAAAAAGACAAATTTAGGTCATTGACAATAAACAGCTACTAGTGTTATTTTAGATGTGCAAACAGTAATGTCAGAACATATAATAAAGCTGACAAAAGGTTGTGTTGAAGAATACAGCATAACATTTAAGTTTAACTTGCAATACAAATTCAGTCCAGCAGTTTTAATTTAAAAAGACCATGATAAATAAACAAAAAGGCATTACAAAACGGTAGCAGTTTATTATTAAAAACATCTTATTTTTACATAAAGAAAAATAATTTAATCTTTGAAAAACAAAATAAGATTATTTCACATACATATCATTTCTTTAGTATTACAGAAATATATATGTATATTGTAAATAATGTACTATAGTGATAATGTAAATAATACTATTAATACTATTAAGTCCAAATTTGATTTTCTACCACATAATTACTGAGCATTTTGAAATGCAGGATTAACATTTTTATTTCAGAATATCAACAAAATCTTTTTTAAACTGTTAACCAACTCTGACAGATTTTCACATGCTTCAGGTGACAGGAAATAACAATTTGTAAAACACTAGACACTTTGATAATTGTGTCATATTAAATGCAGGATGATCATATCTTCATCAGATATATTATACTTGTGCATGCATTTTTTATTTTTTGTTGAGAAAGCTCATATTTGAAGTTTGAAGATCACCTCATAATTTTAAAAATAATTTTTATCAACCAAAGTCAATTTAATGTAGATAATTTACAAGCATAATTTAATTGTCTTTCCTCTATCATTTCTGTTCAGATATGAAAATATAAAAAATACAGGTTCTGCAGACATTTTACTGTTTAAAGTATTTGAAAACTACAATTTTACAATATTACAACTTACTGAAATTTATAATGTTGAATTCAAACTTTAGAATTTCATGGTGTTACATTAGAACGGGTAGTTTAGTTTGTAATGGGCCAATAACAGGTGTTTTGTCGTTTTAAAGAACAAATGTATACCTTTTTACCCATGGAACAGAACACATAAACAAACTCTCCATTGGAAAAACACATTGCGTTTGAATTGAACCTGAGCCAAATTTATCTGAATGCAGGAAATGATATCTTGGCCTTAAATTATATTCTACACATAACACATTTTATTTATCATTTCTTCTTACATTTCAGATGAGATCATCACCTTTTGATTCTCCTGGAGTAGGGAAGAGAGACTTACCCCCACCCCCACCACCAGTGCCACCCAGACGTTCATCACCAGTTCCATCACCTGCAACTTCACCAACATCATCACCCAGACCACCATGGTAATGTTGGTGATATAATTGTGCATGGGTTCAAAATAGTGGCTAGAGGTCACAAATGAAATAGTAATGATTAATGAGAATAGGCAGCAGACAATATTAATGAGATTTAAGAATGGAGGAGAATGATAATTGAGAATGGAAAGGGATGATAATTAATGAGAATTGAGAATGGAAGCAGTCAATAATTAATGAGAATTGAGAATGGAAATAGACCATGATTAATGAGAATTGAGAATGGAAATAGACAATGATTAATGCAAATTAATTGATTTTGAAAATGGTTTTGCATAATTCAATGTGTCAAAATAAAAATAAAAAGGCTGGGTTATTTCACTGTTCATACCTTGAAACAAAAGTAAAACTACTGAATATATTATATTCCAGGCCTGAGCCACTCAGGTAATGTACTGTCTCTTTTTCTGAACTGTTAGCAGTCTGGACTTGCTTTCTCATCTCAAGTTTTTTTGTAGGCTGAATTCTTCATTCTAGGAATTTTTTCTTTTGCATATTATTTTTGTCCTGCAATTCACTCTTTATTAAGGTACAAAAAAGGTGTACAAATGATTTATTATGCCCCACCTACGATAGAATTCAAGAATGGTATTCTTTTTACTATGTTGGAGAGAGGTACAAAAGATACCAAAAGGATATAATCAAACACATCAGTTGAAAAATGAACTGACAACGCCATGGCAAAAAAGAAAACAAGAATGTGTCCCAAGTACACGGATGCCCCACTCACACTATCATTTTCTATGTTCAGTGGACCGTGAAATTAGGGTCAAAACTTTAATTTGGAATTAAAATTAGAAAGATCATATCATAGGGAACAGGTGTACTAAGTTTCAAGTTGATTAGACTTCAATTTCTTCAAAAACTACCTTGACCAAAAACTTTAACCTGAAGTGAACGGATGCATAGACGGACGAACGGAGGCACAGACCAGAAAACATAATGCCCCTCTACTATCGTAGGTGGGGCATAAAAAGATCAAAACACAAACATAAACAGCAGTACACAAAAAACAACATAGAAAACTAAAGACTGAGCAAAATGAACCCCATCAACAATGGGATGATCTTATATGATCCAAAAGGGTAAGCAGATTCTGCTCCACATGTGGCACCTGTGGTGTAACTCGTGCACACATACCTAGGTGAGCTGTCCGTTCAAGTTAGTGATTAGTTCATAATGTTCAGACATATCTCTGTATTATTCTTAAAGTTCTTAAAATGTTAATGTCATATTTCTTGCTTTTAGAAGCTGTTTGCTAGTTATTCATTACAAGATGATTTGATAATTTGATTTTGTTGGTTTAAGTATTTCCATGTTCATAGAAACTAAGGTGAGGGCGAAGATATTTGAAAACTGCTGTAGATTTAGAAAATTCTGTGAGGTTTATCATGTTTATAATATTGAGAAAATATGGGTTTATTACATTGGTTGCAATGAATTACATTGATTTCGCAGGGAAAGAAAAACCAATAATTTCACATGTGAAATAAATGTGATTATTTCACTCATCAGATATCTTTGTCAAGACATTGGCAATGTTGGATCAAATAAGTTCTGAATGTGTAAAAAAATATACAGTTCCTTGCATTTTCTACATCAATTTCACAATAAAAACTTTATGTCAATGTAATAAAAAAAAAACTAATAAAAAAATTCAAATATGTTAAAAGTATTCAATTTGTGACCAAACAACACTGATAATTAACTCCTGGGCTACGCGTTGATCGGTCACTTGGTGAATATTTTTCTCCATTTGAATTCTTCTATAAGTTATTCTATAATTATATTTTAATATAGATTTTATAAATATGATTAAAATGTTACAAGAAAAGATGTCTATTTTCATTGAAATGAAAATTTCATTAGATGAATTTTCTTTTTTTTAGTCGGAGACAGCTGCCTCCTACACCACCTTCTGAAGATAAAAATATTATACCTCAACCTACCAATAAAACAGTATGTACAGATCCTGACGGGTCAGGTAAGTTATTTAGACAGTTAATACCGTAATTGATTCTGGAGGGATGAAAAGGGTTGCATATTAAACACAACTGCATACTATACATGGCTGAATACGGTGATTCAGAGGTGCCAAAATGGGACCTTTTGACCTTCAATCATGAGAAATTGTCTTCAAAGGGTTCTTACTATGTCCGACCCAAATAGTGATCTGATGGTTATATTGTTAGATATATAACCATCAGATTTATCTGTAAATAAACTCATCATAGATACCAGGACTAAATTTAATAAATACGCCAGACGCGCGTTTTGTCTACAAAAGACTCATCAGTGACACTCGAATCCAAAAAAGTTAAAAAGGTTAAATAAAGTACGAAGTTGAAGAGCATTGAGGACCAAAATTCCTAAAAGTTAATAAAAGTCCTTTGTTAATTTAGGTCTGAGTGTTGACAAACAAAAGGATTCTCAGAAAAAGAAAAATTCACCATTTTAAAAAAGTAGCACAACGGGGAATATTACATCTTTTTAGGGAAATGGAAGATTCTATTTTCTGCCATTTTGCAAACCCTAAAATCCTCCCTTCCTCTTAAGTTTAATAAATAAAAAAAAAAATTCACAAGAAATGTGCTCTGAAATTATTTTTTTTTGCAAATATTAAATTGCACCTTTATTCTATGGTCATCTGTCCTTCAAATAAAGTGTATGGTCAAACTGCACAGATGTTTTATACATCTCACCTTGAGGTACATTAGGGATGTTGACTTAAATATTTAAACAGATCTAGTTAAATTCATATTAGAATGACAAGTTGCAAGAAAGTTAGACAACAATTTTTGAGTTTGAATGAAAAATAAGAAATTTGAGAAAATGCCAATGTAAATTCTTGACCTTCACATCATTCGCAGTTTCATTTTGTTTCACAAAACTAATTTGAAAACCACTGAATTTTGCAGGGCCAAGGCCAACAGGTAATGTACTGGCTCTTTTTCTGAACTGTTACCGATTTGGACTTGGTTTCACAGCTAACTGTTTTTCATTTGAAAAATATCTTTTTTGAAGGCTAAATACTTCTTTCTAGCTAATGTTTCGGTTTGATATTAATATTATTGTGCAATTACATCAAATTACTGTACAAATAAAGGGGAACAAAATGATATTTAAGGATGTTATGCCCCCACTCTAAATGTATGGGTTATATTGAATTCACCTTGCCCTTCAGTTCTTCTGTCTGTTAGTCCAAAAAATATTTTCATCACACTTTTCTCAGAAACTACAGAACAGATTTACTACATATTTGGTCAACAGTGATGGGTTTGTCCGTCCTCTTCAGGTTAAAGTTTTTGGTCAATGTAGTTTTTGATGAAGTTGAAGTTCAATCAACATGAAACTTAGTACGCATATTCTCTATGATATGATCTTTCAAATGTTAATGTCAAATTAGAGTTTTGACCCAAAGTTCAGGTTTCACTGAACATAGAAAACAATAGTGCAAATGGGGCATCCTTGTACTATGGACACATTCTTGTTCAAATCTGTAACACATCTATTTCCTGTTTGCCAGTACTTTGAATATTCAAAAACATGTTGAATGAACTTAAAATATTTTGTCAAACATTTCTCCAATACTGAAGAAAAGAATGACTGTATTTATTCAGCAACTCAACAATGATGACAGAGTGGGGATTTTGCTTATAATTATTACTCAATTTATTTCACTTGACTGGGCGGAGTTTAACTGTTTCGCTCATAATAAACCATTCAATCTATAGATAGGTGTTTTAGGATAAACTCATCAATGAAGTGTCCAGTTATTCTTTTGTAAATTCCTTTGATGGTACTGATAGGTGATTAGAAATCAGAAATAATTATAACGGTAATCATCCTAATCACACACATCTTCAAATAGACTGTCCTTATGCAAATTAAAACGTAAGCTCCGCCCGATCAGTTGAAATGACATTGGTAATACAACGTGGAGCAATCTTGTTTGTTAACTGGACAAATTTTGTCCTGCAGTATTGCACTTGGATTGTAAATGAATTAGGTCCAAAAAGCATTATCAATTACTTTCCAAAATAATGTGGGTTCGTGGCCTAGTGGTTAAGACCGATGGCTACAGTGCTGAAAGTCCCGGGTTCGATCCTGGCTCGGGGCGGATGAATTTCAGTACTATTAGTAGGGTGATTTTCACCCTCCCACACACATCTCTGGTACCTAGACCATAGAATAAACTAGAATGGGTACTTTGGGGCCTCGGTAGGTCAAAGTGGTCCCCGACTTTGACCTGGAGATCAATCTATAGATATCTCTTCGCCGGTCTTCGGTTTGTCTGTTCCCGCCGAGAAGCCCGGTGGTTTTCTCCGAGTTCTTCGGTTTCCTCCACCATAATAACAGACTTCCCTGTGTCTTCTAACACTCCCTCTGTGTTGGGTTGGGGATTGTCCTGGTGGTGGCTTGTATATAAGTTAGTGACACATCTCCATTAATCCTGATAGGGAGTGTACATGGATTCCACTGTACCCTCGCAGCAATCGAGGGGTGCTCCGTTCACAGAGGGATCTTCGTACATACATACATACATACAATGGCATCAACATAACTGGGAAGTACAAAACATAAACGTTAAATTGCAGGATTGAATCGATATACTTTAAATAAAGTAATGTCAGAAAATATATAATTTATTTGTAGATGTTTTTGTACTTGCTGCAAAATAGGAGTCTTGCTTCTTTTCATGACTATTAGCTTCAAAACAGGATTCTTGCTTTTCTTCCTGTTTCTTAGCTACATAACAGGATTATTGCTTTTCTTTCTGACTAAGCTGCAAAACTGGAGTCTTGTCTTTCTTCATGACATTTAGTTACAAAACAAGGGTCTTGCATTTTGTCTACTCTTTAACTACGAAACAGGAATCTTGCTTTTCTTCATGACTCTTAATTACTCAACAGGAGTTCCTGTTTAAAACTTTTTTGGGACATTATCGTCATATTTTCACTGTGGTTTGTCTGTTTAAGACATGTTTGAAAAAACATAAGTCATCCTCAGTTATATAGAAAAAATAACAGGTAAAATATTGAATTGTTACTCTCATTTGTTTTGATAAGTTAAAACAAGATATGTGATATCTGATTCGAAAGTCTGAATATTTTATTTTTTGGATAAAATATTTTCAAATCTGAAGCTTATGATGTTCAACTGCAGTTTGATTCTTTAAAAGGCTTTTTCTTAAATTCTAATCAGACTTGTTGTAAATGAAGATCAGTTACACATAATATGTTTTTTTAGCTTTGGGAAGCACATGGTGACAAGTGGTAATACATGTTTATCAAATTTTTTTAGTACTATCGATTCATTATTATTGGTTGGGTACCAATTTTCATGGATTTTGGGAGAGAAAAACCACAAATTTTAATGTTCAATGAAGTTAAAATTTTCAGGCTTATATGAAACTTTGTTCAAACCACCAAAATTCAATTAGTTTATAATATATGAAAATATGTACCCAAGAAAATAAATGAATCTTAGTCAACTGGGGTCAACTCTGTATAAAATCAAAATGCTTGCTCATCCATAATAATAATGTTTGAAGGTGATTGTTGAATGATAGTGCTTTTAACATAAAAGAATACATGTATCTTGATGATAAAAAGAAGTTATACCTGCAAGTAATCAAGCATGGAAATGGTTTTGTAATTGCAAGGTCATAGAAAGAATCATTTGTTTAACTAATCAATACAATTTTGATAAATTTTACAAGAAGAAAAAATGAAAGAATTTTATATTCTGTTTTCAGGAATATCTTACGCTGAATTACGTTACGATGTCCCAGCATCCTCATCATCATCATCCTCACATCCAAACACAGCAAATAATTGTTTATATCTGTCTCAGCCTGATACAGACAGCACAATGATGGACGAATCACAGCCAGATGAATATTCAGTGCCAAAGGGAGGTAAGCTGTTTCAAAGTTATCAAATGGCCTAAAACAGAAACTTGAAAACAAATTCATTTATGAGTTTGATACAAAATTCATTAACCTTTTGAATTTTTTTTTTGAATAAAGTTCAAATTATTGTATATATCAAAGGCACTTCTTTTTAAAGTTTGATGTTTTAACTCCCTAACTAGAAGAAAATGCATTAAAAGTTCTAACACTGCTGCATCTACTGGTTGTTTACATGTTTTGATATGCTTTTCTTTGTTAATATAAGACTGACATAAAGATTGTCAAGATAGTATGCAATATTTTACAGCATTTAAGGAGGTAGACCTAGGTTAAGGGAAATAACTCTTAAAATCATCAGTATGTTTGTGTCAACCATTTTCAAAAATATATTCTAAGCTTCTAGGTTACATAGATTATTTTCAATCTGTTTCAGGTAAATGCTTAAAATACATTGAGTTTGACTTTTCGAACCCTTAACTGATTTAAAGAGTTATCTCCCTGAACCAAGGTCTACCCCCTTAACCTGCAACATCAGCATATTTTACTTCAACTTTTGCTTGATTTTAGATTAAAATGGTGAACATTTAATGCATTTGTTAGCTTTTTTTTCTAAAAAGTTCCTATAAATAATGCAGTGATCAGTTGTTATCAATCATATGTGAACTCTGATAAACTTTTAATACTTAAATCCACCATCCACCATGAAAAGTATTCTTGTTCAAATAATTACAAAATGAATGTTTTAAGTAATATCTGATAAAAAATTGTTACACACAGAAAAAAAGGAAACACCTTTTTTAATCCCCCCTTATTCAAAGGCATTTTTTGATAACTGCAAAATGATATAAAATCAAAATTTCTAAAATTGTAAAAATTGGTACCTTTAAATTGATATGAATAATGAGTAAATTTGTTATATACTGGTGTTAATTTGGAGTAATTGTATTGGTATTGTAAAGGAACTTTCCAATCTGTGTTATTCTTGTGTTATTTTGTCTAAATGACACAGTTGCAAGTAGTTGCAAGTTCTTTTAAGAAGCAACAAAAAATATCAGATATGTATTGAACTATAATTCTACACAAACAGCTTAATTCCGTTTTTTTTCTATCATGCTTATGCTTATGCCATTCACGATATACACTTTCTTCACTTTACAATATATTGAGTAAAATCTTGAGAAATGTAGAATGAGTGTGTTTGGATGCTTCTCTGGTTAAGGGCAGGTTTCAAATTAGAATGTCACAATATAGACTTTGATATATGTTGGCAAGTTGTTAAAAGGAGTAGGTTCAGTAAGACCCCTTTTTGGCCCCAAAATATAGCAGTTTTACAAAATTGTTAAAATGTAAACTTTTAGTCATTTATTGGATAGTAGAAAGGTTCTGTTACATAAGTATGGGCTCTTTTTGACAATACAATGCACATATATTGAGGACTAGCACCATTAATTCATGCTAGATTACTGAAATCTTCACAATTCCAGCATTTTAGTTCAATTTTAGACGGTTTCCGTGTAAAACGAAAGTGGCCGCATTCGTGTTCATCCAAAATATTGAAATGGAAGTTAAATGAAATTAGTATTTATTGTCTGCTTGATATGCTTTTACCAAAATTACTTCCCTTATATGATGCTTGCATCTGAATGCACAAATTATTCTTTTCTATTTGACATACAATTAATTTGAATAACATGCTTACATGCAATGCTTTTTTGCTTATATCTGCTTTGCTTATGCCTTCCTTCTTTGTTATTTACAGGGACTATTTTCTCCCTCACAGGTAAAACACCAGTACACAGGGTACCAACTGATTACGACCTTCCACCATTACCTGCACCCAGGAAAAATCTACCAGGAGATCCATATAAGTAAGTCAAGTATTTTTGTCTTGTTTGCTTTCTTTGATGTGGTCCTGCAACTTTGAAAAATTTTAGTAATCCATTTCTTTTTCCTGAATTTTAGGCTGACAGACAAGAATTCTTATAGTTTACATCTTTTATTTTAGAACAATTTTGAAATTTAGGAGAAAGACCAACGACAGGTTGATTCCAAGTTTTAATAATATAAACCGGTAGGATGACATGCCTTTCTAGCAGACTGTTACCATGTGAATTAGCACATTGAAAATCTGACTACACATGTCAGTCTTGTACAAAACAAGGCTTTATATAAATAACACATAGCTGAGAGGGTGATAGAGCAGTTTGTTACCCCTAGAAAACATTATCAACTGCGGTGAAACCAAGGTTGACGATGCTTTTTCGAGGGGTACCAATCTGCTCTATCACCCTCTCAGCTACAAATTTATGTGTTATATAATTTATTAAACTGAATGCCCTATCATTATTATCTTATATAGATGAATTTTATTTAATGTACTTTCTATGATGTCACTTACATAACAACGTTGCGGGTATTAGAAAAATCAGCAGAAGCGAAGCAAAATGTTTTATTTTTTTATTTTGACAGTCAAATAATAGAATCTGAGCTAAAACGTAGAACCTAAGCATTGTCTTTAATAGCTTCATTTAAATTCAATTCATTGTCCTTTAAATTATCAATTTTTGATTGGTCTGGACGAGAGGGTGACATTCAAAAAAATTGTCACCCGCACAGCCATGTCATAGAGTAAGTTAACACCCTCATATTAGCCAATCAAAATATGGCATTTAAACGTGAATTATAATAAAATTTAATATCACATTATCATATTTTCTATGTGAAATGCATTTAATTTGCCATAAACAGCCATACATTTATCTTCAACAAGCTACTATTGCAAGATGAAAATATCAGCACATTGACCATATACAATGCAAAAAAAAAAATAACCAACCATCCTTGCAGAGAATAAACGTATTTATACTTTTGGTATTTAGCTGTATCTTGCCTCCGAATGACCTTAGATCGACTCCGAATCACCTTTTGACGTCAAGCAACAATCACTTTTAAATTGTGACGTCAAATATTTTAAATTATGATGTCAAAGTTTACGGGAACCTGTGTGATTTTACGTATTGGCGGACAAATTTGCATACAAGTGTAAATATGTCTATGGTTCATTTTTTATGCCGCATTTTTGGGCATTATTTTAGTCTGTTTGTCCCGCTTCAGGTTAAAGTTTGTTTTTGTTGAGGTATTTTTTGATGAAGTTGAAGTCAAATCAACTTAAAACTTGCTACACATGTTTCCTATGATATGATCTTTCTAATTTTAATGCCAAATTAGAGATTTAACCCCATTTTCACGGTCCACTGAACATAGAAAATTATAGTGTTGATGGGGCATATGTGTACTATGGACACATTCTTGTTATTTGGAGATATAAAAAATAAGATGAAGTATGATTGCCAAATAGACAACACTCCATCATGAGAAGGTTAACAACCATTGGACACCAACAACAATGCCTTCAACAATGAGCAAAACTCATACCACACAGCAAGCTATAAAAGGCCCCAAATGACAAATGTAAAACAATTCAAATGAGAAAACTAACTATCTAGTTTATGTAGAAACATAATAAACAAGAAAAAAATATATGATCAACAGTAACAAACAACAACCACTGAATTACAGGCTAAAAACACACCATAAAAACAAACTATAAAAATCAGCCTTATTTAAACTAAGGATAGTCATCTCATTGGCAACATCATCACAACTCCTTATGTTTGTTTACTTTCTTATTAATGTCAAACAGTTGCTAATAATGTATTTTTTTGTTTTTCCAGAAAGGGAGATAATTCAGATATACCTTTACCTGTACGAAATCGTGATAGCAGAGAACGATTAAAAGAAAATTGTGATAGTAATAAAGAAAATAGTGTTGATGAAAACTCAGTGGACCATTTAGTACAGAAAGGTTATGACCGGTTACGAGTAGTTGATGCACTAAGAGTAGCCAGAAATAATTTACGAATGGCAGAAGACATTTTGGAGACATTTGTTAGAAATTAACACCCCATATTTAATTTCTACTGTTTATACAATTATGATTTGTCACAGAGACTTTTTGTTTTGTTTTTTCCATATATTTGTTTTTCAATCAAATAGTTTCAACAACAGAGTTCAGATACCTATATTTTTCATTATTTGAAAATATTTTGATCAGTTTATTACATGTGATAAACATCTGTATAGATGAACAAAAGATACAGTTCATAGCTGGTTATAAATGTTTATGGGGTGTTCTCTGAGATGTATACACTAGTGTTCTTCAAAAGGTTTTCCTCCACCAATACAAACTGGCTGCCACAAAATAGCCGCCACAAAATAGCTGCCACAAAATAGCCCAAATGTGGCGCTTAAATCAATCAACATGTTTTCTCAAATATTTTGCAAAATTTCTAATTGAGATACTCATGCCTTAATAGTGCTAACTATATACATCACTGAAGGGGATTGTATTTTTAATGTGATGAAGAATTTTTTCTTTTTTTTCACAGGATGAATAAAAAGTTTCTTTAGCAATTTTTTGTTGAATTCTAGGCACATTTTCCAGGTCATTATTAACTTTTTAAAGTGGGCATATTTTACCACAGATTTTAGTCTCATAGGGAGGCAATCTTCCTAATATCAGTGCAATAAATTAAACTTCTCTTTCATCAGCCCCTCATATATAGATTTATTATTTATTTGATAATTTTTTTTGTCTTGCTTGCTGTGTATATAGAAAATCAAAAAAAAATATTCAGAAAGTTTTAAGAAATTGAAATCTTCACTGATTGAATTATTCAATATATTCTCCTTAACTTGCTAGTAGGTAATTGTTAAAAAGTTGAAAATCAGTATGTACATGTGAACTTTATAGTTTTTTTTTTCTCCCAAATGTAGGAGTGGGGCTTTGTTCTAAAATATCTGTCTGTCAGTCTTTTTGTGCAACAAATATTTTTAGTCGTATATTTTTCCAATGCAGAATGACTTCATATTTGGTTAGCAGCTTGCCAGTGATGGCTTAAAATATGTAAGCCCATCAGACATCTACTTTCTGTATCTGCTCCTATATTATTCCTTTAAATCTTATTCAGGGCCAATAACTGTGGTACTAGCAGATTTAAATCTTGGTTTGATAATTTATTTTCGCATTTTTCCCTGTAAATATAAATAACAAATACATTTTTTAAGAGCATACATCCAATATGAAAAAAGTTTATTTTTACAACATCAAGAAGAGGTAGGCATTTTAAATTTAAAAAGAGACAATGTGGGATAAAGAAAAAGTCAAAATTGTAACATACCAACAGCAGACGACATGATTATCTGGACTTCCCGCTACCTTGTTATCTTAAAATCTGCTGGCAGAAATCAGATTTATTTGTCTATGTCAATGACATGTGAACTGTGTGTCCCTATTTGGGAAGGATTTTTGTGGTAGTTACCAGTACATGATTATTATAATTGCATAATTCTATTGGTTTATGTCCTGTTATGTAATATTTTGTTAAAATTCCAATATTTAAAAAAAAATTGTATCGATTCACTTTCATTTTCAGTATTTCACAGTTCCCCCTATTTTGTTATAACCTAATTATTATATCTATGTGTCAGACAGTTTCATTTTGAAAGACAATGCTCATAAAACAATTTTCATGAATAACTATGAATATGATTGTTCATTGCATATTTGTTTAACTGGTTTTTTTTGTATGTTAATTTAATAGTTGCAATTGATCAGATACATGTATACCAGATTTATTCTGTTGACTGAATGTGTATCTTCTATTGATGCTGGCAAACTTTTAAACAAAATACTGTAGCTCTTAGGGTCTCAGTAAGAAAATCCAAATTGTCTCCCCTAACTTGGTGTTGAAAAGTAACATAAGTGTGTTTCTGACTCCTAGAAAACCATGACAGACAATAAAATATTTTTGTTTTTGGATATTTGTCAAGAATACTTAAATTAGTTTTTATAATGATCTAGATGGAAACTGAAATAGGCTGTTTAGTCTTCAGTCTTTTATGTCTGAGTATATAGTATGGTTTTTTTTTCTGGTGTTTGAAGGCTACTTACCAGTATATCCACATCTTTTTAACTCTGATGAAAAGTAGCCTCATTGGCAATACATGTAGTACCTTTTCACCTTATTTTTATACTGTGAACAGGAATCAATTCATTCATAATTAATTATTTATATTGAATTATTATTTTATGTTGCATATACAAAATGCCAGACAGTATTGATAAAATACTATATGACAGTATTCTTATTTCAATGAAACATGATTGATTATGTTGAGGGAATTATAAGGCTACTGGCTCAATTAAATGGTCAGTCAGGAATGTAGTATTCTTGCCATGGTATTCAAATGTAAAACTTTATTAAGCTATATATTTTTAAAAGTTTTTCATTTTACAAAGAGTATATTTAAATATGTTCAGTATAAAGGTTTAATATTTATAACCTTCATCAGGCACAACCATAATTTTTTTTTTATCTTTTCTACTACTTGGCGTAAAAAAAAATGCTCTCAAGAAATAATTAATGGTTGAACCCTTATGACCATGTGATCTGAAAGGGATTATCATCTTAAGTTTAATGAAAGAGTATGGACATTGAATCTCAAATATTAACATCATAGAATTGTAAACTTTGATAGCTTCACAGCTTAAATTAAAGAGGGTGGTAAAGGGTTTGCTATTCACTGTGTTTTGTGAAATCAGTAAAAATATCAACGTGCAAGAAATTTTTAATTGTTTGTTCATCGTGAAATGGCAATTTTATTTCTTCCTTGCAGATACCCCTTTTACGACCTTCATTAAATACAAAATGCAAAGTCTATTGACCTTGATGATAAATACTGAACAGCTACCTGTTTTGAAATATACATACAGCACGAAAGTTAAATTCATCAGGAGCATTTGATTGGTCGATTATTGTTTGCTCAACCTCAAGTTTCATAATAAGTATTAAATATGATGATAATGTATGGTACATGTAATTGTATATTGATAATTATGTTATGATTTTCCATTTGTACTTTCTTATGAAATCCAAAGTGTGACCTTTTGATGAATATATTTGTTTCAGAATATACCAGATAAACATTTAAGGTTGACATTAGTAGGACAATATTCGTCCGATGTTCGAATACACTTTCTGGACTCGCTTATTATCTACTTATTTATAAGTGTGACAGCTAGTGCCATAAGTATTTTTACCGTGTTATTGTTGATAGAGGCTGAAGAGAAATGCTAATGTATCTGGACCGTAATTGTGCACATGATTAGTAAAAATACTCAGATAATCTTTGCCAAAACAAGAGTTGGAAAAAATATGGAAAAACTATATTTTATTGAAGGACTTAACTGTCTTTCCTATTCAAAACCTTAGATTTAAAACAAATTCAAGAAATTTTTACCTGAATTTTGGTTAAATTAAAAATATTGGTCCACCATCTTGATTATGGGCGAAAGCACAGAATACAAATTATTTTGATCAAAAAGTTGTTGACTATAATCTAATTTCAATTATTTGTCTTGCATGTTATGAATTAACCTATTAAAAATTCTTGAAAGACCGCAATCATGCTCACGAGGTTGCATAGTATATGAAGTTATGAATACTTGTTTAATTTTTTTTTTCTGTAGAAATAGTCCTCTGCCTGTCTGCCACAGTTGATGAGCAGATATGCTTGCATATAGTCATAAACTTCTTTATTGCATTTTGAATGCTTCTCATATGCTGTAAATATGTAAATGCTGTAAATTGTGAAATATAATTTATAACAAATTACTAGTGCTGATTTTTCTTGTTTTATTATATAAAAGTTGTACTTTGAATATGACAGAGTTTTTTTTAAGCATTTAATATGCTGCATAAATGTTAATGTGGAGATTTCCCGAGATCTGTGATTGGGTATAAAATTCTTATTAGTGTGTGTGTTTGTAATGGTGTATGTCAAAGATTTTGAGATTTGTCAAGGATATTTGCTACTTTATATTTTGCAACCTGCCTGGCTTTTTGTAGGCAATGCATTAAACAATTTTGCCTGGCAACTCCTCATTTTACACAATGTATTTGAAAATTTCAGACTTAAAACCAATTTGACAAAATAGTTTCAATTATTTTTTTTTTTATTACATGATATTGCAAAAAGAATATACATTTCTTTAAAAATTCAGATAGCAGTAATACTTTCTCACTGAAATTATCTATTTTTTCCTCCGATATTGAAGACTTTGTTAACCTCAATATTGCAATGCCTGTCTGCTATTAAAACATCTATGACACTGGTGGTTAGTAGTTCAGATTTAATAGTACAAATGTATAGTGCTAACTCGTCTCTAATAACTATTTTGAAAATGACTTTATTATCTCCTTGACGGCAAGGTTTGTAATAGAAAGTAGCATTTGGTATAACAAGTAGTTTGAATGTTGATATAGTATATTGATTAGACATACAACTAGTCCAAATAATTATGACGTCAGGCAAGGCTATTTTAATTTTTTTCTGGGACGCCTTCTTACGTCATCATAACGCTGAAGCCATTTTTTACGTCTGGACTTTGAGTGCAAATTTTAGTAGTTCTGGGAATCATATTAAAAAACTAAATGAATATTTGCCCACCTCAAATGGAATAGTTTCTTATTTTATCATTTTTTTTTTTTATATTTCTGGAAACATTTTGCATCAATAAGCACAGAAAAGGTAGGAGTTTGTAACTACCTAAAATTTTCTAGCCGGCAATGATAATATCTTGTCAAAATTTGCTAAAAAAAAGTCCAGGCGTAAAAAAATTGCTTCAGCGTTATGACGTCGTAGGAAGGCGTCCCAGAAAAATTTAAAATAGCCTTGCCAAACGTCATAATTATTTGGCCTAACATACGACATGACTGACAGGACACATCAATGATAGTAAATATTGTTAAAGACTTTACTGTATTTGGTGCTTTTTAAGTTTTTATGTTTAATATTGTAGATATCATTGTTAGTCCTTTTATTGTTTCAGATTCAATATATTGTGAAGTCTTTAGAGAGCATATTGAAGGGACATAACTCACTAAAATTAACATAAATTTAAAAAAACGTTTTCTTCAGACTTTATTAAAAAAAGATGCTAGCATTAAACATAAGCATATTGATTCTGTATAGTGACATGTAGTTGCTTACATTCACATCCTATGTACTATGGTGGATAATTGTCTTATTTGCAAGAATTCCACATCTTTTTATACAAAAGACTGTTACAGCATTCAACTGAAAAGTTTGTTGTCCTATTATATTTTGTTATCATCTCTCTATTTTGTTTCAATTGGTCCATCTTAATGACATACATTAATCGTAAGATATAATTTATTGTAAACTCCCAGTCCCACATAATCTTTTAAAACATGTATACATTAATCAACAAATATCTACAGGACGCCAAGGGCCTTTGCTATTTTGCTTCAGGATATAAAAAAATAACTTATTTCTTAAAAAAACCCTCCCAACAGCAATAAAAGCCCTTACCATTCAAATGTATATTAAACTGTCAGTATTCTACATCTTTTTCTCAAATAACATTGTTTTCAAATGTTGCTTTTTTATCATTGATTATTTATCGTAATTTATTTTATGATGTAATATCATATTATATATATTGTCATTTATTTCTGAAGTTCAGACTTTGTCTTAAAGTCAACCTTTTTTGTCCATAATTTCAGCCATTCTTTAATCTTTATGCTACATGTGATACATTTTGTTAATATATTAAATCATGAAAAGTATGACCTTATTTCTAGGTCATGCCATTATATCTTAAAAATAAAATATATTAATACTACATGTGTTTAGTTTTAGTTTGCTGAATCAAGGGTTGAAGAAGAACAATTGGAGGAGCAATGTCTGATTTTTATGTATGAGCATGAACCAAGTGTTGTATTGGTTAAGTTTACTGTTTTTGTCAGAGTTTAGGAATCCACAATCATAATGAGTGTACACGCTGAAATGTCTAGCCGGCTTTACTGAGCATTGATTTTTGCTGAAAGTCTTAAAAAGATATGTTTTACTAAAAGTATCTCATAAACTTAACAATGATAATGGAGGTGAAGGTAAGATCAATTCTGTCAGACAGACATGTGTACCATAACCATACAACTATTTCATACACCAAATGGTACTTGATAAACAGACCATAACATTCACCAATTCCAATGAATCAATGAGGTCAAGGACAAATAATACCAGCTACACATACAGCAAACCTTTGCTCATTGTTGAAGGCCTTACAGTGACCTATAGTTGTTAATTTCTGTGTCATTGGTCTCTTGTTGAGAGTTGTCTCATTGGCAATCATACCACATCTTTTTTATACCTATCATTCCAATCCATACACAAAACATAGTTGACCTATTGCTTGGAAAAACTGACCACAACATAAAAACATTATCCAACATTTTTTGTCCAATAAACCATAACTAGAGGCTCTAAAGAGCCCGTGTCGCTCACCTTGGTCTATGTGAATATTAAACAAAGGACGCAGATGGATTCATGACAAAATTGTGTTTTTGTGATGGTGATGTGTTTGTACATCTTACTTTACTGAACATTCTTACTGCTTACAATTATCTCTATTTATAATGAACTTGGCCCAGTAGTTTCAGAGGAGAAGATTTTTGTAAAAGATAAATAAGATTTACGAAAAATGGTTAAAAAATGACTATAAAGGGCAATAACTCCTAAAGGGGTTAACTGACCATTTCAATCATGTTGACTTATTTGTAAATCTTACTTTGCCCAACATTATTGCTGTTTACAGTTTATCTCTATCTATAATAATATTCAAGATAATAACCAAAAACAGCAAAATTTCCTTAAAGTTACCAATTCAGGGGCAGCAACCCAACAACAGGTTGTCGGATTCATCTGAAATTTCAGGGCAGATAGATCTTGAACTGATAATCAATTTTATTCCATATCAGATTAGCTCTAAATGCTTTGGTTTTTGAGTCATAAGCCAAAAACTGCATTTTACCCCTATGTTCTATTTTTAGCTGTGGCAGCCATCTTGGTTGGTTGGCCGGGTCACGCCACACATTTTTTAAACTAGATACCCTAATGATGATTGTGGACAAGTTTGGTTAAATTTGTCTCAGTAGTTTCAGAGAAGATTTTTGTACAAGATAACAAAACTTCACGAAAAATTGACAAAAAATGAATATAAAGGGCAATAACTCCTTAAGGGGTCAACTGACCATTTTGGTCATGTTGACTTTTTTGTAGATCTTACTTTGCTGAACATTATTGCTATTTACAGTTTATCTCTATCTATAATTATATTCGAGATAATAACCAACCAGATGCTCCGCAGGGCGTAGCTTTATACGACCGCAGAGGTTGAACCCTGAACGGTTGGGGCAAGTATGGACACAACATTCAAGCTGGATTCAGCTCTAAATTTGGATTGTGATTAAATAGTTGACACAGCATTGGTTTCTGACACAGAATGAATGTGTTCTAATGAACTTAAAATTTTTGTTTTCTCTTAGAGCAATTCACTATGCTGTTGAATATTAATCCTCTCAAAAAAATGTTTGAAGAATTTCTTTTTTATTTATGAAATTTCAAATGAGAAAAATTGAACCCAATTTTTTTAATCACATCCCCCTTTCCCTTATTCCAAAACTAATCTCAATTAAAATTTCTAATGGAGTTTGCAACAATAACTACTCATTTAAATACATCATAAAATATTAAGATGTAAAAAAACTGCTTGTTATCACTGAATGGTAAAGATTATTTTAATTTATCAGTTGGTAGTAAAAAGTGAATATACATTGTATATTGTATATAACAAAGATTTAAGTTGATTCTGGACAAAGAAAGATAACTCCAATTAAAAAAAAAATCTTGCTATTGCACAATATTTTGCAATTAGATATTTCTTGCTTACTATTCTGGACAAAGAAAGATAACTCTAATTAAAAAAAAATTTGCTATTTCACAATATTGTGCAATTAGATATTTCTTGCCATTGCGCAATACTGTGCAATTGAAAAGACTTGCTATTGCACAATACTTAATATAATAATTTTAGATCCTGATTTGGACCAACTTGAAAACTGGGCCCATAATAAAAAATCTAAGTACATTTTTGGATTCAGCATATCAAAGAACCCCAAGATTTCAATTTTTGTTAAAATCAGACTAAGTTTAATTTTGGACCCTTTGGACTTTAGTGTAGACCAATTTGAAAACAGGACCAAAAATGAAGAATCTACATACACAGTTAGATTTGGTATATCAAAGAACCCAATTTATTCAATTTTTGATGAAATCAAACAAAGTTTAATTTTGGACCCCAATTTGGACCAACTTGAAAACTGGGCCAATAATCAAGAATCTAAGTACATTTTTAGATTCAGCATATCAAAGAACCTAACTGATTCATTTTTTGTCAAAATCAAACTAAGTTTAATTTTGGACCCTTTGGACCTTAATGTAGACCAATTTGAAAACGGGACCAAAAGTTAAGAATCTACATACACAGTCATGACAGTTAGATTCGGCATATCAAAGAACCCCAATTATTCAATTTTGATGAAATCAAACAAAGTTTAATTTTGGACCCTTTGGGCCCCTTATTCTGTTGGGACCAAAACTCCCAAAATCAATACCAACCTTCCTTTTATGGTCATAAACCTTGTGTTTAAATTTCATAGATTTCTATTTACTTATACTAACGTTATGGTGCGAAAACCAAGAAAAATGCTTATTTGGGTCCCTTTTTGGCCCCTAATTCTTAAACTGTTGGGACCTAAACTCCCAAAATCAATACCAACCTTCCTTTTGTAGTCATTAACATTGTGTTAAAATTTCGTTGATTTCTATTTACTTAAACTAAAGTTATTGTGCGAAAACCAAGAATAATGCTTATTTGGGCCTTTTTTTTGGCCCCTAATTCCTAAACTGTTGAAACCAAAACTCCCAAAATCAATCCCAACTGTTCTTTTGTGGTCATAAACCTTGTGTCAAAATTTCATAGATTTCTATTAACTTAAACTAAAGTTATAGTGCGAAAACCAAGAAAATGCTTATTTGGGCCCTTTTTGGCCCCTAATTCCTAAAATGTTGGGACCTAAACTCCCAAAATCAATACCAACCTTCCTTTTGTAGTCATTAACATTGTGTTTAAATTTCATTGATTTTTATTTACTTAAACTAAAGTTATTGTGCGAAAACCAAGAATAATGCTTATTTGGGCCCTTTTTTGGCCCCTAATTCCTAAACTGTTGAAACCAAAACTCCCAAAATCAATCCCAACCGTTCTTTTGTGGTCATAAACCTTGTGTCAAAATTTCATAGATTTCTATTCACTTAAACTAAAGTTATAGTGCGAAAACCAAGAAAATGCTTATTTGGGCCCTTTTTGGCCCCTTATTCCTAAAATGTTGGGACCAAAACTCCCAAAATCAATACCAACCTTCCTTTTGTGGTCATAAACCTTGTGTTAAAATTTCATAGATTTCCATTCACTTTTACTAAAGTTAGAGTGCGAAAACTAAAAGTATTCGGACGACGGACGACGACGCCGACGCCAACGTGATAGCAATATACGACGAAAATTTTTTCAAATTTTGCGGTCGTATAAAAACGGTGAAATTTCCTTAAAATGACCAATTTTGGGGCAGCAACCCAACAACAGGTTGTCTGATTTATCTGAAAATTTCAGGGCAGATAGATCTTGACCCGATAAACAATTTTACCCCATGTCAGATTTGCTCTAAATGCTTTGGTTTTTGAGTTATAAGCCAAAAACTGCATTTCACCCCTATGTTCTATTTTTAGCCATGGCGGCCATCTTGGTTGGTTGGCCGGGTCACGCCACACATTTTTTAAACTAGATACCCCAATGATGATTGTGGCCAAGTTTGGTTTAATTTGGCCCAGCAGTTTCAGAGGAGAAGATTTTTGTAAAAGTTAACGACGACGGACGACGACGGACGCAAAGTGATGGGAAAAGCTCACTTGGCCCTTCGGGCCAGGTGAGCTAAAAATGAGGTCGCTGTGAGATGAAAACTGCCAGACTGACATTACTGGGATTTCATCCACTACATATAGTTGACCATTACTCACAGTATCTGAGAAACAGACCTTCATTTTTTTACATAAAAAAGGCCGTTAGTTTTCTCATTTGAATTGTTTTACATTGGCTATCGGGCCTTTTATAGCTGACTATGCGGTATGGGCTTTGCTCATTGTTGAAGGCCGTACGGTGACCTATAGTTGTTAATGTCTGTCATTTTGGTCTTTTGTGGATAGTTGTCTCATTGGCAATCATACCACATCTTCTTTTTTATATACTTACAATGTAACTTTTAACCTTTATCCCAAATTCAATAAATAATGTTTAGGTCAGTTGAATCCTGTCTTATGGACATGTAGATGTTGCAAGGAACACAGATACCACATATAGTTTTCCTGTTACTGATCATATTTAGTGATAAATTTACATGACAAATAAAATGCTTCGCTGAGCGCAGCCTGATAGGACCACAGAGGATGAAACCTGAACAGTTGGGGCAAATTTTGACACAATATTCAAGCTTGATACTTTCTGAATTTGGATGATCAATACACTTACACACCAGTTATTGTCCAGAAACGTCCTTATTTCCTAAACTGTTGGCACCATAACCCCCAAATGAATCCCAAACCTTCTACTTGTGGTATTTAACATTGTTGTACAATTTCAGAGCAATCAAAATACTAATACACAAGTTATTATCCTGAAACTAGAAAAATGCTTGTTTTGGGCCCCTATTAGGCCCCTAAATTCCTAAACGGTTGGGACCATCATCCCCAACCTTCCTTTAGTGGTATTGAACCTTCTTGAAAAAAATCATAGAGATCCATTCACTTAAACTAAAGTTATTGTCTGGAAACCAAATGTGTCTTCTGAAGAAGACGCAGAGGATGACATCATACCATTATATGATCCCAAAAACTTTTTGCGGTCGTATGAAAAGCTAAAAACAATTTACAAGCAGTTGCTGAGTCTTGAAAAAGAGGTCACGCTCATTGCACATATGACAAACAGAGATTTAGAAACAAGGTGTCTGCCTATCTTCTGAAATATAAAGCAATATAGTTTACATCTCTGCCGAATATTAATTCCTGTGTCTCATTACTGACTTTCATCCGTAACTGCAAGTTTTGTTGCAGGCTTCACAATAAATTAATACTGTTTTTGTCAGATATTAGAAATCCTTTCAATTGTAAATAAATTATGACACACCCTTTTGTGTTGGTTTATATACATGACGTCTCAAGTATAAACTTTGAAATCAAAACGGTTCTCAAGATATAGAGGACATGGGGTTGTCAACTGAAACCAAATTATGAAATTAAAGAAATGTTTCGACTAATTCTCTACATAAAGAAAAATTCCACTTCATAAATACCAATATTTTAAACAAAGAAAAGTGCAATTCTCAGTTAATTTTGTTTTGTTTGTTTTAAATGTATGGTAAATGTTTTAAAATTATTACAGTTAAATTTATGATGTATTACTATGTGAAGACTAAGAGTTTGAGACATCAGTAGTATACAACTGTTCAATAGTCATTAATCCATTAAGGGCTATTCCAGAAAAAATTGTATGGGGGGGTTGTTGGGGTTGGGGTTGGAAGGCAGTTTTTGTCAGCACCCGCCACCCAGACAATTGTAAATGAGAATTACAGTGCATTATAGTGTGAAAAGTTGCTCTGATACCCATCACCCATGTATTATTAATACAATGTACCTTCCAACCCCCCCATACATTTTTTTCTGGAATAGCCCTAATTGAAAACAAATCTGGGTTACAAACTAAAATTAAATATAAAAGGAAAAGAACAGAACAACAGCATACCTGCCAACTTTTCAAAATGCCCATGGGGGTTTTGCGTGCAAGATGGCTGTCACAGCCCTAAAAAACCTTCAAGGGGGCATGCAAATACATTTCAATGTTGTGTTTTTTTGGCTTCTTAATACTTTTATAAGCCTCATGTCATTGTAAAATTAATTGTTTTGTTTAAATTGTGGACAAAATTGCTCTTTCAAAATTTCAATTTGGGAGCCTCCATGGGGGTAATACCCCGCAAATAGTGACAGTTGGCAGGTATGCAACAGAAAAAGTGAACTGCAACAAAAACAAATGCCAACATACACAGAAACAGACTATTTGATAACGACTGCCATAATCTTGTCACCATACGGTGTCTATGAACAGATTTCAACAGGTTATTAATAAAAGCTAATGGGTCATTTATTCCTGTTTATCTACATGTATATCATTACTATGGTGTTTCCTAAGTATACTAGTATCCCATAAACATTCAAACACTATATTTTTACTGATAAGATTTATTAGTTTGTATCAACAACAACTGGTGCATATTCATCTGGCTCAGAATCAAAGTCCCATCTAAATTTACTGGTCAAATGTTCTTTGAATTTTCTGCATTTTCTCTTCAGGCTCTGATCAGCAGAACTACATTCCACATTAGAAAAGAATTCTTGTAAAGTTGTCGTCAGAAAATTACTCTGTGATACAATATCAACAA
Organism: Mytilus galloprovincialis; assembly: GCF_965363235.1. Lineage (NCBI taxonomy): Eukaryota > Metazoa > Mollusca > Bivalvia > Mytilida > Mytilidae > Mytilus > Mytilus galloprovincialis. Next base: position 41,063,335 of record NC_134843.1, on the reverse strand, counting down.
AGAAATCTTCGGGGATTTCATGAACTTGAAAATAAAGTACACCAACAAAATCTAAAAAGAGTTGTGTGTGATTACTTAATGCAAATTCACTGCTACACAGCAAATGTACCAATTTTTTCCATTGGTCAAATCCATCAAAGACTTGTCCAATCAAAAAGCAGATAAACGAAAATTGAACTTCTCCAAGTAAATCTTTTTCAATGGAATTTAAATTTTCTTTTAAAAGAGTTTCTAATATGTAAGTTGAATCCATGCTACATTTTGTAATTTCTGCTGGAGTACTCCCCTCGGGGTACCTCTTCTTGGGTAATTCTGTAAACCTGATAAATGTTCCTGGCTGTACCTTCATTTGTGGTAGTTGTGATTCTGCTTCTCTTGCAGATGTTGGTTCTGTAAATGACTTATCTGGCTGATTATCATTTGCTTTTTTACGGCTTGCAGTGTCACTACTTTCTGATATAAATTCTGAAACACTTAAGATTTTCCCATTTTCTGGTTGAAGTTTTTCCACTAAAGACTCGCTCATGCAGCTGGACAGAGAAACCCATTTTTTGTAACTAAAAAATAGAAATAATAGATTATTCAGTTATTGATTCACAAGGTCAATATATATGTTTCCTCCCTTCCAACTAACCCTAACTTTATCAGGAGCACTAAAAGATTTTATTGCAGTTTCTTGACCAACCCTTGCACTTTTTCTCCTTTTCTGATAAAATATGTAATTTTTTATATCTGAAATAGCAACCTTCTTTCCTAATCAATTTGTTGTTTACCAAAAGAAAAAGATGTAAAAGCATTCTTCTGTTCATAATACCAGGCTGAAAAGAATGTTTGTATAAAAAGACATGGAAAAAGGTTACAGCAAATCATACTTCACATTTTTATATTGTGTAAAAACTTTAGTACTTGTTATACAATGACATTTGGCATCTAGTTTTAATGAACACTCAACAGAAACATCAGAACATGACAATAAATAACTAGAGGCTCTAAAGAGCCTGTGTCGCTCACCTTGGTCTATGTGAATATTAAACAAAGGAAGCAGATGGATTCATGAAAAAATTGTGTTTTGGTGATGGTGATGTGTTTGTACATCTTACTTTACTGAACATTCTTGCTGCTTACAATTATCTCTATCTATAAAGAACTTGCCCCAGTAGTTTCAGTGGAAAATGTTAGTAAAAATTTACAAATTTTATGAAAATTGTTAAAAATTGACTATTAAGGACAATAACGCCTTAGGGGGTCGATTGACCATTTCGTTCATGTTGACTTTTTTGTAAATCTTACTATGCTGAACATTATTGCTGTTTACAGTTTATCTTTATCTATAATAATATTCAAGATAGTAACCAAAAACAGCAAAATTTCCTTAAAATTACCAATTCAGGGGCAGCAACCCAACAAAGGGTTGTCCGATTCATCTGAAAATTTCAGGGCAGATAGATCTTGACCTGATAAACAATTCTACCCTCTTTCAGATTTGCTCTAAATGCTTTGGTTTCAGAGATATAAGCCAAAATCTACATGTCTACCCTATGTACTATTTTTAGCCATGGCGGCCATCTTGGTTGGATGGCCAGTTCACGCCACACATTTTTTAAACCAGATACCCCAATGATGATTGTGGCCAAGTTTGGTTTAATTTGGCCCAGTAGATTCAGAGGAGAAAATTTTTGTAAAAGTTTACGATGACGGGTGACTGACAACAGATGACAGACGCAAAGTGATGGGAAAAGCTCACTTGGCCCTTTGGGCCAGGTGAGCTAAAAAGTCTTTGTATTAAAGCCTTGATCTTAAGGTCAGGTGTGAGCTCTTTGATGCATTTTTACAAGCAACTGCCAACATGAGGAACAATTAGTAGCTTTTCCTTTCATAGAATGGTGTTCTTATGTGTAGTTTGGAAAAGGCTGCATAATACGTATACATGTACCTTATTACAAAAAATATGAACCTTGTTAACCATTTAATTTTGTGATTCACCTCTACCCACGAAATCCACAAGAATTGTTATCCCACTAATAATAATGAATCCATATATAGTATCATAAAAGTTAGATTTTAAAGTTTCCCTTACTTTTCATAAGGATAAGCTCCTAAGTATCTGTCCATTTCCTCTTTATTGTCATGAAATTTCTGAAGCATGTCTCCTCTAACATCAATATCTGGATCAATATCTGTAACACAAGGCATTTTGATTTACTGGTACAGATACAACAAACTGATTTCTCATTTTTAGATTTTAATGCAACCAATGATCTATCTATGACTAAAAGTCAGTCTGATGACGGAAACAATATCTGGACGCCTTTTTTTCTGTTTTTCTCCCAAAATAACTGAATCTGAATAATCATAAGAATGGATGACAAATACAACTATGCATGGTACCTATAGGACACAGAGGCATGATGATTAATTTATTGTGGAAGGAAGAGAAGTGACACACAAAATGAGGTCTTCTCGTTTAATAGTATAGATATTAAACCTATATAATAATCCTTGCACCTGTGTTTTTAATCATAAAAAATGTTGAGGACTTTAACATTAAATCAGAGTGACCTCACAAACACTTTTACTTTAACACTTAAAAAACTTTATTAGGTATTGTAGAAAGTCTTATAACAACAACACTTGAGGGACTGCTGCATAAAATTTATTGATCGACATGTTTCGGTGCCTAGGGCACCGTCATCAGGATACAAATAATACATTTGAACATATTTAAGTATACAATCGGGTTGTCTTATGACGACGTCATAGTATAATAGTTGTTATGAAAGAGGAAGTGAAAGTGAAAGTATAAATAGAAAATGTATAAATAGATTGTCAACATAAAAATGAAAGTAAATTAAAATTGTTTGTGTATCAACTCTGTGTTGTTAATGTCTTAACTAAAAATGTTGTATATTGAGTGTACAAACACATGTCTGTCCCATAGTTCTTCCGGTAGCTCATCTAAACAGATAGTGTCATCACTGCTGCTGGTTGTCAGGTATTTATTAGGTACTGTACAACTGAGCAAATTTCCTATCAGCTATTGTGAGTGATTTGCTCAAGAAAAAAAAAAGTTAATTTCGCTATTTTAAGTGATTTCCAAGACTATTACTATCTAAGGGAATTTTTCCCAATGAGAAATTTTAGCAATTTTACCCATAATGAACAAAACAAACATCAGGCACATTCCAAAATATCTAGATAGATGGTACTTCCTTCAGACCTCATTTAATTTTAATACAGGAAAACCCATCTGAACCAAAACCTAATAAAACCAGGAACCTGCCTAAATTGAACAAGTGTACCAGGACAAACCAGCCGAGTCACTGAATATTCTTTAGAAATTAAACCTAATTAAACTGTATTAATTCTGACACTTTGACTTGATAAAAATAAGGTTACCTTCTAACAATCTGTTCCATTTGCGAACAACAATTTCTTTCTTTCTGAAGTTATAGAAAAATCCAGTTCTAGGTGCTGTTTGACCTTCCTTATTACAGGCGCTGAAATGTAAATACATCTTAATAAATATCTTAAAAACGTAATGTATAATGATAAATTGAATGTTTGGCCCTATTGCCATATTTCAAGGGCCGTCGTTCTGTGAAGTTATATCATTTAGAATTATAAAAGTGACAATGCTATTTAAGGCTATTGATCTTCCACCCATGAAATATTTGCACCACCCTTGGATTTTAAAAATGAACGAATAACAGGGAAAAAATCATATAATTACAGATTACTGGTAAAATCATATTCCTGATATTATATAAGTATATCACAGACGACACAAAGGTGAATAATCAGTCAGATAACATTTCTATACAATTTTATGATACCTATCAATAAATAATGCATCTCATTAGGGACTATCATTTGCTTTTTTTTCATTTCCCTATTACATGTATCTTCTGTTATGTGTTGTTTTTTTTTGGTCTCTCAACATATATATATATTTCTGAGTAATTCAGTCAACCATGTTCGCCAAAGTTTGATATAATAACTCGCCAAACCGTAATACTAAAAATAAATTAAGGACTGAAAGTATATATACATAATACTTATGTTATATGAAATTAAGGCGCAATTACTACATAAGTAAGTCGCCTACCAAAACCAATAACAACAACAACAACAATATTCCTGATAATCTAACACAATAAGCATTATTTTCAAAGAAAAGAAAAATATGCCTTAAAATTTTTAATACAGAAAATATTACCCCATTAAGACCCTCTAGCATAGCAATGATGAAGTCAAGGCTTGATTTCTTTTAGTGAAGAAATTAACCTGAATTTATCTTGTGTTGAAAATTACTTAGTATCTACAGAGACTGCTGAATAAAAAAATACATAAGACCATAACATGTAATTTTGATCTGTCATTCTCAACATACAGGAACCATGTGTCTGTGGAGTGTGGACTTTGATAATTGTTTTGTCTAGACTCTGAGAACAAATTATACTGTGGTTTCATTAATATTCGTTGGATACTAATTTTCTTGGATTTCCTGAGTGATGGGGAACCATAAATATTCAACAGATTACATATTTTCTAAAGGAATGAATGCAGACTTTGCCAAAACCACGAAAATAAATATCCGAGACTATGCACGTTTTCTTCAAACCACGAAAATCGGCACCCAAGAAAATTAATGAATCCACAGTATTTAATCTAGTACTTTTTTCAATATAAGTGACAATAATTTAAATCAATGTAAGTAAGATACCTATAATAAACAAAATGAAGACCTGCAGGAATCATTTTAACTCCTCTGAACTCTGGTCCGACATTCCATGAATTATAATCAATACCAAATTCTGTTCCAACTGGTACATCAAGAAATACAAAAATAGCACCTTCTTTGAACAAGGTTTGAGCTGTGTCTTGATCCATGATCTGTAATTTAAAAAAAAAAAGTTGATAAATTAGCCCTTCATCCAAATTATAACCCTAATCCTCTTTTGTGTGTAAATTTGAATCTGACCAATAGGTCATAATAGCTTAGCCTTAATATGAAGATCTTTTCTGGATATAATTCCAAATAAAGAGTATATCCATAGTTTTCATGCCATGAAAAAACAACTGAAGTTAGTGTAAACATTTTATAGCTATCTGTGCACCATTGCACAACATCATCATATCACAAACAATTACCGGTACATAAAATTGTGATATAATTATATACGTAACATGCTAAAGGAAATGATGTCCAACACCAGAAAATTATACAAAGGGAATTGTAAAGGAAGTTGATAGTCTAATATATTTACAAAATCTTTCTTCTTCTTTTTTCAAATAATGGGCTTCGTATTGGGGATACTTTCATGATGAATAAGGGTAAAAATCTTGCTACCTGATGTTATCATTAAATTTTGGTGCATGACGATAAAAAGTACATTTTTTACAATGATTAAAAAGAAATTTACTGATTTTGACCAATCACATTAAATTCTTTCCTACAATTACGGTAACGGTTAAATATTTGAGACCATTTACGAATCATGATGGGGATATTTTGATGAAGCATGATGAGAATATTTTGACAAATCACGATAGGATTTCAACCAATTATATGCCCGACGGTTAAAGGGCATTCCTGCCCTCATTAAGACCAACATTCATCATAATGTGTATAATTTTGTGGTCAATTGCCAATATTCCTAGGTGCCCAAATAGGATAATGTCTATAATCATGATAATTACATGATCTTTTGGAGTGGGTCCCATTAGGGTCTAAGTTACTCTAAGCGTGAGTGGGTCTCATTGGGGTCTAAGCGTGACGTGGGATTGCCGATTTTTTTGTAAGCGTGACACGTGAAAGTCAAATTATTGTGTCGTGAAAACGGGAATTGAGGTCTAGCGGGAAATGACAAAAAAATGAGAATTGGGTACGTATATAGTTTAAGCGGGATATGGGAATCTGAAAAAACAGTAAGCGGGATCCGGGATTTGAACCCCTCAATGAGACCCCCGTGTGACACCAGATTGCCAGTTTTTTGTAAACGTGACACGTGAAAGTCAAATTATTGTGCAGTGAAAACGTGAAATGAGTTCTTGGGGGACATGGAAAATTACAAAAAAATGAGAATCCGATTCTTACCTACATAGCATGATATTTTAAGCGCGATTCAGAAATCTGACAGAACAGTAATCGGGACCTGGAATCAGAACCCCCCCCCCCCCCCCCACCCCAAATTTGAATGAGACCCGGTCCCTATGGATTCGGAAGCTATGAAAAATGAATAACCATAAATACAAAAAAATATAATCAGAAAGGATGTGAAAATAAATAGGTTTATGAGTTAAATGTTTTCATATACATTCATGTTTGGGAGAGTGTTAATTTATATACGTCTTTTTTTTTCTCTCTTTTCATAGTTTTTATCTGTCCTTCGACTTATGAGAACTTTGCTTACTATTTCTTACATTTTTAAAAATACAACATCAAAGCTTAGAATTTAGAGGGAACGTCTAAAAGGCTAAAATTCGTTTTCCCAATGTTGAGGTTGTGGTCAGATTATTCCTACACAGAATCATTGTAATATCACTAAGTACCTACAGGGAATTTGAAAATAAAAAGCGGGAGGGTCTAAAACGCGGAAGTGGAAAACGCGGAAGTGAAAAATTGGTGTATTATAATTAATATCTCTGGAACCGCTTAAGATAAATCAATAAATAAAAGTGATTCTGAAAGCTATTACAATGGGCTATAAGATTAAATTAAAAAAAAAAATATTTGAATATGCTTTTTTACCGAAAAGTTGACCGGAAGTGTTTCTTAGTGTGACTCTGACAACACATTTTTGAACAGTAAAACTTATATTCACGAAAAAGCATATAACCCGGTCAAAGTCTGTAAATTGATTCTTAAAGACATTTAAATGACAAATAATATGATATAAAGAAAAAAATAAATATATTACTATAAAAGGGCAAAAAGTTGACCGGAAGTCACCCTGGTATATAAATGATGAAGTCAAATTTTCAACTTTGAATTAAAATTCCAAAAAAAATAAAAATCCCGGTCAAAGTCTGTAAATTGATTCTTAAAGACATTTAAATGACAAATAATATGATATAAAGAAAAAAATAAATATATTACTATAAAAGGGCAAAAAGTTGACCGGAAGTCACCCTGGTATACCAATATTGAAGTGAAATTTTCATCTTTGAACTAAAATTCACAAAAATATAAAAAGCCCGGTCAAAATCCAGAACATGATTCTTAAAGACAATTCAATAACAATAAATATGATATAAAGAAAAATATATTGACATTACTATAAATGGTAAAAATGTTGACCGGAAGTCACCCTTATATACAAATGATGAAGGGAAATTTACACTTTGATACTAAAATTCACATAAATATAAAAAGACTGGTCAAAATCCTGAAAATTATTCAGAAAGACAATTCATTGACAATTAATATGATATAGAAATATATAAATGCATACCTCAAATAGAAGAAAAAAATGTTGCCCAGAACCCTATCTTGTGTGTAAAAGAATAAGTAAAAAACTTCAAACTAAAATTTGCGTAAAAATACTGAAATGGGACTGAACTAAAGCTAGAAATTATTAAAAAAAAAATAAATATCAAATATCTAAATAATATGTAATAAAATTAATGAGGAAAATATTAAAATAAGATAGTAAAGTCTTAACTGACAGTCTGTTTAATGCTTTTGAATCTATTCCTAAATATTAAATTGTATATAAAGATTTTTTAATCAACCTTATACACTATATCATATAAGGTAATGATTATTAATTATTTTAATTTATTTATGTTTGATTGCATTATTAAAGTATGAATTATATTAATTGATTAATAATTAGTTTTTTTCGCTCGCATCATAGTATATAAAGACAAAAATAAATATATTACTATAAAAGGGCAAAAAGTTGACCGGAAGTCACCCAAGAGCAAATGATTATGGAATTGAATTCGAACCTGCGCCAGATTCACAATTTTCTATAAATACTCCCTTGAAGCAAAAATTGATGACAACACCTTCAACGAATGGTAGCATAAAACCTAATAAAACGCCTAAGATATCAACCGAATTTTCAACTCCTAAATCGAAAAAAAAACTTGAACTAAGTGTAATCGAAGAAGATTTTTTTCTTTATATCATATTATTTGTCATTTAAATGTCTTTAAGAATCAATTTACAGACTTTGACCGGGATTTTTATTTTTTTTGGAATTTTAGTTCAAAGTTGAAAATTTGACTTCATCATTTATATACCAGGGTGACTTCCGGTCAACTTTTTGCCCTTTTATAGTAATATATTTATTTTTTTCTTTATATCATATTATTTGTCATTTAAATGTCTTTAAGAATCAATTTACAGACTTTGACCGGGTTATATGCTTTTTCGTGAATATAAGTTTCAATGTTCAAAAATGTGTTGTCAGAGTCACACTAAGAAACACTTCCGGTCAACTTTTCGGTAAAAAAGCATTTTCAAATATTTTTTTTTTTAATTTAATCTTATAGCCTATTATAATAGCTTTCAGAATCACTTTTATTTATTGATTTAGCTTAAGCGGTTCCAGAGATATTAGTTATAATACACCAATTTTTCACTTCCGCGTTTTCCACTTCCGCGTTTTAGACCCTCCCATAAAAAGCAACGTACATGAAAGAAGACAACTCGCCCCACATGTCAAATCGCCCCAGACCAACTTGAAATTAAGGGAGTGATCAAGTTGTACAAAAAGTAAAAAGTTTAAAGTTTATTGTTTCTAAAGGAAACCCTGGATAGAGACATTGCTATCGAAACTAAATTCATTATATTCAAAATGCATAAACATTATGAGGAACTAAAAGGTTGTAAAATAAATTTTAAAAGAGTTCAGCCATGATTTCCGATTACGGGCCACAAACACTATATCAGTCATTTCAAAAAAATGTACATTTTTCGGTTATTGTCTATTGTCTGCTTATTTGTAAGTTTGACATATTTTTTCAATTTAACATAAGAGTTTACATATTGTGCAAGATAGTACATGCAAATATTAGTGTGCAAAAAGTTTCATATTTTTTTTATATTCGTTGAAGTATGAAAATTCGCCAATTTCCATGCGTTCATTTTTGATAAATAACATTTGCATTCAAATTATCTGTACATAAAACTGCATTTAAAGGTAAACAGAATGATTTTTCTTTATTTAGTAACATCATAATTAAAAATAAATAACTTTCCATGTTTCAAATCATGACAACTTTTATTCCATAGTCACTGGAATGTCTGTTCATCAATATTTGTCCTTCCTGTTACTATTTATTTGTTTACGGAATAAAACTAGTTTCTCCCTCAAATAACGGCGGTTTTTTATGGTGACGTCGTAGGCGTGGATACAGGACGTAACGACATGGTGAAATTTTTTATGTGGAAAGATTTTGGTCATCAGAATCAAAAGATCGGTAGGTATTGATGTATGCGTACCTTTTTATAATGTCTTTAATGTTACCAGTTGATAAGACTAATGAAACGCTTGTTACCGTAACTTAGGCATGGGCCGGAAGTATAAAAACACTACATCAATTATTAGGGAGCGACTATTATAAAACCAATTTAAGTTATGTACTAATTTTTCCATCCTGTTACTGTCCTTCCTGTTACAAAGACAGTGGTAACAGGAGGGACAAAAATGGTAACAGGATAGACATACTTTGTAAGAAAACTCAAAATGCCTCTTACATTATCGCAAATAAATTGTTACACATATTTATTACCGTACGGTATATTAATTCATAAAATGTACATTTGTATTGAGGTATTTCTAGAACAAGTCAAGTGCTACCTTGACTGGTAACAGGATGGACAAAATTATTAATTGTGCAACTATTATTTAGAATTCAGTTGCCGATATTACTGTACAGCTATTATTCAAGCGTGTCATATAGAAGACGCATTGTTTCTTTTCAATACTCTTTGAATGCTTTACCCTTTGCGATTTGTACTTAAATGTTTTCTTTAGTAGCTGAACCTAATTTGGTTCATTTTGTTCCTTGATGTGTTATTTTGTTCTGCTTGGGTTGTAAAACTATCATTATCATATTTTGCCAACTTTTGTACTGGTTTCTTAGAGACATGATACTTTCTCGTTACAGGCAAATAGAGATACAGACCTTGCGAGACGACAGCAACACTCATGACACAAAAGAATGTCTTTTATTAAAAAAAAGGGGGGTGCACAACATATAAATGTGGGTATATTATAACTCCGGTTGTGGTTTGAACTCCCCTGCCCTATTCATAAAATAACAATGTGAAAATCCCTTCTCCGTCACATATATATTTCACAGCTACCACTATCATACTTAAATGAGATGATATTAGGAGATACAAATATTAGAACACCAATTTTAGTCTACAGTAGGTGCACATCATGTACGTATGGGTCGACCCATTAATTGATATAAGAATTTCTATACCCATTGATTTATTGCCTTTTTAAAGTTGCAGGTCATTGATATATTTGCCATTCCAAATATAAATACCAGCGGCAAATCTGTGTGTATTATTAATTTTTATAATTTTTATAATGACATACCCCCCTTTTTTTTGGACGCCTCCGTGCTTTTCTTTGCCAAAATCATTGAGAGACGCTGCTACAACTTCCATAATATTGGCTTTCATTCCGAATCCAAATAAAATCAGAACCTCTTCGTGAACTTATGGAGATGATCCAAAAATCCAAGAATGACAAGCCTTCAGTGTTAAAATGTGTCAGAAACTAGATACATGTATATCAGAATCATTGACAATAAGAAAAAAATAATTTGAATTCTCGTTCAGTTGTATTGTTGTGTTCTATAAATTGTCCTCATGTTTTTAAACATATGAAATTAGTTTTGCTTTTTACGCCTATATTATCAACCTTCTCTAAGACGGAACGATGGGTGGTTGTTCTGGTGATTGGTTAGCCTCCAGTGGACACTTAAAGGCATATTCAGGAAGAGAATATGATAAATAAATAAGAACCAACATGCTGAACTTGGTCTTAAAAGCGGTAGTTCACAGAAAGGCATGTCATCTTATGTACTGATTTTTACGACTTGCGGCAATCAAATCTTACTTCATACTTAGCGAAAAAAACAAAAAACACCAATACCAATTTTTCATTTGTTTTTGTTTTGTTTTGTTTGTTTGACCCGGACAGGGTTGATACACGTATAAATGGTTCGTGTATAATGTTTAGATACTTATATCTCCCGTTCGTATCCCTATGAAATTCAAAATCTAGTTTTTTGTTATTGATTTTCGTGACCCAAATTATGTTTTGTCTCTACTGTTACCACTTTGTCCTCCCTGTTACTGCCTTTGTTCGTTCCTGTTACCCGAAAAAAATGTGTAAAATAATTTTTACAATCAACATAACTGATCTATTGACTAAGTTTCCAGTTAGTATAATTGAAAAGGGACATAATAGTAAATTTTCAATGCCACTGTCTCCACAATATTTTTTTAAGAGTGTTTGAAAAATAAGAAATGTGATGATTTTCCTGAACATACTGACTATATGCAGATTTTTTTTGGGTAATCTACATAAATGATAAATGTAAATGTGATTTCAAATGAACACTGCTATGCAAATGTGAGCCACACTTTTCATTGGATATTTTCTTTTCTATTATCACTTTTGCTATCAGTTAAAAAAAGTAACAGGATGGACAAAATCTGACACAAGCTGGCACACAATTTTAAGATAAAATTTTCTCAGGTGTTGGTAAGATTGCATATTTTGAAAAAATATTAACAAATCAATATGCTATTGGTTTTTTAAATTAATTTGCATTTATTTTAACTTTTTTTTTTGGAAAAGTTCAGATTCCGAATTTGTACTTTATTTTGAAATGACTGATATATTGTAAATTACATTGATTTTAATTACACATATCATATAAATGAGGATAATAATGAAATTCGTATAATTCGTATAAGATTATTTATGATAGAAAAGATTTGTATACTAAGAAAAAGAGGTCCACTTTTCTAAAATTAGCAAGTTGTATATACGATTTAAAAAAAATTCAAGATACTTGAATGAAAAAAAGACTTCTTAGAACTACTAAGGAAAGACGAAGAATTTATATAGCATTATTCAAACCCTTTGTCAGACCTCAAAAATATTTTTATACATGTACAGGTTTCCCCCATAAAACTTGTTTGTCTGTTCTCTGATCAAATGTGAAAGAGATTACAAAAGAGATTATCTTACAATTTTTAAAATATCAATCAAATAAGAAATATCATAAAAGATTAAGAATATTAATTATACTTCACGAACGATTCGCTTAATAAAAATCGGTAGTAAAACCAGGATGTAATTCGACAGTTAAAATTTGGTGAAACGCTTGGTTTTAATTTCGTAAAACTGTTTGATATTTTCGATGTTTAAATAGACGATTTCAGAACGTACACAAATAATTGTTTAGAATTGCTTTATTTCAGGACCTTAACAATCCATTATTATACCTCCTGAAATATTTCAGAACCTCCATCATTCCATTTCAGGATATTCTGAAATATTACAAAACCTCTATTATTCTATAATTCGAAATATGCAGATGTCCTGAAATAATTATGGAGTTCCATAAATGTATTGGGGCAACTTGAAATTGTGCTAGATACATATAGTTCCAGAATTAAAAGCAATGTCACAATTTACTGATTTCTGTGCACAAATAAGGACTCAGAGGGTAAACGCAAGAAAACGAAACCCTATTATAACATTACTTTACATCGAGATTGTAGGGCAAGTTATTACAGTAATTTTTCTGTGACATAATATATTAGTTATCCTTTTCCCAGGATTTTTCTTTTGCTAACTATATTTATTATTTAATACTCGGCAGCTATGCATGTCAACATTTATAGTGCGTTTTGGAGTTCTGTAACACCACTGCCCCAGGTACAGGGAGGGTTGGGATTTCGATAAAATGTTTAACCCCGCCACATTATGTGTCAAAGTTAAGTTCAAATTCATTATTGTAATCTCCCAGAAACATAAAGTGTTGCAAGAGGAATTCAATATAGTCAAATGGAAATGGAAATGTGTGTATGTGCCTATCCCAAATCAGGAGCCTGTAATTCAATGGTTGTCGTTTGTTGCTGCATGTGTAATTTTTTACGTATTTGTTTTTCCTTCATTTTTGTACATTAATTGGGCCATTAGTTTTATCGTTTGAATTGTTTTACATTTGTGATTTCAAGGTATGGGCTTTGCCCATTGTTAAAAAACGTACGGTGACCTATAGCTGCTAATTTCTGTGTCATATGGTCTCCTGTATAGAGAGTTGTCTCATTGGCAATCATACGTTCTTGTTTATATATGATGCTTATTCGATATCTAGAAAAGGTTTTCACGGACTCATCTCAAACCAGTGACAGGTCTTGAACTTGCAGAGAGGTGAGTTTTTTTCTCTCTCCATGTAAACTTTATGAATAAGAACAGCAATAATTTAAAAGCGTTATTCCTTTGCGTTTGTTTTCTTCGTGTGCGTTTAATGGTTTTGTGACATTAATTGACACACCATATCATATTTTAAGCAAGACAATATAACCAAAATAATATTTGTGGTCACTAAAAGTTCGCTAAGCTGATACTACTATATATCTGTACCTTTTTCAGTAAATCTTTTGATTGAATTCCCCAAAGTCAGTTCAGCATACCATTTCAAGGCTTGAAACTGAACAAGGATAATGAACTAATTGTGTGGATTCAGGCGGGGAGGGAAGGTGGCGGGCGTGCACCTCCCCCGTAAAATTTGCAAAGTATGGGTTGTCCTCAGCTTAACTTAAAGAATATTTCGATAATTTTACCTAAACAAAAATGTCACTTTTTGCCAATTAACTTAAAATACTGCGTCCGCCCTTGTAATAAAACGACCACACAATTATACAAAAGTCAGGACAAATTACGATATGAGTATAACATAAGTCAGAGATCTATATATTGATTAGATTGGTGTCCCTCGTAATTGAAATCTGTCAGATCTGCCATTGACCGTAAAATTGAGGCAAACACTCTAATTTGGCATTAAAATTATAAAGATCATATCATAGGGAACATGTGTACTAAGTTTCAAGTTGATTCGACTTCAAATTCATCAAATACTACCTCGACCAAAAACTTTAACCTGAAGCGGGACAGATGAACGAACGAACGAACGAACGGACGCAGCACAGACCAGAAAGCATAATGCCCATAAATAGAGCTTAGAAATAAAACAAAATGTTATAATGAAGGCATGAGTGGGAATGTAGGCGCTGGTCGGTTGAGACTGCTCCGTATTTTACACAAGTAGTATTAGGAATATTGTGATATAGCATGATCCGACTTAACCAGCTCAACTTATCTATAATGCAGTTGCTTAGAATAGATGTAGCATATTTTTTTTTTTAAATATTCTGGAAGTCAGAGTGGCTTCTTCCTTTAATTATGAAGGTAGGCTATACTGGCCGTGAGCACAGACCAGCGCTGGAATTATGCATGCATGGCTTCTTTTTTTTAAGCAACCGCTACGTTAAATCATATCGCGCAAGTGAATTGTCAATGGGCCCGGCAATAATTTCATCTTCCAGTTAGATATCTGTATATAATTTATGTTGTCTTATCCTTTAGATCGATTGACGTCGGTTAGATCAGTAGAGTAATGAACTGCTTATTGGTCATTGAAGATGTATAGATCATGCTATCACGGTCACTCACAGAGACATATATCTTTTTTTTTATTTGAATATGAATGGGTTTTGATATAAATTTATATATATTTATGGGTTGACATTTCCACAAGACTGTATTAATCTCAGCAGCAGCCGCACGTCTATACCGACTATACCCAAAATCCTATGTTATGGTCCCCTTATTTGTAAACATTGACACGTGTTATATTTCCCGCGAAATGACGTTATGTATTTCGTAGCAACTCGTCGACGGAAACAGTTGTTGATTGGATGACCGCATTCTGGCATTGCGCTTTAATGGTGGATCTGGTCAAGTATTTACAGTAAACAAGATATTATTTTCAAGAGTACTTTATTGGGTATGTTGATATGTTTATACAGCCATCCATAGTATTAAGTTGAAACCAATATTCAGACTAGTGTTTTTAGTTATCAAAATATTTCAAAGATTGTTCTGGAATGTTGTGAACTTCGCGTTGGTGTTGTTCGTGAATCATCGAAAATAAGGAAATAATAATTTATGATAAATTCCTATTTCTTCCTCAGTTAATACAGATTTAGATCTTTTCAATTTGTTGTACATATCATTAACTGTAAACAATCCATCAGACTATGTTGTTTTGATAAATTTTATAATAAGGTTTTAATGACTTCCAGGCGAACAAAGAAGACAATAACAAACCGAAACCGAGGCTTAGAAAGTGTTGACAGGATCTGACAGATTCTGTTGTGGAAAAAGCGGAGTTACAACTTGATGAAGATTTTTTTAAGTGTTAAAGTGAAGAACATTAAAAATGAGGGACGAAATTGCAGCAGCAGTGGTGTTTTTATCACGTTTAGTACGGCAGTGCGGTAGCATCCCAAATGAGAAAATGGAATCCTTCTCAAGTAGTCTTTCAGCAGTGCTGGTAGAGAAGTTTAAGAACCACTGGTATCAAGATTTTCCAGCTAAAGGACAAGCTTATAGATGTATAAGAATCAACCCAGAAGAACCAAATGATCCAGTAATGGAGAGTGCTGTACACAAATCTGGTCTCGAATACAAAGATCTCAAGTTGTTTTGTGAACTGACACTATGGGTTGACCCTTCAGATGTCTCTTGCAGGTAAAAAAAAACCTGTTTTGTATTTTATTGATAGAAGGAAAATGTGTTTATGTTCTCTGCTTCTAGCTGAAGAGGGTACATGTATTAATATTACCCTTGTCTGTCTGTGTATGTGGTCCATCCAGAAAATGATTACTGTTCTCTCTCTTTTGTTTGTCTCTTTAATTTAAATTTAATGTCATAATGTTGAATAATAAAAGTATGGAGAGCCATTTAAGCCAAATAACAGTATTTTAATTTAGGATAGACTAATATTATGGTCCGGGACTCACTGCATGGTAAGGGTTTACCCGGTTAATTTTTATGCAACTTTCACAGAAGATGCTGTGGAAACCTTATAAAAAGATTTTTTTCTGATCAGCGGCTATGAAAACATTCATTAGTAGTTTTATTTCACTTGTGGTGAGACATGTGATACTCTTTGACAGCGAAGTCATCAGGAATCTCCATGACCTGTTTAATGATGGTGTCACCAACCAAAGATCCTGCCATCTTCAAGTGATACCTGTTATTTTCAAAATTTGTTTTTGTTTCTCTAGCCACCACCATTTTTGTGAGCAATTATAATCAATTAACCCCTAGGCTTGTATTATAATTCAAATGGTTCTGAGCTGCTGATTACAGTTTTCAAACCCTGAGTAATTTCTGGTTAAAGATCACTAACACACCTGACAGGAGAACTCTTGATCAAAAAAGACGACTGATTGCACTATTTGATTACCATGATTACGTTAACGTTTTAGCAAATGCTATTGAAAAATAAGATTGAAAAATAAATTTTTAATTCAGTAACAAAGAATTCGAAACACATGTCTTGTATTGACTTACTTACTGCATCCACCTATTTAATAAGACATAAATCTTCAACTTATTTGATGCAGAATAAAACAAAAATATTAAATAACTTTACCAAGTTTAAAATTGAATAATTTAATTTTGGATGTAACACGTCTTCTGATTGGCTGACATTATTTTGTTATGAGCCCATAGACATAATTTAGTCATGTGACCGTGACGTCATCAACATATTTTCATGGTTTTCTACGGTTTAAAATGGAATTTAGAATTAAATTATAAGAAATGACTGTAATATTTTGTCTGTCTATACGAAATAACAAAAAATGTTGTGCACACTGTTAAATAACCCGCTACGCGCATTATTCAGTGTGAACCAAATTTTTTATGTTATTTCTTCATAGACAGAAAAAATATTACAATCATTCCTTAAATTACTAAATATTACCTGCATTGAAGTTTATAATATTTGAAGAAATTTCATATCGTAATTCATTATTCATTTTATAGTTTACAATCAAATTGATACATTCATTTTTGTACATCCTATTTTCATTCACGATCAAAAGATGAATGCATATGTCTCATAGTATCATGGTATATTACATGTACTATGAAATTAGTTATCTAAATTCATTAAAAAAAAGTAAATTTGTAAATATTTGCATTGCTCTTTAAATCTTTTCTTCAGTGTAAAACTCCTGTTAGTTGATGGTGCAAATCATGGATACTTGTTCATTATAACTTCTGAATTTGACAGTAAAAAAACCCAAACCGATTTTAAAGATCTATGCAATTATCAAAATAGCAAGACAACTAAGTGGGAACCCTAATTCGGACATCACAGCTTGTGGTCATTCTTGACTTAAACTCTAAGTAGGGAGCAATGAAGGCTTGACATTGAAATGGTTACAAATGACAATCAATGAAAATATTTGCTATTCTTTAATGAAATAGATATAAAAAGCATTATTATTACAGCAGCCTGTTCCATCATTCCTTACATGGAAATATGAAGCAGTGAAATATTTTCGATCAATAGCTGAATTTATACCTCATTATAACTAATTAATTACATTATCAGAAATGTACATGTACATGTACTGTCCTATAAACAAAACAAAAAAAGGTATTTATTATTTTTACTTCAAAGATTTGGCGAGGCAAACAGACCAGTGTGTACTCTTGCAACATCTAAAGATGGAAATCTTGAAAACAGAGCGCATACTGTTGACATAGATGAATATCTACAGAAAGAGAAGGATAGATATAACAATCAGGTAAATTTTGGTCCTCAATGCTCTTTAACTTTGTACTTTATTTGGCATTTTTAACTTTTTGGGATTCGAGCGTCACTGATGAGTCTTTTGTAGAAGAAACGCGCGTCTGGCGTATATACAAAATTTAGTCCTGGTATCTATGATGAGTTTATATACATGTAGTTAAAACTGAACAAAACCTGTGTCATTGGTCCAACCTTCTACAATATTTTTTTGTTTTTATAAAAGTCCCAAATTTAGAAGTCTTGGCTACTGATCATGAGTTCCTCGTCAAGGTTAATTTTTGGATCCAGAACTTAGCAATTACAAATTATTGAGGAATGGTCTTTTGTCTGTTGTATCATCATGCTTAATGACATTGACCATCATTTGAGGCATTGGCTAAAGTTAATGTTCTAAAAAAAAATTTCAAATAGCACCATCATGACTGTGCAAATTAACATACATGTATCACTGGTTTTCCCCCCAAAAAATGAGCGCCATGGCCACTAAAAATGTATACATTCTATTTTAGGTTTTGTCTGATCGAAAAATAAATTTGAACTTTACTATATATTCAACCAAAATTTTTTAAAAGTTCTATCTGGCTGAATGATTTTTGTCTGACATTTTGTCAATCAGACACAATTTGGGATACACTGGCAGTGTTCTCCCCAGAAATTTTGGATAGCATCACATTTTGCGTAAAAAAAATAACTGTATTTTTTTTAATGTCGTTTGTTGCGTCGCATTGATACTCTATTTCCTTTATATGTTTTAGTTTAGATTGTTCAATTCATAACTGAGAATACAATTAAACTATAACCACAAAAACAGTTGTTTCAGTTTATGTTTTCTTTATTCATTTATAGTTACAGAATTATTTTTTCCTCTTGTGCCAAATAAAAATAAATATGTGGTTTCAGTTACCCAACAATAAGTCAAATGAATGAATGGTTCATTATAGATCAACCTGTTTATATACAAAACTAAATATCTAGTACACAAAATTAACTATTTTTTATATTATATCAAGTAAAGATAAAGTAGCAAAAGTAGCAAAAAAAAAAATCAATTTAAAAACTTTTTTTTATCATGTTTATGAAATTCATTGTTTCATGGCACTCAATGAATTAGTCCAAGTTGTTTCTTATCTTTACATCAAAATGATATGTATTTTTAACAAAGTTATCTAACAAATAGTCTGTTAATGCGTAGTTTTCTCTTGGTATATTTTTTCTGTCTACTGTCCATGGCCATCTGTTGTCATTATCGTGAAAATGCAGATTTTTGTCATATCTTGTCCGGTTCCGATCTGCAGTTTACACAAAAATGTGCAATGGCGGCCGTAGAAAAATTTACGAAAATGAGTCCGAGAATAAACATTGTTTGACAAAAGATTGTGCATGAATAAGACGCTTTTAATGCATTAAATGGATTAAACATAAACTTAAGCCAATTATGATAACTTTTTAAAGAAGTATTAAACTTAGTTTAGCTCTAAACCAAAATTCTCGCTCTCGTTTTACCGGAAGAGACAGAAAGTAATTTTTAACCGGATTTTTGTGACAAAAATGTCGGTTATTGATTTGGGGATGTACGTCGGGCGGGCGGCAATCAAATGTTGTCCGTGCATTAACTCATGAACCGTTCAATCAAAGCTTTTAAAATTTTAATATGTTGTTACTGACAACTAAATAAAGGTCAAGTTCAATAATGGCGATTTTGACTTTTACCGTTCAGGAGTTATGGTTCTTGAAAGATTGAAAAATGAAGTTTCCAGTCGTGTCCGTGCATTTACGCATGAACTGTTCTACTAAAGCTTCCCAAATTTTAATATGTTGTTACTGATGACAAAATGGAGGTCATGTTTAATAATGACGATTTTGACTTTTACCGTTCAGGAGTTATGGTTCTTGAAAGATTAAAAAAATGGAGTTTCATTTTGTCCGTGCATTTACGCATGAACTGTTCTACCAAAGCTTCCCAAATTTTAATATGTTGTTACTTATGACAAAATAGAGGTCAAGTTCAATAAAGACGATTTTGACTTTTACCGTTCAGGAGTTATGGTTCTTGAAAGATTGAAAAATGGTGTTTCCAGTCGTGTCCATGCATTTTCTCATGAACCATTCAACCAAAGCTTTTGAAATTTTTATATGTTGTTACTTATGACAAAATAGAGGTCAAGTTCAATAAAGACGATTTTGACTTTTACCGTTCAGGAGTTATGGTTCTTGAAAGATTGAAAAATGGTGTTTCCAGTCGTGTCCATGCATTTTCTCATGAACCATTCAACCAAAGCTTTTGAAATTTTTATATGTTGTTACTGATGACAAAATGGAGGTCAAGTTTAATAATAACGATTTTGACTTTTACCGTTCAGGAGTTATGGTTCTTGAAAGATTGAAAAATGGAGTTTCCAGTCGTGTCCATGCATTTACGCATGAACTGTTCTACCAAAGCTTCCCAAATTTTAATATGTTGTTACTGATGACAAAATAGAGGTCAAGTTCAATAAAGACGATTTTGACTTTTACCGTTCAGGAGTTATATGTTCTTGAAAGATTGAAAAATGGTGTTTCCAGTCGTGTCCGTGCATTTTCTCATGAACCATTCAACCAAAGCTTTTGAAATTTTTATATGTTGTTACTGATGGCAAAATAGAGGTCAAGTTCAATAATGATGATTTTGACTTTTACCGTTCAGGAGTTATGGTTCTTGAAAGATTGTAAAATGGCGTTTCCATTCACGTTGTTACATTTACTCATGAACCATTCAATCTAAGCTTTTCAAATTTTTATATGTTGATACTGATGACAAAATGGAGGTCAAATTTGATGTTGACAATTTTCACTTTCACCATTCATCAGTAATGGTTCTTGTGATATTGCCAGGACACAAATAAATATTAATAAATCCAGTTTGCTGTCGTTGTGACAGCCTCTTGTTGTAGAGATGCACAAATTAATAACCTTTTTAAAAAAAATAAAAATCGTTTCAATCTTTGAAATTTCGTAATACAAAACGTAGATTTCGAATTGTTTTGTGATTGCAATTTTCCATGTCGAAATTGGTGATTGAAGACACGTGGTATTAGTCATGTCACAAGTGTCAGCTTGGGATATTCGCATCCAAACAGTTATCACTCTGAGGGCAATTAACACCTAGCTATTTAATCTCTTAATTGCCTTTAGTGTCCACTTAAAGGGATTACAATTAAAGGTGATATAATTTTTATGATCATAATCGATAATAGATGAAAGTTCAAAATTGAGGACAAGTAAAATAGCATCTTCAAAATAATTATAGCGTCGCAGGAATTATTATAGCATCACGGTGAAAAAATATAGCGTCGCGGTACCGCCTGGGGAGAACACTGACTGGGGGTAACTCAGTGTTTTGATTCCCTGTGGAACGCTGAGTTTATTTTTGCTTTTAGAACAAATTAGTCACTCTCTAAATGTTGCAATTATTTATGTAATTTAAAGAGAGGACCATCACTTAGTCAGTTCTGTGCTCGCCAAGTTGGATTTGAATATTTTCAAATGTGTCTTTTGGTCTTTGAAATAAATAATTTGACAGCCATGTTTTCTACATTGTAGGTGAATATTGTTACCACACGATCATCTCTTGCATCCCGTCCATACAACAGCAACCATAATCTAGTCTATAATGGTTTCAATAGTTTCCAACAGCATAATTACTACAACAACCACCGCCACCGCAATAGTCGTCGTAAATTGCCATCGGAACAGCAAGTCAATGGGGTGAGGCATTCTCCCGAGCACGTCAACGAGGTCAGACAGCAGTTTATGAATCAAGTGAACAGCATTGCAGGGAAAGCCAATGAGAAGTCTGATGAACAACCCTCATCGAGCTTGTCGGAAGACAGCGGTTCATCTTCAGACGGAAGCAGCAAATCACCTGATCAAAGCCCGGAGAAATCTCAGGAGAAAAAATCAAATAAATCTCATCAAAATAAAGGGAAGCATACCTCAAATCTCAATCAGGGAAAGTCCAAACAAGGCAGCTCAAATCAAGGGTTCAAAAATTTCCAGAGCAAAAGCACAGAGCAGTTTTCTTGGGGTAAAGGATCAGGGCCATCTCATAGTAAATTCAATCAAGCACCAAAGGTTCACTAGTAATAAATAAAAATGTGTTCATTTCATTACTGATTGGCCAGACGATATTTTTATTTATATCAGAGTATTTATATTTTTTTCTTCATTGTTTTATTTTTTGCTTAATGGAAATGAACATGTTTCTTTGGTTGTATCTGTGCTATAGGGAAAATCACAATATATTGTGGGGAAATCATAATGACACATATATATGTGAGAGCTTATTTTAATCGCACCAGGAAATACTCTAAACATTAAAATGAATAATGCTTAAATGGGAGGAAAAATGATTGTTTATGCCATATGTAATTTTAGTGCTACTTACATTGGAAAAAGATTAAAACCTGTTTGAAAATGACTAAAAGATGCAGCCTGAATAAATTACTGTATTTAATTACCAGCATATTTTTGCATATTACATGTACATGTACTTCATATGACAAGTTTTAGGGCAAAAATTTACTTTTTAAATATATATGTGATAGGTATGAAATGTAAACAAGAAAGTGCTCGGACAGTTAATAGTACATTTGTGACAAATACCGTACTAGTTTACTGGTAGCAGGGACTAATGGTGAAGTACATTAAACATTATATTTTATTTCTTAATTTATGAAATCACTGTTTGTTTTTTCTTTGATTTAATGGATAAATTGGTTTTAATTTTGTTTTTTTTGTCGATTTTACTTGTGGTTTTATATTATGATGAGTGAATTCATCGACATTTGTATAGTTCCACAGCATATAAAGTGCAAATTGTGATAGATCCATCAGTTCTGGATGTTTTATTAAGTTCGTAGACATTAATGAATGAATTATTTTGTATATAATAAAGAAATTTTACTTGCACAGAAAAATTGAGTGTAGACCAAAATGACGGAAATTATGTTTTATCTAAAATTTAATTTATTGTTTTATTATATAATTTACAAATTTCCATGACTTATGCCTAATTAAATTTAACAGAGATTCAGAATTTAACTTTCAAAACTAAATTCAAAGCGGTTTATTGATGATCTTATTTTAAACTCAACAGAATTTTAACGTTTAAACAAATGGACATATATAAGAAGGTGGTTCTATTTTTCATTTCTTGACATAAAAACAATTGTAAATGTTTTTAAAAAGTTAACTATCTATATTTCTGTGAAATATTTCAGTTTATAAATAAATTTATAACTCTAAAATAACCGGAAATGTACAATCAGGTTCAAAGTAATCTTTTTGAAAGTATGAATTTTCTAAACATGGAATTGATGGATATAATTGTAGTTCTGCTGTATCGAAGAGAAGTGACACAAAATGAAGTAGTTAAGTGTTGTTTGAATGTTTATTGTTCCCTGATGGAATGACTTCTGCATGTTGTATTTGCAGAATGATTAGATACAGTAGAATTTTTGACAAAGTACATGTATAAGTTTTGAAAGTTTTTTAATTTAAACATGTAATTTTTTTAATGAATTCAATTTAAATTGCTGGAGATTTATGTACAACATGGACAATTTAATTTACTGGTACCAAAGTGCATTGTTGGAGTTCCTTCCTCCAAAATGTATGTGTTGTTGGAAGCTACTTTTCATTTGATCCCATCTTGCCGTATTTTGGCATATCAATTGAATTTACTAATTGGTCAGACTTTCAGAAACAACTGCCATTTGTTGGCACTCTATAGATGTCATGTTTATTTTGAAATAGCTTTCAACCACCTTGTACAATCTGTTGTGGAAAAGATTATCTTACTCAGAACTTTTTAAAACATTTTACATGTACTTTTGAAAAGATCAATGGATCACAAAATTGACTACATTAATGTGCTATTGGACAACATTTTCATTTCATATTCTGCCGTCATGCTTTTATTGGATTTTTTGAAATGTAACTGCAATCAGTATTTAATGTTAACTTTTCAAACTTTGTTGCTGTATCCTTTTTTTTTTAATTGATCAGTAAATTTTATACAAACAGGAATAAATTAAGGGTGACTTTCAATTTTCTAATTAACAAAAAATCATAACCTATCAGAATTGTTTAATCCTTATTTAAAGCCTTTCAATGCTGTGTAAATTGAAGTATTTCACAACTACAATATTCCAAAAAAAATGATTGAAAAGGAATTTTAATGTTTTACCTATAAATAAAATATGATTACAATTGTCTGGGGAGAAATTAAAATTTTTTTTTTTTTTTTTTAAGATAAAAATCTGGTTAAATTCATTTTAAACTTCAAAGCATTATGTTGTACTGAACAAGCATGATATATTTGCCACTGGACATTAATCAACCGTCAATCAATCAAAGCATTCTGTAGTCTCTTCTGTCATCTATTGATAATTGTTTTACTTGTGTTTTTTGTTTTTCTTTTATTATTAATATATATTATTAATTGTGATAAATGTGCAGTCTGGAATAGCTGCCAAATTAATTTGTGTATTGAATTCCAAAGTATATTTTATGAATTATCCCAGATGACCTCTGAAAGTTCAGTCAGCAACATATCACATGATTTGTCCATTAATTGTAAATATTCACACGTCCAGGAAGATGGTTTGCATGGTAAACCTTTTACTTGGTGCAATATAAATATTTTAGCTTTAACTAGATTTATTTTTCAGGTTGCTTTTAAGCATTAATTCAGAGAAAACATGAATGAATTGATAAATAGTGTATTGTTATTTTTATGACTTTCAGTGGTCAAAACAGGGCTCACATGGTAGAAGTGGTTCCACTTGAAGTTCAAAAAAATTCTTGTATTTAACAAATGTAACGAATTTAAAATTTAAGCCACCATGATTGTATACATTTTGATTTTCAACACTCCCTCGAACACTAAAATTGTACATACATGTAATACACAATTGGTATGGTTTGGCAGGGCTGGGCGATGTCCCTTTAATCAATTGAGTACTGGTACATGTATTTGAAAATTCTTTGTGGTATTTTAGCAAGCTTAAAAGTGCATTTTTGTTCTTTCTCTAAATTGGTCAGAATTTGAATTCAGATGATAGCCTACCAAAGTTTTGTTACATTTGAATTTATTATAAGTATTTTGTAAATTTCTTGATGGCGCTACTTCATTTTTAATGCTAGATCAAAGGACTATGTAGACACATTCTTACTTAATGTGGATTATTGGAGAGAATGTAACAGTTGTGTGACACATTTTATATATCGAGGTCAAGTCAAGGTAATTGAAGTGTTCAAACATTTAAAAAAAAATCAATTATTTATAAAAAAAACAAGGGTTTGAGCAACAAGGGTTTTCAATAATGGT
This sequence comes from Mytilus galloprovincialis, assembly GCF_965363235.1. Taxonomy (NCBI): domain Eukaryota; kingdom Metazoa; phylum Mollusca; class Bivalvia; order Mytilida; family Mytilidae; genus Mytilus; species Mytilus galloprovincialis. The sequence continues at coordinate 41,038,080 of NC_134843.1, read as the reverse complement.
ATCTGCAAAATTATAAAAGATTTTTACGTGTTACAAAATCTTTTTTTTTTATTGTGCTGGTTTTGATTAATGTTTAAAAGACTATTATCTAGTCCTGCAGTAGTATTTATCTTGTTCAAAAATTTCAGTAATATAAAATTATTACGGTCACATGTTGCTTTTAAGTTGAAAGGGCAATTTTTCTTTTTAAGATGTTAGCTTTCTGGATTTTTATCAAATTCCTGTGTTATGCAATGATGCAGACTTTAAATGAACAATTGAATACAACATGGCAGTAAATTACCTTGACTTGACCTACTCATTTAATGAGTGAAATTGCAAATGGCTACTTAAGAAGTTTTAAATGCAAATTTTATAGAAGTAAATAATTCCTAAGTCAGCCAGTCAATTTTACTGTTTTTATGTTTTTTGTTAGAGAAACTGGTTTTCAGTTATTACATTTATAATGCTGTTGATAAGATTGTAATAAATCGGTTATTTGTTGGGATAAGCGTACATGTAAACATTTAATTCTCATTTCATTATTCAAACTATTTCTACTGTTGCACGAACAAAACCATTAGAATTCATCTGTATTTGTTAATTTGCTCTATAAAAAAATAGTGCTTGTGGAATATATTTTTCATGTTTAATTTGAAACTCATTTGCGCAGAATATAAATTTGAAGAAAAAAAATCAGAATTTTTTTTTGGGGGGGGGGGGGGGGATTTAATTATAATGAGGTGATTGAAGACTGGAAACCACCATTTTAAAAAAACAAAGAAATTTCGAGGTAGTTTCTTGGTCAGGAATCTTCTTTAAAATCAAGCATAAAAATTGAGAAATTGTCTCTTGTCATAAATGTAGGATTCAAAAAGGAACATGTCCTCAACCTTTTTATACGACTGCAAATTTTGAAAAAATTTTCGTCGTATATTGCTATCACGTTGGCGTCGTCGTCGTCGTCGTCGTCCTGCGTCCGATTACTTTTAGTTTTCGCACTCTAACTTTAGTAAAAGTGAATAGAAATCTATGAAATTTTAACACAAGGTTTATGACCATAAAAGGAAGGTTGGTATTGATTTTGGAAGTTTTGGTCCCAACATTTTAGGAATTAGGGGCCAAAAAGGGCCCAAATAAGCATTTTCTTGGTTTTCGCACCATAACTTTAGTTTAAGTTAATAGAAATCTATGAAATTTTGACACAAGGTTTATGACCACAAAAGAAAGATTGGGATTGATTTTGGGAGTTTTGGTTTCAATAGTTTAGGAATAAGGGGCCAATAAAGGGCCCAAATAAGCATTTTTCTTGGTTTTCGCACAATAACTTTAGTTTAAGTAAATAGAAATCTATGAAATTTAAACACAATGTTTATGACCACAAAAGGAAGGTTGGTATTGATTTTGGGAGTTTAGGACCCAACAGTTTAGGAATTAGGGGCCAAAAAGGGACCCAAATAAGCATTTTTCTTGGTTTTCGCACCATAACGTTAGTATAAGTAAATACAAATCTATGAAATTTAAACACAAGGCTTATGACCATAAAAGGAAGGTTGGTATTGATTTTGGGAGTTTTGGTCCCAATAGTTTAGGAAAAAGGGGCCCAAAGGGTCCAAAATTAAACTTTGTTTGATTTCATCAAAATTGAATAATTGGGGTTCTTTGATATGCCGAATCTAACTGTATATGTAGATTCTCAACTTTTGGTCCCGTTTTCAAATTGGTCTACATTAAGGTCCAAAGGGTTGAAAATTAAACTTAGTTTGATTTTGACAAAAAATGAATCGGTTGGGTTCTTTGATATGTTGAATCTAAAAATGTACTTAGATTCTTGATTATTGAAGTTTTTTGGTCCAGTTTTCAAATTGGTCTACATTAAGGTCCAAAGGGTCCAAAATTAAACTTTGTTTGATTTCATCAAAAATTGAATCCTTGGGGTTCTTTGATATGCCAAATCTAACTGTGTATGTAGATTCTTCATTTTTGGTCCTGTTTTCAAATTTCAAATTCTACATTAAAGTCCAAAGGGTCCAAAATTAAACTAAGTTTGATTTTAACAAAAATTGAATTCTTGGGCCTCTTTGATATGCTGAATCTGAACATGTACTTATATTTTTGATTATGGGCCCAGTTTTCAAGTTGGTCCAAATCAGGATCTAAAATTATTATATTAAGTATTGTGCAATAGCAAGTCTTTTCAATTGCACAGTATTGTGCAATGGCAAGAAATATCTAATTGCAAAATATTGTGAAATAGCAAAATTTTTTTTAATTAGAGTTATCTTTCTTTGTCCAGAATAGTAAGCAAGAAATATCCTATTGCACAATATTGTGCAATAGCAAGAATTTTTTTTAATTGGAGTTATCTTTCTTTGTCCAGAATCAACTTAAATCTTTGTTATATACAATATACAATGTATATACACTTTTTACTACCAACTGATAAATTTAAATAATCTTTACCATTCAGTGATAACAAGCAGTTTTTTTACATCTTAATATTTTATGATGTATTAAAATGAGTAGTTATTGTTGCAATCTCCATTAGAAATTTGAATTGATATCAGTTTTGAAAAAGGGAAACGGGGATGTGAAAAAAAAGGGGGGGGGGTTAAATTTTTCTCATTTCAGATTTCATAAATAAAAAGAAAATTTCTTCAAACATTTTTTTGAGAGGATTAATATTCAACAGCATAGTGAATTGCTCAAAGGCAAAAAAAACCTTTTAAGTTCATTAGACCACATTCATTCTGTGTCAGAAACCTATGCTGTGTCAACTATTTAATTTTAGATTTAAAAAGTTTGAAGAAGAAATCTTTAATTGATTTGTAAAATTTTGGCATTTGTTTTGTGTAAAAAAAACCCATGTAATGTCAAAAATTTGATCACAATCCAACTTCAGAGCTGTATCATGCTTGAATGTTTTGTCCATACTTGCCCCAACTGTTCAGGGTTCGACCTCTGCGGTCGTATAAAGCTGCGCCCTGCGGAGCACCTGGTTCAGAGTTATTTTTATTAAACCAGTTTATAGGGCTAATATATACTAGGTTGATAGATTTCTAATCCTACAAATGTTCTATTTGTTCTCTAAAATTGGCTCTCCATCATAAACCTTGCTGTCATAAGCCAATGTTTCTGATAGAATTTTCTTTTGATGTTCAGGTTAATATAGGTTTTAACATCACTGCTTTTTGTCCAAATTTAAGTTTTGCCAAAATATTTTCATCTGGAATTATTCATCAATTTTTGTCATCTTTCATCCCTGCCAAGTTGAATAGTTGATCTCAGACCATGTTAACTTCAGAACATTCATAACTACACAAAATGGCATTCATTTCCATGTATAATTATGATCTCGTTCCTACTGTATCATTTTTAACTGTCATTTTATAATCATAGTTTAAAAATTGATGTAGGATATGTATGCATGTGTTACTTAACAATATTATAACTCAGGTGAATTTTGTCATTTATAATCAACCTCATGCAGCTAACTCAAATTGTACCTCATAATTTGTTAAGAAATTGAATGAAATCCTGAAATCATTTTTCAATGATATTGTATGAAAGTCTTGAGAGGAAATTGGAATTTCTTCTCTACAGGGGACCAAAAGGCTCATTAGAAAATTTGCCTACGCTGCACTATCTCACACTGTGATTAAAATGACAATCGACCTGAGTTGTAGTATTTTAAGACTTCCTACAAAATTATATAAACAAAAGTTATAAATGATAAATAGCATGTTTATGTAACTGTAAGCCTTATGATAGAATTTCTGTGTTTGATGTCGAACCATATGATTAATAATACTCAAGTGTAATTCAGGAATTCTTTTGTTATCATTATGATTTTGACCTACATTGTACCAAACTATGTTGGATATGAAAAGAAAGACTATCGTATTAATTTTTTCATGACATTTTCATTATAATCGTATGCTTATTTTTATCCCTTTCCTGAAAGTTTAGAATTTCATGCTTAATTTACAGACATCAGACAAAGTGATCTATCATAAGGCCTACATACATGTATCTTGGTCATTAAATGACTTACAAATCTGTTGAAGTATTAGTTAATCTTATCTGTGTGTTGTTATATATGAACAAGTTTATTATTTCTTCTGTAATATTTGTATTCATAACTTCATAGCTAAAACCATACATATGTTGAATCATTGAAAGGTGTTCAGAATTGTGGCATAACTTGATAACTGTGATATTGATATACCACAGCATTACAAGTCAAAACTTGTTGTTCCAGAGATCTGGTATTAAAATTTTTATAAATATAGCTTACTCTTATTCCTGTTTTAAAAAGCAAAGAAATAGCATCATGGTCTGGTATTAAATGCCTGTGTGATAGAAGTCATGGGTATGAAACGAGACTATGGAAATTGATGTTTTCTGCCTTTCTGTTATGCATGGATCATTTTCAAGGCCTTGATGGCTTTCAGTCTGAAAAATGTGTCTTTCTACCTTATCAACAAGCATGATAAAAATTCAGCTTAACGACTCAGCACGTTACAAATTCTGCTCATTGACTCTAGTGTGATACAATTAAAAAAATAAGAGATTTGGTATGATTGCAAAGCAGACAACTATCGAGGAGAGTTCCAATGACTAAGAAATAGGCAATTAAAGGTCAGCTGTCTTCATTGATGAAAGAAAAAAGAAACCTGACATGAAAATGTGAAACAATTTCAACCCTAATGACCTAATTTATTAGGTTATTTGCCAATTTTTATACGAACCCAAAATTTGAAAAAATTTTCGTCGTATATTGCTATCACGTTGGCGTCGTCGTCCGAATACTTTTAGTTTTCGCACTCTAACTTTAGTAAAAGTGAATAGAAATCTATGAAATTTTAACACAAGGTTTATGACCACAAAAGGAAGGTTGGGATTGATTTTGGGAGTTTTAGTCCCAATATTTTAGGAATTAGGGGCCAAAAAGGGCCCAAATAAGCATTTTCTTGGTTTTCGCACTATAACTTTAGTTTAAGTAAATAGAAATCTATGAAATTTTGACATAAGGTTTATGACCACAAAAGAAAGGTTCGGATTGATTTTGGGAGTTTTGGTTCCAACAGTTTAGGAATTAGGGGCCAAAAAAGGGCCCAAATAAGCATTATTCTTGGTTTTCGCACAATAACTTAAGTTTAAGTAAATAGAAATCAATGAAATTTAAACACAATGTTTATGACCACAAAAGAAAGGTTGGTATTGATTTTGGGAGTTTAGGTCCCAACAGTTTAGGAATTAGGGGCCAAAAAGGGACCCAAATAAGCATTTTTTTTGGTTTTCGCACCATAACTTTAGTATAAGTAAATAGAAATCTATGAAATTTAAACACAAGGTTTATGACCATAAAAGGAAGGTTTGGTTTGATTTTGGGAGTTTTGGTCCCAACAGTTTAGGAATAAAGGGCCCAAAGGGTCCAGATTTAAACTTTGTTTGATTTAATCAAAAATTGAATAATTGGGGTTCTTTGATATGCCGAATCTAACTGTATATGTAGATTCTTAATTTTTGGTCCCGTTTTCAAATTGGTCTACGTTAAGGTCCAAAGGGTCCAAAATTAAACTTAGTTTGATTTTAACAAAAATTGAATCCTTGGGGTTCTTTGATATGCTGAATCTAAAAATGTACTTAGATTTTTTATTATTGGCCCAGTTTTCAAGTTGGTCCAAATCGGGGTCCAAAATTAAACTTTGTTTGATTTCATCAAAAATTGAATAATTGGGGTTCTTTGATATGCCAAATCTAACTGTGTATGTAGATTCTTAATTTTTGGTCCCGTTTTCAAATTGGTTTACATTAACGTCCAAAGGGTCCAAAATTAAACTAAGTTTGATTTTAACAAAAATTAAATTTTTGGGCTTATTTGATATGCTTTATCTAAATATGTACTTTGATTTTTGATTATGGGCCCAGTTTTCAAGTTGGTCCAAATCAGGATTCCATATCAAGTATTGTGCAATAGCAAGAAATTTTCAATTGCACAGTATTGCACAATAGCAAGAAATATCTAATTGCACAATATTGTGCAATAGCAATTAATTTTCAATTGGAGTTATCTTTCTTTGTATAGAATAGTAGTTGATAATATATGTTGGAAATTTACCAGACATGACTATGATGTCATTTTCTATTTTTATTTGCCAATAACTTTATGTAAATAACTTCATTGGAAATTTGCCAATATAAAATGTTGCTGATGAAGCTTTTTTTCCTTATCTTATCTAAAATGTTTTTAGATAATGTATGTTGGACATTTGCCAGACATGACTATGATGTCATTTTCTATTTTTATTTGCCAATAACTTTATCAAGGGGGGGAATCTACGTCATCACGCAGGGTGTCGGCGATTGAAATTGGACCACCATTTTGTCGCTTCAAGGTAAGAATTTGACTTATTATGCCAGTTATATGAGGGTTATGATTATACAAAATAGTCCACCAAAGACTATATAAAGTAGGAAAATAAATGAGCCATCGCTCAATATTATTGGTTATCTCAATTTTGCAAACACTTCGATACCAGTTTTAAGAATTGGGTCAACATGCAGGATATCGGCAAAATTTTTCATAACAACATCTTGATTATCAAGAACCGCCTACTTTATCAACAAATGAACATGTCCGAATTCTTAATTGTACTCGGGAAAATACTTGTTACTCACAAATATCCGTCATTATGGTCGAAAAACGTCTTATTTTTAAAAAATTGAAAAAGGATGTCGGCAACACATCGAATATCGAAGGATGTCGGGAACACACTAATATATTAACAATGTAAGTGTCCTTTGATTATATCAACCATAATAAAGATACGAAAAAAAACAGGATTAGTGTTCCTTGCTTGCTTCCATTTCATGCACTCAATTTCAGGATTCAATTTTTGTAAATAATCGAGAGAGAAAAAGTTTTAGAAGGTGAAAGTCTGATTTCGTTTCAGTTAAGCCAGGGGTCCCACAGGGGTCAATTATTGGACCAAGTCTTTTTTATTTATAAATTAACTGTTTACAAAATTTAGAATTTTTTGAAATACTTTAGGCTTTTCTACCTCAAGCATAGATTACCTTAGCTGTATTTGGCAACACTTTTAGAAATTTTGGATCTCAATGCTCTTCAACTTCGTACTTTATTTGACTTTTTTATAACATTTTTGGATTCGAGCGTCACTGATGAGTCTTTTGTAGACGAAACGCGCGTCTGGCGTATATATAAAATTTAGTCCTGGTATCTATGATGAGTTTATTTTATACTATATATATATATATATATATATATATATTTGACATTTCATCTGGCCCTACATCTACTGGGTGTTTAGTAAAGGCAACAGTAGTATACCGCAGTTCGAAATTCATAAATAGAGAAATAAAAACAAATCCGGGTTACAAATTATAACTTAGGGAAACGCATCAAATATATAAGAGGAAAACTACGACACAACAGAAATACAACATTAAAATGTAACAAACACAGAAACGAACTATTATATAACAATGGCAATTTTCCTGACTTGGTACAGGACATTTTAAGAAGAAAAAAATGGTGAATTGAACCGGGTTTTGTGACATGCCAAACCTTCCACTTTAATGGCAATAATAAATTTAACATTAAAATGACAATATTACCTGACATGCCAAACCTTCCACTTTAATGGCAATAATAAATTTAACATTAAAATGACAATATTACCTGACAGGATTACATTAAAAAAAAATGGGAGAAAACATAGGACAGAGAAATACATTAATAATAGCTAACAAAAAGTATCAGGTTTAAAATTTTATACGCCAGACGTGCGTTTCGTTACATTTTTACTTGCATATGATACCGTAGTTAATTTGGCTTTTTAATCGATCGAACTTTCATGTCTCTACAGTACAAACAGATCTCATGGGAAACTATGCTGGTAAAGGCATTCCACCCAGACAATTATGCAAAGTCATCCCAGACACCAGATTAAAAAAACAATCTTATATAACTACACGTTGTTCAACCACACATTAGAATACGGAAGAACTGCAGGAGCAAGTGCTATCAATTCTTGCAGTTTGTCATTTTTTGGGGGATCCTTTATTTCATGTTCCATTTCATGTAACATGTCGTTTTGAAGTTGATCTGCAAACAATCGTATGCATGGCCCTGTTGGTCCTCTAACGTGACATTTGCGCAAGTCTACTGGCGGTTTTGTTGAAATTTCTTCAGTTATTGGCATTGGGTAAACTTAACATTTTTGCCAGGCGTTTTTATTTTGATGACAAATGAGGACTTGCATGGTTTTGACTTTTTTACGGGTGGCGATTTAGTGGGCGATCTGGTCGGCTGTTCAACATCAGATTGTATTCGCGATCGTTTCCGCCTGCACAAGTTTAAATTTGATTTACGGCTTGTCATGACCATTAGTTTTAAATTAGATCTAGTCACATGTTGAATAACATATGTGTTAAAAATAGTATATATTAGTGTGTCCCCGACATCCTTCGAATTTCGATGTGTTGCCGACATCCTTTTTCAATTTTTTAAAAATAAGACGTTTTTCGACCATAATGACGGATATTTGTGAGTAACAAGTATTTTCCCGAGTACAATAAAGAATTCGGACATGTTCATTTGTTGATAAAGTAGGCGGTTCTTGATAATCAAGATGTTGTTATGAAAAATTTTGCCGATATCCTGCATGTTGACCCAATTCTTAAAACTGGTATCGAAGTGTTTGCAAAATTGAGATAACCAATAATATTGAGCGATGGCTCATTTATTTTCCTACTTTATATAGTCTTTGGTGGACTATTTTGTATAATCATAACCCTCATATAACTGGCATAACAAGTCAAATTCTTACCTTGAAGCGACAACATGGTGGTCCAATTTCAATCGCCGACACCCTGCGTGATGACGTAGATTCCCCCCTTGTTTATGTAAATAACTTCATTGGAAATTTGCCAATATAAAATGTTGCTGATGAAGTTTTTTTTATTGTTTTATACAATAAACAATGTATATTCACTTTTACTACCAACCAATCTTTACCATTCAGTGATAACAAGCACTTTATTTTACATTTTAATATCTTATGATGTATTTAAAAGAGTAGTTATTGTTGCAAACTCCATTAGAAATTTGAATTGATATCAGTTTTGGAAAAAGGGAAACGGGGATGTGAAAAAAAGGGGGGGGGGTTTAAATTTTTCTCATTTCAGATTTCATAAATAAAAAGAAAATTTCTTCAAACATTTTTTTGAGAGGATTAATATTCAACAGCATAGTGAATTGCTCAAAGGCAAAAAAAAACAAACTTTTAAGTTCATTAGACCACATTCATTCTGTGTCAGAAACCTATGCTGTGTCAACTATTTAATTTTAGATTTAAAAAGTTTGAAGAAATCTTTAATTGATTTGTAAAATCTTGACATTTGTTTTGTGTAAAAAAAAAACATATAATGTCAAAAATTTGATCACAATCCAAATTCAGAGCTGTATTGTTACGGCCAGAAATCGCCTTTAAATTGTAGCCAACAAAAGACACAAATCAATTATAAAAATTAACAAGATTTATTATACAAATGTTTACAAAAGGTATTACACAAATATTACTGTTAACTTAACTGTCAAAATATGAGTCCAATCTGTTATCTTTATCTGTATCCGGAAATCTTTCGGAATCCAATTTGAATATTACGTTCACTACTAATGTCACAATCCAGTATGATGTTGTTTGTAGAATAAAAGTGTCAATCCAAATGCTGTGAATACTAATGTCTATCAATGTCTATGTCCAAGTTTAATTATGAGAGTTTAACTTTAGTGTCTGTATATATAGTGTTGTCATGGAAAATTCTAGAACACTCTATAATGGAACATTGTGGAAAATCCTGGAAAGTTACAACGGAAGTTTCTGGAATAACGTAGAAGTTTAAATTACGCATCTTTTATAAGGATCATTCTAGAAAGTTCCAATCATTCTGTGATTGTTCCAGTGTTTCCTAAACTGCACAATTATAAGATTATTTGGTAAACAACTATCAGGCCATACAACACAAATTAGGCCAACATAAATAAACATAATAATTACAATATCATAACAGTATCACGCTTGAATGTTTTGTCCATACTTGCCCCAACTGTTCAGGGTTCGACCTCTGCGGTCGTATAAAGCTGCGCCCTGCGGAGCACCTGGTTAGTGTTATTGTGATTATTATAGATAGGAACTTTAGAAGAAAACATGATAGCAAAACAAGATCAGCTTATAGGTCAGCAAAGATGAAATTGTCAGATGTTGTGGTTATGGCTAAAACAGTAGAAGACAAGAAGTTGTCAACCAAAAAATAATAAGCAATATATATCAAAGAAAGTTTGTTATGATTAATATTCTATTCTGGACCTAGATGCATGAGTTACATAGGTTCAATAGAGCCATTAGTGTTACATTAGCAAACAGCACAAATTTTTATTCTGGAAAAAACACGTTTCTTCAACAGAAGTAGGAAGCAGAGTTAAGATAGCTCTTATCTGTTACAATATGAAGTATATTTTATTTAAGCCCCAGTTGTAGCTGAGGGTGCATCACGTTTTACTAACGTCTATCTATGTTCAAAAGTTTTTTCATTCTCAAACTGTAGTTTGTCCAGCCATTTGTTATGAAACATTAACACAATGCTTATTACCACAAATTACAGATCAAGTTTGAATTTTGGTGGGGTCACTTCAACCGTTTAGAGATACATATAGAAAAATTGCTGATTTTTGTTTCTGTTCTCTACCTTTAGTTTGCCTCAGCCAAATGTTATGATACTTATACACAATACTTATTACCACAAAACTCTGATCTAGGACAATTTTGGATATCGTCACTTCATACAGTTCATCAGTTGTGACCCTTTATATGATGGGCAAGCGGGGGCATAATCTGTGTCCCATGGACTTTCCTGCGAATTTAAAACTATTTCATACAGTTTGCAGTTTTCATGCTTTCATGTAAAAAGAGCTTGCGATTGATCAGACTAGTTCTTTCCATTAGCTTGTGTGCATATGAATACAGAAAAATGTTGTGTTGTAAACTTCAGTTTGACAACATTACAAGGCTTGCAAACCAGAAGTTTCTGTAACTTGTAAGAGAGATAACGAGACCAACTTCAGCGGTTTCATCTTGTAAATATCCTTGCAACTGAACTGTGGAAGTGAATTCATATCGGTAATTGGTGTTTCAACGACTTTTACCGCTCTAAATGGGTTAAATTGGATTTCAGTAAGTCTCATCTTTATCAAAATGGTGGTTAATAGGTACTAGTATAAGGAGATTTGGCCTTATGATTGCCAATCAGACAACACTCCATCCAAATTACAATTTTGTAAAAGTAAACCATCACTACATACCATAGCAAACAACAGAAAATCACTGGACTGATTTATATCAAAACAATATTAAGGATACACAATAAGGACCAACAGCAAACACCTCTTGTTTGGGCAAGGCATATTAAGGATATATCTGTGAGCGATTTACCTCTCCTTACACACAGGGGATAGTTGTAGCAAGACAACAAAACTTAAAAACAAACTAAAAAATACCTCCGACAGTTTTCATAAACATATCTTAAGTCACAAAGATGAGCTAAGTAAGGCCTCAGTCAACATGAAGAGGGACATACTGCAGCACACCATTACTATCTCTACGACAAAAGCAATACGATCTAATAGATGTTACGAATAGCCATTTATAATAGGCACTGGCTACGGTTACATGGAAATGTAACAATAATAAAAATATTATTGTTACATTGGAGACTAAATGCCGGAATGCATGGTTGGGTAAGGATCTGTTTAATTACGAATGTAACAATAATTATTGAGGCTACGGTTACATAGCGCTATTGTTATACATGAAAAACAGCTGTACGATGGGACTAGTAATATGTACTAAATAATAAAAATGAAGACATTTATTTTATATTTACAATACATACATTTATTACATACAATTTATTTACTGTAATTTTTTATTTACACTGACACTTTCTACAAATCAAGTAAGTGGTTTTTAAAGTCCGACACATTTTTGATGAACAAAATTACGTCCTCTAAGGTTACGTGTACATACAGAAGTTCTTAGTATTTAAGTTACAGTTAGCAAACTTTGCTTTTGATGTATCAATTTGGGTCAAGTTGTATAGCTGTATGAAATTTATGTCTTGATTTTGTTTAAGTTTCGCCGGTTTAAAACGCATCCCATTTTTTAAAGTTTTTCACCCTAACAAAATGGTTTAAAGTATAATGACAGTAATAAGAGTAGGTGTGCAGTTAAATACTTTTAAAAAGTGAAACCATTGAACTACTTAGTATATGTTTCGCCTTTGACACTCATAATCTTGAGTAGTATCATTAAGAACATCAAAACCATTTATACGTAAATATATTCAGGTTATACACCATTTGATTGTTGAATAATAATATTTATTATTTATCGAATTACAAGTATTGTTTAGTACATATGAAAGAATTAAGCAAAACAACTACAGAAGATTTAAGTTTAATAAATCTAGCGTACATTGCTGTTTTTCATGTAACAATAACGTAATGTAACCGTAGCCTCAGTAATTATTGTTACATTCGTAATTAATCGGTTCCTCACCCAACTTTGCATTCCGGCAATTAGTCTCCAATGTAACAATAATATTTTTATTATTGTTACATTTCCATGTAACCGTAGCCAGTGCCTTTATAATAATGTTTTTCTGGCGTGTTCAGCATAGTTCTATCGACAGTTTCAATTGACACTCAAGTAAGATTGGAGTCGATTTTTCTAGTTTCCAGATAATAACTTGTGGTGTATGGGTCTCTCTGAAATGATACCACAAGTTTCCATACCACAAAGGGATAGTAAATAGGCATTCATGGATCTACAATCTGTCGATACCTGTATATTGACAATGCACAAGGTCATGTTTTTTCTCTGACTGTTTATGACGTCTTTTCACTAAATCTATGTTGGATGTGTACTGATCGATAATTTAGTCTTAGATGCATGATTTTTTTTTATACATTGTCAGTGGCTTTGAACTAGCTGTCAGATCTGTACTTAGTGTCTTTTTGTTGTTGGGATGTACAAGTACCTGGCCACGTCCACTTGTATTTGTAGTATTTGTATTTTTATCCATCTGATGAGTTAAGATTTTTATGATGTATTTAAATGGGTTATTATTGTTGCAAACTCCATTGGAAATTTGAATTGAGATTATGACCATATCTTGAGGGGAAAAAAATAGTTTTGGAAAAAGATGGGGAAGGGGGAGGGAGGTTACAAAAGATTGGGAAGGTGGGGACAATTTGTTCTCAAGAATTCAGAAATTAAAAATAAAATTTATTCAAATAGAAGGAGGGGGTCAATTCGCAACAGCATAGTGTATTGCACAAAAGCAAAAAATAAATGAATATAAATTCAAATCAAATAATCAATTCAAGTTCTTTGACTACAGTTATTCTATGTCAGAAACCTATTATTTGTCAAATATTTAATTACAATCCATATTCAGACCTGTACCAAGTGAAAATATTGTGTCTATTTTTGCCCTCACTGTTTCAGGGTTGGACTTCTCCGGTCGTATCCAGCTGCGCTCAGCGAAGCAATTTATTATTGGTTACAGTCATTTTATACGGTAAGAAAACGGAATAGATTTCCTGAAAGATTCCATACATGCATCATGAACAGTTTGTCATTTCTTAGCCTTTACTAGCTCACTTCGTCTCCGTATTCCATGTATCAGTACTGACATGATTTGATTAAAAACATCAAGTTATCCTTAATAAGAAATTACCAAGAAACCGTAAGATTTCAACTCCTTTAGTCAAAGTTATTTTTAGTTGAATTTGGATCGTATAGCTCCTAAACGGCGACCTGTAAAGCCTTTGTTGAAAGTCGTCTCAATGGAAATCATACCATATATGAGGGGGAGGACAGGGGGTACCCTTCTCCCACCCCTCTTCTCCTTTCTCCTACCCCCGTTCTCCTTTCTCCCATTAGAATAAAACATCTCCTTTTGAGATATTTTTTCTTGAAATATTAGATCATTTTTTAAAAGGAGAGATATTTTATTTTTTCTCCTTTCTCCCAGCCTTCCTCTCCGTCTCCCTTACCCCTGTCCTCCCCCTCATATGGCTTCTTAAGTTTATATGATGAACATGAATAAAACAAATGAGGTGCGACGCATACCGTGCCGCTTAAAAACCTTTTCTTATACTAGTAGTTCTGTACACCAGACGGATATATCGCCTACAAAAGTCTCATTGGTGACGATCGCATGAAAATAGTTGAAAAGGTTTATTTAAGTAAGAGGTGGAAGAACATTGATGATCCTAAATTAAAAGACATCTAGACGTCAACATACGTGTATGGTCTCCATTAAAAACCACCAATACGATATGCCAAGTTCTATTATAAAATTAACCGAGACGTCACCTACGTGGTCTGCAACGTACTGCGCCAGAACAATAATTCAAGCTTTAAATTACAAGGGACGACACTATACGTGGTCATCAACAATACAACCAAACCGAGCTTTAACTCATGCGATATGAGAAAAGTAGTAATTCAATAAGATTAGCTATCAACACAACAATCCCCAAATGACAAAAGAACAAGATCTTTAATATTTAATGACAGACGGCCAGTAACGATGCTCTCAGTGGTTCAGAAACGCGTTGCAAGTTAAACTAATTCTGTTGAGCCTGTGACATTTTTATCGCGAGACATAGCGATCCTACATAACGTCGTCGAAATGTATGCTCCGTCTATGGTTACAGTTCTTTAGACATCAACAACCTTCGTCAAACCTTCATGCAATGTAATATTAATGAAACATAGACAACATAAGTCTGTCACTTTACAGATCAAAGACAATTCTAGCTAAACATCTAGAAAAACCTTCTAGGTTTTACTTTCTTTTGAAAATTTAGCGCTCGCTATTCCTTAACGCAAAAAAAACCCCCAAAACAACCGTATACGATCTATATGACAAACAGAAGCGCTTTCCTGTAGTCTGTGTTATGCGAACCCTTTTTGATCCTTTTTGAGAATGCATAATTTTAATTTTATCAATCAAGAAATAGAGCAGTGCCATGCATTCTGGTCTCAATCCCAAGCTGTAAATTGTAACTTTGGAATGAAAATCCGTCTCTATCCATGCTTAAAGTGTTTTTCAAGAAACACTATGCTGTAATGTTATAGGTATTTACCAGTCTGATTAGAAACAAGAATCAATTTGTAGAACTGTGAATAAATTTCCGAATTATAAATAAGACTAATGAACAAAAATAATAATTTAATAAATAGCTTATATACACGCGCAATATCTTATAACAATGACACCTCCACACTCTCTTTCTCTCCTATCGCACAGACAAATACACACACTCTCACAATATGCACTGCACACATATACTTTCATCCAAAGTTGAATAGATGAAAATTCTTTTATAAACACAGACACACCAACTCCCCTCTCTCACACGATCACATTGTCTATAAGCATGATAAGCACACACCGACAAACTTGAACAACTCAATATTTGAAACACAACAACAATAGTGTTAATCATTTGAAAAAAAAAAAATAACAATGTTAATGCACATCTCCGCAGTGTTTTATGTCCGCAGTGTTTTATGTTTACTCCATGTTTTCCGTAGATTTGCGAAAGAATCCCCATTTCTTTTGATTCCAAGGGTTTGTCTTAAACCATCCAAAGGCAGTTCTGACTCGACATTAGCGAACTTCAACTTAACGATCAATTCATCCCTGAAAATTAAAAACAATTCCAGTTAATTGTTTGGCTCTCCATTGGATAAACTGATAAAACTAGAAATATTTTATAAAAAAAAGAAAAAGTTTCATTATTTCACACAAAACTACAAACATTATCCTCTGGCTTGATTCTTTAATAATTGACGATGGAAGTTTTGAACGACCTTGACTGCATGGTTGGGATCCCGCTAACATGTTTAACCCCGTCACAATAATTATGTATGTGCCTGTCCCAAGTCAGGAGCCTGTAATTCAGTGGTTGTCGTTTGTTTATGTGTTACATATTTGTTTCTCGTTCATTTTCTTTACATAAATAAGGCCGTTAGTTTTCTCGTTTGAATTGTTTTACATTGTATTATCGGGGCCTATTATAGCTGACTATGCGATATGGGCTTTGCTCGTTGTTGAAGGCCGTACGGTGGCCTATAGTTGTTAATGTCTGTGTCATTTTGGTCTTCTGTGGATAGTTGTCTCATTGGCAATCATACCACATCTTCTTTTTTATATTTGCACGGGAGGTAGTATCATCTACCTCCAATTCATGCTGTTAAAAAACCCACAAATATAACATAAATCATTCGTTGGATTTATTATGTCGTTGGATTGCTGTTTCTCTGATGTTATCCCTCAAATATATTTTATTCTTATCCACAATTTGTGTAGCATTACAATCACATTTGCCAAAAAGATAACATTGGCTTTCGATCATACAGCTTATGACATTTCTCGGAGTAGAAAATTTATACTCGAAATATTAATGACAGTTAGGCCTGCTGTCCAAAAACTTATGAACAATCACGAATTGACTTTACCTTAAAGCACTCGTTTGTTTTCTCTGACAAGTCTTTCGTCTTCACATAAGAATTGTATAAAAATTTAAACTGTTTTCTTGACAGCTGACATCTGCCAAAAAAAAATAATGGGACTGATTCTATTGATCAACTGTAACGCAGACAGATCGTAGTTTGGGATTATTAAAACGTCTTATTTCTACAGGATTTTGCATGTTTTTGACAGATTTGCTCTCTGTGTGTGAAAACATTGAACTGACTGTTGAACTCATTGAATACCGATTGCCGTCACATTATAAAAACTGAAGTTTTGTTTTTGCGAAGAATTAACATTAAGAGGCTACTAATTATAGAACCATGTTATAAGAAAATAAAAAAGTTGGACTACAAAAGTAACCATCATGTAAATAACACACAACAAACATTACCCCAAAAAACGTTGTTCATATAAAGAAAGCCTCTACTTAGTATATCATTTGGTCTTTAGTGGTGAGTTGTCTCATTGGCAATCATACCATTGTCTTATTATTATATCCAAGACTTGTATAATTGTATTTATAAATAACGTGAAGAGGGGATGAGGTGGTTCCTATTTTGATTGACACCATCTGATATAATACTGTGGTCTCAAATTTAATGTGTTTGTGTGTCGCTTCCAGTTCATCACCCATGGAGCCAAAGATTAACATTTGTGGCATTAACCAATAAAATAAATGTTGTAAACTGACTTACTATTGTTATTGCGTTGTACATTTGGTAGCTCAGGTGGTTGTTCCTTCGTTATATGTATGCCTGATTTGTAATTAACATATTGTATATCTGGAAGCCTGACTTTAAAACCGTTTGCAGCATGAAATTCCTACATGAAAATATTTGTAATTATCATTATTGCCACGATCACTTCCAAAATTATTTATGATTAGACCACCTTTTAAGTAAAAGTTCTATACGTAGGCACATACTGAACAACAGAGATAAAACAAGAATATTCAAATATAAAAATAAGGAGATGTGGTACGATTGCCAATGAGACAACTATCCACCAAAGTTCCAATGAGGTGGATGTAAGCAATTATGGGCAACCGTATGGCCTTCAACAATGCGTAAAACCCATACCGAATGGTTGGCTATAAGTCCCAACATGAAAAATATGATACTATTCAAATGACAAAACTAACGGCCTAATTTATAACAAAAAAGTTTGCGAAAAACAAATATGACAAACATAAACCAACAACAACCACTCAACTACAGACTCCTGACTTGGAACGGACACTTTAAGCCGGAATTTGCGGGGTTAAACATGTTTTTTAGCGCTCAACCCTCCTCTATAACCTAGGACAGTGGTGTAATAGTACAACATAAGAACAAACAATACTATTAAAATCAGTTGAAAAAGGTTCAACTCATCAGATGGATTCAAATAGAAATACATCTCACAAAAACACAAAGTAGACGTGGACGGGTACTTATACATCCCAACAACAAAAAGACACTTAAGTACAGATCTTAGAAAAGCCGATAACAACTAATGAAATAAATCATGTATCTAGTAAGAGTAATACATCATTCAGTACACATCCAACATCAAAACATTGGTAATCTTTTAACTTTTGAAAATTTTAGTACCAAGACATTATTGGTTCTTTTTCAACACTGATCATCTTTTTTGTTCTTTTTGTCTCTGTGCAGGAACGCTTTTTGTAATGCTATTGTTTGTTTTGAGTTATTTGTTTGAGTGTTTCTTTTTTATACAGCTATAACTCAGAAGGTTTCGTGAGAGTAATCACACCGTATATACAAGTCATTTTGAAATCAGAGCTGCAATATCAATGTTCTTCAACTTTGTACTTGTTTGGCTCTCTTTTTATCTATTTTGATCTGAGCGTCACTGATGAGTCTTATGCAGACAAAACGTGCATCTGGCGTATTGAATTATAAGCCTGGTACATTTGATAATTAAAACACGTCCCCAATGAATTATTAGGAAAAGAAAACTGACTTTTTGTAAAAAAAAATTAGATGTAAACAAGGTACCGATTGAAATAATGCCCAATGCTGCACTAGAAAACAATATTTTTTGAATAACTACCTGTGGTGAACTGAACTGGTATGTGGAACTAAGTTTCTCTATAATTAATTCTGCAGCCAATCTGCAGTCAAAGTCGTCAATGTGTGGAAGTACTTCACACAGTCTACAAGACATACCAAAAGTCAATCAATAAACTGGTACATGCATCGATTAATATATAAACAATTATCAAGAAAAACTGACTATAGTTATATTAGTTTGTTTACCCAAGGAGGTTATATTAGAAGGAGAGTGAACACTCTGCTTGATACAAAATTAGCATCCCCAGGATAGCAGTTCGATCAGAGAAAAATGATAAAATTATAAAGAAACCGACATGTTTATCACCCACTTGACATGGCCCTCTGATGTACCGGGCTGTTACCGCGAGTAGCTCGGGCTATTAGATAAATCGCATATGTCACGTGATTGTTATCAGTGACTGGGTCATTAAAGTTCAGGTGTATTTTCGGTTACAATGCAGTGCATAGGTGTTAATGATATGTAAAAAGATCGGACGCGCAATTTCAAAATCAATCGTCTATCTACGGTGAAAAAAGATAAAGAAATGACAAAGTTATGAGGGTTTAAAGGAAAGTTAGTGAGCGATTTTTATTCAACTCTACATTGCTTTAAACAAAGATTTTCGCTTCACCTGTCAATTTCTGCATATGAGAATTGGCAGGTAATAATCATAGAAAATATACGAATATGCAAAGTACTTTAGTTACGGTGACCGGTAACGACCGGAAGGAATATTTGCAATTGAAACATGAAGAAATTTATCGGGAACAACGTAAAAGTTACTTTCTGTTATAACTGTTGATATTAACATTGACGGCAATGAGACGGATATTCGTTTTATTTCTATTGGTAATAAGTTTACTGTTAACATAAAATTTTAATTTTTAATTACTTAATAAGAAATATCACAAAAAATCTGATTAACATTTCAATAATTGTATATCCGGTCAGTTTATGACACCTCGGGTGTTTCCGTTCTTACTCGGGTATGTAATTAGGACAAAATCTCCCTCTGTGACAGAGTCGATCTCAACTAATTAACACCCACTTACAGAAAAGTCGGTAACATTTTATGTGTAATTATCGTCTTTCGTCCTCTCTCCTTCTAATATAACCTCCTTGGTTTACCTGAAAAATCATATATTTCGAATTTAATTGTAAAGACCAATAAATTATTCGAAAGTGTTTATTATTTCCTCTCTACCGTTTTATAAATATAATCTTATTTTTAGAAGTGTATTAACATAAATAAATGAAATTTAACATTTTCTTTATAGTTCAAAGCCTTTTAGAATTTTCAAAAAAGGGGGAAGGCTGAGTGGTTCACTCAAATTTGCTGGCTCAAATGAATACACGTAACTTACATGTTTGTTTGTGTTGTTAGGATATATTTCATAGACAACAGACCACTGTGTATACGATCTGTTAAGTTGAATCTGATATCCTCCAATAGGTCTCTTTCAAGCTAGTTAATAAACATATTCATATCAAATATAGAAAACCATAAAACACATAAACAGATATAAAAAAATAAATAAAATCCGCCTCTATTTAACCATACAAATTAAAGTTGAGATGAATAATTTTCCGCAGATTTTAGAGTTGACAATTAGTGTTCTAGCCAAATCCATTAAACGACTGATCTAATATTGAGAATTATGTAAGCATTTAATTGAATCGAATGAACCAATAAATCATTCTAAAGCTGTACTTTTCTTAGAATGCACAAACTGTGCAATGATGTTCTGCGACTGATAATTGGCTCTTGAACGATAACAATTTTGAACATATTGAAGTCATCTTCAATTGACCCTTATTCTTGAAAGATTCAAGTTTTAAACATATGAAAATGGGTCTGCTGAACTAACCATTCTCATTGCATTTCTAGTCATTTTCTCTTTTGTCAGCAAAGTTAGGTATCTCTTGGCGGATTCTGCTGCTTTCTGCTTTTTATCAGTTAATGTCGTCTGCAACTGTTTAATGCTGTTATCCCGAGCTTTTAGATTTTTACTGGATAGTTTGTCCGCCAAGTAGTTTCGTGACATTTCGGCCGTCTTAAGACATAATTCATACTTCTGTACTTTGCTGTTATTAATCCAACACACCTTTAAATGTAAAACGACTTTGGTTTAAGTTGTGAGCCATATAACAACATACGAAATATAGTTTTCTAACTGACTGCTGTAAAGAAATGTGCTAACACAAAAAATAGAGAGTGTTGGGTAAATGAACCATGACAGCTTTACATGAATGATAAAATATAGGATATCGAAGAAAAATTGAAGCTACATTTGAGCCTTCAAAAACAATGCCGTAAAAGTCATCAGACCAACATTTCATCCGCTTAAAATATAATAATTTTGAAATGTATCACTTGTAAATAAATTGCAAAAGATGTTACTAATTTTCTGTAAAATTACCTTTTGTTGCTGTTGAAGTTCCTTGTAAGTATTTTTGTGGGCTCTCATTAGTTTATTCATTTCATCGATCTTTGTATAGAACTCTTCGGTTTTTATCTGATCAAATCTGAAAATATGTGAAATCTTACTTTCGTTTCAAAGCTCAAGAAGGTCAACACTTGTGTTTATTCGAAGATCTCTACACGTATAAATGAAATATGTGTATGCATATTGACAATTTTGCAAACAGGAATAACTTGTTTTAAATGTATGCTAAACAATTAGCAAAGCATTACGCTCTAAACTGGCCCTACAGACCGTCAGAACCTGCAGTGAGTAGAAAGTTTTTGCTCTATATGTTGAACGCTTCAAAATGAACTTTGAATGAATAACAATTAATGCCAGTGCTTTTTTTTCCATGCGTATGAAGTGATTTCGTGTGAATAATTGATACATGATACCCTATTTTAAAGGGAAACTTCGCAAAAAAATGAAAATTTTATATTATGTTTATTTGATATAACTAATCATATATTCATTAAAATTATTGTTCAAATTCTTCTAGATGAGTGATTAAAATAAAAATTAAAATCCCACTATCACTGCTCGACTTATCGCCATTTTGACGGCATCTCCGATACAAATTGTCACGTGATGAGTATATTTGAATAAAATATCTGAAAACCACAAAGCCAAAAAACAAGCATGGCATATCGTATATTCAGTATCACAATGACTTGTCAAGCGTACGGATGTTCAATCGAAGTTCACATAGCATAATCTTACACTTTCCAAGACGTGGATGATTAACCTCAACATAACACCAACCAACTCACAACAAGTTCAAGAAAGTGTGTGCAGACCATTTTGAAGCATCTTGTTTCGATGGAAATTTGATAGTAATTATGATTTTTTTCTCATGAATGTTTTTATTGCTATTTCGTTCCAAGCCTGGTTGAAAGGAAATTGTCAGATTAATATAGTTCAGTATTTCTGCATTCATGCATTAGTAACAGATTTTGTTGTTTACTAGTAGAAGTTTAGTACACGGATAAAAAGTCACAGACAAAAAAAATGTTGAATATATATAGGAAAAACATCTTCAAATATTATATTATTTATTACATTTATTACATATTAAGTTTATGAACATGTTTACAAGCCTTAAAAATAAAAAAGATATTTGATTTCAATCATGCAAAGGATATATATTTCTAGGGACAATGAAGCCATTTAAGGTACCTAGCCACTTTGGCATTTTGATTTTATAACAATTATTTGATGTCATTGATATTTATTTAATAAATTCTGTTTACAACTTTGTTTAAAAATAATATTTCAAGAACAAACCAAAAAAGAATTAATTAATTTACGTTTTCTCGTTTAAAGAAAAATAAACTCGAAACTGAATTATGACGTTTTGTTCTGTGACTTTCTGTCGTAAATTCACAAGTTCAATGAAGTATATATTTTTTAGGTGCAAAAAACCCTAGTATACATAAAAAATTACGTAAAACATTTAAAGGGTCATTTGTTTGATATAATAATGGTTTAAAAATAAGACTTTATTTATTTACATGTAGTATAATTACAGATGCTGTTTACCCCCCCCCCTTTCCTTTTCCATATTGTGCCATATAAAAGGTTGAAGAGGTGATAGGTAGATGCTGGGAACAGAGCATATGTCTTCCCCGATTCGTGTGGAAACTTTATAGATCTTACCGCCCCCTTGTTATGCTTTATAGCTGTCTACTAGGTCAACGCAGTTGCGTACTCCTACAAGTTCAGGCTGAGCAGTTTCGGGATATAAAATGTCGACAGTTAGGCTAGCGAAGTTTGTAATGATTTATGGTCAATCGTAGAAGGAGTATTTTTTCTTTCTAAATTCATGATAACAAGATAAAAGATAGGAATACATCTAGTGGGGCGGACACTAATTTGGAAGTTGTAAAAGCATTAATATATTCTTATCTGTAGCGGCTTTAGACTTTTCGAAATGCTTGCCAAAAAAAATAAATCTTTTTTATGTAATAGATTTTATTCATTTCGGGTACTTCTAATATGAAAACCGTCGTACTTCTAAATTATTGCCAGAGGTCATGTAATAGTGTCACATTCGGGTATTCTAGTGACTTCCTGCGGGCTAATAAACTGGTGACATTACGCAATTCAGGTACATGCATCGCTTCCCAGCTGTTTGACCCAGGTGTGCACAGGTAAAAGTACCATCGAAAATGCTGTCAGGTGTACTATACATCCTGTTAACAATGTATGTCCCTAACCTGATTGAAATACACAAAGCCGTCCAAACATGAAATTAAGAGTTTAAAATTTATATCTACAGGCTGATTAATTCTGACATGTGCAAAGACAGAAATAATAAGAACGTAAATTATTAATTTTGACTTCTGTTTCAAAATTCATGTGTAGAAGATTATCTGGTACTGTACCATGTAAAATGATTTTTTTTTTCAAATTTCAATTTTACTTTTCGGGGGCGGATCCAGCCATAATAAAAAAGGGGGGTTCCAAATATATGTCCCACTTCAAATGCATTGATCGGCAAAAAAAAACCGGGGGTTCCAACACCCGGAACCACTCCCCCTGGATCCGCCAATGCTTTTGTACACAATAGCTTACATAATGTTTTGTCAGCTTGTTTTAATTGCTTAGCAAATGTTTAATTTACGTTATGCGGTCTAGAGTTGTGATGAATAATTTAAGAAAGAAAAAAACATACTGCATCATTTTACAACATTGTTTGGAGTAAATCCTAGAGAATTTAACCGAGAGAATACGGATGACTATCTTTCATACTTTCTTGTCCTATTTCCGATATGAGCGGGTACATTTACGAAATATATATTAGAAAATTTGCGTTTACTTGTATGTGAAGAGACAAGCATGCGCAATTATGACACGAAGATGATACTTAGTTCGTGGCATGTCTCTAGAACGTGCGGTAATCGTTTGTCTTCCTGTACATGTACATTCAATTATTTAAAGGAGTGTCATTTTTATCAATATAAGATTTTGAGAACACTAAAACACTCCCGCGAAATCGCTGGCATTTCAAGCTTTTAAGCTGTTGTAGGATGATTTATTGTAAAAGATTTTATGTCTGGAGATCAGGTATCAAAAGCCCTCTACATTTTTGCCAAAGTCCGTTTTTTGTTTCCTTTTCTGTTAAATTCCATTATTTTCGAGTATCTAACACTAGACCACAATTACTCTTCCCCTTTGCTACAATGCATTTCTTGGTAAAAGTCAAATTAAATTTTAAAAAATGCACCGCTTCAAACATGAAATAAATGTAACTGTAAGTCTATAAGTAGACCATTATTATTCTCATAAAATATGCTTCTAGGACAATCCATCAGTGCTTTTTCTTTTGTAGTAGCATGATACATTTCCAATATTCAGTTTCATGGTCTTGTTTGTAAAAAGGCAGAAGTACCAAAACGGATAGTCATATTCAGTATTAAAAAACACACTGACAACGTCATAGCAAAAAATAACCAATAAACGATCGAAAGACAAACAAAGAGATAAAAAACACATCATTGAAAACTGGTTAAGGTTGCACAACAAGAACCCCAACAACATCTCGGGAGGATCTCGGGTCAAATCATATCAACGCTCCGTGGTACTGTGGTAGACCAAACCTTCATGTTAATACAACATGCAATCTATAAAATTAGACCTCAAAGTGAAATAATTCATAAATAGGTTTATTAATACACAAATAATGAAATGAATCTGAAACATTCGGTGAAAAACTGTATTGGTAAACCGTTTAAATGATTTTAGAACTATTCAGTCTGAAGTGTCACTTTCACATTCTTTGAATCATTCGTATACCCCATCCAACGATGGAAACTCTTTTCTAATTATGTTTACTACACAAGCCGGTATGATTATTCTGTGTTTCTTGCCAAGTGGTTGACCTTTCCTGACCCAACACACAAACTGACGATAAGCCATAAGCCTGCTTTGTCTGTTAATAAGTACGTCTGGAGCTCTCCCTCCCTTCCAGTAAGACAAAGTTGAAAATTTTCTGTTAACATTTTTGATATTTTCGTTCAAATAGCTGAAGAATTAGTACGTGGTGAGAATTAAATTATTTTGATAAGGACATTACTTCCTGAATATTTAAAAAAAAAAAAGAATAAGATCGCTTTGAACGACCCACTTATATAACTGCAATTGGTAATTACTATCTATTTCAAAAATTCAAGGTCACCGATTCATATTTAGAATTTTTAATTCATTTACTCGTGTTTATAGGGACATCATTATTCATAAATTTATTCAATTAGATTAATTCAGTATTTCTTTTTTTTTAACAAAAAATATTCAGCGTCAATAATATATTTAATTAAACTGAGCTCATGGAAAATATTAAGATTCCCCCGTTTATCATTCATACGAAATGTTGTTCACACCTAGAAAAGTGAACCGTGACGGCTTAAATTCACTGAGTAAAGATCAAAAGAGACAAAATGCTAATCTTTTAATTAACTTGAACTTAACCACGCATTCAACAGGTAGTCACTATGTGTCAAAGTACAATACACATTGTATTTGCGGGGCCGTATTTACACACTACAAATGTACTAGCAGCACATTTACTAGCCTGACGTAAAAGGTATAAAGTACAAACATGCATGTTTAAAACACTACCAGTTATACGTGTTAGTTCAAAATATCCGTCGGAAAAAAAATCATCATTAAAAAATATTTTATATGATTTACTTGTATCACTATAATCATTTCAGAAAATATTAAAATATAAATCGTACATTCTACTTTCAAGCTGAGCGCTGTTCCATCTTAATTATTAGTTGGTTAATAGCTACACCAAACGTCGTCTATGCGCTTTAAATAGCGTTATAAGATGATTAACGATTAAGATTTAAAATGAGATTATTTCCACTCCCGGCATGCTTAAAGACTTAAACTACGTCACATAAGTCAGGAAGTCCGAAGAAATAAAATTATTAATTCTTAATTTTCTCCTTTATTGCTGTTCATATCCAGATAAAACTTGGTGAATATGTTTTTTATGGTATTATGAACATAATTAGCTGAAAAGTAAAAATTCGCGAATTATCCCTTTAATTATAGAACAAAATTAATTCATCCTTTTTGTGAAAGGGATTTTTTTTACAGTAAATACAATAATTAAATCTGGTAGCTTAATGAAACAACTTACGTTCGTATTGGTAGAATGCTGTCAGATGATGAAACCAGTTTTATGAATTTGTTCTGGATTCTTTCAGGAACGGACTTCTTACTGGTCTCGCTAGCTGTCTCATGTGCTCCAGCAATACCCAATACCATCTCAGACAGTAGATAAAACAACTTGTTTATTTCCGGAAACTCTGGAAAAATAAAAATTATCCAAGTCGCTCGAATTATTTATGCTAAAAATGTAATCAGCATGAATGCAACTTTTTACCGGTTTTATGTCAATATAAAATTATTGAATGAATTATACCGAGTTTCAAATAAGAAACATTTAATTTTAAAATCTTTCGGAAGTGCAAACGAGAGAACGACGTATCATTGAATAAAATATGCACTATGTGTGAAGGCACGGGAGTGCAGGTTCTATGGAAGAGCTGCACAAGTCTCGGTTTTTTGTCAGGTCGAAATAATTTTTCACATGTGATTTTTTCATTTCTTACAATAGCCTAATCTTACCCTTATTTTGTCTGTATTCCACTATTTTCTGCATGATGCTTTTTATTTGCTTTCTAGGGTAATCTGCAGTTTCCGAATTGAAGTTTACCTTAAAGGACTCGCTTATTGTAGCGAAAACAAATTCTGGAGAGAGAAAAAAAAGTATACGCTACTCAAGTGAAAAACTTACTTTTTTTTTACTTTTGGAGACGATTTCACTGTCTTAAGTGGTCAGAAATAGTGTTTGTGTCCAAACCATAAGGCATGGTTATATGACTGTAGTAATTAATTAATTATACTATTAAAATAATAACAATACGATTTATTAATCAATTAAGTTTAATAAAATAATAACAATAAAATGAATAAATTAATTAAATCAATGAAATAATAACAATAAAATGAATAAATTAATTAAATCAATGAAATAATAACAATAAGATAAATTAATTAATTACCATTCCACAAGTTCCGTCTTGAAAAAAAAACCACATTGAAATCGGACCGTAACATGAAAGGTAAACGAAATCAACTACACATGATCGGCAAATATTTTCAAGAAAAAAACTTACGTTCTGTGTGCAACAGAAGTAATGCTGTAAATATCAGGAAAATAGACACACTCCATGTTCATTTCTGTGACATTTTTTGGATAACGGACTGCAACTCAGAATTTTCTTGCTGGGCTTTCCGTCGTAGTGAGGGAACGAAAGCCAGAATTGTGGAAAGAGGTACTTCATCTGGACGTCTTCTTGTTGGACGTTGGAATTAAAGTTATTCATATAGTTGGTTGCTGGACAAAATGTAAAATACTGGTAAATCTACACAACAACAAAAACGAAATTATATACAGTATTTCGAATGTTAACGGAAAATTGTATGCATATATATCGGTAATTCGTTGAACTGCATCTTAATATACTTTCATAGATACAATCCATTCAGGAAATAAATGTGTAAAATGAACATAATAAGGTAGTAAAATATGTGTATTTGGATTTTCTATAAAATTTCGATTTCTTAAAGTTATATATGATCCTTTCTGTTTTAATGATAATTTTATACTTTTTCTGTAGAGATCAGATTTTCTCGATATGTAAAATGCAAACTAGCGCCACCAAGACGAAATTAGCAAAACGTAAATTGAAAGGAATAGCTGTTTTTGGATTGAATGTGGTCTTTTTCTATCACGAAGTAAAACCAATGCTGAATAGAGATAACTCTATATAAGTTTCGAGCATCAGTAGCGCAATACTGGAATTTCTTTCACCGGGAACACTGAAACCTTACTATGTAATAGTCTGAGATGTATGAATACATAGAAACTTGCAAAGTGTGACATTGGAACTGCTGGATGTATAAATACGCAACCACGTCCGGTTGGAATGAGGTTAGTTAAATCCAACACCTTTTATAGGGAGAGTGACAATTAGTCTTCATTATAGAGGACTATTGCAATGTCTCTTAGAGGAACTAATATGGCTTTTCGCATGGCGAAACGTCTTCCTTTTACCCCTTCCATCATTCAATGTTTTCCAGTAGATATGAATTTCAACCTACTTTGCAAAATTTATAGGATTAAGATGTGACTTCTTCTTGTCCTGATTATGAACGAAATGTTTGCAACTGGACGTCAAGTAATCGATCTTCATTTAATAATTGAATGCTTCTTTTAGTAAATTCATTGGGGTGTTAACGTACATTTTGGATTCTTAAAATGTGCGCACGGTCAACGCTTTTACAACCCTATGAAATTACTAAAAGAAGCATTCAATACTTATAATTACATTTTTTCGCTATGATCATGAAAACACGATAACTATATATCAAGTTATTTTCTTCTATTTACCTGTGCGCTTTATTGTAGAAGCACCTGTCAACATGAATGTTTCAATTCATTTTGAAATGAAGTTGATTAAGGAATAACGTGAGACTGCAGTTAGCCAATCAGTATAACCGTATTATAATGAAACATAAATCTAATGTTATCATTTAATATTGATGTCATCGAAAACATTCTCAACACTGTTTATTCCGTAGTCTTTTATAATGTGTTCTACTGAAGGGCGTAAACAGTTTATCAACAAGTCTAGCTGAAACGTTTACCACTATTTACATGATTTTTTAAACGTTTTATGCCCCACCTACGATGGTAGAGCATGATGTTTTCTGGTATGTGCGTCCGTTTGTCCGTCCGTCTTTCCTGCTTTAGGTTAAAGTTTTTTGTCAATGTTGTTTTTAATGAAGATGAAGTCCAATCAACTTGAAACTTAGTACACATGTTCCTTATGATTTGATCTTTCTAATTTTAATGCCAAATGAGAGTTTTTACCCGGATTTCACGGTCCACTGAACATAGAAAATAGTGCGAGTTGGGCATCCGTATACTATGGACACATTCTTGTTTTATAATATGTTTTTAGTATTATTGCAGCACCGAATATATCAAAAATTTTATCCGCCTTCAGATAAATGTTTTTTTTTTTTTTTTTTTTTTTTTTTTATAAATATCTACCAAAATCCTTTCTTTCAAATTAAATAACGTAAATTATGATTCAGCAGTGACTGTTGTCACAGGTTGGTATTTAACATCATATTATGGAAAGTGTTGTTCTGAATGTCGTTATTTGGTAAATTTTCTCGATTTCCGAAAGTCTTTTGAATATTTGAGATGTAGTGTTGCCGTCTTATTGGCTATACTAAGTAACACATGATACCTCCTCGCACGCACGAGTAAAATACGACCTGGGAATTGAAAGAGAAAGCTCATGACTAAGATCGACCAGCGACGAGTACTAGTAATTGTATTGAAAACAAAACTCAGCTGTACAGATAAAATATTATCCAAGAGAAACAGTATTAATTAAACATCCATATACCATTTAAGACATAAAATACAAGGGAATCGAATGATTATATACAAAGCATATACTTTGAAGGAACAATTTAACAGAAGAAAATGATTGGGTTGAAGTTTTCTCATCTCGTAGTAAAAACTAAATATTACTGTGAGACAAAAGATGTCATATTTACAAAAATTATGTACAAATTTAAGTTAAACAATTTGTATCGTATCTTTTAATTGGTGCTAGTATTTGTTGATACGGCAACAACATGCAATAAAAAATTCATACCGGTTCTGTTAACGCATAAATTTACATGACTCTTACATGGATTTCACTTCGGTAGTGTTTAACTATAAAAAAAAAAAAGAAGAGATGTGGTTTGATTGCCAATGAGACAACTGTCAACAAGAGACCAAAATAACAAAGAAATTAATAACTATAGGTCACCGTACGGCCTTCAACAATGAGCAAAGCCCATGCCGCAAAGTCAGCTATAAAAGGCCCCGATATGACAATGTTAAACAATTCAAACGAGAAAACTAACGGCTTTATCTATATAAAAAAATGAACGAAAAACAAATGTGTAACACATAAACAAACGACAACCACTGAATTACAGGCTTCTGACTTGGAACAGGCGCATACATAAATAATGTGGCGGGGTTAAATATGTTAGCGGGATCCCCCCCCCCCCCTAACCTGGGACAGTGGTATAACAATACAACATAAGAACGAACTATAAATATCAGTTGATAAAGGCTTAACTCATCAGTTGGACAAAATACAAGTGGACGTGGCCGGGTACTTGTACATCCCGACAACAAAAATTCACTAGGAACAGATTTGAGAGTACTCGCTGTTATCTGACAGCTAGTTCAAAGCTAATAACAACTAAAAAAAAAATCATGCATCTAAAACTACTAACTAGTCTTTTGTGTTTATGGTTTTTTTATTTTTCGAGGAAGCTGTATGCAAGTAAAAATAAGACTTGATGCGTCCGACGCCTTTTTCTGCTTATATCTTACTATGTACACTCAAATCAAAAATGTTAAATCCAAGATTATTAAAATGAACCTCAATAAAATAGCCGAATACAAATCCAAAGCCATCAGACGCATTCGTTTTTCTGTGATTGACAGACAGCTGACAAAACCAAGTGGTCTAATCATAGTGGAAATCCTTTTGTTTTCCATTGTTATATTCTCACTTTTCATATAATAGGATAGATTATTTTTCGACATGATTCGAAGATCTATAAGTTCACTTCAACTATACGTCTTTGCCTAAGAGAAAAAATTATAAAAACTATGAACAGTTTAACAGGTTATATATTTTTAATAAGGTTATTATTTTAGTAGACAGACGTTTTCTGTTTCAGATACATATGCATTTTTTTTTATATACATAGAGTTAGAACGTATCACGTAGTTTGAAATACATAATACAAATCATAATTTACTTTAAAACGATAAGGACTCTAACGACCAGCCTTTCCTGTTATACTGCTATAGAGTGATCTAGAGTCTATACTTGCACCTGTATAATCATATTCAAAAGTCCAAATTTACTAATGCTCGGACGCGAAATATCTTTAACAATTGATATCTTTACCGGGTCAAACCAAGATGAAAATTATAGTTTATGTCCAAATTTATACATTGAATGGATGCGCGACGCCATACAAAGAGCTTT
The DNA here is from genome assembly GCF_965363235.1 of Mytilus galloprovincialis. Taxonomy (NCBI): domain Eukaryota; kingdom Metazoa; phylum Mollusca; class Bivalvia; order Mytilida; family Mytilidae; genus Mytilus; species Mytilus galloprovincialis. Next base: position 41,006,783 of record NC_134843.1, on the reverse strand, counting down.
CGGTAAAATTCATAAAAATTTGCAGTCAAGTTTTCATAGACAGAAAAAATGCTATGATTGTAAACTAAAACACAGACAATTTGAAATTGGGAAAACATTTCTCAGATGGTATCCACCAAAAGCAAACAAAAAACTTGGTTTGGATTGGATTGGTCCCTACACAATCAGTAGAAAGTTGTCTGATATAACCTGTGAAATTGAGGATTGTCAAAATTCAAAACTTAAAGTGGTCAATGTGGAGATATAACCTGTGGCAAGCCGTTCTCGTCAAAACTATGTTTAAACCCTTTTTTCGAAAAAAAAATACACACTGAAATTTAAAAACCTAAAATAACACACTGAGATTTAAAAAAATGAAAAACACACACTGAGAATTCAAAATTACACACTGAGATTTTAAAAAGACACACTGAGATGAAATAAATTGAAAAACACACACTGAGAATTGTTAATTACACACTGAGATTTCAAAAATACACACTGAGATTAATATTCAAATTACTAATGAATATTCAGATTAATATCTTGATCTCAAGAACTCTTGTCATTATAATGAAATGCGATTCCTTCAACCAACATTCGTAATAAATTTCAAGACTTAACATCGCTCATATTCACTCTGATTCAAACAAAAAATTCTCTGAAACTGATATTATCAAGATGCTTGATTTCTTGATTGACAACATATTTGTTACGTTCGGAGGACGTGTTTTTCAACAGACTGTCGGCATTCCAATGGGAACAAACTGTGCCCCTCTACTCGCCGACTTGTTTCTTTATTATTATGAGGCTGACTTCATGCAGGAACTTCTTAGGAAGAAAGATAAGAAGTTAGCAATATCCTTTAACTCTACTTTCCGCTATATAGATGATGTTCTTTCACTAAACAATTCAAAATTTGGTGACTATGTGGAACGCATCTATCCAATCGAACTAGAGATAAAGGATACTACAGATACAGTTAAGTCGGCTTCATATCTTGACTTACATCTAGAAATTGACAATGAGGGTCGGTTGAAAACAAAACTTTACGACAAAAGAGATGATTTCAGCTTTCCAATTGTGAACTTTCCATTTCTAAGTAGCAACATTCCAGCAGCACCTGCATACGGGGTATATATCTCCCAATTGATACGATATTCCCGTGCTTGCATTTCCTATCATGATTTTCTTGATAGAGGTTTGCTGCTCACAAGGAAGCTATTAAACCAAGAGTTCCAAATGGTGAAGTTGAAATCATCCCTTCGTAAATTTTACGGACGCCATCACGAGTTGGTTGACCGTTATGGAATAACCGTTTCACAAATGATATCGGATATGTTCCTTACGTCGTAACTACAATCCCCTTCCCTTTCATGAATATGACCTACCGAATTAGACTATTTACCGGATTTGTAATCACATAAGCAACACGACGGGTGCCACATGTGGAGCAGGATCTGCTTACCCTTCCGGAGCACCTGAGATCACCCCTAGTTTTTGGTGGGGTTCGTGTTGTTTATTCTTTAGTTTTCTATGTTGTGTCGTGTCTACTATTGTTTTTCTGTTTGTCTTTTTTATTTTTAGCCATGGCGTTGTCAGTTTGTTTTAGATTTATGAGTTTGACTGTCCCTTTGGTATCTTTCGTCCCCCTTCATAAGTTTGTTGCCTATAATTCAGATCATTACTACCAGTGTATCGGGATGATTTTTTTTACTTAAAACCGTGGGTCCATTTTCAAAAGTGTTCCAACTGTTTCCCTGGTTTCGCTAGTTAATCTTTTATATTTTTGTTACGTTTATATGCTATAATAGACACTTGGGTAAAAATTTCACTGCATTCTTTTGCAGATTGTTCCAATGTTTTCTTATGATTTTAATAAAGTTTTTCACCATTTGGTTATATTTTGTAATAGAATGAAATTCAAAACAGTGTGGCTGTGGCCATTGATTGACACATTAAATTCATCCATTGACTGGGACGATTTACGTGAACGTTTGTCGGTAACGACCACTGTTCACCTACGATAGACATTTAAACTGTGGGGTCACCAAAGGTTTCTTAACGCCTTTAATTATAAAATAATTTGAAAAATTAATCAGGAATAACCTTTATGTTTTGATTTTTGACAATACATAGTTAGCAGTGGTCGTTACATACAAACGTTCACCTAAATCGTCCCAGTCAATGGATGAATTTAATGTGTCAATCAATGGCCACAGCCACACTGTTTTGAATTTCATTCTAAGAGTAAGTGGGTATTTTTCTTGTTCTTGTATTTCTAAAGTTTTTTTATTAATTTGGGACCAAATCGAAGGACTAACGAGTTCTGTCCCCTTGTTGTTTTAAGCTTGTAATAGATTCAGATTAAGTATGCTAATTAGATATGTGCGCATAAAAAGTGCGCATAAATCTCAGTGTGTAATTTTAAATTCTCAGTGTGTAATTTCTAATTCTCAGTGTGTCTTTTTGAAATCTCAGTGTGTAATTTTCAATTCTCAGTGTGTAATTTTCAATTCTCAGTCTGTAATTTTCAATTCTCAGTGTGTAATTTTCAATTCATTCTCAGTGTGTAATTTTCAATTCTCAGTGTGCGTTTTTCATTTTTGTAATCTCAGTGCGTCTTTATGAAATCTCAGTGTGTAATTTTCAATTCTCAGTGTGTAATTTTCAATTCTCAGTGTGCGTTTTGAAGTTTTAAAATCTCAGTGTGCTTTGTTGTAATTCTCAGTGTGTAAATTTTTCGAAAAATGGTTTAAACATAGTTTTGACGAGAACGGCTTGCCATAATAACATGAGAAATTGAGGATTGTCAAAATTCAAAACTTAAAGTGGTCAATGTGGGCCATTTAAAATATTTTTACACCCGTAATGATACAGTTGATGCTCCAGTTCAAGAAGAACAGACCAAACATTAGAGCAATCAATTTGGATTGATTACACGGTTGACAATATCACTGATATACAAGATGAAAATGTTCACAAGGTTGAAATTGAACCAGCTTCTCCAAAGTATAGTAGTCATGGCAGACAGATAAAACCTCCAATAAAGTTTTCTACATAACATACATTTTAAATAATAAAAAAAACAGTCAAAAGAATGTCAAATTATTTTTATTACAGCAAGGGAGGGTAGTAATTTATTTCAAATTATGTACAGTGTAGGTACACATTAGAGTACCAATTAAGCATAACACAAGATATACTATCAAAAATATATACAAGTACAAACTATACATATATTTTTTTTTATATTTATACCCAACATAATAAATTTACATATCTTATACTCTAAATATACTATCTATAATACTAAAATAACGAGGTCCAATTTGTCAGCAGTCATGGGGTAAAAACGATTAATCAAAGAATTCAACTTTACATATAGCTAATACAGGACAATATGTAGATTTAAAATTACACCACTCCAGACCCTTTTGATTTCCACATAATTAATATGGCCAATAATTAACAAGTTCCGGGTCGAATTCGATACCGATACCAATAGTATATTCATCTGTAACCTATTACCTTATCTGGGTTGCTAAACGGCGGAAACGGAAAACGGAACGGAATACGGAACGGAAACGGAAACAGAAAGAATTAACATCTTTTCTTTTTGGTTATTTTATCTACATATTGGCATGTGTTATATAGTATTACACATGTTCACAAGAAAAAAACCAAAAGGAATGAATTTAAAATAAAAGATTTCAAAGCATAAAGAATTGAAATAATTACCAGGAGATAATGAGAGTCAGACTATGTTTTAGAAATATTTGATAAAGTCATGCGTACGTCGTTCGTGCGATTCAGGATAGTCTGTCCGAATTTTCTTTTAAAAGAAAAAGTTTGATCAATGTCAATAAGATAGCAACCCAACAACACAAAAAAAATCTATATAAGCCTGAAAAAGATTGACATCGGCCTCGATTCTATAAATAGGTTGTGAAGTAATAAACTTTTTGGGAAATCTTTTGCATTATTTTTTTCTTTTTTAATTGCCTTGAATCAAGATGAGTGTTGTGGTGCATCTTGCTGCGTTATTGAAATTCTGCACTGGTGATTTTCGTTGTATCTTTTCTTGTATAACGGAAATAAAACGTAAAAGAAACTTAATAGGACAATGGTGTATGGACAAAATCCGATATGGAAACCAGGGAACTAACTAGTTAGAATAGAAACTTGTATATATTTTATTTTTATGAAATTTTACTATACAAAGCCTTTCTCACACGTTTAAAATACTCCAGGATTTGTATAGTAAATCCTTATAATACTGAAGTATGCTGTTTGGTATTTACATAGGAAAAACATTATATCTCCTAGAATTTTAATTAAAAAATGCGAATTGATGTGCAAAAAGTGGCGAACAATTAGAAACCTACATGGATATATACGATTTGCACAGTGCCCTCACCAAGTTAGTCGTAGTCATGTCTAAAGGTTTTCAAAATCAAATTGTCTACGCTGCTTCAAATATCATGCCGCTTAATTCTTCTGTGAAAATTCAATTCCTCTCAAGTTTGTATTGTCAGCTATAAAAGGCCCCGAAATGACAATGTAAAAAAAATCAAACGAGAAAACTAACAAACTTAATTATGTACAAAAAAATGAACAAAACACAAATATGTAACACATAAACAAACGACAACCACTGAATTACAGGCTCCTTATACTTGGGACAGGCACATACATACAGAATGTGGCGGGCTTAAACATGTTAGCAGGATTCCAACCCTCCCCATAACCTGGGACAATGGTATAACATTACCCCATGAGAACGAACTTGCTATAACTTATCGTTGAAACGGCGTAACTCCTCAGATGGAAACAAATACAAGTGAACGTGGCCGTGTACTTGTACATCCCAATAACAAAAAAAAAAAGACAATAGGTACAGATCTGAGAGTACTCGCAGTTAACTGACAGCTATTTCAAAGCCACTAACAACTAATAAAAGAATCATGCATCAAAGACGTAAAGCATTGATGATATTATAACATTCTAGACGGCAACACATTATGTTGGACTATACTATATGCTGCAGCATCTTGCAGAGAATGCATGTTTGAGATATTTAATTTGCGGAAATGCACAAATGTCTCCTGTTGACCATTCATCAGGTATCAAGCTGGTATTGATGATTGTTGAACAATTGGTGAATAATAATATTATAGCTGCTAATTCATTTTATATTTTTAGGTCTATTTTTTTTTTAATATTCTATGGCCTATTTCTTCTGGCTCTCATTCTTTTATTTATTGCATCCATATTCTAATTTTGTTCTCGCCCATACTTAAGTTATTATGTCTTTCCATTCTAGATGTAACGGTTTATTAAGTGGTACATATTTAGTTGATGTCTTCTTAGTTGATACAATTATAGTGAAATGTTCATTCAATGTTTTTGCTCTGTCATTGTCATTTTATGCTGGTACTAAGACCTGCTTTAGTCTTTAGTGGTATACTTTGGGAGAGTTCTTTTTTGTTTATCTGACCTAGCCCTGCTAAGTGAGCTTTGTCGTCACTTGGCGTTCGTCGTTCGATTTCGACTTTGTTAACTTTTTACAAAATTTCTCCGTCTCTGAAACTACTGGGCCAAATGTTATTGAACATATGTCTTTAAGGGAGTCGCCTGATAGTTTGGGTTAAACTTTGCAACAATTACCATTGATGTATCTAACTTAAAAACTGTGTTGGATAACCCTGCCTGTCAGCCAAGTTAGCCGACATGGCTATTTAATTAAGACATTGGGATATCATGCAAGTGCTGTCTATTAAAACGCTATAAACAACGAAAACCTGATGTGAAAAACATGTCTAATCTGACATTGGACTTGGATTCCTTTTGAAATGAGTTTTACTGTGTATGCTTCATATGTGTTTCTTTATTCTACATTGGCTAGAGGTATAAGGGGGAGAGTTGGGATCTCACAAAATATGTTTAAACCCGCCGCATTTTTAGCGCCTGTCCCAAGTCAGGAACCTTTGTTAGTCTTGTATATTTTTTTAATTTAATCTCATTTATATGTTTTAGAGTTAAGTGTGACGCCCATTTTCACTGAAGTAGCACAGTTTTATTTAGGGGCCAGCTGATACCAACTCCGGTTACAGAGTTTTCTCGCTGCGTTGAAGACCCATTGGTGGCCTTCGGATGTTGTCTGCTCTTTGGTCGAGAGTTGCCTCTTTGACATATTCCCGGTTTCTTTCTCAATTTTACTACAATGTTGAGCTCTACCTGGGACTATTATACTAACTATTAGTATAACAGTCCCAGGCTCTACCTAATGTCCATTCACTTAAAAACAGTCAAATGACTTCGTTCTTAAAAGTTATCGAACTTATATGACGAATTTTCTCACTTGCATGTTCGCCTGGTATATTGAAATAAATGGTAAATTATAGATAAATAAAAGCAACAGTAGTATACCGCTGTTCAAACTCATAAATCCATGGACCAAAACAAAATCGGGGTAACAAACTAAAACTGAGGGAAACGCATAAATATAAGAGGAGAACAACGACACAACAGTACATTGTAACTTGCACACACAGAAATGGACCAAGCATCAGACAAAATCCCACGAGAATAACAAATATAACATCAAAACCAAATACATGAATTTGGGATAGACAAGTACCGTGACACGTCTTATCGCAATGTCAATTTACACTCAAAAATAAGAGAAAACAAACGACGCAATGTTAAATTGTAACACACACAGAAACGAACTATAAAATAACAATGGCCATATTCCTGACTTGGTACAGGACATTTTTAAAGGAAAAAATGGTGGATTGAACCTGGTTTTGTGGCATGCCAAACCTCGCACTTTAATGGCAATGTTCAATATAACCTAGAAATGACAACATAATATTACAGGACTACAATACAAATAAATAGGAAAACGTATTAGACAAAGAAACACATGATTAATGAATAACAAAAAGCATCGGGTTTAAAATTTAAAACTTTTAATGGCAAAAATTAATTACCAGCAAGACAAGATCTATTGATTTTCATAGTTCTTTATTTCCCCCCTTAAATTCCGTCTATATAAAAGTGTCTTTTCGTTTCCGCCGTTAAGCAACACCCCCTTATCTGTACGTTCCGCATCTGACAGGCGCACCACCAAACGGTGTATTTAGGATTTTGCTATATACACGGGTCATAATCACAGGGTTGACACTACTAAGTTCAATCATTGTCAAATTGTTCCCTATTGTAGTATTTTAACCAGTAATACTTTCTAAGATAAGGCCACACCAATTTAATTTATTGTTCTACGGATTTTTGGACTCCAAAATTTAGGGCGAGCGAGCGATTTGAAAATTTTAATAAAAAAATATTTAATTTGCAAATTTTTGAGGCGAAGCTTGAAAAGTAAAGGCGAGCGATTATAATTTTTTTTTGTAAACATAAAATAATAGGTTTTGACAATATTAAAACTTGATTTATCACTTGTACTTTGACATTTCTTTAATTTCTGAAGTATTTTTTCCCTGTTCACCAAGAAATAATTAAATCTGGTCTATGTATGTGTGACTGTCATCATCCAAGTCATAATCAGTTTGGGGGCAACCCCTTAATGTTATAAATATCCCTTTTACATGTTTTATGAGGGATCAATATAAATTATAATATATTTGTTTGTACAAAAGGGCTCATATTTTCTCATAGAACTATATATCTATCTGGTATTAAATGGTCAAAACATGTCCAAGAATTTAGTAATATTCCTGGACTTTAACCAGTGGCGGATCCAGAAAAAAATTTGGGGGTGGTCCCAAATGAATATTGAATGGTATGAAAAAGGTTAAAAAATACCTTCGACATTATGGAAGATCATGAATTTGGACAACACCATGCAATGCACATATTCCTAGGTAAAGGAATTTAAAGACATGTAAAACTGATTTTTATTTAAGACTCTATACAATATCTTGCAATCTAAAATAGCACAACATACAACTGTCATCTGAATTAGGCAAGCTGTAAAAAAGGTTTAGCTAAAATGTTCCGAATCGGTAAAAATAGTTCTACGTAAAATTGTTCAAAATTTACTAATTTAACAAACTTAAGAGTCGTTTATCAGGTCATTCAACATCATGCGTCGCGAGTGTTTCCTTGCAAAGTTATCTATAATTTGTTTTATGTTTAGTTCCAAACTGTAGTGCACATGCATCAACGCAAGTCCGTTTAAACAAGATTGTCCCATAGTTGTTTTCAGGTAGGTTTTTAAAAGTGATAACTCACTGTTGGATCGCTTACATTCGCAACTCGTCACCCCCATGGTAGCTATGATTTTTAAGATAACAGAAATATTTGTAAAGTCTATTTTGCAACATTCTTTCAGAGCACCGGCTACAGTTTCTGGTTTTGAAAGCATTGACTCGCAAGTTTTTTGCCACAAACGCAGTTCGGAATGCATTGTAGATGGACTCGGCAAATCAGTATGGTAAAAGTCTACAAAATGTTTAATTTCATCACATGTTGCGCTTTGTACAAATGCGGGTACCAACTGCAGTGCTTGAATTGCTGTTGATGTTGGGGGGAAAAGGGGTGGGGGCTCAAAGAGATATAGATAAACAAATTTAATTTAATTCATTCATAATGGTTGTTTTTTTTCAAAATGTACATACATGAAATTTAAAACCGAGACTCCGTTAGTTGGACAATGCAACTATATATGGAAATTTCGTTTAAAAATACAAAAATAATTTGTATTTACCTTGCAAAATAAGAAGTCAACTTCTTCATATTGACGAGCTGTTTTGACAATTTAATTACATGTATACAGGTGAAACGCATTGATATCCGTATTCTATCATTGTGACACCTCCAGGTATCCAGGTAATCCATAACCAATTATAGTGCGATGAAAGGATTAATCTTAAGTGTTAATTTGTTAATTAGCAAGTTATTGAAAAAATAGACACTTTAAAAATTTTTAGGTTCGTCATGGGGGTGGTCCGGTGCGCCGTGGGACCACCCCCTGGATCCGCCACTGCTTTAACCATGTTAACACATTTACTTTAACAATTTAATATTATTCAAAATAAGTGGACCCCTCTCTTTAGAAAAATTTGTTTAAAATGTGTTCAAAGGTTTTGTATAGAAGAACTTTACAAATCCTTGGTATTTCTATTTTCTTTTCTACATCAGTAAAATGACCCCTTGTCTGAGGGTAGTCTCGATCATCCAGCCGCTTTATTTTTCATAGTAGAGCGTCTGGATGACAAGTGATATAAAAATGGTTATTTATGACATTCGGAATAGTATCGGCTTTTTTAGCTTGTTGTCAAAGATAATGTCCAAGACGAATAACCAAGAAGTTGGTTATTGACTTCGGAAGAAATGACATTACGATAATATTATTGAAAAGCCCGAGTGTACCGATTGTTGTTTAAAGCTATTTATATATTTTTGTGACGAAATACAATTCATGGAAAACACCGTACAGCATGGTTGATATGGACATGGAGGCGAAGGAATAAACCAGCACATCCAACCTTGGTAAGATGTTATAACAACACACACTGTAACATAAATTGCAATGCAGCCAACCTGATACACCGAGTAGTTATATACTTTCATGCATGTCCGTGCAACGAAAACGAGTTTATAATTATACAATAAATGTCAATTGTTATGTTGACTGGGACCACTCGAACAGTCGTATACGTTATAAATACATTTTGGGTTGATGTTTAGTATCGTTTACTTTATAAATATTTCAAGGAAAACTACTAAGACGCCGAAATATCACCTTCATCCAAGATATGTTTGTTGTATCTATCTAAATCTTGATATGTGTAAACATGGTAAAGACAAAGAGGGGGATGAAAGATACACAATGATGTACACTTTCAAAGAAAAACAAAGTGTATCTAAAAGATGCTAGAAGATTTTATACTAAATGGTCAAAATGATTTGTACATTAGATTTTCTGCAAAAGACAGTTTAACAATATATTCAGCATCAATGAAGAGAGGTGTCAATGAGGCAGCTACCAGTGAATCCAATGCCATAAAATACCAAAAGTAGTCTAGACATCTTCATTATTAACAGTTTATCATGTAGACTAAAACAAAAAGTGAAGATAAAATTGCCAATAGCTCAATATTACACAAATAAGGAGATGTAGTATGAATACCAACTATCCACTCAAGTTCAAATGAATTGGATGTGAGTAATTATAGGCAACTGTATGGCCTTCAAAAAAGAGAGAAAAATCCATTCTTGGTTTGAATAGAGAAAACAAACAGGGAATGTGTCAAAGAGACACTGGGCAACCCGACCAAAAAGCAGTAAACAGTTTAATGCCACCAATGGGTCGGGTCTTCAACGCAGCAAGATAATATTGCACCCTAAAGCGGGATTCACTTGCCCCAGGACAATAATTTATACAATATATTTCTATGATGGTTTTTTTTAAACAATTTGTTTTTCATATATATGCTATGCTGGTGACTAAAAATTAATATGATTTTAATATTTACTTTCTTTTGTAGACAAACCAATGATGATTTATGGACACAGATTTTATGTGTAAAATGTGAAGAATTAAAAAACATGTAATATTCAGGATTTTCATTGTATCATAAACAATCATGCTTCAATTTTATAAGAACAAAGTTCAAACTGAAAGATTTTTTTTTTAATTACTGAAGCATCAATCAGTATAAATAGATCACAGTACCAAACATGTTGGATATACATTATTTTGACAGGCGCCACAAAGCGAAAAAAAACCCAACAGACGTATATTGATTAAATGAAACAAATATCAAGAAACACATTATTGTCAGATATGGTAGGGAAGTTAGATTTGTATTAACAAATTTAAAATCATATGAACAATTAAACAGTTAGTTTTTATGGTTGAAATGTATCTCATTTTCATGTCGGGCCCTTTTATAGTTGACTATATGGTAGGGAGTTTTCTTAATATTGAAGGCCATGCAGTGATCACATTTGCGTATATCCATGTCATTTGAACTCTACTGGGTTGTTGTCTCGTTAGCAATCATACCAATTTCCTTATTCTTTATTTAAAAGGTTCACATGAGAAGTTTTTGTTCTTGTGAATCTGTCCTTTATTGTAGGCTAATACATGATGGAAATTATAAGAGTTGGAGAAGTAGAATACACTTTTGAGTCATTATCTTTTTTACAAGTAACTATGCAGTATGAGATAAATCCCATTCCATCTTTTCCATGTACATGATTCAAACATGCATTCAAAGAGTATTGGGTTTCATGACTGACTGGTTAAGTTCTATATTTTTCCATGGACACGGGCTTCACTGGCAAAGTAGTTTTGTATGAAGGTTGGTTCCTAAATATTTTCTTCCTAAAAGGATTAGGCGATTATTGGTGTAACAGCTAAAAACATTCAGACTATTCTGTCGTTTGCAGTTTTAAGATCAATTAATTTTGTAAATGAAAATGGAATTGGCTCATTGTGTGATTTCGCTGATCTGCCAGTTATACTTGTTAAGGAAGTTTTTCTACATACGCAATCTTATAGTATTTGTATGAGATGTTTTTCTTTACATAGACGTAACTTGATATGTGTTTTTTGTAAGGTGAGTGCATCAGATTTATATAAAAAAAAGGACATTATAAGTTATGACAGGAATTTACAGAAATAAGAATAATGAGACAAAACAAGGAAAAATGGATAAAAAATAAAGAATAGAGACTAACGGTGACACAATATACTGATGGTTGGTTCCTTGACGCCCAGTGACAATTATTTCATGCATGTTCAGGACGATGTGATACAATACAAAGAGAGAATAATGGTATTTTATAGTATGAAGATAAGGGAATAAAGTGGACAGGTGTGCAATAATATAAAATAGTTTAATCTTTGGTTGCTTTTTTATCGTCTTGTGGTAAATAATGGTAATGTTCAGGATGAAAAGAAATTAACAATGATTATAAAAAGGAGGTCCTAATTTACAGCCCGTTGAACTATTGAAGCAGAAATGTAGATTTAAGTATAACGGTCCTCCTACGGACCCCTTTTGAAGCGTACAGAGAGCGTGGTAGCCTCTGTACACAGTGGCAAATCCAGAACTTGTTATTAGGGAGGGGAACTACAATCACTCGTGCTACAGTGTTTCCCTACATAATCAACCACATTTTTCCTACGAAAAAAATGGGGTGGATCCCTCTATGACGAGTGCTATAATATTCAGTTGCACAGGGCCGTAACTAGGCCTCAGAATAAAACGAGGAGGGCGTTTGGGTGCCGCCGTCTGCGGTACCCAGGTAATGGGGAAACCAGGGGTGACACAACCAGCCAAAACTGGAAAAGTAGTTAATGATCAAGTCGAAGATAAAAACCATGAAAAGAGTAAAATTTATATAAAGTACTTTTAATCAACGAAAACAATATCCGAAATCTGAATATATTTAAGTACGGCCAATTAAAGCTTAATTTTGACTCTTGGATCTTTATTACATGTTTATAAATCACTCAGTTTCAGACACAGGCACTTGTCGCTGAAAAAAAAATTCCTATATACATTTTTGTACCTTAAAATATAACACATTTAAGGCCTGTGGTTTCAGACAAGAACTTCGAGAACAGGAATACGTGTGAAATATTTTTTTAAGCAGTTTTATTTATTTGACGTTTGTATTAGAATTTCCCATCAGCAAGTTGGCCAACATAAAGTGAGCTACAAGTACATATACTACACTGTTTTCTGCTGTTGTTTTTTTAAATCATGTTGGGGATAACGGAAGTGCTATTTATAGATATGTTCTATATTTAATTATTTGTTACGCCCCCTATAAATATTTGACCAGTCCGGTTAATCACCCCAGACGCTATATTTAAATGTGCGTCTGGGTAATCGAGACTAGTCTGAGGGAGGGTTGTTCTCAACCTGATAATAACAAACACAGGTCAAAGTACGGCATTTTACACAGGGCTTTGATACAGAACAAACAGCAAGCTATAAAGGACCCCAAAATTATTAGCGTACACAATTCGAACAGGAAAACCAACGATCTAATTTATATATCCAAACGGGAAAGTACCAATTAACAACATCAACAAACGATAACTGCTGAACGACATGCTCCTGAATCAATCAGGACAGGTGCATAAACATGCAGCGGCTATGGATAGTTTTGTTTCGCCAGCATACAATATAATTGCAGTTGAAGGCAAATCCTTCAGAACTTCTTTGTACTTTATTCTAACAACGAATATTTTTTGATAGGGAATATAAGTAAGGGGGAAAGAAACCAATTTTTTGTTCTTCACGGAAATACCCGCTGCTCTAACTTTTTATCGGAGCACTCCAGGTTTCATGCTGAAACAAATATTCTCACAGATATTTACACAGTGTGGTGGGGTGCTTTTATGTTTAAAATCGTTATATACAGGTTAGATAAACTGGACCCCTGCTGTTGTTTCAATCTTATTTACACAGACTGTCGCAAGTATCAATCAGCGGGTGGCCAGTTAACAGGTTAGACTGTGATTTAAAAACAAATGTTGATATCTTTTTATTATATTTACAAAAAAAAAACGGTGCGGGAAATGGACATGATTACAATTCCGGATGCGGGAAGCGGGAATATAAAAAAAATAAAAAAATTCTGTTTTGAAAAAAATAGGTGCGGGCGGGTCCGTCGAACAAGGGATCAAATTGGTGTGGCCTAACAATACGAATACTAAAAATCTGAAATAAGGCGTATAGATACAATTTTCAATTTGTTAGCGAGCATGACGTAAAACAGCGAATCAAAGAATTCAACTTTATTTGTAACTAATATATGACAATGCTGTTGATTAAAAAATACTCCATTCCAGGACCTTTTGTTTTCCAAATAACTAATATTACCAATAATTTATAAGTTCCAGGTCGACGGGTTCAAACAGAAAGTTTTGAAAGCAGAGAAAACTGTATCCTATAATCGGCATGACTTTATCAGATAACAATACCAATACTACTCATAATTCAGTCACGGACCCGCTATATCACGGGTGTGTTCTAGTTTATTATAAAATTCAAAAATTGAACTTTAACAACATCAACAATGACTCGCCTGAATGCGATCGTATGGAACAATTGATTATGATTCAAATTTAGGACTTCGTACAATAAAATCTGATTTATTATTTTCATTATATTTATATATATTTTCTATAAAGATGCAAAATTATAGTATATTTGATCTACCAGATGGTAATGCTCATTTGATGGACCTGGTTCTTGGGACGTCGATAATGGACTAACTGCTGGTTTGTGGAACTCCTCAAACATTTTTCTTATCTGTTCCTGTCTTTCTATCTCACGTCTCTCCTCTCTTTCTTCTTTCCATATTTTTCTTTTTCAAATGCTTCCAAAATCTTTTTTCGCTCTGCATCTCTTACAGACTGAACGAAGACTGCACGTTCCTCCTCACTAGCAGTTTCTTCTGTATCTAGTGCATCTGTTTCGACCTGTTTTTGTATAATCTCCTCTGTAACAATCATTGATTTGGCTTGGACATCCTGATTTTCGGTATTGTCAATACATATATATACTCGTTGATATGTATTTAACACAAGCATAACTATAACTTCGCATGAATACATGCTTTTGTGATTCTGAACACCTGTTCGGATAATTTATTAGCGCATATTTTATATGTTTTCTTTTGTTTTTAGTTAATTAAGGATTTACAGTATTCCCTGTATACGCACATGAACTTTTTTTTTGCCATGGGTATTTATGTACTTTCGGTACTGTGGGTAACCGGCAGGTTTGGGTATAGATAGTCATTAAAGGTACCAGGATTATAATTTAGTAGCCAGACGCGCGTTTCGTCTACATAAGACTCATCAGTGACGCTCATATATTGATTAATTTGGATCGATATGAAAACGTTGAATTGGTCAATGTGTATCAATGTAACACGGCTTATGCATAGTCGAGGTGGGCATGTTTTATTATACGTCAATTTGTTGGCCATGGACTCTTAGTATTCGGTTACGTTGATAGAAACATGCACATTAGTACTAAATAAACACAATTTTGATTTAAAATGGCTGGCCAATGTAGTCCATGTCAGAATTGTCAAGAGTAATAATTAACATAATATATTCCTATAATTTATTTTTATTTTAAAGGGAGAGGTGTGCTTGTCAATTAACTGAATAATTTGATCAGTAAAAACAAATGCATTTATACAATGTCACCTATAAAAAACTTTTGGTTCCAATGTCAGGATGGAGATTCAGATATTTACCGATGAAGATTTCAATGTGGAGGACATGGAAAACAGAATAGAACTCTTTTATACATCAACTACAATGCAATGTCCAATTGGTGGCTGTAATGCCGGTCGGTTTGGCTCAAACGCAAAATATAAAAGACATTGGGATGAGAAACACTTGGTTTTAACTATTATTTACAGTTGCCATGAGCAATTGTGTTACTGTAAGGCATTATGCACAAGAAAAGCAGATATGAAACAACATCTAAAAAAAATCATGACATCGAAAATGCACTGAAACTGGAAACACAACTAACAAGCTGTAAGAAAGAGGTCAGAGAAAACAAAGGATTTGTTGATCCTGGTGTTTTTATTTTTCGTGGCCGGACCAAACTATCAACCACTTCTTTATTGACCAATACTGTTACCACTATGGGTAACACCAGTACACCATCTTTCACAGTAAATTTTCAACCAAAATTTCCCGAAACACAATGACCGCCACTTCTAGACCTTCCTATAACTCCTGATCGTACTCTTTTCTCAGTGACATCTAAAATTTCTCTTCAAGAGTATAAAAGCAGAAGCCAGTCAGAAATAACAACAGAAAATACCTATTCTGGGCATCCTACTATGGTAGAGGCAAACGACCACTCTGGTTGTACCTCAACAGTAACAAGTAGTGAAATCCAGACAACAGAGCCAAACAACCAATCTGGTTGTAAGACAACGTTCGCAAGCAGTGAGACCCAGACATCGTTAACAGATCTGCCTCCATTGGTATTGGTAGCAATACACAGTTAGAAGTTTAGTTTCGCATTATGGTCCCTGTGAATTTTTTAAATATGAAAGTTTTTGTACAATAAAATTGATTTTTAGATACTTGAAGAATAATATAGCCTTCTTAGTGGGTTTATATGAACATTTAGATTGTTTTAAACATGTTTTATAGGCCATTTAAATGATTGACAGTCCGTATTTTCCTATCCGTACCGTCCATAGGTCCATAAATTATTGTAGTGTTTATCAACAAAGATTTTGCGCTCGATCTTTTCAATTCAATTTTATGGAAAAACGAGCAGAAATGCATGATTTTTTTTGGACCAATTGAAAGACCTATGGAACCTATGGATTCAGGAAAGGTATCACTGTAATTGATTGAAATTTTCCGTTAGACCAAATTTTGGAGACTTTTGTAACATGTTCAACCCCCTTTTTTGCTATATTTTGTATCTAAGAAATGCAGATTGTTGCCATGGTTACAGCCAAAAGGGATTATATTTCACCCTTATGACCATTAGAAATCAAAAATTTATGGAAGATTCTCTTTCTATAAGTATATACATGCATAACACACATATAAAGCCTTCTTTGTTAGACAGGAGGGGAAAGAGGGTGTTTAAAAATTATGAGTGTCAATTTTAAGTTTTTTTCCCTGTGTATTGCTACCATTACCACTGATTCCAGAGACCCGCCCGGAAGTCGAATTCCTTCTCCGGTGGTTATGTAACTCCATGGATATGATAGGACGGCTGCGAGAGTCGGCAAAACTGAAATTGGAGGAAATCAAAGAGTCGGGAAGCAGACAGCAATATGAGAAATCAGATGAAAATAAGAGGCAGAAAACCGAGAACTTAGAAGACAAATCGCTGAAAACAAGTGGAGGAATGAACTTTTCCAAGATATTGCCAAGGAATAGACAAACTTGATATTTAATATTGTGATGAGAACTTCTTCATTATATTTATTGTTGCATAATTTTATTTAAATAACTTAATTTATTTCAGGCTGAACATTGTTTTAGGCAAACGGGAACATGTTAACACTAATCTGTTACACATATCTAGATCAATTTTACCTCAAAGGAGATTACAGTTTCTCCAATGAGAACTCTTCATTTCTATTAAGCAACATTCTACAAGCTCCTGTGTATGGAGTATATACAATATCCCAGTTGAAACAATATATCAGAGCTTGCTTTTCCCATCTTGATTTCTTTGAAAGGGGTAAAATGAACCTATTTAAACAAGGATTCCTGTTGATAAAATTGAAAATTGTCATCCATTCGAATATTTTTGAATAAGTGACAACGATATAAAAATAAGGAGATGTGGTATGCTTGCTAATGAGACCAATTTCCACCAAAGTTCAAAAGAATGAGTGTAAGCGAATTATAGCCAATCATACGGCCTTCAACAATGAGAAAAACCCATGACGTATAGTTGGATATAAAATGCCCCCGACATTAAAAATTTGAAACAATTCAACCGAGAAAATTAACAGCCAAATTTAAAACAAAACTATTTGCGAAAAAACATGTATGACCGAAATGAACTAACAACAACCACTGAACATCAGGCTCCTGACTTGGGACATATACACAAGGAATATGACGGGGTTACTCATGTTAGCAAGCGCTCAACACTCCTTTAACCTAAGACCTTGGTGTAATAGTACAGCATAAGAACTAACTATAAAAAAATCAGCTGAAAAGGGGCTACCTCATCTGATAGATACAAATAGCAAAAAATCAAATAAAAGACACAATGAACGTGGATGGGTACTTATACATCCCAAAAACAAAATAACACGAAGTACATATTTGAGAGTTCTCACAGTTCATGACAGCTAGTTTAAAGCTTAAAACAACTTATTAAAAACAAATCATGAATCTTAAGACTAAAATATTAATCAGAACTTATCAAACATCCAATGGATTTAGTGTATGTTTATAAATATATATATATATCATTAACAGTCAGAGTAAAACATGACATTGTGCATATCCAAACTATAAGTATTAATAGATTTTAGTACTATGAAAGTCAATATGTTTACTATTTAGTATGGTTTCATTTTACTGATAACAAAACTAATATTTTTAGCAATTAAACCAAACAATATTCATAGATTTCATATACCGGGTTTGGTTGACAAAATCACAGTAAAATTTAGGATGTGTTATCCCGTTGAAATAAGTTTATCTACAGCCAAATTTGCAGATCACATCTTTGTATTTATGAAATTTAATAAAGACTTGAAATCATTTGCGGTAACGAAATCCGTAAAAAGTAAAATAACAAAAATACCGAACTCCGAGGAAAATTAATAACGGAAAATCTGTAATCACATGGCAAAATCAAAAGACTTGGTACGGGCATTTTCATTTCATAACAAGAATGTGTCCATAGTTCATGGATGCCCCACTCGCACAATCATTTTCGATGTTCAGTGGACCGTTAAATTTGGGGTCTAAACTCTTAATTTGGCATTGGAATTAGAAAGATTATATCATAGGGAACATAAGTTTAAAGTTGATTAGACTTCAACTTCTTAAAAAATACCTTGACCAAATACCTTAAGCGGGACAGATGGACGCACAGATCGAAAAACATAATGTCCATGAATTGGGCCAAAAATGGTGGATTGAACCTGGTTTTATAATTAGATAAACCCATGTATGACTTGTATGACAGTCGCATTAATTCTATGATACTGCCAACAAAATGTTTGAAAACACAAACAGATACACTAGGTTAAAATATAAAACATAGGGGTACAGCAGTCAACATTGTGTTAAAATCTTAATCACTATAAAAACAAAGAAAACTAAAAAGGCATATAAACAAAAACGAAAGACAAGAATACCAAAATTTACTATAGCACTATAACACAATTACGGGATGTATAAGTACTGCGCCACGTCAATGGATATTTCGCGTTTTACTTTTTCATGACAACTTCGCGGCTATTTAATTTCTTATTTACTTGATGAAGTTTTATAAGGAAATATCCAAGTTTTACATATTCGCGACGATTTATATTCGCGTTATTTTCTGATTTAGTTGATGAAGTTTTATAAGGAAAGATCCAAGTTTCTACATATTCGCGTTATTTTTCTACTAGCGAAAGTTGGTTACAGTAAATTTCACTTCATTGGATACCTGGTTGACATATTAAAAATCGGCATTTCATAGACCACGGGTAATTTGTGTTTTTGGGGTAGATGGGGTTTTTTAAAATTGCTAATAACTGGGGATTTTTTTTTTTTCGAAAAACTATTTACACGAAGTCCTTGCTTTTTTTCAGGAAAAGTTTAAATCATATGTATCATCGTGATGAAATATTAAAAATGCATAACCATGAATGTTTTTGGAAAAAAACCCGTTGATTTTGAATAGAAAACAATAACAATCAAAACTAAGGAGTAAACAAAGACTCATTAAACCAAAGCACATTTAAACGAACGGACAAGAACTGTCATATTCCCGACTTGGTACAGGCATTTTCAAATGTAGAAAATGGTGGATTAAACTTGATTTTTTGGCGCTAAACCTCTCACTTTGATGACAGTCTCATCAAATTCCGTTATATTTACATTGATGCGTTAACTAAACAGACACAATAAATAAAAAAGTCAAAATATGTCAAACTAAACAGACACAATAAATAAAAAAGTCAAAATATATAACATATTTAATCATCTAATTCAGTATATAATTGACCTGAAATATCATCAACAATGAAATTATAATATATTTCCAGAAATCTGATTTTTGTAGATTCTTTACCTTTTTGACCCCAACATATCAATCAAAAACAAAAATAAATAAATGTTTTTACCTCTCTGGGATATGATTTGTAGCTTTAACATAGTTATATTGGCTAATCAATTATATTAATGATGAATTATATAAAAAAATATTTGTAAATTCCAGGAATCTGTGACTTTCGATGATTTTTTGCATTTTGTAACCCAAAATATCATAAGAAAATAAAATTATATAATGGTGTATGTCAAAATATGATTATAATATATTTAATCATCTAATTCAATATCTATTTGACCTGAAATTTCATCAACAATGAGATTATAAAATATTTCCAGAAATCTGTTTTTTTTTTTACCCGAAAATTTAATAAAAAAAAAAAAATAAATGTAATCAATTGATAATGACAAAACGTAAATTATATCACGAAATATTATTTTAATCCCTTGTTATATATATTAATGACCCTATACTAACATTAAAATTTGATATTCTGAGAAAAGGGGGGGGGGGGGGGCAGGAGGATTTGTTTTTGATCGGTTATTTATTTTTTTAAACTAAGAGGACATATTTTTCATTTTTATTAAAGCAAGGGACTGATTATTCATTTTCACAACTATATTTATAATATTGGAAAACATACAATTTTTATAATACATGTATAGTCAAGTCATTATGTACCATTTAATCAGAATTAATCATCATCCTCTGCAGAAATGAATCGTTTATATTTCCAACTGCATATACATGTATTGCATACATACATAGTATTCAATTTTGGTTGTAACTAGCGTCTTTTAAAAGTATTGGCAAACATATTTTTTGAAGGGGTTTTGGAGTTAAATATACAATTCCTTGAAGCCCCTGAAGGACCAAGAAGCTATAGAACAAATGATGCAACATCATGCTTTCTGGGTGTTCCGAAGACCTTTTCTTAAGTTTTGTTTTATTAATTTTTTAAAAATATTTTGGTCTCATAGCAAAATGTAAAAATTCTGTGTAAGACTTAAGTTTCTAGGGACAACATCAAAAGACCAATGTGCATGAAAAGCAAAAATGGAATTCACATAGTTAAGTCTGTGGCTGCTGTTTCCTTAAAGGAAATGTGAGCTTTTGCCATCACTTGGCGTCCGTCGTCTTCAGTCCGTCCGTCGTCGTCGTCGTAAATTATTTCAAAGATCTTCTCCTCTGAAACTACTGAACCAATTCAAACCAAACTTCATCTAATTGGTTCCTAGGGTATCTAGAATAAAGTTTGTGTTTTAATTCCCATTTCATCAACAAACATGGCCGCCATGGCTAAAAATAGAACATAGGGTAAAATGCAGTTTTTGGCTTATAACTCAAAAACCAAAGCATTTAGAGCAAATCTGACAAAAAATTGTTTATCAGGTCAAGATCTAACTGCCCTGAAATTTTCAGATGAATCGGACAACCCGTTGTTAGGTTGCTGCCCCTGAATTGGTAATTTTAAGGAAATTTTTGCTGTTTTTGGTTGTTATCTTGAATATTATTATAGATAGAGATCAACTGTAATAGAAAAAATGTTCAGCAAAGTAAGATTTACAAATAAGTCAACAGGTCCAAAATGGTCAGTTGACCCCTTTAGGAGTTATTGCCCTTTATAATCAATTTTTAACCATTTTTCGTTAATCTTAGTTATCTTTTACAAAAATCTTCTCCTCTGAAACTACTGGGCCAAATAAAATCAAACTTGGCCACAATAATCATTGGGGTATCTAGTTTAAAAATTGTGTCCAGTGACCCGGCCAACCAACCAAGATGGCCGCCATGGCTAAAAGAACATAGGGGTAAAATGCAGTTTTTGGCTTATAACTCAAAAACCAAAGCAATTAGAGCAAATCTGACATGGGGTAAAAATGTTTATAAGGTCAAGATCTAACTGCCCTGAAATTTTCAGATGCATCGGACAACCCGTTGTTAGGTTGCTGCCCCTGAATTGGTAATTTTAAGGAAATGTTTGCTATTTTTGGTTATTTTCTTGAATATTATTATAGATAGAGATAAACTAAATAGAAAAAATGTTCAGCAAAGTAAGATTTACAAATAAGTCAACAGGTCCAAAATGGTCAGTTGACCCCTTTAGGAGTTATTGCCCTTTATAGTCAATTTCTAACCATTTTTCGTAAATCTTAGTTATCTTTTACAAAAATCTTCTCCTCTGAAACTACTGGGCCAAATAAAATCAAACTTGGCCCAATCATCATTGGGGTATCTAGTTTAAAAATTGTGTCCAGTGACCCGGCCAACCAACCAAGAGGGCCTCCATGGCTAAAAATAGAACATAGGGGTAAAATGCAGTTTTGGGCTTATAACTTAAAAACCAAAGCATTTAGAGCAAATCTGATAATGGGAGAAATTGTTTATCAAGTCCAGATCTATCTGCTCTAAAATTTTCAGATGAATTGGACAACTGGTTGTTAGGTTGCTGCCCCTGAATTGGTAATTTTAAGGAAATTTTGCTGTTTTTGGTTATTATCTTGAATACTATTATAGATAGAGATAACCTGTTAACAGCAATAATGTTCAGAAAAGTAAGATTTACAAATAAGTCAACATGACTGAAATGGTCAATTGACCCCCTAAGGAGTTATTGTCCTTTATAGTCAATTTTTAAAAATTTTCATACAATTTGTAAATTTTTACTGACATTTTCCACTGAAACTACTTGGCCAAGTTCATTATAGATAGAGATAATTGTAAGCAGCAAGAATGTTCAGTAAAGTCAGATGTACAAACACATCACCATCACCAAAACACAATTTTGTCATGAATCTATCTGCGTCCTTTGTTTAATATTCACATATATCAAGGTGAGCGACACAGGCTCTTTAGAGCCTCTAGTTTTTTTAAACTCTACTAGATTACAAAAGGAATACAACACTAACAGAATATAGAAAGCCAATCAATGAACAAAAGACAAATAAATAAGAAACATTGGTCCCGATAAATCAGGACTACGTCTGAGGGAAAACAGAACTTGCTTCTTGCAAGGCACTCGCCGTGAACACAATTTGATATGGAGACAAGCGTTTGGTTTTGAAATTTTCTACATGAGGCATTTGCCTTAATGTAGTTACTGCCCTGTTAAAATAAAACTGAGGTAAGGTTTCTTGAGACAATAGACCCCAAGTTAAATTAAACCAATTTTCAGACATTTCAAGTATATTTATACTTTTATTATTAAAAAAAATGGGAAGTGTTTCTCGATTTTTTTTTGGGAAAAGATGAATTTATGAAGAATCTGGTGCTATCTCATACTTTCGATTAGTCCTGCTGAGTTATTTATTTTCAATACATTGCAAGTCAGGTAATTTATTTTCAAACTACCACAGAACAAACCATTTTTTTTTGTGATAATCAAGGCTGAGTTATTTATTTTAAAAATCCTTCTGCCACCCCCCCCCCCCAAGAATATCAAATGGTCGTCCCCTTATTTTAAAAGCCTTTAAAATGGCGCCCGGGCGAAACAAGACTGTGTCCGAGGGCTTATATGTCGCGATTTTATATGCAAGTGCGTCACACTGTGACACACATTTTGTATAAGAATATAGACATTCAGATTCTTTTTTAAGATAATAACCAATATAGACCACTTTCGAGTTCATCCGTCACCGGGAAAAAACTCGTCAATTATGTGCGCCTTTATGACGCCATTTACCAGATAGAGGGATTCGCTTGTATCCCTGCACTATAAACGTTCATCAAGCGTCTTAGTGATCGTCATTGTGCAGGATAAACTAGAAATAATATTTGTTCTGTAGTTACTTAATTATAATTCCCTAATAACATCAATACTGAAAGACATTTATGATAACTCAATTTGCCGAATAATTCGCTTTATGATCCTTGATAGTTTTCCTACCACTCGCTAAACATTGGAACGAAAGGGACGACGCCTCTAAACGCATAAACTGGTTCTCGACTGACTACTACACTTTGTTCATAGACTTAATTTCTAATCTCTTCCTGGGTGTACTAACAGCACTATAGATGTGATCATGACATTCAACATTTATAGGTGTATCCTTAAATAATTCTTAACTACATGTAACTGTACTATTTGATTTGTTTTTCCTATTAAGACTATTTGTTTCAATTTCAGGTGTAGACAGTAATATCCCAGAATCATTAAGCGTATCATGCTTGGGTCTGATTGGCGTGCATGTAATATTTGATATGTCCCCAAGCTGTTTTCTCACAGTGTTACAATTTTGTGGTGTTGAAATAGTACTGGAAGTTGACATGTGGGTTGATTTCGGTGATAAAGGTGTAAGATTTTCAACATTTTCTCCATTGTTACTAAGTTTTTTTGCAGGGGTTGTATTTTCATCTGTAAGACAACGTTTGGGTGATATCAAATGAAAATTATGATTACATTTAAATTTAAATTCTCTGACGCTATTGTCAAGACTTGACAACTTTCGCTCGCATGGTCTGCATTTGGCACCGTCAACCACATCAATTTCTCCATATTTCAATAAAAGGTGTGCAATTCTTTTCTTTTGTCCATGACTTGAGTCTATCAATCTCCATTCGATTTTTTTCTCTTTTTGTATTTTACAAACCACGCATATGTTCAGGTTTGTTTTTCGTGGTGACGGCATTAATTATTAAAGACAAAGTACGATTATGATATATCATGACATAAGAGTTATACATAGTATGCATCAGTAATTTCTACTGTTTCTAGTATATTTACAGTGTCAGTTCATTATTTGTCTGTGGTCTGAACTTCTTTAAAGTAATATATATATATAGTATTTATCATAAACGTGTCGTCTGTTTGTTTACATTTTCTCCTTTCATTACTAAATGTTGCATATATTAAAGTTGATTAATAAAAGGTTTACATGTAATAATTTCTTTTGCTTCTATTTTTACAATGTACATTAATGATTTTCTCTGGTCTGATTCTAAAATTTCTTTCAATTCTTGTTAATTGTTAAAAACTACTGTCGTCTGTTTTGTTTACATTTTCGTTAATATTCCGGATGTGGTACAGTGACGTTTCTATGTAACATAGTAACGTGAAATCTCGTTAAAATCTCCAGGGCAAAATTTTGCCGTAAAATCGGGCCATACCGGTTGTTTAAGTGAAGCGTAATACAAGCGGATTCCAGTTTACTAAACGCACGAATGATGTTCACTAAACCTAAAGTTTTTGACGGAAATGCATCGAACTCAAAAGTTGTCTAATACATTGTAGTGAAATTTACGTTCACAGTCCTTCACACGTGCGTCAACCACGTCACGTCATGCCACCCGCACTTTCCAACAGTTCTACTCGTGACGTTATTTGTCAACAATAATAATGTCGACGACAAATTCTGAAACCAGAGTGTGTCGTACATGAAAGTCAATGTACATAAAAATAACGGGACTCCAAATAGTGTAGACCTGAGTAATTTTAGATGCTACCTCGGAATGCAAATAATAAATTGTTTATAAGGTAAGCATTCTTTATACACTACACATAAAATAAATGTTCTGTTGGAGTAACAATATAGTCCTGACATTCCTCCACCTCAGTTTTTGACATATCTCGAATTTGACATACACAGTCATCTCAGTACCAGAATCTGTGACAAACGAGACGATTTTAATTTTGAAATTATTAATTTCCCCCACCTTAGTAGCATTATCTCAACTTCACCTGCATATGGGATATATTTTCCCCAACTTGTTCAATATTCAAGAGATTGCAGCTCCTACTAAGATTTTGTAAAACGCCACCAGTGTCTGAGCAGGAAGTTGATGAACCAGGGGTATGTTAAAGAACGTCTCGTCCTTTTTCTCAAAAAAGTTCATCGGAAGGTACTAAGACCTTGTTGATATATATTCCGTATCAACTTCACAAATAATGCACGATGGTCTTGATGTATAGATTCAGCGTACTGACTTTGTTTATCATCTTAACAACGTGTTATATTGTTCTTTCATTTGTCGTTGTTCTATTATTAATATTACTTTTGCTGTCTGGATTGTTTTCAGTGATATCCAGTTGACGTGGCTCGGTACTTATACATCCCGTCAATGTGTTTGTATTATCTTTAATTTTTGCTGGTGTGCGTTGAGGCCTGGACTGAGTCGGGTGTGTCTATTCTGTGTTGGTCATTCATTATGTATTCGTGTTTGTTTTATGTAATGAGTTAATACTTCAGTTTCATTATCTGTTATATTCATTTGATAAAATTTACTGTTTGCAATAGCATTTATTGTTCTTAATAATAAGGATGTTCTTATCCCAAGCATAAAAACTTAGCCGTATTTGACACAACCTTTTTCAACTTTTGATCTTCAGTGCTGTACAACTTTGTACCTTTTTTTTTCGCTTTCGATCTTTTATATCTGGGCGTCACTGGTGAGTCTTGTGTGGACGAGGCGCGTTTTTGGCGTATTAAATTTTAAACCTGATGCTTTTTGTTATTCATTAATCATGTGTTTCTTTGTCTTATACGTTTTCCTATTTATTTGTATTGTAGTCCTGTAATATTATGTTGTCATTTCTGTTATATTTAACAATGCCATTAAAGTGCGAGGTTTGGCATGCCACATAACCAGGTTCAACCCACCATTTTTCCTTTAAAAATGTCCTGTACCAAGTCAGGAATATGGCCATTGTTATATTATAGTTCGTTTCTGTGTGTGTTACAATTTAACGTTGCGTCGTTTGTTTTCTCTTATTTTTTTAGTGTAAATTGACATTGCGATAAGACGTGTCACGGTACTTATCTATCCCAAATTCATGTATTTGGTTTTGATGTTATATTTGTTATTCTCGTGGGATTTTGTCTGATGCTTGGTCCGTTTCTGTGTGTGCTAGTTACATGGTAGTGTTGTGTCGTTGTTCTCCTCTTATATTTATGCATTTCCCTCAGTTTTAGTTTCTTACCCCGATTTTGTTTTTTGTCCATGGATTTATGAGTTTGAACAGCGGTATACTACTGTTGCCTTTATTTGTATACTAGTATGCGTCTTTTGGTGTTTTTTTTTGATTTTTATAAAGTGACTGTACTTTAAAAGATCCCATTGTTATGTTATTGTTCTATAGTATGTCATTATGTTATAGTTCTATTATAAATTAGATAATACGTTGAACGACAAAATCATTTTAATCGCGTTTATGGATTATTGATCATTATTAGAAATTCTAATGAACTTCAGGACAATATTAAAGTCGCTCTATTTCTGAAATTAATTCTAACCTTTGATTTTTTAACCCTGTATTCAAACATTCCTCATTTGAAATTATGAAATTGTTTTGTATAAACATTGAACGACAAAATTTCTTTCTATGTGACGTATAGATTTTCTGACGTCAGACACGCGAAGCAATGAATGTATTTTTAATTTGATAGATATGATGACTGATGTACCCATATATTGACTATTTTATTTATCATTTGAAAAGAAGATGTGGTATGATTGCCAATGAGACAACTATCCACAAAAGACCAAAATGACACAGACATTAACAACTATAGGTCACCGTACGGCCTTCAACAATGAGCAAAGCCCATACCGCATAGTCGGATATAAAAGGCCCCGATTAGACACTGAAACAATTCAAACGAGAAAACTAACGGCCTTATTTATGTAAAAAAAAACCCCAAAAAAACGAAAAACAAATATGTTACACATAAACAAACGACAACCACTGAATTACAGGTTCCCGACTTGGGACAGGCACATACATAAATAATGTGGCGGGGTTAAACATGTTAGCGGGATCCCAACCATCCCCCTAACCTGGGAAGTGGTATAACAGTACAACATAAGAACGAACTATAAAAATCAGTTGAAAAAGGCTTAACTCATCAGATGGACAAAAATACAAGTGGACGTGGCCCGATACTTATACATCCGACACAAAAGGACACAATGAACAGATCTGAGAGTACTCGCAGTCATCTGACAGCTTGTTCAAAGCCACTAACAACTAATAAAAAAATCATGCATCTATGACTATAAACTATCAATTTGTACACATCCAACATCCAATGGATTTAATGTAAAGACGCCATAAACAGCCAGAGAAAAAGATGACCTTGTGCAATGCCAAATTACAGGTATCGACAGATTGTAGATCCATGAATCCCCTAAGGATTTTATTCACCCTCTATGGATCCGTAGGGGGTGAGTAGTTAACCGTATAACGAATTTATCGCACCCTGGACTGTTCTGCTGTGTTTTGTTGAAAAATAGACAATGAAACACAACAGCATTAATAGATGAGGTCACTATTAACGCGTCATGAACCCCCTATGAAATTACTAACCCGTTACGGTCTCATAGGGGGTCACCACGACGTGATAATTTACCCGCGGTGCGATAAGTGATTATGGACTTTCCGATTGAATTTTCCTCGGAGTTCAGTATACTTGTGATTTTTATTTTTTCCCCGACACTAATCATAATAACGATATAATTTCATGATTACAAGTAAAGTATTAAACTTGTTCAGCCCTCCCACTGTTCATATCAAAACCGTGGTGGTTGGAAATTAAACTTCTTATAAATTTCTGATTAACAATGCCCACTACCAAAATTAGATTGTCCTCAAACTGAACGCGTTAAACAACAGTAAGAGACTATTATGAATATGAAAAAAACCCAACATTATTGGCCATCGGCTGTTGTCTGCTTTATGGTTGGGGATAGTGGGGATGGGGCATCCGTGTACTGGGGACACGTTCTTGTTTTTGTACTGTGACGAATCACAGTTAATGACCAAACTCAGTAAAGACCAGTCGAAATTGTATTTAGTTGATAAATTCAACAACACTTACTGTTACCTTGCAGGGTATGAAATTACTAGGGGCCCACAGGCCAATGGCCCCTAGAATTTGGTGTGGGCTACTTAAATATTTGCTTTTCTTACATAGAACTATATATATGGGCTTCACATTTTAAGCTGTGGGCTACTATTGCCAAAGTCTTAAGTTCTATCCCTGCCTTGATATTTTTTCGTTAAATAATCAAGAATTTTATCAATATACTTCTGAAATTTACACAAAGGAACTTACTTTAAAATCAAATTTAAATGACAACTGTCCTTTCCTAGATTTAAATATTTCGGTTTTCGGATTTAGGTGGTGATGTTCCATTGGCACCATCTTATGGTGTTTATATTTCACAGCTCGTTCGCTATGTCCGTGTCTGTTGTGACTTTTTTGATTTTAACGAAAGTAATCTATGTATTACTGGTAAATTACCAAGCCAGGATATCGTTACCATAAATTACCTTAAACCTTTACTATGTTTTCCATATAAAGATTTGGTTTTTAAATTTAGTTGTACCTGTAGAAAACTTATTTCTAACGGGATAGCACATCCTATTTTTTTTACGGAAATGTTGTTAACCGTACCCGGAAATTTAGAAACAATCCTAGTAAACTTGTCGATTTGTTAAATAAACTTATTCTAAAAAGGTTACCAATTCAACACTATAATAAGATCATTGAATATTGTTTTTATCGGTATAAATATTGATTTTGTTATCAGTAAATTAAAAGCAATAAATTATATACATACACACATTCATGGATCTACAACCTGTCGATACCTGTAATTTGGCATTGCACAAGGTCATGTTTTTCTCTGACTGTTTAAGACGTCTTTACACGAAGTCAATTGGATGTGTACGGATTGATAACGCATGATTTTTTATTAGTTGTGAGAGGCTTTGACTAGCTGTCAGTTAACTGCGAGTACTTTCAGATCTGTACCTAGTGTTTTTTTGTTGTTTGGATGGACAAGTACCTTCCACGTCCACTTGTATTTTTGTCCATCTGATGAGTTAAGCCTTTTTCAACCGATTTTAATAGTTCTTATGTTGTACTGTCATACCACTGTCCCCAGGGTTGGGATCCTGCTAACATGTTTAACCCCGTTACATTCTGTAAATATGTGCCTGTCCCAAGCCAGGAACCTGTAACTCAGTGGTTGTGGTTTGTTTATGTGTTACATATTGTTTTTTGTTCAATTTTTACATAAATTGGACCGTTAGTTTTCTCGTTTGAATTATTTTACATTGTCATTTCGGGGATTTTTATAGCTGACTATGCGGTAAGGGCTTTGCTGATTGTTGAAGGCAGTACGGTGACCTATAGTTCTTAATTTCTGTGTTATTTTGATCTCTTGTAGAGATCTTATGGTGTAATCACTTTTATAACATGGAAGTATCCCTGATTGTATTATTTTCGTACATGATCTCAGATATTTACCTAAATACAAAAGCTATTTACAACCACAGGGTCGATGCCACTGCTGTTGGAGTTTTAATTCCCCGAGGGTATCACCAGCCCAGTAGTCAGCACGTCTGAGCTGACATGAATTATTATTGATATTGTCATATTTGTAAATTAACTGTTTACAAACTTTTGAATTACTAAGGCTTTTCTACCTTAGGAATAGATTACCTTAGTGTATTTGGCAAAACTTTTAGGAATTTTGGTGCGCAATGCTCTTCAAATTCGTACTTTATTTGGCCTCCTAATTTTATGGGGCTAGAACCTCACTGATGAGTCTTTTGTGGACGAAACGCCCGTCTGGCTTAAATACAAACTTTGATTATGGTATCTATGATGAGTTTATTTACAGTAAATTAAAAATTATTGAACTTTTGATTAAATGTATTTATTAATGACTATATTATCATTGCATGGGTCACATATGTTTTGAAAAAGTATTTTTTTTATATTCTCTTGGGTATCCCTTTTTGCAAACAGTTTTGATATCATGGCAGAACAACTGTATGTGTCTTCAAGGCATTGTCGTCTTTTCCAGCATTAGGTAATGGCAACAAATATCTGGTCTCCCAATACTTGAAGAGCAGAAAGGAATTTCTATAAGCATGGCAAGGAAAACTGGTATACTAGTTTCTTTCACAACGCACAGTTCTAGCTGTTAGGGGGAATGGATCACTCACAAACTTATGTAACCTATTAGCATTCTTAATGTGCCTGTTCCATCTAGTTCAGTGGTTGTTGGTTCATGTCTGTCATATAAAAAAGTTTTTCGTCAATTGTTTTGTTATAAATTAGTCTGTCGATAGTCTTCATAATAGAATTGTCTGATATTTTTAATGTAGGGCCTTAAAAAAGCTGAACATATGCAATGACATCGATTTTTCTCATTGTTAAAGGCATTATGGTTACCTATAATTGCTTACATCCACTTTACTTAATATGAATAGTTGTCTCGATACCCATTATCTCCTTATTTTTATTGTACATGTAGATGCATCATTTTAATCAGTTCGCCAAAATCAATTTCTCATATCCCTTTTCTTTTTGGCTGTCAATGTCACAGTACTGCATTTTTAGGCCTTTATAACAGATTTGTGTCGAACACAATTTACAATGGGGTAACTGTTTAGGACAAATTCTCTCTGAGCCATCAGGAAATGGGCTATGCATATAGTCAATGTTAGGAAAAAATAAACTTTTTTTGTATGAGGCTGAGAAACTGCAAAAGGGCGAGGTTATACCGAGCCCTTCCCCATTTTCGCGCAGAGTACAAAAAACTTTATATTCTTATGACATTGACCTGATATTGTTCTTAAATTAATACAGTGATAGCTTTTTTAATCATCAATGAATTGATTTAACACAAATGTCAAACTCATTTTCATCCCTAAATGGACCCCTGATTGCAGGGAAAGTGTTCAATGATAAAACTAACATACACAATATATAGCTATGTTACTATATTTAGGAAATAGACACAACTAGTTGCAGTATAAATGTTAATATGTTTATATCTTCAAATCATAACTGAATTCAACCTGAGGAAAAAAAATAATTAATTGATCACATATATAACATAAAAGATAAATTAATACAAAAACACAGTTATAATTTTTCAGAGTGCCATACCTGTTGCAACTTTGGTGTTTACATCAAAAACACCTGGACCTTTTTTGCTTGGTGTTGTAAAATGACGTTTTGAAAGTGGGATTTTCTTAACTCGAAATACATTGCTTACATTCTATGCAAAGTTATCCTCCTAACCACTCTTGGTAAAAATACCTAATGAATTTTCAAAATGAAGGGATTTAAAACAATTAGTACATGACTCGAGGCCTTGAATAATCAAATCAATTTCAACAATAAATCGACAAACATTTAGAGGTATTAGATTGTCTGGTAGTATATCAGTTCTGTCATATACAAGTTCAACGTCTTCGTCACCTCTCCCTCCGGCGATAGTTGATACAGAGTTTATAAAATTATCATTAATAGTATCAAAATAATCGTGCTCCTCTCTTATACCGGATGTCATATCTGATTTACTCTGATTTTCTTAAATGACTCAGAATTGCTTAAAGATTTGTTTGAAGAAAATTTGCACTTTGTAAATTTTAAAATTACCATTTCAAATCGTTGTAGTGTTGACAATTACATTTTATGGTTCATCGACACTGAAGAATTTCGAGTTTCCGGTAAAAAGTCGTTAATATTAAATGCGTTGGAAAAAGCTTTTTATAAAATAATGATTAAGTTTTTGATCAATCATTATTTAAACAAACTACTTCTTTATTAATATAAAACATATTTCCATAAATTAATCCCCAAATGATATTTCAACATATCTGACCATCTTCGGATCGTAGTTGAACGTTATATGCGCGGTGGTATTCAAATGACTTACCTTAAAATGTTTTTCTTTTAGTTTGACTCTCTCTACTCTTGATCTCAGTAGAGATTTTACACCTTCTACTGATCCCAACCATTATTCTTTGAGTCAATCTACCTTTTCGTGATTTTTCTAATTTCACTCTTACGGTTACAACCCCTTATACATGTTGTATTCTGTTAAAATTCAGCATTACCTTCATCTCTTGCTAAGGCGGTATTTTGAAATGCAATATTGAGGAGTGACATAATACTCTCAGCTGGATTAGCACAAGAGCTGCCAGGGGCAGTTCTACATGACACAAGAAATTTCAATCCGAGGCGTTTGAACAAGACAATCAATGAAAGTTTAACAGCATGGCAAAGTGTTCGATGATCGGGTCCACCATCTGTGTAGATTATAAGACATGGTTTTCTTTTTTTCTTATCCTCCAAAATATGTTGCAGCTCTACTATATGCCTGAATGGTAAACTATGTTCGAAAATGCTGTCTTTGATTGTAAAGGTCACACGGACACGATAAAATGAATCTGCTAAATCTTCTGGTATATCTACATCTAAAAGTACTGATGGTGTAAGTGAACCCTTGTTCTGGACATCGTGGTCTAAGCAAGATAAATTAAAATTCAAAGGAACAATTGATTTTTTTTGCCGCCCGACTCCGGAACTTGCACAAAGTCCAGGTTCTCCAAAATCAATTTTGGCCTTATCGTTTATACATATGATATTTCATTGACCTTTAAAATTTCATTTTCGTGTGATACTTACATCAAAAATGTGCATGCTTAAAAAGAAAAATAGTTCTCATTATTGAAATATTGATGTAGTTTAAATCAAAAATACATTCATTGAAGACGGAGACCAAAACAATATTTCTAAATTCACATTGTCATAAAAGTCCATTTATATATTATAAAAGAACAAACTGTTGTTTCAAAGTTCTTGTTAAAATGTTATATTAGAGACACACCATCAACCAACAATTCAAGTGTAAGAACTAAATGTCACTTTTGTCCTCATCCCCATCCATCTCCATTATCTTACAGTTTAAACTTTAAAGTTATATCTTTACAATCACTACAAGCGGAGCGCATTTTAGGCGGTTTTTTAGTACATCTAGTACATCTGCGTGTACCGCAACCGGATTTACATTCACACCTTATCACTTGCAATAAATTCTATGGAGCAGGAAGCGTTCTGATTGGACAGTGAGTTGTCCGAACATTGTTGTCGCACATTGCTCCTATTTCGGTGTTTCAGGGTTCTTTATCTATTGAATATGGATTTCTCTCCACAAGAAAGTAAAGAAATGTTGTTGTATCTTTGTTATCCCGTTCTGTTCTTGGAACGCATATTTCTTTGCGCTGTTCCCTAGTTTCATAATTAACACCATATTTGTTGCATTGCCTCGTTCGACTCGTTCATCTGGCTACACTGTGACAAGGTTAAATCCATAATCTTCTCTGAGAATTCGCCAGCACTCTACTTCTTGTTAGACCTCCAGTGGCTTTAATACATCTCAACCTACTCAATGACCAGATTCGATGACAAATAAAGGCAACAGTAGTATATCGATGTTCAAAACTCATAAAACGATAGAAAAAACCCAGATTCGGGTCACAAACCAAAACCGAGGGAAACGCATTAAATATATGAGGAGAATGACGACAATATTAAAATGTAACACACACAGAAACGAACTAAGCATTAGACAAAATCCGATAGGAATAACAAATATAACATCAAAACTAAATACATGAAAGCTGACCAGAACTAATAACATCACATGGAAGCTTGACACGAGAGCTCCATTAATGACAGGATTTGTACTTGGTAACTCATGCATTTGCTGCAGGTATACATACGTTGATTTGCGATATAGGTTAGATCCAGCAGCAGCAAAGTACGGTAACATCTCTTTAATGATTTTTTCCAGGTCCAGTTTCCATTTATTTCACCTTTAATAAATTTCCGCAGCAAGTCCATATATTGTCGCATATTTTTATAAATACCTCATTTTGATCAAGGGTGTCTACTGGAACATGTCGTTCGATGATTTCATCAAAAACTAAACTCAGATTATTTGAATCTAGGGGAAAAGTGTTTTTACTGTGATTTTCAGAGTCTTCAATGTCAGTTTCGCTTATCATGTCACCTGAAGTTTCTTCAAGAAATGAAACATGTTCTCCATTTTCAATGTCATTATATTTTAAAACAGCAGAAGATAAATGAACCTGTTAGCACATCAATAGTGCGGTTAAAGCATTATAAATGAGGTAATGACTGCTCTTGCAACTGTCTTTCCGGTTAACATATGCAAAACAGCGTTAGGTGCGTAGACAGTTGCAATGAGCTCAGCTAGTCCAGATCCGTGCATAATGTTACCAATTGATCCCAGGAAGCTCGTCTCGAGGTGAAAATCTCCTAATCTGAGAACTTTTGATTTCAAATCGCTTTCCTTTGGTTCATTATCGATAATTTTGAATGCTTTCCAGTAAAGCGGTTGATCAAATAAAGTCATTTGATTAGCTGTATTTAATTGCTTCATTACATACGAATTTCATGGTCAAAAATAAAGATACCAGGATTAAATTTTGTATTTACGCCAGACGTGCGTTTCGTCTACAAAAGACTCATTAGTGACGTTAGAATTAAAAAAAAAAACCCGTTAAAGGGCCAAAATAAAGTACAAAGTTGATGGGCATTGAGGACCAAAATTCCTAAAAGTATTGCCAAATACAGCTGAGGTAGAAAAGCCATAGTATTTCAAAAATTGAAAAGTTTTGTAAACAGTTAATTTATAAATTTGACCATATCAATGATATTTCATGTCAGTACAGAAATGGTGACTAATGGGCTGATAATACCCTCCGGGAATTAAAACTCTAACAGCAGTGGTATCGACCCAGTGATTGTAAATAAACTCATCATAGATACCAGGATTAAATTTTCGTATGTAAGCCAGACGTCTATTTTGAGGTAAGAAAAGAATAATTAGTTATCAAAAGTACCAGAATTATAATTTAGTATGCCAGACGCGCGTTTTATCTACACAAGACTCCTCAGTGAAGCTCATATCAAAATATTTATAAAGCCAAACAAGTACACAAATGAAGAATACAGTTCAGTTGGTTTCACACTTTAACTGTTTTCATTGATTCCATAGTTATGGATTTCATTTGTATCATTACAACCGCCACCATTGACCCTTGTCTTACTCATCTGTTCTGTCTTTTACACTTCGTCAAAAAAATTTGAATTTTATATTTTGCTGTCTTTTTTCTTTGAGAATAATAAAATGCGATGATGTTTTTTCTTATCATAAACTTAAAGAACGGAGTAAATTTTGAAAAGTTAAGTCCTAAAGATTTAGCAAATAAGATCGAAGATTTCCAAGTTCCAATTATATTGGTTTGTTGTGTGAAGACTAGAAATTTTATTTAAAAATCTAAAGAAAGAGACTTATTTAATGCAGATCTATCTTTTTCTTGTCTATCACGTTAAAGTTCAAATAAACTAATAATAAGGCCGTTAGTTTTCTCGTTTAAATTGTTTTACAATGTCATATCGGGGCCTTTTATAGCCGACTATGCGGTATGGGCTTTGCTAATTGTTGAAAGCCGTACAGTGACCTATAGTTGTATAATGTCTGTGTTATTTTGGTCTCTTGTGGACAGTTGTCTCATTGGCAATCATACCACATCTTCTTATTATCCATACGGCAAAAAATAGTATTAAAAGTGTCCAAACGTGAACAGCAGGCTTCGGATTTTTCTTTGCAATTTCCACTAAAACAAGAAACAATATTTTTGCTTGCTGAATGTGCTAAAGTTACCAAAAGTATATTCTGTACTATTTTTGTGAATGCGCTCTAACTTGCGCCTTACCCAAGATCGAATGCAAGTAGGTAATCTTTGCCGGAAAAAGTTTCTGTCATGACCAGGTGGTAGTTAAGAAGAAAATATTTTTTTATATACTTTTGAACAGTGCATCCTATGTACAAAACAATTATTGTAATGAATGGATTTGCCCTACTTTTTTCCAAATTCTCTCACAACTTTACTCAATTGAGCGCTCGTATATATAAAATTTAGTCCTGGTATCTATGATGAGTTTATATGCATCACTGGTCACAGATTTAACTTTGAAAATATTTAGATCATTAACTTCTTGCAAATCTGTAAGTTTTCCATCACTAGAAGAAATTGTATTATCTTTATTGTAAGTTTTCTTACAACTTTGAATGTCACTGTGACTACAATTATTTTTCTTACTGCATAGTTTGTTTGCGGTTGACATGGTAATAGGCAAATTAAGTCAAGTGTGTTTTTCAACAAGTGGGCAGAAGGACTGTGACCAGCTTCATACCCAACTTGGATCCTATTGTTATATGCTGTATCAGTCTCCACACCTACCTCATTGTCTTTACCAATACCGGTATTAAAGTCTTTTACAAATCTTTGATTTTTTATCATGGCCTCTTCATTTAGCTCTATCATTTTATCACATTGTTTATTTATGTTATTTGATTTGAGCTGTAAACTTGGTAACCTGATGTTAAGGCATGCTAGTGCAATATGTAGGTCCGATCCTTCCATTTCGTTTTTAATACTGCTAGTGTCATTGCTTCATTGAGGTAGCCAGCAGCTGGTCCTCTGCTCTTTGTGTTTTACCTTCTGTGTATACCTTATATGACGTTGTATCGAAATGGCATTTCTCACGATTCGCACGTAGAGAAATGCATAAACCCATGTGTTTTGAAATAGCAATATTCATACTAGATTTATTTCTGCACCGGTGTTTTATGCACTTTTTTTATATAAAATCCTTCAACTTTGTAAAATTGACTTAATATTTTCTGTATTGTCCTCTTGTTCTACAGTTTCCTCCTCCATGAAGCAATGACTTGACTAGGCCGGAGTTTTGTTGGCAATGCATTCTCTTCCCCATTATACTGTGTTTGTATATATGTATTATGTATATATAATGCAGTTGTATATATATTCATTATAGGTCGACATACTCTGGTTTACATATTGATGTTTTGCTTCAGTATCTGATATAAACTCCAACTTGTCATTCCACAGGTCGAGAACTCTAGATTTCCTGACGTCATAATAATTATATTCGCATAGTATTTTCCCAAACACAAAGCCAATGATGGCCTTGAAAAACTGACAAATCGACTCAATGAACTACAATGTACTACGAGTTTACTATCACTTGAAAACACGTGGAATTAGTGGAAAAAGTGAAAACTAATATAGTGTCTGGGATTCTCAAAATAAATGTTTTTGTTCTGAGAATATGTTTATAGAAATATATATAACGTAATCTTCAATTTGCATGCTCAGATTAAAAATCTATTGTTTACGGGCTTCACAATTCGACTTTCTTTTTTGCCTTGTAAAAGTAGTTGAACTTGTTTGTTCCATAGTTATGTATTGTACCTGTGCACTAATTTCACGGCGTGAAACATTGAAATTTCAGATGAAGTAACCACTGTCCAGTACATAAATGGTTTTTGGCTCTTTAAACATGTATAATGTCATTTAAAAACATTTCTGCCTCGAAAAACACGAAAACTTGCACAGCAACACGTCTATCTGTACAGGATGTGTATTTTTTTTTAGCAGGACCTGAACTAAAAGTAAGAACGTCATAATATTCAGTCTGTTAAAATAAGTGTTATAAAACTGGATAGGAATTGTGCTTGATAATCGAGTATTGAAGACATAATCTTTCAATCAGTTTTAATCACGTAGTAGTCCATCATGCATTGTTACTCATTGAGTGGATTTGTCAAAACCCCAGGTTAAAATAAATTGCGTCACACGTAAAAAATCAGTTACATGTGCGAGAACTTAACTATGCTAATTTATTCATTTCCATATAAGGTAGTGATCCCGACCTGTTCCAAGACATTGCGAAAGCCGCGTATTCATTCTGTACCTCCTTCCATATGACGTAACGGATAGAATATCAAGGGCGATGATGCCATAATTCATATAGATGTCGCGCATATCGCAGTCTATCGTGGTTTTGTTTATGTCGCGTATTGTGAATTTTCTTCGATTTCTGAAACAACCCCAGTCAAACTGCGTAATATGTTTATTGAAACCTTTTTTTAAGATAACTCTTCCCTTTCAGTAACATTTTACGTGCGTCATTGACATTAAAATACCCGAAAAAAGATTGGCCTACATATTTCACAGACTCCGTCCAAAAATATGGCGGGTAAAACCTGCCTCTAAAATTAAAATTTTCAGGTATGTCTCAGAGGTCAAATTGTTTTAAGATGATTAAGAGCCAGGACCATGTTGTAATTGTGGTCAGGAGGCTATCTCCAAACGCAATGTCCATCTTTTACATAAAAAAAATCAAGAAAATCCTGGTTTCTGTAATTTTATTAAAGAAAATTATAAAATTTCAGATCTTTCATGCATTTGCAGGAAATGTGAACAGAAGTTCAAACAAATTTTTGCTCGAACATCTGAGGACATCAAAGGTTCATCATTATAAAAAAAAAACCATGTACAATTGAATTTTTTTTATATCTAAACAGAGAATTATTTAGATTAAGAGTTTATTAAGAATTCTAGAAAATGGAAAGGTTTAGACCATGGGATATTACTTCAGTGTTGTCATTAGTTTTCTTCTTAAAAAAAGGCTTTCCATTGGCCACAAACTATTTTGTGATCATGTATGTATGGTTACACACCTGTGATCATGTTATGTATGTGTGGTTAAACCCGTGATTATGTATTTATTTGTCACAACACTGTGATTATGTATGTATGGTCACAACACTGTGATCATGTATGTATGGTTACACCACTGTGATCATGTTATGTATGTGTGGTTAAACCCCTGATCATGTATGCATGGTCACAACACTGTAATCATGTATGTTTGGTCACACCCTTGTGATCATGTATGTATGGTCACAACACTCAAGCACTTTGGTTTTCAAACTTGTTTATGTAATGGTCAATGTGCTGTTACCATTTCCCAGTTAGATAAAAACCGATAATTTCACATGTGAAATAAACGTGGTTATTTCACTCTCTGACGTCATACAACAATAGGCGTTGTCAAGACGTCGATAACGTCGGATCAAAACAAATTGTCAATGCGTAGGAAAAAGATATAGTTCCTTACATTTTCTACATTAAT
Source organism: Mytilus galloprovincialis (assembly GCF_965363235.1). NCBI lineage: Eukaryota > Metazoa > Mollusca > Bivalvia > Mytilida > Mytilidae > Mytilus > Mytilus galloprovincialis. The sequence continues at coordinate 40,967,185 of NC_134843.1, read as the reverse complement.
TTCACAAAAAAAGCCATTTACCAATGTAATAAAAAGAATAACTAATCGCCGTATTTGAATATCAAAAACTTGTGACCGAACGCCGCTATGGATTAAACTCGTGCTGCGCACTCGTTTCAACCATGCGTCGTTCGGTCACGCGTTGTCTTATTTTTGATATTCAAATACGGCGATTAGTTATACTATAAATATTGATACACCTTTTTAATTCTATTTTAATTTGAAGGGATATTTAAATTGTCTGTGTATGATGAAGTCTTTTACCATTTCACTTATCAAACCATTAAATGAGAAAAAATATCACATCATTCCTTGGAATTCCATAATGAAGGGCATTTTAAACAAATCCCAGTTTACAGTGTAGCCTTTGCAAAAATGTTTCCAAGAATGCATTCAGTTCAAAAGCCAAGATTTAACTGGGTCCCAAATGAGATGAGATTACATTACAGATCTGCACTTTAAACAACAAAGAAGAGCTACATGTACATAACAAGAATCACATACCAATATGTTCTTATAGCTACTAAACAAGAGTTAAATATCCCAGTTATTATACAGCATAATACCTATACCTTTGATTTTTAATATTATATGCTCTTTTATTCTGTTGAGAAGATACTCATCTGTTGTTATCAATAAAATGACATGTATTAATTTGATAATTTATTAATTTGATATATTCTATATGACTTTTACAGATATTGTACTACAAGTAACACATAAGTCTTATCCATGATTCAATTAATTGATTAATAATTATGTTTAGGATGTACTTAGGCAATCTGATGTAAAGTTACATAATATTTTTGAAAAATCCTATGCGAATCAAGTATGTAAAAAAAAAGTTCAATGGAGGAAAGGGTTAATGAAGATTGGTATCTCTTGAATATAAATAAACAACAAATTGTACCTAAAAATCTGTCTATACCATCACAGTGATCAGGATATATTTCTCTACACTGGTCCATTGTCTTGCTCTTTGTTATATTTAGCATACACTCTTCTAGTTTTTTCTTCTTTTTGGCAGTTTTTACTTTTGAGGTAGAATCTTTTAGTGAGGTGTCCAATGCCTCTTGCAAAAAGCTTGTTCGTTTCAAGTCTTTAATACCTTGCAACTCCTTAAACAACTGAAATATGAGTATATGTCATGAAATGTATGAAACTTACATTCAAATAATAGTTCAGTAATAATGAAAGTAAAATTCATTTACACATACTCATCTGAATTAAATTAATAACATTAATTTGATTCTATAAAACTGCAGGTGACACACGTTTTCTTATTCTTAATGTTTTATCATAAGTCATTTTGGGATTTCTTAAACATTCTGTATGGATCTGTTTTTTCTCATCGTTGAAGACCTCAAAGATAACATTTGAGGCTTAATACCCATTTAATCTTGATCGCAGGACGGTTCAAATGTAGTCTTTTCTTAATAATGAAATGTTTACTGTTACTGTTCTAAAGAAAATAAGTTCTAGTAAAAGATGTAAATTCGAAAGAGCAGGGCGATGGAGATTTTAAGAAGCCTTTTGTTTGGGAGTACTTAAAAAATGTGTGAGAGAAGTTTTATATTGACCAAAAAATCAATATTATGCTATGAATCAGCAAACAGGAAGTCTTTGTCATACACATTTTAAAAGTGCTCATTCATTGATCTCAATTTACCTTTTTAGAATCTAATCCATTCTAGGCAATATTTCAAAAAGCGTACACCAAAACATTGTGATTGGTTTAAAATGTGGTAAACAATAGAAATTCAACCAATGACTTAATTAAAATTATTTTCATTTTGGTGTACGAACAATGAGATTACCCATAGTCAGATTCTGAACAGTCAAATTTTAACTCATCACTGCCATTTGATTGATTTTAAACTGTTGGTGTATGAATTTAACCACAATTCAATTATTTGATTTTCTACAACGGTTTTCCTATTTTTATCTATACTTACAGCTTGAGGAATGCATTCTTTTGTTGGAACTTTTTAACAGTAGGTTGAATAGTTTGATGTCTTCTTGCCCATAACGGGCAACACTTACTACAGTTCCCACACTTTCTTTTGCAATTTCCTAAAATAAAACCAGTGTTGATTATAGTTTTGTTTCATCGGTTTACAATATGCTTTACCAAATTGTGATGATTCAAAATTGACACCAATACCTTTGCATGTACACTTTTAAAATGGTGGAAATTTATTTTAGCAATTATGTTCTTTAAGCAAAAGTAAGCTAATAAATTTACCTTCTGCAAAATTATCCCAGTATATCCATGTAAATAAATGTCAATCACAAGTGCAAGATTGTATTTGTTCTGTTTAATCATGTACCAATTTTATTTAGCCTCATAACATTTTTAAATCATAAGACATAGTAAAACCAGATATGAAAATGATCTTACCTTCATTTCTATTTCACCCAACATTTGAGCAACATCTGCTGACAAGTCTGTTGAATCTTTCATTTTTAATGCCTGGTAAACATTATCCTGAATATATAAATAAACACACTATTCAAAGCTTAACCAACTATTTTTAACTTATTATTATTACTTTCCATTACAATACATTTATTAAACCACATTCTCCCCATACCAAATATCATAAAGTGTTAAGAGATGTAACAATACTAGGACAACTGCATACCAAATATCTTTGACTTACCACTAGTGATAAACTAGACCTAATCACAAACTTATACATTGTCAATGCCACCGACTCTGGCAACAGCATACCTATGTCTCGCTTTCTGACACCGTCAAACGAGACAAAATGATAAAATCCTTAATTTACCTATTCAAAGTATATTTATCTTTATTAGGCAAACTGTATTTAGCAAATGCTATTACTGAGTATTTACAATTTAAATGTTTGTGTACATTATCGATAAAACTTTCATTTAAGAAAACAAAATTTAACTAAAAAAGAAAATGTTGCATATACAACAATTGACGGAATGGTAACATAAATGCTGTTCATATAACCATCATGAGTGACAACATAAGATTTTAAATTTTTTAAGGAGGCTCGCGGGTAAAAAAAATCTTCAAAAAATTAACCATTTGGTATTTCATTACAAATTTTATTTAGTACACTGTAAGTTATAACTTTATGATATGATACAAAAATTAATTAAACAAATCTATTCAGTTTGACACCAGATGACTTTTTAAATGTTTATATCATTGAAAAAACTTCAAATTACCTCCCTTTGATGCAAAACTGCCATTTCTTTGCATTCGAATGGAAATATCTTTTTTAACTCATCAGTGACCTATATTTTTTTATTATTGTTTTCAATAAACTGCACATGAACAAAACAATTGTAATATTTATTATAATAAGTGATTTCTGTTATTTAGTCTATTTTGTATTTCGAACATGTAAAAAAAAATATAAATTAAGCAATAAAATTTGAACTTTTTTTTTATAGATGGAAAGGTAACAGCAGAGAAAAGTGGACGACCATTAGGAAGTGTAGAGCCAAAAACATTGACTGCCCTAGCGTGGCTTCAGGATTTTGCAAACTCTTATGCCGGTTTTATGCCAGACAGTAAGCAGCTTCATCTACCTTGTTGTTTAACAAAATCTTCAGTTTACAGTACAATGGTCAGTGAATTGGAGGTACCAACTTCACAATGTATATCACTGTCTCATTTCCTTCTTGTATGGAGAACAGAACTACGCCATATTGCAATATCAAGAGTAAGTCATGAAGTTATAATTGGAACTGTATTTTATCCATAGAAATGTACAAATTCATTATAAAAAATTATTTCAAGATATATGCAAACACAAGCTTGTTATTTTAAAACAGAGTAGCGAACATAAGATGAAAATTAAAACTTTTTTGTTAAATTTAACTGACTTGGACCTTAATGTTCTTTTGAAAAAGGGGGATATGGATGATTTTTTATGATGATGGTCATTGGGAATTTGTTATGAAACCCGTCATATTAGTTTTTTCTTATTATAGATAAAGGAGTAGGTCCGGTAAGGATCGATTTTGGCCTCAAATTTCAGGTTCATCTGACGAAAGATTTTGACCACTTTTTAAACACTTAAGTGTCTATTTTATTTGAATTAATTAGTTTATGTGAAAGATTTTTACAGATTTAGTCATTAAAAACGATCCGATTCAAGCTCAAATATGAAAAATCTACCTAATATGCCGAAAAATGTCACTTTTCAGATGGTTTTTGGTAAAAATGAAAGTGGCCGCATCCGTGTTCATCCTCAACCTTTATATATGTTATGTATTATCATAAAATACAACTTACATTTCAATATTAAGGATGAACACGAATGCGGCCACTTTCGTTTTACACGAAAACCGTCTAAAATTTAACTGAAATGCTAGAATTATGGGGATTTCAGTAATTAAGCATGACTTACTGGTATAGTACCGGATATATGTGCATTGTATTGTCAAAAACAGCCCATGATATTTATGTAGCAGAAGCATTCTACTGTCCAATCAAAAACTAAAGGTTTACATTTAAACAATTTTGTAAAACTGCTATATTTTGGGGCCAAAAAGGGGTCTTACTGAACCTTCTCCTTTGTATCTCCAAATTCATGCAAATCATTTGATATTTTACTGATAATATTTTGCAGAGATCAAGATTTTCAGAATGTAATACTTGTGTTCTTCTGAAAAATGAAATAGAATATACAAGGAGGTACGGAAGCAGCTGATGCAGCAACGTGATACGCATCTTAAACAACAGAAGTAAGTTACTGTTCATTCTTTGAAATATCTTATCATAGGTACTCATAATTAAATTTATTAGGTATACAGATTTAAAGCACCAAATATTAAATACCCCCCCCCCCAAAAAAAAATAATTATAAATAATAATAAATAAATATATAATTAAATAGATAAATAAACAGAAACAAACATAAAAAAAGTGAATAGCTTCTTGATTCCTGCTAACCAATCTTTTCACATTAGTTCTCTAACTTCAGTTTGCATCAACCTAATCTTATGGAACTTATACACAAATGTTTTTTAACACAAAACACTGATCAAGTTTGAAATTTGGTAACAATTGGTTTCATCTGTTCTGAAGTTATGCCCATTTACACATGGAAAAAATATTAAAATTCTTGTTTCAGACCTGATTTTCTTCCGTTTTTTTAGCGGAATTCCGCTTTCCGCTCGACTTCTTTCCGATTTCTTGCTTTGAATTCCGTTTTTCTATTTATCACGGCAAAACCGGATATTTTTCCGCTCTTCTCCGAATCCGATAAAAATTATATAAAAAAACTTCCAAAAGCGGAAATAAGCTCATTTTTGATTGGCCATAGCTATGTTTTAATAAAAGGACGAACGTGATTGGTCGAGATTTCAAAGTCAAGATGAAAGATGGTTTCCCGTGTTGTACTTCAGAGGGACTCATACAATTTGGAAGTTGACAAAGGTGTCAAAAACTGTTGGAAATGGGATTGGGTTGAACGTTCGGTTTATGGCAACCCAGTAGGCCAGTTTATTAGGAAAATTAACTCAAGAGGAATTGCCAGATGTGAGTTATGTCAAAAAGACATCAATTACGCTGGAAGAGGCTGGAAAAGTTTGGAGCAACACTTAACCAAAAAACTTCACCTGGACAATTTGAAAATGAGAAAAACAAACCACAGCCTGTCTGGTACGTTGACATTTCTTTATTTATTTGTCTAAATGTTGTGTATCTATCTTTTAAGCAATGAGGTATGTTCTTTTAGGATAAGGAGAACTGTCCTACTCTCTTTGCTCTTCTTTCTTTGACCAAACTTTAAGGCCTGGGAAATTGGGGATAGGGGGTATAAATTCTTAATTTCTAGGGGCTACTATGCCCAAATTTTTTGTAGGTCTGGACTTAGTTTTCTGCAAATATTTCTTCAAATGATGTACAAGTCAAAGGGATGAACACCAACACACAGGTTGGGAACAATCCCTAAAGAGGGATATCCCTTAAATGTCCCAACCTGACAAAAGCAATCATTACCACTTAATCTACAATATAAAAACATTTTAATGCTGTAGTCAGACATTTTTTCAAAATGCATCTCAAGTCTCTTTTAACTAGATTGGCTTGTTGTTGTAATACTTAACTTGTTTTATTTTTAGGTGCATTTGGAGCAAAATTAGATACTCACCAAGGTATATATGGATTACATCCAATGTTCAAGTCATCTGCAGAACTAAAACAACCTGCACCAGCTTCACTTACATCATTTCAGGATAGGGTAACAAATATGGAATCTATGGTAGTGGCATTTACTTCCGAAAACTCTCTATCTTTTTCCCTTGTGCCAAAAATGCTTGAATTAGCAAAAACTTTATCTGATGATAAAAAGGCTTTGGACTCCATCACTATGAACAGAACCACTGCTTCATATAAGACCCGTTTTGGCGTTGGAAAAACTTTTGAAGAAGATCTTATAAGATGTTTGAAGACAAGTTGCTTTTCCTTGAATATGGATGAAAGCACAAGTTCTAACTATCAAAAGGTGCTAACTATACTTGCTAGTTACTTCTGTAAAATCTCAAACAAAGTAGTGGTCAGGCATTTATCTTCCCTGACATGTGTTACTGTAAACAGTGAAGCTCTGTATACAAAAGTTGTGGATGTATTTGAAAAAAATGACATACCATGGAAAAATGGTATTTATTTCTTAATTAAAAGTCCAAGTATTGGGTTCATTCTTAAACTGATGCTTTATCATGTTTGTAAATTATTGAATTTTTTTTCAGCATTTAATTTTGACCCACTTAGATGCTTAGAATTTTAAATGGAGAGGAAAAAAAATAAACAATGTAAATTTTGTACATTTTTCATTTCTTAAAGAGAAAACAATCTGAAAATTCAACTGACTGACAACACAAAAAATCACATGCATAACAACACATATTGGGAATGACAAAGAGTCAATATATGTAAGCTCAATTTAACTATTGCCATTGCCTTGTTATTAATACTAAGACATATATTAATTAAAAGTATCATTTACAGTGTCTTCTGAAGAAAAATCTGACAAAAGATGGTCTTGAAAGAAAGAAGAGAATTGTTGGAAAAGTATTTTACGAGAGAAGTTATACAAAAATGATAATGGGCCTGTATTCCTCAGTATTGCCTCTTTTGAAGCAGTTTGTCTTAACCTTTGAAATGAAAGAGCCAATGATTCATGAGCTGCATGAGCAATTAGTAAGTGCAAATGCAAAAAACAATGTCCCATATATACAGCAAAAAAAAAAACACCAAAAAATATGAAGCTCAGCATGGTCTTCAACATTGACATACTTTTAAATTAATAATTTTACTTTTACAGATTTCTGACTTGGATGGAGAGTTGTCTCATTCACACTCATACCACACATATCTCAAAATACCACATCTTAGATATTCCTGACTATATATAACTATTTGTTGTTAATATATTTCTTGATGAACACAAATTTCCCAGTGTAGCATACAGAGACAAATTTGTTATATTTTAATATGATAATAATTCTTTACAGGTCAAGTTATTTAGAGAGTTTCTTGCTTGTTATGTGAAACCTGAAATTTTGAAGTCAGCAACAACATCAGCAAAATTAAGGGGATTAGACATTTCAACAACAGCAAACTTCTTGAAAGCAGATAAAATGTTCATTGGGGTAAAATCATCACAAGTAATACAGAAGAATCAAAAAGATGTGGCAGTAAAAACATTTTTGCATAATGTAAGTTTTTTTTATATGAAATAGAAAGGATATAGGGTATTCATCAAAAAGAGAACATCACAATAAAATAAAGCATTGCAAAAATGCCGTCACAAAGGGGTCCCTTTTGTGGCCTTCAACAGTGAGCAAGAGCCCATACCACACAACAAGCACTAAATATACCCTAGATAAATCTCAATCATTAAATTAAAGTCGCCCGAAGTCTCAGAACAAAGTATCCAATATCAAAAACTAATAACCAATAACAATGAGTTGACAAGTGTAAATTTCAAACATAACAAGCTACAAGAACATTTCAAATTTGATAATGATCTCAGTTTGTCAAAGAAAAACATACAAAAAAATTAATCGACTAACATGATTGACCATTAACATATACATCAAGAAATCATAATTTTGCATTTTTTAAATTAAATCACATGTGTATATGGAAATATTAGGTTATAGAAGGAATTATATACAAAATAACAAGTGCAGTAATGTAAGTTTTGGTTGTTCAATTTATTTGAGCAATTGTTATATTTTTTTTATACAATATTTTTCAGGTTCAAGATGCCTATAAAAATTGTGGACTCACCCTTCAGAATAAGCTTCCAATTACAAATGTTTTCTTGAAAGCAGTTTCAGCTATTCACCCAGATGCAAAAGGCCATACCTGTACATTGATTTACTTACAAAAATTGCCAAGTCTTGCGACAAATGTGCTTGAAGAAGATGAAATAGAAAACTATGATTTGGAAATAAGAAAATTTCAGACAGATGAATCAATTGTGGAGTTGGAAGATGATGAAAGAATTGATGTATGGTGGGGCAAAGATGGTATTGTAAAGAAGTATCCACTTCTTTCAAAAATGGCTCAATCACTGCTTAGTTGGATAAACTTTGCATTGAGGGGTTGTTCCCAACCTGTAAAATGGCTGTGTTTTCATCTCAAAATTTACTCTGAATACAGACAAACCTTTGCATCTGGAAAAGTTGTAAGGCATAGCAGAGATTGTTATAATATTAGCTATTATTAGTCTTAGAGTGCTAAATTTTAAGATAAAGAATATATAGAAAAACACATTAAAAAAAAAGAATAAAGAATAATGGGATATATATTAAAATATAATGATTAGAGAATAATGTGTAAAAAGTACAAAGAATGAAGATTAAAGAAAAATGACCTACAAAATTAGAGAATAGAAATAATGGACCCCATACAGGCCCTAATATCATGCTCTCAGTTTTTAATTTTCTAAAACATAAAATGAATTTGCATTTTGTTTATCTTGGATATGCTATACTATGAAACTCAGAGTAAATTTTGAGATGAAAACCCAGAAACACAACCTTAGCCTAAAGGTGACTGCAGGGTCAATATGAACCTTAGTCAACTATAAAGAGTGTGAAATACTACATGTCAGCTATAAATCTTCAAAGTTAAATCCTCACTGCATCTTTGTCATATCAAAAAATAAGGAGATGTGGTACTGTCACGGCCATGAACCATGTACCATACGCCGAATATCTATGAAAAATTATAGTACGCACAAGAGCCTGTAGAGGTCTTAAAGAAAAACAAACAGCCAGGCTGTTTACAGTTTTTATATTTATTTTTCTTACACAAAGAGTCGTAATGCTCATAGTTGATAAAGAATATGTATTCTTATACATAAATATTGTTGTAGTTATAGAAATTCTTAGTAACATCGGTTTTGTTACAAACGTTATAACGTTTAGAGATGTGTATTGTAATTTTATACACATCTATGACATTGTCATTCTTTGGAATGTGACGTAAACAAACACTGTCTAGAACAAGGTAGATAATCTGGATGCAATAATCGTCGTTCTCGGCGTACATAAGTCTTACCAGCTTAAATGAATAGTCCATAGAACACACATAATCCTAGGAATAACTTCATAACAATTTTAATAGAAGGTGACAGCTGAATATACAAATAGACGGTCCAGAGTTGATAACAAACTGACGGTGTTCCAATCGAAATCTAGACGGCACAATATTCATGGCTGTTTCATGCGGCTGATCACTTAGAAAACTCGTATCATAATAAACGAGACATGCTTAAATTCCTCTCCATGTCTAGAATATAATTATACAAATTTCCCGAATATGTTAATACGGAATAGATATTTTCAAAAGTCTGTTCAGGTAGGAAACGGAAGTATGACGTTTCCCGTAGAAATCAGTTTCTGATTGGCTGATTGGTTGTTGGGGTAACCATAGGGGACCTCGTGAGAAGCACGAGGATATTGCACGTAAGTATTATTATAAAACATCATGCACAGACTGTGTTAGGCAGTCTGGCTTGAAGACTCAAGGCGGAAGCTAAAAAATAAAAAGAACTGCTAGGCGGAAGGCAAGAGCAGTTTTAATTATTTGTCTAAAAGAGAAACAAGGAAAGGTTTCTATAGACGGAATATTTCTGCAAGAGAAATTAATTTAATATACAAAGAGGGTGTCTTTTACTTACACTTAGTTACGTAATAAATTGTGAACGGTGCTCGTACATAAAAATTAAGGTTCAGAAGTACAAAAGTTGAATTTAAATATAAATTCAGCTAAAAGCAAATAAAGTATTATTTAAGGAAAAATATATGTATATTTATTTCCTATAGAAAATTCCTGAATATAAAGGAATTTAGTTACTTGTCCGAATTAAGGCAACAGTATAAATTATTATCGTACAAATAAATAACGTATCGAGTTAGATAGATACTTTATAAATTGTATAGAGTTATAATATAGAATATTACTACGTCATAGCAACCGTCAGTTAAAGAAAGAAGGCTGTCCGTTATTTCCATATCTATATAAAGGTTCCGAGTATTTTTCCGCAGAAAAATACATTGTGCAAGAGGATCAGGCAGCTACCCAGAAATATACTGACAATAATAAAACATTTTTTATTCATAATATATTATAAATATTTCATATACGTAATTAATAAATTATATATTGTATATCCAACTTTCTCATTCATATTCACCAAAAGCCAGAGACTCAACGATCCCTTATAGATAACATAATGTTGTGGCTATATTAATGGTTCTTCTTGTATTTAGTAGTCTTGTCTGGATAGTACAGTCCTTTCTTGTATATTGGTGTAACTTTGACCGGTAAAACTATAAACAGTCAAAGTCCCACTATTATACGAATCGTTTTATCACACGGTTTAAGGTACACAAGAACTAAGCATAGCCCTACGGCGTTACATTGGTGGCAGCGGTGGGACAGATATATCTTTGAGTAAAGCTTTTAGCTCTGGTGGTGCATTTTATACTAAGAATGGATGAAAGTTCGGACATAGTTACGTTGGTCCTAGCACAAGTATGGTAGAGGAACAAGATACAGAACGGCATAATATTGTTGATACAGAATATAATTTAAAAGACAAACAGGAACAGAGAGATGATTTATTAGAATTATTCAAGGGACAATTGAATGAGTTTAACCATTCACTGGTCAGAGGCTTTGATGTAATGTCAAATCAGATGCAAAATTTAATAGGAATAATGTCAAGGAAGACTGACGATTCTCAAGACATGTCTAGAAGACAAATGGCTGACCCAATAAATAGAGTAGAAGAAAATTCTAATGTAGAAAACAGACAAGAAAAAAATATTGCACACAGTACGCCTTACCAAATACGCGATGTTAATAGCAATAATTGGAGAGACTCAATGCAGGAAAAGTCAAAAATGAAACCACAGAATTATGACGGCAAGGAGGATTTAGAAGAATATTTAACACAGTTTGAGTTAATTTCTGAACTTAATAACTGGGGTTATAAATCAAAGTCGCTTTATCTAGCCGGTAATCTTACGGGAGACGCAAGAGGACTTATAAACGAGTTAAATGAACATGACCGAAGAGATTTCGATGCAATCGTGAATGCATTGAAAAACCGATTTGGCTCCAATCATAAAGCTGAAGTATTTAGAAGCGAGTTGCAAACTCGTGTAAAAGGTCGCAATGAGAGTATACCCGAGTTGGCCCAGTCTATAAAGAAGCTAACTAGAAAGCCTATCCTAGTGCTAATTTGGATGTCACAGAGACACTGGCATTAGATTATTTTATAGATGCCATACCATTTAAGGAAATTAGAATAAGGCTTAGGGAAGTCAGTCCAAAAACGGTGGCAGAGGCAGAAAATATTGCTGTACGATTAGACGCTGTACACATGACAGACAGAAGTAGAAATTGTAATGTCAAAGCTATAGGAGTAGAGACAGAGACAAACGATTTAAGTAAAAAAATAGACGAGGTAATAAAGAAAATAGACAGAGTATCTAATGAAGTTGAAACATTAAAATCAAAAGAGACAAGATCTCAAGAATTTAATGGAAACAATAGGAATTATGATGTAGAACCAAGAGCGCAAGGTTCATGGTCCAAGTTTAACAAAGGTAACAATTTTAATAGAAACGGAGGAACAAATAATCAATATACCCCAAGAGGCCAAGCCAATGGTTCAAATAGATACGACCAGAAACAAAACAGCAACCAGGGAAACTGGCAAAGGTCGACTTTAGGGGACAAAGATCGACAAACAGTGCAGTTCCCCCAACGAAGATTTTAAGAAATTGTTGTGATAAAGACGAAGGATATTTTGTAGCACCTAAGATTATGAGTAATTATGTGCCTATGCTAATAGACACAGGCGCAAATATTACAATTCTTAGTAAGCAAATTTTTGATGATTGGAATCCTTCATGTAAACCTGAAATAGAACCTGTAAAAATGAAAAGTCACCGTTTCATGGGAAAGTAAAATTAAATATACAAATTGGTAGATGTTCATACGAACATGAATTTTTATTAGCAGAAATAAAAGATAACGGTATATAAGGGATGGATTTTCTAACTAAGAATAAATGTGATTTGATGTTAGGTAAAGGTTATATGATGCTATATAAAGAAAGAATACCATGTTTTTCTAATTATGGAAATACACAGAATACGTGTTGTAGAATTAGTTTGAATAACAATGTGATTATTCCCCCGGAATCCGAGATGATGGTGTCGGGGAAAACAATAGACGGAATACCAATGAATTTGTCAGGAATTGTGGAACCTGATAAAAATTTTACAGAAAAGACTGGGATATTAATAGCGAAGGCAGCTGTTAATCTGAACAATGGTCTGATACCTATGAGATTAATAAATGTTAGTGAAAAGCCTTACAAACTGTATGAAAATACCGTTATAGCAAACTTTGAAGTCATAGACAAGATCGAAATACCAAGTAGAAATGTTCGAACTTCAAAAACTCAAAAAGTATTGGAAGGTGTTGATCAACTACCGGAATTATTAAAGAATTTATACGACGAAAGTAGTAAAGAATTGTCAAATGAACAGCAAGTAAAGCTTCGAGACTTGTTGATAAAACATAACAATGTATTTTCCAAGACATCACAGGATATAGGAAATACCAGCATTGTTGAACACACGATAGATACAGGAGACGCAAAGCCTATAAAGCTGAGGCCATACCGCATTCCTTTGTCAAAGAAGCTTGATGCGGAAGAAGAAATCCGAAAAATGGCTGAGCTAGGGATAATTGAACCATCTAGTAGTGCTTGGTGTGCGCCAATAGTAATGGTTACCAAGAAGGATGGTAGTATTCGCTTCTGTTGCGACTTCAGGAAAATTAACCACGTGACAATTAAAGATTGTCAACCATTGCCAAGAATAGACGATTCGTTAGCAGCTCTGAGTGGTTGTCGATGGCTGAGTACCTGTGATTTAAAAAGTGGTTACTGGCAAGTAAGTGTTGCAAAAGAAGATAAACATAAGACCGCATTCGCAATAGAGGGTGGTGGTTTTTGGCAGTTTAAAGTGATGCCGTTTGGATTATGCAATAGTGGGGCTACGTTCGAGAGATTAATGGAGAAAGTATTGGCAGGGTTGTCTTGGAAGATATGTTTACTATATTTAGACGACATTATTATCTTTAGCAAGACATTTGATGAACATATGGACCATATTGACCAAGTATTTAACAGATTGGGAGAAGCAAACTTAAAGTTGAGTCCAAAGAAGTGTCATCTTCTCAGAAAAAAGTAACTTTTCTAGGACATACAGTTAGCGAAAATGGAATCGCGACAGACGAAGAAAAGATAAAGGCAGTAAAAGACTGGCCTATTCCGAAAAACGTGAAGCAGGTTAGAAGTTTTGTAGGACTCTGTTCGTATTATAGGAAATTTGTACCTAAGTTTGCGTCTATAGCTAAACCGCTACATAAATTGACGGAATAAAATACGAAATTTATATGGGATGAAATATGTCAAATGTCCTTTGATACTTTAAAACAAGTTTTAATCAGTTCTCCAGTTTTAGCTTTTCCCAGAGAAGAAGGACTTTTTATTATTGACGCTGACGCTAGTCAGTACGGAATGGGATATGTCCTATCACAAATACAAGATGGGGTTGAAAAAGTCATTTCTTATTTTAGTAAGACGTTTCTAAACCGGAGAGACGATACTGTGTCACGAGAAAAGAGCTGTTTGCAATGGTAGCTTCCATTAAGAATTTTCACCATTATCTGTATGGCAGACATTTTCTAGTACGCACTGACCACGGAGCTCTTACATGGCTCATGAACTTTAAGAATCCGGAAGGTCAAATGGCACGGTGGCTAGAGGTACTAGGCACCTACGATTTTGAGATACAGCATAGAGCAGGAAGAATACACTCAAATGCTGATGCATTAAGCAGACGTCCGTGTCTGGCAACTAGTTGTAAATATTGTAACAGAATAGAGAGTAAATCTAAGTCTGTGGATCTTACAAATACTGCGAAAGACCATGCAGTCAGAATTTTAAAGAAAGAATCTATAACAAAAGTATCTTTAGAAAAAGTTACGTCAAATCAAGCTGAAACAGAATTACAAGATTTGTCCTTTGACAACGGAGTAATTCAGCAGAACCGGGTAAAAGAAAAAGAATGGTCCTCGCTTAGCGAAGGAAAAGGAATATTTCAGGTTGTCTCCCTTGAGAAACCAATATATCAAGAAAGTGTCGATCCATTTAACAATGGGTTAGCTACAGATGCATGTCCAATAAAACGAGTGGTCCATAATAAAGATACAACAAGTAAATTAAAAATCAAACGTAACATGCACATTGACATTCCCGTGAATGTAATAACAAGAAACATGACTAAGAACAGGACAGAAGAAGAGCTCAAGGGTGAAATTACACCCGAAAAGCTGATACAATCACAAAAAGAGGATTCAGATATCAAGGTCATCAGTGACTATAAAAATATCAACGTAAAACCAGGATGGCAAGACATTTCAAGACATGGAAATAAAGTGAAGTCATATTGGAATCAACGGGATTCTTTAGAGTTCAGAAATGGTATTTTATGCAGAAAATATGAAAATATTCCAGGAGACGAGGTAACATGGCAAATAGTACTGCCAAAAGCGCTTAAAAAGGTTGTTATGGAACAGCTTCATAACAATATCACAAGTGGTCATCTTGGGATAAAGAAAACACTAGCAAGAGTAACAAACAGATTTTATTGGTATGGGTTAAGGTCCGACGTGGAGCACTGGTGTAAGACTTGTGACATTTGCGCAAGTAAAAAGGCACCACAACGAAAGGCCAAAGCTCCTATGAAACAATATAATGTAGGCGCACCACTAGAGAGGGTGGCTATTGACATAATGGGACCCTTACCGCAAACCAAGAAGGCCAACAAATACATAATGGTCATAGGTGATTACTTTACAAAGTGGACCCAGGTGATAGCAATTAAGAAAATAGATGCCATAACAGTCACGCGTAAACTTATTGATCACTTCATAAGTGTTGTAGGAGTACCATTACAAATACACTCAGACCAGGGCTCATGTTTTGAATCTGAAGTTTTTCAACAGATGTGTAAAATAATAGGTATTGAGAAGACGAGAACCACATCTATGCATCCATCGTCAAATGGTATGATAGAAAAGGCCAACAAAACAATACAAAATATGCTATCTGCATTTGTATCGTCACACCAGAAAGACTGGGACGAATATTTACAACCGCTTATGATGGCATATAGATCCGCAGAACATGCAACAACAGGGGTATCACCATGCAAGATGATGTTTGGCAGGGAGGTTACCATGCCCCTGGACTTATTAATAGGTAGACCTAAAGAAGAGAACAATGATGGCATAAATTACTCTACTTACGCAAAAAGATTACAAGAAAAAGTAGAGAGCATACACAGCTTTGCTAGACGACGGATTTATAAATCAAGTGATTTAATGAAAAAATGTCATGACAGAAATGTCAATCACATTTCTTATGAGGTAGGTGACGCCGTGTGGTTGTATGAACCTAGACGCAAAGTAGGTTTTTGTCCAAAGTTATATAGACCATGGAATGGTCCGTTTATTATAACAAAGAAATTGAATGATGTAATATACAGGATTCAAAAAGGGCCAAAGAACAAGCCAAAAGTTATACACCATAATCGCTTAAAAAGGTATAACGGAAAGGAGAAACCAACATGATTTAAAATTACATCAACGCTATATTTATGTTATTCCTAAAAGACAAACAAAATGTCTTTTTGTTAGCGCAAAACACAGTTAGTTATCATATTTATGTTGTGGTTCACTATTGTACATAGTTATTATATATATATAGATATATATATTTAGATTATTTTTTGTGTTAACGTATGATACAAATTATTCCTAATAGTTTTTAAATACGTGGTATGTGGAGTACTTATAGAGATATATTTATAGTATGAAAATCGGGTAAATTCCGAAACATTGTAAGCACATTGTAAGTCGAGAAATTTTAAGATAAATTTCTAACAAAATTCTTTTACGATCTATTTATAGTAATACTCATATAGCCCAAAAATCAAAAGTTATTGGTGGTAATTTATTAAAAGTATAACGAAAACAGAAGGACGACAAACGTAAAATGCAAATCCGTATTTTTGGGGTTATTTTGTACCCTTGTTGTGGCCTCAATTCCTCTTTCATCAATATCACTCATGATCAGCTACGTGACGAGGGCAAGTTCAAGGTAATTTACCGAGATGTGACGTCATACTTAGCGTGATCATAACGTGAAGTCAGTGCTGATTTGACGTCCATACTGTTAAGATGAGCGCCTAAAAAAAAACAAATGCTGGTCTGCAAGATTTGTGTTGACAGGGACTTTGCATTCCGTTGGCAGATAGAGAAACACATTATGGAGTTGCATAGCCCGTACGGGTTCAAATGTACGGTATGCAAGAAGATATTTGAGAAAAGAACACCAAAACATGGAGCTTGTGAGGCGGGTGATGCAAACCAGATTTTGATAAACAAGCAAACTGGAGAAACGGGATTGAAGATTAGAGACGAGTACAACAAATTCAAGGAAGAACACGTCCAACAGAACATTACAGTGGAAACCAGGCAGGGAAAGACTCCACCAAAAAGAAAGATCCGTCCATTTGGGTCCACAAGTAGGGCTCTCCTATTAGGAATACTGAGCGCAGAGGACATAGTAGATCCCCAATCAGAAGAAGGCGGGAGGAACCTGTCCATTCAGTGAAGTCGGTGGTAACAAGGTTAGTCAGTCCGGCCCATACAAATCAGACCAGTAACGACACCAGAATAGTACTCAGCCAGTCTTCCGGAGCCGATGCTAATTCAGGACCGCCCGCAAAAGCTAGAGCTAGGTCCGATTCCAGCTCGTCAAGCTCTTCAAGCAGCAGCTCGTCCGAGGACTCCGTATTATCCATTCACGCTGAGGCAGGGGGCGTTTCCCCTCCAGCTAGTACAAGATCTGGCCCGTCAGACCAGATCTTGTCAGACATGGTAAAGGAAGCCGTAAAGAGAGTCCGACGATCACAGGATAATAGGGTCATTTTAAATGTAGGCGGGACGAAATTCGAAACTGTCTAAGGAGACCCTATCCGTCGTGCCAGGGTCGTTGTTTTGGGCCCTATGCCAGGAAACTCTCCCGGAGAGTCCGCTTTTCCTGGATAGGGACCCTATACATATAAAAATGATTCTGAACTATCTAAGAAACAAGGAGGAATTTTCTAGATGTATCCTCCCAAAGATAGAAGATATCTGGAGGAAATATTGTTAGAAGCCAGGTACTACCAGTTAGAAGAGCTAAAAAAGCAGGTAGTCCAAAGGATTGAACAATTATAAAAAAAAAATTTAAATTTAGATACAAACAATCATATTGGAGAAAATAAATATATGAATGTAGATAATTAATGCTATATAACTACATAAAAATTGTAAAGAAAAAGATTACTGAGTATTTGTCTTTTATATATTCAAACTAGAGTCTAAACCATAGTAAAAATAGAATTCCAATGAATCCCTCACCATGATAGTCGCATGTCACTTCAACTATGGTAAACTAACATATCTAATGTACGACCATTTGGGGGCCAAATGCCAAAGGTTGACGGGTGTTCTTAAATCCTGCTGACTGCCAAATAAATTGATCACAAGAGAGGGGGTGGACCCATTTAGGGACGTCGGAATCAGGTGTTTTTAAGCTCGGGTTTAAGGATTGATCCTTTCCGTTTTAGGATCCGGGAATTCTTTTTTCGAATTTCGGGATGTCGGGATGTAAATTTCTTTTAATTCTGTATCTCAGGATTTCATGTTTTTATTCCCGGGATTTCATGATCAGGACCCCTCCGAACCCCCCCCCTCCACAAGATGTAACAAAATGGATCTTTATATTAATTTAATACCAAACAGAAAACAATAGACTTGCCACAAAGACAGTATACCACAAACATGGGGTGCAAATATCCCATGCCATATCCAGTTTCAACAATTAATGTCTCTTCAGTGATGATAGGGATCAAAACGGAATTTGGAAGGCCATATATACATGTATATATATATATATAGTGAATGTTTAAAAAAATATTTGGTACATTGTACCTATAAATCATTAAAGCAGTGCATTATGTACCCTGCATGAGATCTTTAAAACATATAATGTATCAGATATCAGATTGCTGGTTCCTACATGTATGATTGCCATACTTATCCAGTCACATTACTCACATTATTTAAAATCTCGCAATAAATTATACTTGCTATATTTACAGTACATATTGAAAACCTTAAGCTTGCATTCAATATATATAAAGTTCTCTTTTCTTTAGGATGGGTAAAAGATACTGTTGCGTTCCGGGATGTAGCAACACCTCTGACAGTGTAGATTGTAATGGCAACAAAATTATTTTGCATCGTTTCCCAATGTCAGAAAAGAAAGCACACATCAAAAGACTATGGATTCAAAGATTGAACAATGTAAGAGCAAATTTGGTAGTGAAAGACCATACTAGAGTGTGCAGTGCTCATTTTGAAGGGGCATTCACAGATGAGTCAATACCAACCATATTCCCTAGCAAGCCAAAAAAAACCAGGAAACTCCCCGCGGACCATTGATTAGGAAATTAGGCAATAATAATGAGTTGAATGATGCTGAAGAAAATGAAAACCCAGTTGGACTTGAACCATACAGCAAATTCAGATCAGTGTCAACGCAAACTGATGGTGTAGTTTTAAACCATGCTGAGACTAACACAGAAAACATGTCTACTGAGACAGTAGAGGTTCAAACAGAGAGTTCCTTCTCTTCTGTTTCAGTAGAGCATGTAGAGGTACAGGCATACCTACCAAGAATATCTATTGAAAACATTCAAAATGATGATGCAAAAGTTCGATTTTATACTGGGTTTGTCGGCTTTCAAGTCTTTTGGATGTTTTTTAACACACTTGTCAAGCATGGTGCTGATAATTTAAATTATTGGGAAGGAGAGGCACGATCAATGGGACAAAAAACTTACCATGAACCAGGTGTTTGTAAACCAGGAAAGAAAAGATTTTTAAGGCCAATAGATGAATTTTTAATGACTTGCATGAGATTAAGATTAGCACTCAGACATGAACATCTTGCAGACATTTTTCGTGTCTCTGAATCTACAGTATCCAGAATAATGAACACATGGATAAATTTTTTATATAATCATTGATTGACACTAATAGCATGGCCAACACGTGAACAAATTATGTGTAATTTGCCAAAACTTTTTACAGGACATCCTGATACGAGAATTGTTGTTGACTGCACAGAATTTTATATTGACAAACCAACTTCTTTGAAAGCTCAGTGGTTAACTTGGTCTGAGTATAAACATTCAAACACTTTTAAAGTATTGATTGGTGTTGCACCAAATGGAATGGTGACATTTGTGTCTAGACTATGGGGTGGAAATGTGTCAGATCGACATATTTCTCAACATGACGGATTTTTACCGAAGTTATCACCTGGAGATGTTGTCATGGCAGACAAAGGTTTCACAATAGAGGATTTGTTACCAGCTGATATTGGTTTAAATGTGCCACCTAGAGTATCGACAAAGTGTCAAATGTCCTCCAAAGACTTTTTCAAAACTACAAATATTGCATCCGCAAGGATAGTTGTTGAAATGAAAATGGAACAAATTAAGAACTTTAACATTTTGAATTCTGGCATTCCATTAACTGAAGCCCATTTATCAGAACAAATTGTACTAATATGCACTGCTTTGACCAATTTGTTACCTCCACTTCTGAAGTGAAAATATTGAAAGAGATATAGTAAAGCCCATTGTTTTTTGTTGGTACACTGTAATTTTCTGTAAACATTTGTAGCTCATGAGCATTTTTTTTTAAATTTTAGTTGTTAAACATTATCAGAACATGACAAAAATTCCTCTTTCACATTTATTAAATACAGAACAGAACAGAACATATTTTATTTCCAATTAAGGGCCCACAAGGGGCATACAGAGCATACATGAATAAGGACAAAGAATATTGATTTGCATAGATCTATACATAGATACAAACAATTTTTTTACATACAGTTACAATACAATTACTAACTCATATTCACTTTAATAAATTTACCAACAGCATTAAGGACCTGATTGTCTTCACAGTTTAATAAATAAATAAATTTATGCTGATTATCAAGTATAGAAAAAATTGGAATTCTTTGGCAAACAAAGTCAAAGAGAGCATCTCTATCTGATTTAAAATTTTCACAGTTAGTTAAAAAATGGATTTCATCCTCAACACAGCCAGAGGAGCACTTTTTGCAAATTCTTTCATTTCGTGGAATATTTGAAAAACGACCAAGTTCAATCTGAAGCTTATGAGCAGAAATACGTAATTTGCATATAGATCTTCTAAAATCAAAGTTCTTAATTAAAGAAAGATAATTTTCATAACCAAAATTCTTCTTAAATTTCACATAATTAAACAGTTTTCCATCAGAAGCTTTATTTTGGCTAGCATACCAATTGCTAATATATTTAGTGTGAATTAATTTGCTAGATATGTTCAAAAATTTATATTGTCCGAAATGTTTTACTTCTTGTTTAATTTCAAAAACTTCTAATACTTTTTTAACAAATGAGAACCAAGAAGTTATGTTAGATTTGTGAAGCTCTTGGCTGCATTTATAAGAATCTTTCAATAGATTGAATTCAGTTGTAAGATTTTCAAATCTATACCAGTATTTTACAATTGACTTTACAATATCATAATGTAAGGGGAAACGCCCCAGTTCTGATAATACAGCAAAATTGACACTCCTTTTGTGTACACCAAGTATAAATTTAGAAAATTTAAGATGGAGATTCTCACTCTTACATGACTTAAGATTTTTAAAAATATTTTCAAGATTAAATAAGGAAGACTAATTTATTACAAGAGACATTATAACCTCCCCATACCACATATAACAGAATGGGTTTCAGGGTATGATCAAAAATATGAACACAAGATTTTATTCCAGGAGACAAATATGCATGTGATGATGTATAGAATTATCAACAATTCAAATTATCATGCTTAAAGATTTTCACTGTTTTGATAAGAGAAAATTATTTAGTCTTTAATTTTATTCTGTTTCTCAAAAATTATTGACAATATGAAAGTTTCACAAGGTGGTGGTTTTTTTTTGTGTACAGAAAATGAGTTTTACTATTAAATTGCTGTTTTCGTTTATATTTGAGATGAAACTTTGTTATATCCATGTATATCATGTAAAATGATGTATATTTGCTATTTATTCATGTTAAAAGTTCATCACATCAAGTTTTGCCTCGTTTTTTTACTGGTTTTGCTTAATTATTGAAGGCTGTACAATGACCTAGCCTATAGTTATAAACTTCTAAGTCATTTGAAGTCTGGTGAAGATATAAAAAAAGATTTTTATAGTTTGTTCTTATGTTGTACTGTCATACCACTGTCCCAGGTTAGGGGGAGGGTTGGTATCCCGCTAACATGTTCAACCACGCCACATTATGTATGTAAAAAAATGTATGTGCCTGTCCCAAGTCAGGAGCCTATAATTCAGTGGTTGTTGTTTGTCATTTCGGGACTTTTATAGCTGACTATGCAGTATGGGCTTTGCTCATTGTTGAAGGCCGTATGGTGACCTATAGTTGTTCATTTCTGTGTCATTTTGGTCTCTTGTGGAGAGTTGTCTCATTGGCACTCATACCACATCTTCTTTTTTTATATGATGAAGAAAATAGAATGTCATAAATAACATGAATAAGTCGTGAAGGTTCAATCAAACAATTTAAAGTAAAAATCTGACTTGGGTTTTAAATTCTAATAAAGAGACTTTCCTCTCCTTACTCTTCTTGTAAAAAGTTCTGGAACAATTCCACTTACATAGAAGTTCTTTAACTTAGGTAACATTTCATCCCAAAGAGTTTGCGAAAAGTTTATTCTTTGAACATTTATTCCTTTCTTTGTCCACACAACAAAATCTGCCCAATCCAGTTCATACAGTGCTAGCTGACCTTGTACTTGATACATATAATTGTGATTTTCATCAAGTACTAGGTCAGAGTCTATCTCTGTACAAAAGATTTTTTTTGTCCTTGCCACATTCAATGGGAAGCATATTTCTCCAAGGTTTGTCATTAACATCAGAGCCATAAGGACACTTCACCTCAACATGCCAGTTCCACACCTAGAACATACCACTAGACCATCAGTACTTGCACCAAGATAGGGATAGGTGGGATTTACTAACAGTCCACATGATTTGATACGGACATCATCACAAGTTTTCAAGTGTGACCTTGCAACAGCTTCATTTTTGCGTCATATTGAAGACTTTTCACTGCATCTGGTATTGTAATGTACCCACACAATTTTTTCACCAAATTATCAGGCTCAAGTTTTTTACGCTTGACAACATCCCCCATTACTGAAGCTGTAATTAATACACTTCTGGCCTCCTTCCAATTTACATTAAAATGCTGACCCATTGTAGCTTTCTCTAAATTCTCACAAATCTTGGAAGTGACCGTCAAGCTATTAACAAACGCTTCAAATACATTTAAACATTCTGCTGATTTGATAATAGCATTATCCATATAACTAAAATTGGTTTGAAATAAATCTAAAAATGTATCAATGTTTGCATGTTCCGGTCGCAAAGTCTGACAAAGTACACACTCGGGGTATACATCCTTAAGTCCATCTAATATATCATGCAAGAATAAATTGCCTTCTTCTCTACAAGGTCCAGCTTGATATACTCCAGGGTATGGTTTTATTTTTTCAGCTTTTTGTTCTTTTTCAGTTTTAACAAATTTAGTGTCACACACTCGTTTTGGACTTGGTTTTCTTTGTAGTGGCCTAGGTCTATCCCATCCACATGCATTAGATGTACATGCATCTTTTGTCTTAACAAGTGTGTATAGAAGTGCACCTACGTGTGCACATAGCCCTGCTCCCCCTGCTTTACAGTTACAAAAAGCACTAACAATTAGGCCAGTGACTTTGATGGTACTTATATTCAGTGAATAGTACTTTGCAGTTTTTCCAGTGTCTCCAACTTGTACAATTTGTCTCATAGAAGGCATACATTTACTCCTAAAATAATTATGTTCTGATCCTTGATTAATAGCATTATATTCAATGTCTCTTATGAATCCTTCGTTATACAATTGTTTGCCTTTTTCAGTTGCCTTTCAAAATTGGTACTCTCCCCAGTTGTGGGATTTTTGTGGTACATGAAATAGCTGTCAACATCTTTAATGGATATTTCTGGAATATCAGTAAAGTCTAGTGGTTTCCATGGATTTGAAACTAAATCAATTGAAATAACTGGAAAACTTTCTTCTTCTGAAAAGTCTGAGTCCACATTTGACATTGCCCTATATACACGTTTGACTAATGTATCCTTTAGACCTGATTTCTTTAAATTTCGCTTTTCCAACCAATCCTTTAATTCCAGAACTTTCCATTTTAACAGTTCTGCCAATGACAGCTGTTCTTCTTGACATTCTGACTCTGAATCTGATGACATAACTCTGAAAAAAGAAAGTATTAAACTCTTATTGCTCACTAGAAATTTTCAAATTTTTGAAAGCATAATATTTTTCTGCGATTTTGTGTCGTTTCAAATAATTTAAAATATCAAGATTTTACACAGTATAATTAAAATAACTAGATATTATTGAGATGGGAGCCATCTCTGTGGGTCCCGCTGATAATAATGTGTGGTAAAAAATGTGTATCTTTATCATTGGACA
The DNA here is from genome assembly GCF_965363235.1 of Mytilus galloprovincialis. Taxonomy (NCBI): domain Eukaryota; kingdom Metazoa; phylum Mollusca; class Bivalvia; order Mytilida; family Mytilidae; genus Mytilus; species Mytilus galloprovincialis. The sequence continues at coordinate 40,942,876 of NC_134843.1, read as the reverse complement.
TGGGGTTGTCAACTGAAACCGTAGTTTATGACCTTGACCTTTGACCAAGGAAACTGTAAAAAAATTATGACACACCCTCTGGTGTTGGTTTATATACATGTCAAGTATAAACTTTGAAATCATAACGGTTCTCTAGATATAGAGCAGACAAGATCTTTACCATAGGACATGGGGTTGTCAACTAAAACCAAAGTTTTTGACCTTGACCTTTGACCTAGGAAGTTGTACATAATTATGACACACCCTCTGGTGTTGGTTAATATATACATGTCAAGTATAAACTTTGAAATCATAACGGTTCTCTAGATATAGAGCGGACAAAATTTGTTACGGACGGACAGACAGCCAGACTGATCACTATAGGGCGTCCGCCATTCGGTGGGGCCCTAATTATCATAACAGCCTTAACGGTTAACTTTTGAGACTACAAGTCTGAAGCTCAATTTTTTGAAAATTTTAGTTGTACAGAAGAATTTTACAAGCCTGAAAGCATTTTTACAAGCCTGGGCAAAGTCATTAAGATTCACAACTCATTACTAAACTTTGTGTCTTTTTTCTTGTGAATGTAACAGCCTTGACAATAAACCTCTGAATATACAGTCAACTTTATGAAAATTTTATAAAGATTCCATTGGCCTGTTCAAATGAGTTTTACAGGCCTGTAGTTACATTTTTGTAAGTTTAAATCAACCCTATGAGGTGAACCCTTATTCAATTGCAGCTTTTTCTTGTCAGGAGTGCGAGTTCAGTAGTTGTCATTGGTTGATAGTTGTCACATTTCATATGGTAATTTGTTTTGTTGTTAATTTTTCTAAATTGAATTGTTTCAGAACTTTACTGTCAGGGCTTTTTATAAGTGACAAGAGAGTATGGGTTTTGTCAATATATGTTGAAGGCTGTACGGTTGCCTATAATTGCTTAAATCCACTTCATTTGAACTTTTGCGGATTGTTGCCGCATTGACATTGATCATGTTGATTACACATCTCTTTATTTTTATACGTGTAGATATCAATAAAATAACCATTAACTAACTCGAAATGTAAATTTTATTTGTACAAGGCTTACAAACAGGTAGAAAACAAGGCTTTGACAAACATTTATATCCTGTTATGACCCGAATATGCATGCGAGAACGTTTGAATTCACGAAATTTTCACTTTTTTTAAAGACTTTGTACATGTTGAATATTAACATGTTTATCAGGGGATTAATCATGTCTCATGCACATGAGTTAATCCATAATATTATAAAGGTTTAGGAGGATCTGGATCCTCATAAATGGTTTCTATCCTCCTTAATGGGTATTAAACATGTTATACCCAACACATTTTCATTGATAAAAATATAAGCTTTGGATTTAAAGATATTTTCTGTTGTGGTGCACGCATTCGGGGAAGGGACTTGATTTTGCCTAAAGACAACATAACTGAACATGCTGAATATGATCATCAGGAACAAAGTTAACAGCTGGCCCAAGAACATAGTTATTTCGTAGTGCGTTTCTTTTAAACAAATGCAATTAAAAAATGTACATGTATATCTAAATAAAAGACAAATTCATCAGTTCTAACTAATTGTATGGAAAATTTTAGGTTAAGGGGCCTGGGGTCTTGAATTCTTATGAATGGTTCAAACTTACTATATATAGTCATGCTACATTTTGTAGTTAATAACCTTTCTGTCTAGACCAAAACACTGCAACAATCATAACTTTACTTTAAAATGTATGACCCAAATTTGATTAGCATTGAATTTCACCCCTAGTACGTACAGTATTTAACCGTTTTATATACATTTTGTACATGTACATGTAGCTACTTGCTATATATTTGAGGCATACAAAATGAAGAAATAAAAAAATGAAACTAAAACACTGTCCACGATAGGGACTTTTAGTGGACCAGGAAAATTAAAGAACGATAACAGTGTTCTTGGACCAGCCTTCAAAAAGTAGGATTTGTATTTAAAAGTTCTAATTTGTACTACATGTATGGTCTTAAATGGGGAAAACTTTGCCATGTAAATGAATATTTGCATTATGACAGGTATTATGAAGATATACAATTTTTTTAACACTAAAAAGTCGGTAATCTGATAGTTATGTTATATGTACCCAATTTTGGATATAATATATTCAATAAATTTATATATAGTATTTATCATTTTATGAGCATTTTAAAGCTTTTTTTATGTTTTTGGAATAAAATCTGATGATTTTGAGGCACAGATGTTCAAAATGTGGATTTCAAACAAACAAACACGGATATATGTGTAAGAATTTGTCTTTAAATCGTGTTGGTTGAAGAAAAACAACATCTTGTGAAGTCTTGTTTTCACATGTATTGATTCCAATTTCGTGCTATTTACGCTTTATTATCACATTTATGACAAGAATCATACTCATAAATCTTAACCTTACCATAAATTAACGTAACTAGTTGAATAGAATTAATACATGGTCGCTCTCCTTTCTGTTATACTATGATGAATGGCTTGTTGTGAATTTTCCTGCGTAAAGTGGTTGAACGTCCCGGAAGTGGAAATCTGTAAATTCTAATGGTCGGAACGTAAACGGAATAAAAACCGGAACGGCTATTGCGGAACTCAGCCATTGACTGCATAATACAATGAAACTTATATTCCAAAGTTTAGCACTATTCAACAGCATACTGAATTGCTCAAAGCAAAAAAAAAAACATTTTAAGTTCATTAGACCACATTCATTCTGTGTCAGAAACCTATGCTGTGTCAACTATTTAATCACAATCCAAATTCAGAGCTGTATCCAGTTTGAATGTTGTGTCTTTACTAGCCCCAACTGTTCAGGGTTAGACATCTGCGGTCGTATAAAGCTGCCCGTCAATTAATAAAAGTTAGCCATGAATATTATTTGCAGACAAAGCAACAAAACACAGACTTTCCTATCAAATTACTATAGTATTAATGAATGGGTGTTTTTATAATGGGCCTGTTATATGTCCAAGGTCTGTAATAATAGTCCAGGAAATCTGCAATGGCCCGAGGCAACGCCCAGGGCTATTACAGACATCCGAGGCCATTATTACTGACCGAGGACATATAACAGGGCCATTATAAAAACACCCATTTCTTAATACATTTATTAACCAACTGAACAAAAGTGTATGTGTTGCTGCTAACTTGATGTACTGTCTTACTCTTTTAATGACAGTTTAGTTTGAACAAAATAATTTGCACTTCACCATTATAAAGCTTTAAATATACCAAATATCCAAGATATTAAGTTGAAAGAGATATGTGTTAAAAAACAGGATGAACAGTGATCCCTTGATATGGTTCTTTAATGTTGGTTGCTGGTTACAAAATTAAATAAAATACAAAAAGGTATTATACTCTTTACAACTTAGTTTTATTAACTTTATTAAAAACCCTAACAGGGCTTAATACAAACAAACTGGGCATTAATACAGGGCCATTACACAAAAATCAGGGCCATTACAGAAAAAACAGGGCCATTACAGAAAAACAGGGCCATTAGAGAAAAAAACAGGGCCATTACAGAAAATATGTAGTTATTAATGAACAGTCACTTTTGGCAATAATGCACTTTTGGTTGGTTAATAAATATAATTATCTCCACTTGATTTTCAAATGACCTTTTTATACAATTTTAAATCTGTTCTAAGACACTTTAACTTTTTAAAATTCACATTTTTTAGGGTTTCTGTTTTATATTGAATGATAGGTGTGAAATTAATTTCAACTAGATGTTTTTCCAACATTTACAAGAAAAAGACTCCAGACCTACTTCGTATGTTATATATACATGGCTCATTTTGAATTCTTCATAAAAAAAATTTCAATTTTAGGTTTTCCATTTGATTAAATCACAATAGTTGTAAAACCATGGATTCACTAATGAATGGATTTCAAAACTGCTATAACCCCAAACCAACCAGTATCAAAACGTGCCAAGTATACAACTATTCAGAATGGATTACTCCCTACCTTGCACCAATGAGTGGGCATTCCAGACACCATGTGTATAAGTTTAAACTAGAAAATGGCAAAACAAAAATGGACAACTACAAAGGTAATACATTGTTAATATATTATTCACTAGATCCTGGAATATATACTTCGATCTTTTTCCCTCAGGCTCACCAGATATTTAACAGTTATAAAGTCAGTATCCAGAACAAAAGTCCTTTATTTTATATATACAAGGCATTGAAAAATTTTGTGACTTGTTTTGTGTCACACATAAATTCAATTCATATTTGAAACAATTTGGTGTTCTTTCTTGGCTCAATTACTATTTATCAATTTTAAATTTAATTTCCAAGATGAATTTCTGTGGTGGAAACTGTCAATTGGTTATACATGAAATAAATTAAAAAAATTAGATGTGGTCTATAAATAATGACCACTAAAATAAATAAAGTTCACAATTTAAAATGTTTCTTTGTCATTCATTAGGCTCGAAAGCCTTTTACTGTAAACTAATAGAAGTATGAAATATCTTTCACTGGTATTATATTTGTCAGCTTAAAATAATTGATGATTACTTTTCATGTTTTAATCTTAATTATAGGCTTGGAGAGAATGTGAGGGCAGTGATATATATCCCCTATTAAGGCTGCCCACTTATTACAACCTAATTTCCAAGATTCGTAAAAAGTGGAAAGCTCAATCTTGGGAGCAAGGAAATTTATAGATAAAGAAGATATGCTATGGTGGGAGAGATTTTTCCAGGAAAAACATAATGAAGGTAAGGCCTGATAATTCAGAGTTATTATTATTTATGCACAAACTATTTGTAGACCTGCAGTTTATGACTGTTGTCTTTTATTTAGAATTTCCTTTTCCTTATATTTTCCTTTATTTGAGTAAAACAGAGCTGAAAGAAATTCTAACTTGCTTTCAAGGATGTTTGCTATTTGAATGTATAAGTTCATGGTAAATTTTCATATCTAATAAAAAAATATTAAAAATGATAGGTCAACAGGCATTTTCTCATGCTACAGGTTGTGACAAAATGACACATTTTGTATTGCTTATACAGGAAAAAAACATAAGCTAAACTAAATAACAGAATTGTAAAATAAAATATGAGAATAAAATGCTCTGAGAATATTTAAAAAAAGGCAGGGTAACCAGGTGTTTTTCCAGCTAAAATAATAGCAAAATTCCAGGAAGATTCCTTTAGAAAATGCAATATTTTAGAGTTACCTTCCCTTAAAATGTAAATTCAAAAACAATCAAAATAGAGCAAAAGATAATCTTTACATGTAAAGATATGAATATTTATGAATTATAATCCTATAAATGAGTTCTTTTAAATGCTTATTCACATTCATCAGCTGTATTCCTGCATCAAAATTTTTGAAAATCTGGAACTTATATTCTTGGTTTTTTTTAAATCGAAGAATGAGAAGGACACCCATACCTTAAGTAGTAATTGTATGCCTAATTGTGGTACATCAAATTTAAACTAGTTATGTGAAATTTATTTCAAATATTTAATGTTTGCAGAACTGGAATGTGAAAATGATGACTCGAGTTTTAAACTATTTGAATTGGCCCGATTTGTGGCGCAAAGACCACTTCCTGATATAACAACATTTTCAGTGCCAGAGATAGTAGTACACAGAGATGTCATGCCACCTGTAAGTTGAACTCTTCATAAGTTCCTAAACATTGCTATAGTTGCAATGAATGAAGATTACATATGAAATATATGAATATCATGACACTTTATTTTACTTTGCTGGTACACGAACTTGAAATAAATATATACAAAAGGAGAGTTTTGATAAGGCCCTTAAATAGCTCTCTTTTTTACACTTAATTTCAAATTTGGATTTATTGACCACTATCACAATGAATAATAGCTAAAATAGTGACAAGGTACAAACGACGCCTTTTTGTTGAAAATTGAAGTTCTTGTGTTCTGCTGATGACGTCATAAACAGTACTCATTTTTATTGTCCATGAAAAATCAATAAAAATTAGTAAATTTTATCGTTTTTTGGACAAGAAACCTAAAGCACATATGTAGACAAAATTGATTTTTGAAAAAAGTTTGTAATGACATTTTACATGTTAAACCTTGAATATCTAGTTTCTTGACACCTGCACTCTATGTTTACTGGTCCTTAATTTGGTTAAAATCTGGACAATTTTGTAACTCGCATTACTATAAGACGTGGTACGGTACTTATCCATCCCAAATTAATGTATTTAGTTTAAATGTTTAATGTTATATTTGCAATTCTCATCGGATTTTGTCAAATGTGTTCACGTCTTTTCTATTATATTTATGTGTTATGGTAAAGAAAATTAATCACCGCCTTCATTTATCAGATTTGATTTCGTTCAAAGTAATCAGTACGATATTTTACGTTTGAAGTTAGATTCATAACAAACCTGACATAGTTTTATAATATAGTTAATTGCTACCTCAGTTTTATATTAATAAGAATTAAAATGTGCTTTGTTATTAAATACAATATCAGTATTTAGTTCAAATATATAATCTTAAATTAATCCTAATTCTATCTTATTCATTCTTATGTGACGTCATTTTTCATTTTTTGATGCTCTGTTTTACTAATTCAAATGACGTCATTTTTTCGTCATTTTTCAGTTTCAAATAGGACGTCACTTGGCGTAGAGGTTTAAACGTATTCGGATGTGTATACTTTTGTGTTTCAAAAGTCTGGTTATGTAAATGTATTTCAGTTGTTTCCTGTAATTAGTTAATACTTCAGCTTTATCATGTACATCTTTTGAATATTCATTTTATTAAATTTACTGTTTGCAAAAGTATAAATTACTCTAAATTATAGGGATTTTCTGGTAACTTAACAGAAAACCCTTGCCGTTTTTGGCACAACCTTTTTGATCTTTTGGTCCTCGATGCTGTTCAACTTTGTACTCGTTTCGGCTTTCAAACTTTTGTATCTGTGCGTCACACATAGGTCTTGTGTGGACAAAATACACTTCTGGCGTATTAAAATTTTGAACTTGTTGCCTTTTGTTGGCTGTTGTTCGTGTGATTCTTTGTCAATTGTGTTCTCCAATTTATTTATATTGTAGTCCTGTGTTGTCATTTTGATGTTATATTTCACATGGCCATCAAAGTGCGAGGTTTGGCATGCCACAAAACCAGGTTCAACCCACCATTTTTTCCTTTAAAAATGCCCTGTACCAAGTCAGGAATATGGTCATTGTTATATTATAGTTCGTTTCTGTGTGTATTACATTATAACGTTGTGTCGTTTGTTTTCTCTTATTTTTGAGTGTAAATTCACATTGCGATAAGACGTGTCACGGTACTTGTCTATCCCAAATTCATGTATTTGGTTTTGATGTTATATATATATGTTATATTTGTTATTCTCGTGGGATTTTGTCTATGTGTGTTACATTTTAGTGTTATGTCGTTGTTCTCTTATATTTAATGCGTTTCCCTCGGTTTTAGTTTGTTATCCCGATTTTGTTTTTTGTCCATGGATTTATGAGTTTTGAACAGCGGTATACTACTGTTGCCTTTATTTGTCAAATTTCCTCAAAATCACTTACTTTTGACCTATTTAGGATGAAAAAATCATCGTTTTCGAATAAAACTTTGACACAAATAGTTCTATTTAACTTTCTCACATGTCTTTATGACAACTTAAACATTTTTTACCTCTTACCATTGAACTTAAAATCAGGGTCAAATCTGTATACATCATGCATTATACCATTCTTTTTGATTATTTGGTAAATACATGTACAGTAGATTTTGACAATAGATATTCATTAAATAATAAAACATATCAAGTACATGGAATCAAACAAATATTACAAATATTCATATGTTTTATTATCTTATAATAAATGTATCAACCATGCACTTCAACTGGTTGCTCATCTTTTTTTAGGTTATCCTTGGGAAGAAAACAAAGCCTGCCAAGTCTCAACCAATCATAATGGAGGAAGGTCTCAATGCAGATGATTTTGTTTTAACAAATGTGGAAAAGTACAGCGATGAGTGGCCACAAATTGGAAAAGTAATTTCAATTTGTGGTCACAATATACATATACTATGGTATAAGGGCAGTAAGTCTACAAGCTTGTCTCCATGCACAGTGCCTATTTCAGGACAAAGAGGAAAGAGGGAGTCTTTCACTGAAACAGTAACAAGAGACCAAATTTGGAAAAGTGGTTTTAAATTAACCAACAATGGACACTTACCAAAATCTGTCAAGGATGCCATTGACAGATATTGAATAAAATATTTATTTAACAGATAGAATGCACTTTAATATTTTAAAAAAAGTTAATGAATAGCAGCTAATTATATAAAAGAGCCTAGAAGTTATTAAAGAGACCAACCATAATTTGCAATCATAAATAAATGATGATTATATGAATAAAAGGTGATGTGGGAAAGGAGTCAATAAGACAGCAACATCTGTTATGAAAAAAACTTATCATTTACCACAAACACTTCATAGCAGCTGTACTATTAAAAGACACTTAGTATTTATGGTAAGCACATTGAAAATAAAGTAGCCAACCATAGAAGGTGATTTAAATTCCTGTATTTGTTTTACTTGTGTACAATATGAAATTTTCACCCATCCAAAGTGGTAAATTCAATTTTTCATTCATTGGGTCCCCAGTATACTTTTTATAGAACTGCCCTTTCACACTATAAGTTAAATAGTTAATCTGATGCAGGTGAACTGAATTAAAATGTGGTAAGATTGCTAATTAGACAAATCTCCCCAGACAACAGATGTCATAGAATTTAAAAACTATAGGTCATCCTTCAACAATGAGCAAAAACAAACTTAATCAATTCCAGAAAGAAGGTATATGCTTGCTTGCTGTTCTATCTGTAATTACAAAAAAAGTCAGGAGTGTAGTCAGGTCAAACTGTAACAAACAAAAAATGGTGCTAATGTATTAAGTATCTCGGTTTTGAAAATGCGCTTAAAGTAACAGACTCAATATATCACTTATAGTTGGGTCACATATCTGTCAGAATATTTTTATTATCCACTGAAATTTAATCTTCAGAAATTTATTGAGACTGATAAAATCAGTCTACCTCCATAACACTGACACATTTCTTCATCCTCATTTAGAATTTGTAGTTGAAAAAGCTAACTGCATATATGTAAACATTTAAATGAAAAAGATGACAATCAAAATGAACAGTAATAAAATCAATTTTTATCTTAAAGGATAACCTCTGTATTGGCTTCTATAGTAGGTGACATAGTTTAATAAATTTACATCTGGCTCATTTACTGACGTCTCAATGGAATCTATGGTCTTCTAATTGGAGCAGTATGCTATAGTTTAAAGTTTTCAGTGATGGATTATTAATTTACATATCTTAAGGTTCTATTATCACCTTCATTTTATTGTACTACCAATCTGGATCTACAAAAAATGCAATCATTGTTCAAAGTATTATTTTTGATAATGTTGAATGAAGTGTTACCATTCCAGAATGGTCGATGTAGTGTTACCATTCCAGAATGGTCGATGTAGTGTTACCATTCCAGAATGGTCGATGTAGTGTTACCATTCCAGAATGGTCAATGTAGTGTTACCATTCCAGAATGGTCGATGTAGTGTTACCATTCCAGAATGGTCAATGTAGTGTCACAGTGTTGTGACCATACATACATGATCACGGGTTTAACCACACATACATAACGTGATCACAGTGGTGTGACCATACATACATGATCACAGGTGTGTAACCATACATACATGATCACAAAATAGTTTGTGGCCAATGGAAAGCTTTTTTTTAAAGAAGAAAACTAATGACAATGCTACAGTAACATCCCATGATCCCATAATCTAAACCTTTCCATTTCTAGAATTTTTAATAAACTCTTAATCTAAAAAAATCGCTGTTTCTAATGAAAAGGCTTCTTGTTTTTGAGGCGCGTTTTTGGCGTATTAAATTTTAAACCTGATGCTTTTTGTTATTCATTACTCATGTGTTTCTTTGTCTAATACGTTTTCCTATTTATTTGTATTGTAGTCCTGTGATATTATGTTGTCATTTCTATGTTATATTTAACATTGCCATTAAAGTGCGAGGTTTGGCATGCCACAAAACCAGGTTCAACCCACCGTTTTTTTCCTTTAAAAATGTCCTGTACCAAGTCAGGAATATGGCCATTGTTAAATTATAGTTCGTTTCTGTGTGTGTTACTATATAACGTTGCGTCGTTTGTTTTCTCTTATTTTTGAGTGTAAATTGACATTGCAATAAGACGTGTCACGGTACTTGTCTATCCCAAATTCATGTATTTGATTTTGATGTTATAATTGTTATTCTCGTGGGATTTTTTCTGATGCTTGGTCCGTTTCTGTGTGTGTTAGTTACATGGTAGTGTTGTGTCGTTGTTCTCTTATATTTATGCATTTCCCTCAGTTTTAGTTTGTTACCCCGATTTCGTTTTTTGTCCATGGATTTATGAGTTTGAACAGCGGTATACTACTGTTGCCTTTATTTACATCAGTTTTCAAAATGTGACAAGACCACTACTGTTGACCCAGGTATATTTCAAAAAGTATTTGATATTTATCTTGAACATTTACAAGTATCACTTTGTCCCATCCACTACAACACTCTTAGTAATTGGACAAGGGAACAGGTCTGTGTAGTGTGTGTAAAGATTTCCAGAACTAAAAGATTTATCTGTATTTCAGAAAAAAGGTATTGCTGTTCCTACTGTAACAACAGTTTTAACCTGTTTTGTAGATTTGGAGCAAGAGAAGAGGCAAAATTTCAGACTCCTCTATATCTAAATGATTGTTTGAATAAATTAACATGTATAAACCCTGTGAATGTATGTGCTGACAACATATATACTGTCACCTTACATCATATTATTTGATTTGTTGTCCAATCATTTCTTGATGAAAAACCATTCTTATAACCTGTTCAAAAGAGGGACGAAAGATACCAAAGGGACAGTCAAACTCATAAATCTAAAACAAACTGACAACTCCATGGCTAAAAATGAAAAAGACAAACAGAAAAACAATAGTACACACGACACAACATAGAAAACTAAAGAATAAACAACACGAACCCCACCAAAAACTAGGGGTGATCTCAGGTGCTCCGGAAGGGTAAGCAGATCCTGCTCCACATGTGGCACCCGTCGTGTTGCTTATGTGATTACAAATCCGGTAAATAGTCTAATTCGGTATTTATTCAAAGTACGGTATTTATTAGATTTGAAATGTAATTCCAAATTGTTGGGTTCATTTATTATTACTGAATTTATTTATTTTATTTATAATGCTTGTAGATACTATTTTTGGGTATTTGCGCATATGTAACGTTGCGCTCATGAACATTATAATATTTCCCGTTTTTAAGTTTTATGACGTTTCGCTTTTGACGTACGTAAAAAGTAAAAACACAAAAATACTGAACTCCGAGGAAAATTAAAAAAGGAAAGTCCAAACACATCAAACGAATGGATAACAACTGTCATATTTCTGACGTTGTCTAGTTTTTATTCATTGCAAGTTATTTGATATTCGGAGACGCATCATTATTTTATAGAGAGATCATAATCGGTAAGAGATAATTTATGTACATTTTTAAGAACAATATTTATTTAAAGAAGAAATATTAAGAATTGTAAAAGTATTTATAAATTAATATTTATTCTAATTAACTTTTGAATTTTACAAGTTACTAATATGAAGAGTGAAAGAAAGTGAATCATTGTTTGATGAGTATTATGGTTTTAGTGTTTTAAGTTATATTTTTACTTTTAAATTAATACGATGTATGTTAATGTGTATTTGTATTTTATTGTAGAGAATCGGTTGTTATATATAGTATATGAAGCCAAAATTACATATAATTTTGAAGAATAAAGATACTTATATAGACCGCATACTCGACTTATCGCCTTATTTGATGTCTTTGACGTTACAATTCTCGATTACTCCAAAAAGATGGATAGTGAAGAAGCGGAGCGAGCGTATGAAGAATCCCGGAAGAAAAGAACAGTTAATTTGTCTCAGCTTACTAAGTTATACAATGAATTGGAAACAAAGATGATTTCACGTGATAATGTGAAAACTGTGAAAATATTATTCACAAAATTGTGTGACCGCTATGAACACTTTAAAGCTGCACATTTGGAATGTTTGGATTTTTGTACAAACTCTGATATAATTGAGACATTAGAAATAAACTTTGACAGCTCACAGAAAAACTTTTTAGAATTCCGTGAAAGATATAATGAGTGGATACGCGAACCCGAAAAGGCAAAAGAGGAAGAAGACAAGAATAGCCGTATTACGTCTGTGTCTCGGACTTCATCGTCAACACAGTATAGGCTGAAGCTAGCGAGGGCTAACCGCTTAAAGGCCGAGGTTCAAAGAAAATGACAGAAAAGCAAGAACTAGAACGCGCTCGTCGAGAAATAGAAATGAAAGAACAGATGTTAGAAAGAAAAAGTCAGCTAGAAGAAGCACATTTAGAAGAATCTGTGTGGCAAGAAGAAGATATCGAGGTAACATTTAAGAACTATCAGAATATAAACGTGCCGTTAAACACAGAAAATAATACACTTAATAATAATGAACATGTTACAACCAAGCGTACAGAAAATGCCGTTTCAAGGATAGAGTGCACCACTGCCGGAAGTTTACAGTCAAATAGCAGCATCGATACTGCATTCCAAAGATTAGCATCAACACTACAAGAAGGATTCAATCTACCCAAGCCTGAACTTTTGACTTTTGATGGAAAACCCAGAGATTACTGCAAATTCATGAAGAACTTCGAAACGAATGTTGAATGTAGAGTTACAGATGATCAGTTAAGGTTAAGTTATTTAATTCAGTATTGTAAAGGTGAGGCTAAATCTTCGATAGAAGATTGTGTGTTGTTAGAGAAAAAGGGTTATGAACGTGCTAGGTCTATTTTACACTCACATTATGGCAGGTCACACATGATAGTTAGGTCATATATAGAAAATCTTGTATATGGTGCTCCGATAAAGGCGTCAGACTTTGAGTCACTTTCAAAATTAGCTCTTCAAATGCAAAAGTGTGAGATAACTTTATCACAATTAGGATATGTTTCTAATATAGATAATACTGATAATCTTAGAATGATTGTAAAGCGTTTACCTATGCATTTAAGGGTAACATGGGTTGATATTGCTCATTCCATAACTGAAAATGGTAGAGAACCTAGATTTTCTGATTTAGCAAATTTTATTGATAAAAAGTCTCGTCTAGCTTCGTCAATGTTTGGTCTAGATCTCGTAAGAGAAAACTCAAATACATATAGAAAAGATATAGACAAACGTACTGATATGAATACAAAAGAGAAGGTATCTACATTTTCTTCTAATAACATGTATGTCAGCAAGGCTACGACACAATATCGTAAATGTATTTATTGTAATGGTACATGTACTAATTTAGAATTGTGTGTAAAATTCAAGTCTATGAATTTAACCGATAGAGTCAATTTTGTAAGAACTGCTAAGCTATGTTTTAATTGTTTAAAGGGTAAACATTTTTCAAGGAACTGTAGAAAAGCTAAAATGTGTACTGTAGAAAATTGTAGCTCTAAACATCACATTTTAATGCATAGTTGGGGTAAAAATAACAACACTGATCACACGGCTACAAAGGTAAGCATCAATTGTTCATCCGCCGGGACAGTTATTAAGAATTGTCTAGGAATTATACCCGTCGAGGTTAAAGGGTCAAATGGGAAAACTTTGCAAACTTATGCCTTGATTGATGATGGAGCGGATAAAACGTTATGTGACGAGCGTTTGATAAAAATGCTAGAAACCGAAAGTATACCGGTTACATTTAAAATGACAACAGCAACAGCACAGCTAGTCCGACATGAAGGTCAAGAGGTTGACTTACATGTACAATCAGTTGGTAGCAACTGTCCAATAACACTTAGTAAGGTATGGTCAGTTAAAAATCTACCGATATCGCCACACTCAGCTGCAAATAATAAAGATATTAAGAGTATTAAACACTTGTCAGATATTTATATACCCGAAATAAGCAGCAATAAAGTTCTGCTTCTAATAGGCACCGATACACCAGAAGCACACATTCCCATAGAAGTGCGTTCAGGAAGTAGTCATGAGCCATATGCCGTACGAACACGCTTAGAATGGGTCGTTAGAGGACCAATCAACAACACAAGCACCAGTGATGAGCATGTAGATAATGTACTTTTGCAGCAGCACTTTGGACCACTGATTTTCTCGATCAGCCTAGCACGGAGAAAGTATGCATGTCTTTAGAGGATAAACGCGCCTTGAAAACAATGGAGTCAACAATAGCCTATGAAGATGGAAACTACAAACTTGGATTACCGTGGCGGGATGAAAATGTAAAATTGCCGAATAATTTGCCTTTAGCACATGCTCGATTAAATCAATTACACCGCAAATTGTCACAGGATCCTAAGCTGCATGAGATGTACACAGCAACGGTAAGTGATTATATTGTAGCGCGCAAGAGCTATATGCCAAATAAGGTTGTCAGCAAACTCCCAAACAATGAACGTACACAAGACCTTGACCCAAGACTAAATCTCAAAATCAGAACCAACTGAGGTGACACAATAAACCAGATATAATGACTGGAAAAGCAAACTTTATGTCTCGCTAGATTTGTTAAAATCTAAAGTAAAGGGAAATACGTTTTCAAGTTCAATACTTTATTATTGGCATGATGTTATGGTCACTTTCAATATATATAATGGACTATTAAAGGACTGCAGTTAACCAATAAAAATATGAATAACAATAGTGTGTTTATTATTTGACTAGGGTTTTCTTCAGATACACTGACACTGGTATATAACAATGAGACCAGTAGCAAATATTACATATAACAAAGAGACAAGTGTACTAGAGACTTTACTAGTAGCGTATGTCTAATATTAACAAGGTATATCTCAGGTATATATATATATCACTTAAAGGTTTAACTGAGTACCTAACTTCTGAGTTTAAATTGGTAACGTTACATAGACAATAAGAATATTCAACAGTTTAATACACAAGAAAGTGTGCTAGCTGACCCTGTGCTAGAGCGTTATCAAGTGTACAAAATTTAGAGGCAAGTGTGCTAGCTGACCCTGTGCTAGAGCGTATGCCTAAGTTCTAAAAGGTTTTTAAATGTATTAAATTCTTTATTATAAACGTTATAACTTTAGTACACAAGAAAGTGTGCTAGCTGACCCTGTGCTAGAGCGTTATCAGGTGTACAAAATTTAGAGGCAAGTGTGCTAGCTGACCCTGTGCTAGAGCGTATGCCTTAGATCTAAAGTTTTTTTTTAGTATTTACTTGTAAATGAATGTACAAATAGATTTATGAAGAGAAAATCAAATAATCTCAGTTTATACAAATTTAAGCTATTATGACAATTGTGCTAGAGACTTTACTAGCAGCATATGCCATCTAATTTATCTCAAAGTTTACTCAAAATAGTGTTTATCTGTAACTTGGTTTTCTTATTTACTTCAAGACAATTGCTAGAGACTTTACTAGCAGTATAGTCCTGAGACCCTTATCCTTATCTTAATTACTTTAACAGGACAAATATACTAGAGACTTTACTAGTAGTGTATGTCTTTTGACTAATCTCCCTATTTATACAGTAACTGTTATTTAAACAGGACAAATGTACTAGAAACTTTACTAGTAGCGTAAGCCCTTTATCCTTATTCCAATTATTTTACTCAAGACAAAATACTAGAGACTTTACTAGTAGAGTATGTCTTTTAACTAATCTCCCTATTTATAGTTATTTAAACAAAACAAGTGTACTAGAGACTTTACTAGTAGCGTATGTTTTGTGTCCCTATTACCTTATCTAATATATTTAATTTGCGTAAATGTAGACAAGTGTACTAGAGACTTTACTAGTAGCGTATGTCTTGTAAAATAGAGGACAATAAAAGTGTAACAAAGAACTCTCAGATATACCTTTAAAATCCTATAACACAGTCTATAATTTAAACGCAAAAATAGTTTGATTGGCTTTGGACTCTTAAATAGAAAAATCTAACTTTCCGGTAAAATGTACTTAAAAATAAACAAAACTTTACAATTCCAAAACAATGAAATTTTGAACCATAAATTCGTAAAACAGCCTTTAAAAGTTACTTTTGAAATGAAAATAAACTTCTAGAAATTATCATTAAAATTTCTGTAAAATTACGTTTTTCCAATAAGAAAATTTAGTTAAATAAATAAGTTTCTAAACGTAAAAATTGGCCTTACTTTCTAATAAAATTTTGGCAGCGGTTCAATCCCTAATAAAATGGCGTGAAAGTGACGTCAGTGCAGCGTTTTCGAAAGGTTATATAATGCCCGCCACTGCACGACAGTGCAAATGTACCGCACAGGGGCATGCACGATACCCTTAAGTGCCCCATCTTGCACAGTGCACAGTAACCAATAGCCAATCAAAAAGCTCCATTCTTTAACAAGTTGAATCGACAAAGAAAACAGAGTTATTAAAATATAAACTTTTACATTTTCTAACATTAATCGTAAAAAAAAACATTTCTATAACAATTTCTACAAAAATTAAGGTAAAATACTTTATTCTTTTAATCAACCAATGAAATCGCTAGCCGTTCATCTGAAGTAATGGCGGATAGCGATACATGCTGTCTATAACAGAAACGAAGATCGACAAGTTTAAGCAAAATGCAAAACCTTCAGTAGGGAAAAGTAAATTCTCAAACTCAATTCGACTTTAGAAAAGAGTGTATATAAGTAAGTTTGGCTGTCATTGTCCAAAATTGACAGAAAGTATGTCTAAAGTGGGGTCGATCCCGAAAAAGTAACAGATGAAAAAGTACGGGAACTTTCTCAAAATAACAACAAGTCTCAAAAATCTAAATATCACAATATTTCTCATGTTCTATCCATTTGTTGATACAAGTCAATACACAACACAATTATTAAAGCATTTACCATGACTAGGTAAACATAAAAATATATGGAAAGTCATTTTAACAAAAATCTTGATGTTTACAATTTATGCAAAAATGAAAACATTCCTGACTTGGATTATTTTATGAAAATATCTCTTCAATGAACAATAAACAAACATTTTAGTTCTATTATCATAGGAACTTAGCACTCATATAGAATAAATAACATTATTAACAATTCAAAACATATATCTTATCTATAACAAGGAAATAACATATTTACAGCATAATATAAAAATAAAAAAATATATGCCCTGGGGGTTACTTGTCACATTTTACCCCCCTGTTAAAATTTGTGTCCCCACAAATTGGACGGACTAGAAAACATCTTCTCCCTGTATCGTGTCACCTTTGAAAAGCTTTCCACATTTTCCAAAATTTATTACATCCAAATATTTATCTTGCAAATATCAAAAATTTATATTTATTGTCACCAAAATATTTCTTCAACAAATTATGACTAGTGTTTAGTCATAAATAAATTAAAGCAGAGACGTTTTCCAAAGTAAAGGTACGTATCTTTAAGAAACTCATGAGTTAAGTAATAATTTCTTTACTTTACTATAGTGATTTAACAGTAACAATAATTTCTAAAATTTCTTTTCTAATAATGTATCACCATTTAACTAGGTACATCCACAACCATTATCCAATACAATATTAACTATATCATATTACTTTACTTAAATACATACAGTTTAAAATACACAACAATAAATGATCGACCCTTTACCATGCTATAAGTAACACATAGCTAAATCTAAAATTATATTTTTCAGTATGACAGGAAATGCTATTGATCTAATGAATTTAAAAGAAAATGATTGAACAGAAAGGTATGTTTTATTTTTAAAAGTGTAACAATTTGAATTAAACAATTATAAACTTGATTTCTGAAAATTTTTCAATACTTATAAAATCTCTTGAATAAAACCATTATTTAGCTGGATAACATTTAAAAAAAATTTAATTTACTCTCCCTTACATAATTTCAAATTGATTTCATGATTTTCTACCATTTTACCCTAAATATTTACCCAAAATTTATAATACCCTAAATATAACAAGTTTATCTTCTTCTTTTTGCAGGTGGAAGTGGATGGCCAAATCTCTGTCTGCTGGGTGTCGGCGTCCGGCGCCTTTGCTGAATTCTGGATCTGTTTACGATGGTAGTTGTGTTCGGTCGATCGTTCTTTAATCTCCTGATTTCATCCCCTTGCTCCCTTACCACTGATCTCAAACCCTGTACCTGCGACACCAGACTTTCAATAACCGTGCCCAACTGGCCAATACTTTCTCTGGTCTTTGAATGCTCTGCCGCAGTGTTCTCTAGTAAAGTGGATATTGACTGTTTCACCTCTCCCAGAGCAGAGCAATCAGATGAAGATGATGATGAAGATGAAGAGGAGGATAAGGATGAATGAAGTTCTGGACCTTGGCTAAGAGGAACACCATTCCATTCCGTGGCTGGATGGTTTTTTGAGGGTGATACAGGTGGGTTGCTATCACCTAACAGCTGGGGCAACAAATTTTCCTCTTCCCCTATTTCTCTGTCTCTCATAATGATGTTCCTCACTGGAGAGGCCAGTTCTGGTGTGGATACCAATGGCGATTCTGGTAAATCAAAAAAATCTATGGTGTTTGTGTACTGGAGGTCAATCCCAAGGGCAGCCTGGTTCTCCTGTATTATTTCCAGAACAATGTTGGTTTCTGTTGGCAAGGGTGGTGAAGCTTGGATGGAGGGTGATGACCAGTGTCCTGGGTTGAAGTCGAAAGAAGGGTGGAGGTAGAGATGAGGAAATATCAGATGGAGAAGTGTAATTTACAAACTGGACTGGTTCTGGTTCTGGTTCTGGTGGTGGCATAAAAGATGGTATGTAAACAGTGGCCCTCCTACTGGCCGTTCTGGTATCACACATGTTAGTACAGTGGGAGGCGATACTTCACCAGTACTGCTTCCTGAACTCAATTCTACTGGGTCTATTGTAGTGCACAAACCGGGTCTCTGCCTAGGCAACAGTTTAAAATCTCTTCCTGCCTGCGGGAAGTAAGGTGAATCTGAGATAAGAAAGTAGTCCTTGTCTGGCAAGGCTGAAAAGCTATCTTTCAATGTCTGATGAGGCCTATGAAAGTTCACATGCTGTTTCAGAGTATCCATGTTGGTGCATCTAAACTGGCAAAGTGTGCAGAAGTAAGGTGTTCTCGAAACTGACACATGGTTCACCAAAATGTGTGTTACAACTCTATGCTTCTGGCCCATATAAGCAGGAGAATCAGCACAGAGAAGACAGATGGTTGCCCTTCTCTTGGCCTTGGCGGCATCATACTGGAAACTCATCTAAAAAGAGTATAGGACCTTTAAAACTCTTGTCCAGTTTAATAGGTCTGGTCCCAGAAATAACCTGGCAGTGTATCTGAAGTTTATTTTAGCTTTATACAGGGGAGATAATTATACCCTTAAGCCAAAAGAAGGTACGTTTATATTACATACTTATTAAACGGTATATAAAAATTTCATACACCAAGTTTATATTATTTAGAATAAAATTGAATACTTAACAATTTTCATATTGGTAAGCAAAATATAAATTTGATCCCTAACTTGTCAAGTTAGATTTCTTTGGAAGAATTCATAAAAATAATGAATTCATATTTGATATCTCTACTGATATTTACAAAAATTTATTTTTATATTTTCAGTTCATCACTCAAGTAAAGTACAGACAAAGGATAATGGAGTTTAACCGGCCATTAACAACAGTTAAGAAATTTGTTTTTCAACTATTTTCATCCACTTGGGTATGTTTTCACCAATGTAAGGTTTCAACTTGTTATGATTAATAACCTTTCTGGTTCCCTTAGAATCTAGTTGTATTTCAAAATTAATTTCATTCAACTTTTTGGTAATAAGGCAAGGTCCCAAGTATAAGGGTTGAAGTTTTGGACTTATGCCTTCCTTCCTTGTCTCGTTTAAGTACCAAACCTTATCAAAAATATTATAAATGACAAAGTTTACTTTCTGGTCATAGTAATCTTTACGCCTTTTAGCATTTCCTGATAAATGTTTTCTGGCAACACTATGAGCCTTTTGCAACCTCTCTCTTAATTCACAGACAAAATCTCCTGGATTTACTTGGACTTCACCTTGAACCAAAACTTTTGCTTGTGTCACCTCAACTGGAAACCTGATTTCCCTTCCTAACACCAACAAGTTAGGAGTAAGACTTGTAGATTCATTCGGAGTAGACCGGTAAGCACCTGCAAGACAACCAAGATTTAAATCCCAGTCTGTCTGTTCACCTTGTAAATAAGATTTAATCATAGACAGTAAACTACAATTAAATCGCTCTGTTTGACCATTACCTTTTGGATTTCTTACACTGGTTCTTGTTTTTCTAATGTCTAACATAGAACACAGCTCTTGAAAAATATCACTTTCATAGTTGAGACCTTGATCAGAGTGTAAGGCAAGTGGACAACCATAACGACATATAACATCATTTAAAATCAAGTAAGCACAGGTAACAGCAGTGGAGTCCGGTACAGGAAAAACCTCGACCCACTTTGTAAAATGGTCTGTTACCGTTAAAACATATTTATTATGTCTTGGTGTGACAGGAAGAGGGCCTAAAATATCAGTAGCCAATCTATCCCATGGTCCACCAGTAGGCATACTTCCTAAATTGGCCCTGTATCCTTTTACTGGAGGTTTATTTGCCTGGCAAATATCACACTTTGCTAACCATATGGTGATGTCCTCTCTCATCTCATACCAATAAAATCTCTGGGAAAGCTTTGCCTTTGTCTTTTTTCCTTCCCAAATGCCCAGATGTAATGGAATTATGCATTTGAGCTAAAATTTCAGGTTTCAATTTCTGTGGGGTTAAAAACTGTATTTGGTCAGCAGTTTCATCTCGCTTAGAGAATTCTTTAAAGAGTAAATTCTCTTTAAAAAATAAGGATTCCCAAAGGTGCCAATAATGTCGGGTAGCTGGACTCAAACTTTCCACATCTCTCCATGGCGGTCTCTTCCCATCTGTTTTCCATTTAAAAATATGGCCAATGGCTTCATCTTCCTCTTGTAATTTCTTTAGCTCTGGTATAGTATGTCCTGTTTTCCAAATGGTCCAAGTACTAGCTTCCTCTGTCTGTTTCCCTGTCTTTACTACATTAAGACTTTTAAAAACTTTCTTTTCTTCTATAAAAGGGGGGAAATCATGGAAGTCACCATGTCACGAGCTCTTCTTGTGCATTTCGCACAAGGACCACATTTCAAATATTCCATATGGTCTGTTTGGGGACAATCACTCTCACGGGGGTTTATGCATCGTGACATAGCATCTGCATTTCCATGTTTGGGGCCTGGTCTATATTCTACAGTAAAATCAAAAGCGGATAGTATTTCAATCCACCGGGCAATCCTGCCCTTAGGCTCTATAAGGCTAAATAACCATATCAAGGCCTGGTGGTCAGTCCTGACCATAAAACTTCTACCCAATAAATACTGCCTATAATATTCTATAAAATACCGGACTGCCAGCAATTCTTTGTCTGTAATGCAATAATTGCACTCAGCTTTATTTAAGGTACGACTGCCATAAGCGATCACTCTGGGTCTTCCATCTTGAATTTGGCTCAAAACTGCTCCAATGGCAAAATCACTTGCATCCGTATCTAATATAAAATCTCCCTTGTCTAAAGGATATCCCATTATTTCTGGACTCATAAATACTTCTTTTAAGTTGTTCAAAAGATTTTTGGCACTCATTCGACCAGATAAATGCATTTGACTTCTTAGTGAGCTCTGTTAGAGGCTTCACAAGAGAAGAAAAATCTTTAATAAAACGACGATAATAGCTACCCATCCCAATTAATTGACGGACTTCAGTTACATTTGTTGGCACTGACCAAGCTAAAATTTTGGCAATGTTATCTGGATTTGGTTGAACCCCTTTTTCTGATACAACATGACCAAGAAATGCAACTTCTGACTTTAACATAGTGCATTTTTCTGGTTTCAGCTTTAACCCTGCCTCCAAAATTCTAAGGAGCACCTCTTCTAGTCTTTCAATATGCTGGTCAAAACTAGGGGAGAAGACTATAATGTCGTCCAGGTAAATTAGGCAAGTATGCCACTGTAAACCGTTTAAAACTAATTCCATTATTCTTTGACAGGTGGACGGCCCATTACAAAGACCAAAAGGGAGAGTTTTGTATTCAAATAGACCATACTTAGTCACGAATGCAGTCTTAGGGATGTCTTCTTTCTTTACAGGGATCTGATTGAAACCACTGATCAAATCAAAAGTACTGAAAATGGTAGAACCACTCAAAGTATCCAGGCAATCCTGTATGCGTGGAATAGGAAAACTATCGAGCCGACTTAGCTTGTTTAGCCTGCGAAAATCGCAGCATGGTCTCAGCTTACCAGACTTCTTCACAACCAAAACCAGTGGAGATGCCCATGGACTGTGCGATTTCTGGATAATCCCTTGTTGTAACATCTGGTCTACCAACTTCTTTTCCTCATTAGCATAGGCCAAAGGTACTCTTCTTGGTGGCTGCTTCACTGGTCTGGCATCCCCTGTCTCTATACAGTGTTCTGTTAAATTAGTTAAACCAAGGTCCATGTCATTTTTAGAAAAAGCATTTGAAAATTTATTTAATAAATTACAAATAATATCACATTCTTCTGCTGAACGTTCTTTAGTAGATTCTAAAAATAAATCCTGTAAGTGATCAGGAACAATACCACTTTTCCCATCATCTGCAGTCCCTTTCTTTGAAATGTTCCTAATAATTCCCGTGTTGGTTTCCCACTGAACTGGTTTATGGTCACCTAATTTAATACGTCTAACTACTGAAAAATTACTGACTTCAGCTTTATCTTCGCATGAAACTAAAATTTCTGGTTCCTTTATCAAGCTTTCAGCTTCTCCAATAACTGTATCTTGATATAAAGTAAACTCTGTATTAAAAGGGTTTAATATTCTAACTAAACTGGTTACATCTTTTTCAATGTTAACTATAGTAGGGGCCATAACAACGGGGTATCTCTGTAATATATCTTCAGTGGGGTCTAAAACAAAATCAAAGGATCCTAAAATTTGGTCATCTTCATATCTATCTATAAAAACATCTATAAGCATTTCACTTCTGGGCGGTATAGAAACTCATGTAGTGGTTTGCCATCGGCACTAGCCAGCATATTTGACTTCTTTAAGAGGGGTCTTTTAGCAAATGGTATTTGTTGAAAAACCCTTCTCGATAACACTGTTCGAGAGGCCCCTGTATCAACTGTAAAATTCACTTCAGTGCCTTGCACATGACCCTCAATATAAACTCCTTCGCTGCGGAGTACTTGACGTCCAATAAATTGTGGACTAATCAAGTTTTGTTCACTGCTGTCGTCACAGCTTGAACATAAATTTTCATTCTTACCCTGTGAGAAATCAATAACCTCATTAAAACTACTTTTATTTCTACTCAAAACCTCTACTGAACTACTGCTGCTATGTGACACTTCTTTATTCTCCTCTCTCAAAATTTGACCTTTCTTCTGAAAACCCTGGGTCAGCTCCTGGTCATTGGAGTTGACCCTCTCTAGTTTAAAGCTATTTCAGGGAAAGACTCAGTTTTCCCTGACCTAAAATCTAGAGTTGGTGGAGTAACCTCCCTTGTTCTTCCTTCATTCCATGGTTGGCTTCTTTTAAAGTCGGTTGTCTTTTTGGGTTACTAAAGCAGTTCCTGGCAAAATGTCCTGGCTGGCCACAATAATAACAAGCAAAATTTTTCTTTGTATCTTGACTACCATACCCCTGTTGACTTGGTGGATTTGCAGTATTTATGTTTTCTCTTATATTGTAACTGTCAGAATCTGGTACATAATTTGGTGAAGAGCTAAAATGGGAGTTCCCCTGGTACCCATTTGGTTTCTGTATGTTTTCATCTCTCCTTTGCTCCTGGTTTACTCGCTTTATTATATCTTTAATTTGTTCAATATCTACAGTGGTGAATCCTGGTTTAGGAGGGTTAGGTTGGTCACTGTCTTCACTAAGTGATTGGTCATCTTGTTTCTTTCCTTTGTCTTTGCCCTTTTTACTGTAAGTTTTCTGTTTTCCCTTAACCTGCCTAACTTGCTTCTTAAATTTGCTTACTGTATGGTCTTCTTGTGGACTTATAGCTTCAGTAAAAGTGATAACTTCTTGCACTGCTTCTTCAATGGTGTTTGGTTCTTTATATAGCTCCACATGGACCCTACTGTCATGGTCAGAAAGTCCCATCAGAAATCTTTGTAACAGGTCCTCTTGCCTAATTTTCATATCTCTGTTTTTGTAAGCTTTGTCATAAATCCGTTTCAGCTCTGCTGCATAAGCCTCTGGTTTCTCGTCAGATTTCTGGTTTCGTCTATTAAACAATGTTTTGTAGTTTTTCTTGGTCTCGAAAGTTCCAAATCTGTTGTGTATCTCTTCTGTCACCTGCTTCTCCTTGTAGACGAGGAAGTAGCTCTGCTAATTTGGTGTTGTCGTCCCAATGACTCAGTTTAGAAACAGCTTCAAATCTATTGTAGTACACCTCCCATTTTTCTTTGCCTGTATAAGCAGGTAATTTAACATTACTAGACATAGCAGGTTTTCTTTTGGGTTCTGTTATGTAACATGTATCTATACTGCCTTCTATAGAATCTTCATAGCTGCTTTCATCTGAACTATCATCACTGTCTGACTGGATGGCAAAGTTGGACATCACAGGATGTAATCTGCCTGGGTCACTTTTGGACTTTGTTGGTCTTTTCTCTGCTTTTCTAGTCTCCCCCTTTTCAGTTAACTTGGTATCACTGTGGAAACCCTTGAATGCTGATTGGATTGCTGTCACCAATTGACCGGTCATTTCTTGAAATGCCCCTTTAATTATACCATAAACACCAGCTGTGTCACCATGACTTTGCATTTCAGGTTCTTCTCTCTCACTCTCTGTGTGGACTTCTCTCTTCCTGGACAGTCTCAAACTTCTTCTTGGTCTGATATCTGAACTAATTGGTATAGAGCTAGTGCTGGGCAAGTTTATCACGCTTACTTTTGGTATTACTGTAACATCTCTGTCGTCAGTTTCTGGCTCTGAAAAGTCTGTGTACATATTAGTCTGTGTCAGTCTCGATGGCATCCGTCTCTGTGTCTATTTCGCTCCTTTCACCTGGTCTGGGAAGTGCTGGATTCTTCCTTTTTACCATAATTAAAAGATATTCGTATCACTGGATCCGCAAATGACAAGCAGATCCCACCGAGGATGCCAAAAATGTAGCGCGCAAGAGCTATATGGCAAATAAGGTTGTCAGCAAACTCCCAAACAATGAACGTACACAAGACCTTGACCCAAGACTAAATCTCAAAATCAGAACCAACTGAGGTGACACAATAAACCAGATATAATGACTGGAAAAGCAAACTCTATGTCTCGCTAGATTTGTTAAAATCTAAAGTATAGGGAAATACGTTTTCAAGTTCAATACTTAATTATTGGCATGATGTTATGGTCACTTTCAATATATATAATGGACTATTAAAGGACTGCAGTTAACCAATAAAAATATGAATAACAATAGTGTGTTTATTATTTGACTAGGGTTTTCTTCAGATACACTGACACTGGTATATAACAATGAGACCAGTAGCAAATATTACATATAACAAAGAGACAAGTGTACTAGAGACTTTACTAGTAGCGTATGTCTAATATTAACAAGGTATATCTGAGGTATATATATATCACTTAAAGGTTTAACTGAGTACCTAACTTCTGAGTTTAAATTGGTAACGTTACATAGACAATAAGAATATTCAACAGTTTAATACACAAGAAAGTGTGCTAGCTGACCCTGTGTTAGAGCGTTATCAAGTGTACAAAATTTAGAGGCAAGTGTGCTAGCTGACCCTGTGCTAGAGCGTATGCCTAAGTTCTAAAAGGTTTTTAAATGTATTAAATTCTTTATTATAAACGTTATAACTTTAGTACACAAGAAAGTGTGCTAGCTGACCCTGTGCTAGAGCGTTATCAGGTGTACAAAATTTAGAGGCAAGTGTGCTAGCTGACCCTGTGCTAGAGCGTATGCCTTAGATCTAAAGGTTTTTTTTAGTATTTACTTGTAAATAAATGTACAAATAGATTTATGAAGAGAAAATCAATTAATCTCAGTTTATACAAATTTAAGCTTTTATGACAAGTGTGCTAGAGACTTTACTAGCAGCATATGCCATCTAATTTATCTCAAAGTTTACTCAAAATAGTGTTTATCTGTAACTTGGTTTTCTTATTTACTTCAAGACAATTGCTAGAGACTTTACTAGCAGTGTAGTCCTGAGACCCTTATCCTTATCTTAATTACTTTAACAGGACAAATATACTAGAGACTTTACTAGTAGTGTATGTCTTCTGACTAATCTCCCTATTTATACAGTAACTGTTATTTAAACAGGACAAATGTACTAGAAACTTTACTAGTAGCGTAAGCCCTTTATCCTTATTCCAATTATTTTAATCAAGACAAAATACTAGAGACTTTACTAGTAGAGTATGTCTTTTAACTAATCTCCCTATTTATAGTTATTTAAACAAAACAAGTGTACTAGAGACTTTACTAGTAGCGTATGTTTTGTGTCCCTATTACCTTATCTAATATATTTAATTTGCGTAAATGTAGACAAGTGTACTAGAGACTTTACTAGTAGCGTATGTCTTGTAAAATAGAGGACAATAAAAGTGTAACAAAGAACTCTCAGATATACCTTTAAAATCCTATAACACAGTCTATAATTTAAACGCAAAAATAGTTTGATTGGCTTTGGACTCTTAAATAGAAAAATCTAACTTTCCGGTAAAATGTACTTAAACAAAACTTTACAATTCCAAAACAATGAAATTTTGAACCATAAATTCGTAAAACAGCCTTTAAAAGTTACTTTTGAAATGAAAATAAACTTCTAGAAATTATCATTAAAATCTCTGTAAAATTACGTTTTTCCAATAAGAAAATTTAGTTAAATAAATAAGTTTCTAAACGTAAAAAATGGCCTTACTTTCTAATAAAATTTTGGCAGCGGTTCAATCCCTAATAAAATGGCGTGAAAGTGACGTCAGTGCAGCGTTTTCGAAAGGTTATATAATACCCGCCACTGCACGACAGTGCAAATGTACCGCACAGGGGCATGCACGATACCCTTAAGTGCCCCATCTTGCACAGTGGACAGTAACCAATAGCCAATCAAAAAGCTCCATTCTTTAACAAGTTGAATCGACAAAGAATACAGAGTTATTAAAATATAAACTTTTACATTTTCTAACATTAATCGTAACATAAAACATTTCTATAACAATTTCTACAAAAATTAAGGTAAAATACTTTATTCTTTTAATCAACCAATGAAATCGCTAGCCGTTCATCTGAAGTAATGGCGGATAGCGATACATGCTGTCTATAACAGAAACGAAGATCGACAAGTTTAAGCAAAATGCATAACCTTCAGTGGGGAAAAGTAAATTCTCAAACTCAATTCGACTTTAGAAAAGAGTGTATATAATTAAGTTTGGCTGTCATTGTCCAAAATTGACAGAAAGTATGTCTAAAGTGGGGTCGATCCCGAAAAAGTTACAGATGAAAAAGTACGGGAACTTTCTCAAAATAACAACAAGTCTCAAAAATCTAAATATCACAATATTTCTCATGTTCTATCCATTTGTTGATACAAGTCAATACACAACACAATTATTAAAGCATTTACCATGACTAGGTATACATAAAAATATATGGAAAGTCATTTTAACAAAAATCTTGATGTTTACAATTTATGCAAAAATGAAAACATTCCTGACTTGGATTATTTTATGAAAATATCTCTTCAATGAACAATAAACAAACATTTTAGTTCTATTATCATAGGAACTTAGCACTCATATAGAATAAATAACATTATTAACAATTCAAAACATATATCTTATCTATAACAAGGAAATAACATATTTACAGCATAATATAAAAATAAAAAAATATATGCCCTGGGGGTTACTTGTCACAATATATACAAAAAAGATATGCAAAGGAAGTTACTGATGTAAGTAATGAGTCAAGTCACATATGGTACCTCCCGCACAACCCTGTCACAAGTGAACATAAACCAAAAGATAAAGAAGAAGAATGGATAAAATGGAAATCGATGCTGCCAGAAATTGAAAATATATCAATTCCTAGATGCTTCAAGACAAAAAGACATGAAAGATATATCTGATGCTCAGCTTCATATATCTATGGTTCTGAATGGGTATGGAGAATGCGCTTACCCATGTCTCGTAGACACTATCATTAGGAGTCGTGATAGTCTTATCTGTAGTTGTGTGATCAGAACAAAAGAGTCAAAATTGTTAAGACCAGTAACTAAATTATGCTTACTTGAATAGATATATGAATGTTCACAATAGAATTTACAATACTTAATTGATATTTTATCAGTTTTTTGTGTGATGACAATTTTTAAGAAATGTCATGGTGGGGAGCGTTAGATTTGAAATGTAATTCCAAATTGTTGGGTTACTTCATTTATTATTACTGAATTTATTTATTTTATTTATAATACTTGTAGATACTATTTTTGGGTATTTGCGCATATGTAACGTTGCGCTCATGAACATTATAATATTTCCCGTTTTTAAGTTTTATGACGTTTCGCTTTTGACGTACGTAACGTTGTCTAGTTTTTATTCATTGCAAGTTATTTGATATTCGGAGACGTCATAATCGTTATAGAGAGATCATAATCGGTAAGAGATAATTTATGTACATTTTTAAGAACAATATTTAATTAAAGAAGAAATATTAAGAATTGTAAAAGTATTTATAAATTAATATTTATTCTAATTAACTTTTGATTTAACAAGTTACTTATGAAGCGTGAAAGAAAGTGAATCATATTGTTTGATGAGTATTATGCTTTTAGTGTTTTAAGTTATATTTTTACTTTAATACGATGTATGTTAATGTGTATTTGTATTTTATTGTAGAGAATCGGTTGTTATGATATAGTATATGAAGCCAAAATTATATGTAATTTTGAAGAATAAAGATACTTATATAGACCGCATACTCGACTTATCGCCTTATTTGATGTCTTTGATGTGATCCGTTACAGTATTCAACCCGTAGCCATGGCTCAAACCGAACAGCAAACTATAAAGGGCCTCACAAATGACACGTATAAAACATTCCAATTGGAAAACCAACGGTATAACTTTAATAAACCGAATCAACAAAGGCCAACAACTCAACATCAAGTCTCTGACGTAGGACAGGATCAAACAAATGCAGCGTGTTTAAACAATCAAATAGTACAAACCATCAACTTTAGTTAATCTGGAAGCTCACGAGGAAGCTATTAAACCAGGAATTCCAAATGGAGAAGTTGAAATCATCACTTCGTAAATTTTACCGACGCCATCACGAGTTCGTTGACCGTTATGGAATAACCGTTTCACAAATGATATCGGATATGTTCCTTACGTCGTAACTACAAACCCCTTCCCTTTCATGAATGTGACCTACCGAATAAGAGTACTAACCGGATTTGTAATCACATAAGCAACACGACGGGTGTCACACGTGGAGCAGGATCTACTTACCCTTCCGGAGCACCACAAAAGATAACTAGAAATATAAGAGAACAAATAGAATTAAAATTGAAGCATTTTTATGAAAAACTAGTAAATGATAAACTATCAGTTATAAAGGATAAAAGCAAAGTCACTATTTATAAACATGTAAAAATAAATAATACAAAAGAAAAAAAGTTAACTTGGTCGAAACTTGAATTCAGAAAACTGATAACAAAATTTAGAATAAGTGACCATAAATTATTAATAGAAAAGGGAAGATACCTTAAAATAGCAAGAGAAGATAGATTATGCAAAAACTAAACACATTGAAGATGAAATTCATTTCTTTTTATATTGTAATAGAAACCATAATGATAGAAAAGTTTATTTTGACTTTTTCAAAAATTAGAATATCCACTTTATATAAATTTAAATGACATAGATAAAATAACATATATACTCAACCCAATTTCACACATTCAGGTAAATAATAGTTATCAAAGGTACCAGGATTATAATAAGCTAGGATCCTTTTTATAACAGTCTTAAAAATATTTACTTTTATTGTGTATATTTATGATCTTGTTATTTTTTTATTTTCATTTTGTTATGTTATGTCACATGCTATAAATATGTAGTTTTATGGCAATAAAGATATGAATTTAATTGAATTGAATTGCATTGAATTTAATTTGAATTAAAAAGCAATAGTGTTTGGTGTCAATCATGAGTGTTTAAATTTCAAAATATTGTTATCTCTGATATTACAACAGTAATTTACAATAGCTCCTTTATGTACATACTGCAACCGTTCTATCTACTCTATGTTTCAATATAAACGTCATTTGTTTATTTAAGATATTACTGTACAGTAATTTTTTTGCTGTATATGAAGAAATTAATTTAAAAAAATGTGGTCGTGTTGCATCAAAAAATTAAATTACTTCTGATTAAAATATTTATTTATTGGTTTTATTCCTCACCTTCATTTCAGGTTATCAGATTCTTCTGAATTTGATGGTTATATTGAAAGATTGAAATCTGTATCAAATAATATGAAGAAGATGAAAAAAACTACAGATTTCAACAAAGCTGACTTGATATTCTTATCAGGAAATGAGGTAAGAATTAATAGATTGAAATGTTACTAATACTTATTTGACCTTTTATCTATAATAATAATGACTGCTTTTGGTAATATCATATCGGGAGATGCGGAAGTTAATTAAATTAAAACTCATTATGGTCAACCAAGTGACAATACCATGACAAAAATTAGAAAAAAACATAATATAACAAAGAAAAATATTTTCGGAGCAATGCGTTCCCTATCAAAACCAGCTCAAAATATAAACAAAACATTACAAATTACAAATTCTGATAGCATTACACTAATTTATTATTGCATTACACTACGTATATTCATAAAGATTTACTATAGGTATGTTAATGAATCTTCACATAATGACTTATCTTATAGTGAAGCAATTGCAAGGAATTATATATTTATAATAAAAAGTTATATATTACATTATTACGGTAAAATTTAATAAACGGTAAATAATTTTTTTAACAAATCACTCCAAATTTTCAGGTATCGGAAGATGTGATAAGAAAGGTTCATTCAAAAAACATTGAAAAAAATGTTAAATTGTACACAATTATGTCAACATCAGAACTGAAAGAACAAGCTAAAAAAGTTGGGGAGTTTGCATATGACAAAATAGCTTACACTTTAGGAAAACCATCATCAGGTATATATTTATTATTTATCATTTGGGTCTAAATAAAGGCAACAGTAGTATACCGCTGTTCAAACGTAAGACAAGAAAAATGTTCAACCGTAAGACAAGAAAAATGGAATCTGCAATGAATCAAACATTTTCCACAAATTTTTAAATATATAACAAAACTAAGCCGAAATAAAAAAAAAACCAACTTAAGAACAGTTTATATATATATATATTTCAACATGAACATAACATTTGACCTTGAGAGCATTTTGCTAGTTGAGGATAAAGAACCTACTATAAAAAGATCTTAGTATCTCTATACAGATGCCAGCTGACGAGTAACAAAAACCTACTAGCAAATTTAATCGATACAAGTAGATAACATTTATTTATTTCTGTATCGCTTACAATCAGTTGAAAGAGGGACGAAAGATACCAAAGGGACAGTCAAACTCATAAATCTAAAACAAACTGACAACGCCATGGCTAAAAATAAAAAAGACAAACAGAAAAACAGTAGTACACATGACACAACATAGAAAACTAAAGAATAAACAACACGAACCCCACCAAAAACTTGGGGTGATCTCAGGTGCTCCGGAAGGGTAAGCAGATCCTGCTCCACATGTGGCACCCGTCGTGTTGCTTATGTGATTACAAATCCGGTAAATAGTATAATTCCGTAGGTCACATTCATGAAAGGGAAGGGGATTGTAGTTACGACGTAAGGAATATATCCGATATCATTTGTGAAACGGTTATTCCATAACGGTCAACCAACTCGTGATGGCGTCCGTAAAATTTACGAAGGGATGATTTCAACTTCACCATTTGGAACTCTTGGTTTAATAGCTTCCTTGTAAGCAGTAACCCTCTATCAAGAAAATCATGATAGGAAACGCAAACGGGAATATCGTATCAATTGGGAGATATATACCCCGTATACAGGTGCTGCTGGAATGTTGCTACTTAGAAATGGAAAGTTCACAATTGGAAAGCTGAAATCATCCCTTTTGTCGTAAACTTCATTAAGATACCAGTTCATATCACGAACAAATTTTGAATAATAAAAAAATATGTCAATATCAATTTGGGATTTCTGTGGCGATGTGCACAAGAACAGTTATGGTCCGAGTTACCAGTTATCGTCCTTTGATTGCGAATATAGTCCGTATTGAGGACAGTGTGTTACTTGCCAATTTTTTCAGTACCTCTTCCAAATATATTTTCTTCGTGTTTTATGTCTCAAATAGCAAAAAATTGGGTAAAATTACAATTTTTAAGAAGAGTAGTAATTTTGTCTTGCTGATTAAAAAGGTTAAGAAATGGAACTTCGGAAGATGTTAGAGCCAATGCAGTTTTCTATAATTTTGATATTATTTGTCCAAAAAGTAGTACAACACAAAGTCAATGTAAAAGCTGAGTTGAGCCATAATGGAAGCAGTATATAATATTATTTATTTTTGAAATTCTCTTTCCAGATCAGGAACTTAGAGATGTTCAAATAATGTATGTAGCCCAATTTGGTACAAAGATAGTGATATTGGACTTTCCGATTACATTTTCCTCGGAGTTCAGTATTTTTGTGATTTAACTTTTTAGAGTAACGACTTGAAATAAGCCTTGTGAAATGTTTGAGTTAAAGGATTGCTCCTCAATGGACTCTTGTTTTTAGAATGTTTATAAGTGATGGAGGAGTAATTTTTGTAATGGCCTCATAAAAGAAGAACATGTTATCACTCCATGTTTTGTTTATGTCAAATCTGAAACAGAAAAAAAATCACTAAAAAGAAAATTTTATTTTATAAAAAAAGTCATAAGTATATAATCAGACTGGTACTAATACTTAATATATAAAAGGGTTTTAAATAAAAAGAGATCCACAGAAATATATTTAAAGCATTAAAACATTTTCATTGCTTGCACCAATCTTAAAAAGATTTGTTATGAAATACTTTAAAGATATATTATATATGTTCCGGACCATATGAGTATTTGGACCATACGCGTATGGTCATGACCATATGGGTATATACTCATATGGTCCGACCATACGCGTATGGTCGGGGTAATTAACACTCTGTTACAGTTTACTTTTAATACTTCTAAACTCTTCATATGGTATGACCGTTCATTCAAAAGACGCTATCATATAGGTAATTTTATCGTTATATTATAATAAAAAGATAAGCTAAATAAAAATAAGAAGTTTCACATTGTTAATTTTACTTAATTGTCAAATTTAAAGTAAACACATTTTATACCGATGGTCATTACCGATGGTCATAACCGATTTGTTATTACGAGTAAATGGCAATATGTCGACTAAAAAATTAAATTCCAAAAATTTCTTAATGAACTGTTACATAAGAAGTCACTGGAAAGTAGCATACTATTAGTTTATTTAAGTTGTGTTGTGAAGATGGTGTATTGCAGTCAACCATTTTACGATATTTGAGATCTAGAGCTTCTTAAAAACACTGTAGACATCAGAATTGCCAAAGACCTCGGTATCACTGTACGCAGCTGCAAAAAAGGCTTGTTTTTCACTAGCAAACAAAATGTGTAAATGAAAAAGATCGTGCACAAAACTTGCAAATGCAAAAAAGCTATGATACCGTGTGGAAGTGAATGTCATCCAAGCCTACATGCACTAATGTAACTAGCGATGAAAACTAACTATGGCATCAATATTAAATTTTTACGTAGTTTTTTTTATTATAAAATTAAAAAATTGTAATGTTTTAAATCATCACTGTTTTTTTTTAGATAAAGTTCTTGTATTATTGAAACGTTTATAATGTAATTTGGAAAAATAAATATACCTATATGGTCCAAATACTCATATGGTCCGGCCCGTTAATAACCAAACGAGTATTATACTCATATGGTCCGACCATACGCGTACGGTCGGACCATACGCGTATGGTCGGACCATATGAGTATACGCATATGGTCATGACCATACGCGTATGGTCCAAATACTCATATGGTCCGGAACATATACATATAAAAAAAATAATTTTTTTCATTATCTAATAATAGGTTAAAACGTAAAGCTTCATTTATCATGATTTGTCTTAGATCTATATACAATGTATCTGTGCTTGAAATTTTTAACTGTGATAAACAATTTATTTTTTGATTTCATATACTGGGTATATGAATTTTACATTTTACATATGATGGCTGCATTTTGTACTACATACATGTCATGTTGATTATAAGCATTTATGTCAAATTTCAGTGCAATGAGTTATAATATTTTAAATGCAAATACTGAGTCCTAAATATACATTTAACTACAATTGAGATACGTCATAAGGTGAATTCCATGTGCAAAATTTACAGTTTAATGTTGTCATATTTCAGGTATATGTAATTCATGTAGAAATTGAAAACAACACGTTTAATAATTTAGTATCTATGATGAGTTTATAATTGTGTCCGAAGCGCTTTTCTGGATTTATCTTCATCAGGAACGCTCAAAGCCAAAAATTGAAATCCGAAGATGTATAAGTACCGAAACCGTTGAAGAGCTATATGTCAAAAATACCCAAATTCATCTCAAGCCAACTTTGCCTGAGGGAGTTTACACCTAGGTTTCTTATTAATTTCAATATTTATAAACGGACATCATCCTGGCTTCAATTCAAAGTATTAAAACTGTAAAAAAGGAAAATGATAAAGATTTCAATATATATAATATGGTGATCACTAAATAGCTCGAGTAGTACATTATTTTCACGTGTGCACCACATTTTGGGTGTAATTACAAATAGACATAAGAAATCATCTAAATTCCGTAATCAAGGAGGAATTCATTAAAAAATGGAAATGCTGCCACGGTCAGATGACAAAATTATGTTTATAAGGTGATATAATATCAAATTTCACACAATCGTATAGCATTCAATTTTAATTCGTTGTACCGAAGAGTGCTGCAATTAAAAGAAATCAGTAATAAAAATCAAAATGTGAGGTTCAGCAACACCAGGTTTGTATGCTAGCATAAAGACCTGAAAAATGAAATTAATAAAACAAAAATGGAGGTTCAGTATACACCAGGTTGGTATGCTAGCATACAGACCTGAGATATATTATTACATAGATAGAGTGACAGTTCAGCATACACCAGAAGTTAGCAGACCTTACGTATGGAAATTAATCGATAAAATGACAGTTCAAAGTACTCTATGCCGGTATGCAGAAAAAGAGACCTGACAAATAGAAGTATGACAAAAAAGACTGACGTTAGCATACTATTCAATAACGCATTTCAAATAAAGATTGGTAAATGCTATGTGATATATATGTTAGGGAAATGGCATAAAAGTATAAAAAAAAATGCAGATTGAGTAATTTATGAAGGTTTGATCGCGTCAACTTTTCCCGAGTTTTAAAATAGATCATGCTAGCATCCTATAGAAAAAGATAATGATAAAATGATGCAGTTTGCATTTACACAAAACGAACAACAATCTTGCCAAAAAATGACAGACAAATATAAATAATGCTATACAGTGACTTTTTAACGCAAAATATATCAATTATGTCAAACGATGTAGCTTTTTCACACAAAAATGAGTTAAGTGGCATATGAGAAGCTCTTATTTTAGATGAGAACGTGTTACAGTTAATTTTTACAGTACATTAAATGAAAAAAATGAAATTACAAAATTTATTTACAATAATAAAAAAATAATTTCAGAGAAAAACACAGATGACTTACCATGAAATTTTAGATAAAGCTGTACAAATTTTAAGGACATTTATGAAACAGTACACACCAGAGAAGTCCGTATCAATAGAATAGCCTGATATCAAAAATTTTGACTAAGTTTCAGAAATACTTAACATTCCTCCTGTTTTATAGAATTTTTTATTCCGAATTAGTGCCATAATCATGGAAGACAGAGACCGGTTACAATATGTAGGTGCATGGGACAGACATTACATTGAGCAAACCTTTCATGCATGTAGACTTTTTATTTCTAGTTGTATTTTTAATACACAAAATTCACAGTGTGTTAAACCATTACATTTGTAACTGACTGACGTTGCAGACAAATTTTCAAATTCTTCTTCAGCCTTTTTGACCATTAATGCAAGAATTGGTGCTGGCATCTCCAATGACTCTTTTCGTCGATTTATAACAAGTCGATGCAAAGAATTGGAGCAAACAAACAGGTTTATTTGTCCACACAGGTTTATTATAGCCAGTTTTGATAATTTGGATAGGAATCAAATTTATTCAGTAGTTGGTTCAGGAAAAGACAAAAGTGGGTTCCATGGTACAACCATACAAACAGCTTCACCCTGTCCTAGTCTACCAACTTCTGTTGATATTTCTGTAAATATTGATTCCCTTTCAGATGATATGGTTGTAGACTCATCCAGAGGCAGATCTATCCCTATTGATATCACCACTTCAATAACTAATCCAAAGGACAACATTGGTCTTCCATCATCAATTGCAGAAAACAGATTTTGACTGTTCTTCCACTGAATCCAAATCCTTTGTCAAGTTTAATGATGAAATGCATCGTTATGGTTTCTCTAAATTTTATTTGTACGAGAAGCACATTTCAGTTCCTGGTGTTAAGACTATCTTTTCACTTACTACACATAAAACTGAGAAATCATCTTCCACATCAATTGCTGTCCTGGATGAAACTGTTCTACAAGTACTGAATATATTACAAGAAAAAATTCAGATTGGTATTCAGTGTGGTTACGCTGTTGTTGTAGGTGATGGTAAAAGTTACCATTACCTCATCAAATTGAAAAAGGAGTATGGTGCCAGTTTAAACTGGGTCCTTCCATACCCAGGAGACTTGCACATCCTATAAAATTTATTACCCATTTTTATTAAGGTATACTTACTTATCCGGCTGAGGTCATTCAGTTTTTGCCCAAGTTTGTTTTTCTGTCTCTATTTCAGGTGAGCATGGCTACTCAGTTGCTCTTGATGAAGCACACGAAATGAAGATAAACCTTAAAACAAAAAATGCTGTAAATTCTAAACTATTATTTACCAAACAGGGCTGAAACTCTTCACAATTTAAAAACAAAATTACTCCTTGAAAATGATATGCCACATCGTACACAACACACTACCCCTTATGTTGAATTAGAATGGAGGAACATTCAGGAGTATTTTTGTCATTTACAGCAGTCTTCTTTATTTAGTACAGGAGATAGACTGATACGTCATCACATTTTTTTACCGACATTGACGCAACAGCTGAACAGACGGACAGTTTAATGAGAAACAGACAGTTTGGACAGGAAGATTTAGCTAATTATGTAAATTGTTTTTTGCTGACTACAACAGGCAGCAAGACAAAACCCCCTCCCCGAAAAAAAGAGCAAACAACTGTTATTTCATGTTTAAGCAAAATAATTGCCTTTTCCATATTAATACAAGCCAGTTTCTAATTTGGAACATTTTATACAGCTGCCTCGTGCTATTTGTGATTCATAGTTTGTGGATATTTTTATCTACAAATAAAAAAATATATAAATAAATAGGAATAATCAAAGTTTCTAGCTAATGAAACAGTATTTTTATTTAATTTCCAGATGAGCAGAGTTATGGAATTTTTATTTTAATAAATATATATACTTAGTTTCTAAGGTCCTGTATTTTTTTCAGAGGAGTACTTACAACTATGAAAATAATAGGCCGTTATAGAAGGGCAACAGTGTGTCTTATGTGAGAATATCCCTACCAGGGCCCAAGATATCGAGTGATTATTCACATTCTGCTGAAACATGTAGATATTAAACAAGTGCCATACTACTGTCTGCTTTGTTGCTATAATTCAACGAATGAAAGTCAGCCCAAGGCCCACCCAACTACTCACCGCCAACACTGTGAGCAAAAGGCAGAGGCCATAGCTGTCCAGACTTTTGAAGGAGACCTGTATTATTTCCGGAAGAGCGAGCAACCATACCAGCCTGAGCCAGATGAAATTAAGGATTGATGGCACAGAGTAGTAAAGGCACCCAGAAAGACCCTATTAGCTGTTCGTCTGGGGAAAGCACCTCCTCTTTGGATTTAACCGCTCTTAAACCCTACATACCTATGGTCCACTAGAGTCTGATGCCGAGCTGGCCTCATTAGAATCGTCAACTATTTTACCACCAATCAGATTTGGGCAGTTGTCTTCCCAAGTTCCAGAAAGAGTCGCCAGAGTATGTTCCAGTTCCAGAGGAACCCCCAATGGAGGTTGTACAGGAGGTCCTGGAGCAGGTCTCCAGCCGACTTTTGACTGATTCTGACTTAGATTCCAGCTTCAGCTTTCTTAAGATCCCAACCAGTCTCGCCACTTTTTTCCACTCCCTCCTTGGCCACCCCCGTCGGAGAGGTTATGTTGAGAGATAGACAGGACGATGGGGATATTCTACAGCAACACTGGCCGCTATTCCTCAGGAGGTAGATCTCACACACACTGCCAGTATATATTATATATGCAGATATAATAAGCACCGGTAATTGTGGCCTGACCGTCGAGGAAGGTAAGGTTCTTGACCAGCTCCGCAACCTTACCAATCTCGTGACAACCATGTCATCACAGATTCAAGGATTAAGGCAGCAGGGAGAAAAGATTCGTGCATTGAAGACAGACTGCAGATGTTACGACAGCTGTACAAGGTTCGGAAGCCGAAGACCCTACGCCCGTACATACATAAGGAGTCACAGACCACAGACGCCCATGAGGAATTGAACTTTTGATAAGGTAAATTCAATGTAAAATTTGTTTTGATTAAATTGTATTTAGTATTGTTATTTTTTGGAAAAGTAATAAAAAAAAATAATGATAAATATTTTTAACAGATAATGATTAGTAGTATTTAGTGTATACCGGTATCAGTAAAGACTGAGTAACTGTTGATGCAGCTTGTCAAAGTTTCATATATTAAAATGATGGTTAGGGTCAGTATTTTCTGACACTTACTCAATCGTTGAAATTTTTTTTAAATGTTTGAAAGAATAAAAAAAAGAAAATAGTTCCTTTTAAGATAAAATATTTTGTGGCAAATCAGTACTAAACACAAAAATTGTCCTTGGGAATAGTAGGGTGGATATTTGTGATAATGATAAAAAATTATTTGTCAAGATAACAAAAGGTTAATATTAAACTCAACCATGAATAAAGAATATTTTTATCAATTTACTTTATAATACTTACTAAGCCGTGTTCTACAAGAATAATTCTGGTATAATAATACAAATTAATACAATACATAGCATTATACCAAAATGACTATATTTGAGCTATCCTACATGAATCATTTGTTTCGAGTCGTAATTTCAGTATAAAAGAGAGTACGAATCGCATTGTCTCAGTTGTGGTCATAGTGGGAATAAGGCAACATCTAGCCAAAAGTTTTTTTTCTAAATAAATAATAAAAGAAACTGTATTTATATTAATAGTCTTTGTTTTTCCTTATAGATGTGTAGTAGCACTAGCTATGCAATAGAATGTGCTATCATGGGAAATTTTCACCAACCATTTTCGAATATCTTCAACCATGATGACACAAGAAGTCAATGCAGCACAATGAGCGTTGTGGCTGTTATATCTTCTTTGATTAAAGACAAGGACTCCTGGTGAAGTAGAGATCTAGAAATATATTGATTTAAATTGCATTTAAAAGGAATGTTCCGTATCAAACAAATATATATGAAATTCAATTTTGTAAATTACTTAGGATTGTTATGGTTCGGATGTCATGTATTGTACAGACAAAGTTTAACGAAAATCAATACAGATTTACGGAGATAGTACTAAACTATTAAAGCTGAGATTAAAGTGAATAAAATTTGTAAATATATGATATAAACATATTGTTTATTTCAAATCATATTATTAATGAAGTTCAGAATGACGCAACGACAGAATTTGAGAATAAACTTATCATAGATACCAGGACTAAATTTTGTAGAAAGATACAAAACAGGTAAGGGCTTGTTTTAACTTTGACGTGTCATTTGACGTGCGGAATTATCACATTTAAAAACAGTTTAGGTGTATAGAATTATGTTTTATGAAGGTTTTCGCTATCAAGAGCTTGGTTGATCGTTATGGAACAACCGTTTCAGATGATATCGGATATGTTCCTTATGTCGTAATTACAAGCCACTTCCCTTTTCACCATGAAAGAGGCCTACCGAATTAAATTATTGACCGGGTTTGTAATAACATGAGCAACACGACGGGTACCACATGTGGAGCAGGATCTGCTTACCCTTCCGGTTGATGGGTTCGTGTTGCTAATTCTTTAGTTTTTTATGTTTTTTCTTGTGTACTATTATTTGTCTGTTTGTCTTTTTGTTTTCGATCTATGAGATTGACGGTCCCCTCTCATATCCTTCGCCCCTCTTTTATCATTAGAAACTTGATGACTTATACTGATAATGACCTGTTCAAAAACGATTCAAAGAAGAAAAAAGAAAAATAGCGCAAATGATTAAACGTTACAATATGTTAAATTTTAATTCAGTTTAAAACATTTATTTCTTATAAGCCAACCACTAAGACCTTTGTAAAACCAAAAACATCTCAGGACCATGGTTTGAAGACGACTGTGAGAAAGTCATATGTAACGTTAAAAAAAGAACCGTGGAAGATATAATAAGCATCCTACTATGGAGGACTTAAGTAATATTTGCCAGCTAGCTCGATGTTCTTCCTCTATTAAACATAAAAACTCGATTCTTTGAAAGAAATTTAATTATTTTTGTTTTAAGCCAACGATACAGCGGTTACACCTGACAATATCCACTTTCTTCATTTTAGGCATTTGCCAAAAACTTCACTGGAAGCTTTTTAAGCAGAATGTATGACAAAAAAGGGGATTCTTGTTTAGAAAATATAAACTCATCAGATAACGTGTTATAGTGCTTTATTATAATGGTCTTAGAATATATTTTTTATGTTGCCGTTGGTTCCATTTTGGTAAGATCCATTTGGCGTGGCACGGTATTTATACATCCCACCATTAAGTTATTTGTGCTACGGTTATTTGTCTATATGCCAGGTTGCTTTTTTTTTGTGTTGCAATACTTATTTGTGTTTTAAATGATAAAGATTATAACACAATGTTGACTGCTGTACCCCAATGATAGACAAATCTTGCCTATGAAGTCTGATTTTTCAAACATTGTGGGCAATATATTGGTACTCTATGCGACTGTCTTACAAGAGAGAGGTTTAGATAGCTATAAAACTAGGTTTAATTCACCATTTTCTACATTAGAAAAATGACTGTACCAAGTCACGAGATGACACTTATTTACAATGGTTTCCATTTGTTTGGACTTTAGCTTTTTTTCGTAATCTGATAAAAGATTTTATTGTTTTGCTGTTTACTTTGAGTTCGTTAGTTTAAGTTTTGCAGCTTATGATCAACATCTGGGAATCTGGTAATTAGCTATATATCTGGGAACTTCCAAAGCCATATCACGATCATGCGGATCCTAATAACTATTGATCAATTACTCTCATCAGTGGTGTCTACAAAACAATTGGTCAATGATGGGCTTACAATCATATGGTCCCTGGAATCAAAAAAGGGCTAGTGGTCAACATACTGTGCGTATTTCGAGAGTGTACTCGTCGCAGTACTTTTGAACATCATTAATGATTTTGCGTAAAATACGGAATCATCTTTTTCGATCTTGTTAAGGCCTACTAAATGGAAATACATTAATTTAAAAGATCTTTTAAATATGGA
Source organism: Mytilus galloprovincialis (assembly GCF_965363235.1). NCBI lineage: Eukaryota > Metazoa > Mollusca > Bivalvia > Mytilida > Mytilidae > Mytilus > Mytilus galloprovincialis. The sequence continues at coordinate 40,900,728 of NC_134843.1, read as the reverse complement.
CTGGGAGCCCTTCATTGTTTCATTTTAAATGAAATACATATTTATTGTAAAGTTGAATCATTTATACGTACAGTATCATTAAAATTTCATTTTTTAGTTTTAATATTGTGTTTTATTTGTATTTTTGGAACTCTGTTTTTCTGATAATACTGAAGGACGTTTTGTCTGTTTATAAAGAACTCATTTAACAGTTTGACAAAACAACAGCTGGTATGTTCTTCGAGATAAGACCATGTGGAGTAATTGTTAGCTGTGTGGATATTTACAGTTTTATTATTTGTTATATTATAGTTCGTTTCTGTGTGTATTACATTATAACGTTGTGTCGTTTGTTTTCTCTTATTTTTTAGTGTAAATTCACATTGCGATAAGACGTGTCACGGTACTTATCTATCCCAAATTCATGTTTTTTGGTTTTGATGTTATATATATATGTTATATTTGTTATTCTAGTGTGATTTTGTCTACATGTGTGTTACATTTTAGTGTTATGTCGTTGTTCTCCTCTTATATTTAATGCGTTTCCCTCGGTTTTAGTTTGTAACCCGATTTTGTTTTTTGTCCATGGATTTATTAGTTTTGAACAGCGGTATACTACTGTTGCCTTTATTAATCCCTTACACAGTTTTTTTTTTTTGCTGTGTAAAACGTCTCTTTGGGATGAAAATTGCAAAACAAGAGTAAAGTAACTAGGATATGATAGATGTTAAGAGTTCAAACCGTTTCTAGGGCGATTTGTAACTCTAGAAGTGACCGGTGCTGAAAAAATGTCAAGAGATATACACTTTTTTGTAGACATTTACCACGTATTAAAGCACACTAATGATTAGTAATGAAGAGTACCCTTTCAAGTATCCTGTTATGTAAAAGTCATCATAGACTAGACAATGTCAGTGATATTCATGGTTGCAAGACTGGGAGTTGTGAAGAAGCCATCATATAAACTTAACCGGTTCAAATATTCAACAACACATGTGACAAGGCATTAGAGAGTTATATATTTCTGTTTTATTAACTGTGACCACAATATGAGGATTGAGGATAAGCAAAAATAACAACCAACCCACTTTCATAAAGGCGTAGTGGGAATATAAATAGTGCCACCTTTATAATCCAGTTTTCTAGTTTCTCCCTTGTCCCTTAATTAAATATATAATTTTACAGGCATGTTGGAAATGAAGAACCTACTCGAGCCCATGTGTAATGTAGCATACCTGCTGAACAATTAGGCACCAGACATTGCTCAGCTGGAGGAATACAACCTAAGTAAAATTCCACTTACGTATACATTGTTGTTGTTTTATCAAAATCAAGGAAACACTATTTTATTTTAAGTTATAAGCTGATTCGATTCTTGAATAACTGTTGCGTCAAATTTCTGTTGCAATCAACGAGCAATTAATGAACGAAATATACTATAAGTGATTTCTAGTTTCTCCCTTGTCTCTTAATTAAAAACATAATTTTACAGGCATGTTGGAAATGAAGAACCTAATCGAGCCCATGTGTAATGAAGCATACCTGCTGAACAACCAGACACCAGACTTTACTCAGCTAAAGGAATACACGCCTAAGTAAAATTCAGCGTACGTATACATTGTTGGTTTTTTTTCGATATCAAGGAAACACTTTTATTTTATGTTATAAGCTGATTCTGGATAACTGTTGCGTCAAATTCCGGTTGCACTGAACGAGCAAATAATGAACGAAATAAATATGAGTGATTTTAGTTTCTGTCTTGTCTCTTAATTAAAAACATAATTTTAAAGGCATATGGGAAATGAAGAACCTACTCGAGCCCATGTGTATTGAAGCATACCTGCTGAACAGACACCAGACATTGCTCAGCTGAAGGAATACAAGCCTAAGTAAATTTCACCTACATGTACATTGTTTTTTTTTCGAAATGAAGGAAACACTTTTATTTTATGTTATAAGCTGATCATAAATAACTATAGCGTCAAATTTCTGTTGCTAAGACATAGTTTAAGCAGAATGTCTTCTGAAAACTAAAAGAATGTAATGCAAAGACATCCTCAAAATGGAGATGATATGAAATGGTGTATTTGGTGCTCATTTTAACTGCGTAGTTAAACTAAGATCACTTCAGATTACAATAAGTTTTGTGTTGATCAAATTAATTTGAATGAGCTGTTCTATTCAAAGCACTTCAGTTTGCAATTGTTTTTGTTACTTCATGAGGAATTTGTTCAAAGTATCTAAAATATTATAATTTTTTGTTGGCGTCATTTTGAAGAAATATCGTTCGTGGAATTTCAGAAAAGGATTATTTTTCTGTAGACTCAATCAAATAATAAGCAGTTTGCTCATTGTTATACAGAAACACGCATATAGTTTGAGTTCAATACACAGTAGTCTAGATTTCAATGCATAATTGTCCTGTTGATTGTTAAAAATCATATTTTTATTTTACTTCTATACGACTCCCTATAATTGCATTTGTATCTTTGTAAAAGTTTGACTAGAGCATATTACCACTAAGACCTGAAAAAAAACTATTTTAATATTAAGTAGCTATAACTGATTTCTCTTTCACAGGAATGCTGGTCCTTGAAAAAACACTGGAATCAAAGAAGTTCGAAGCTTGAAACAGTTTTAAGAATAAACAGATGTACAGACGGAAATGTTCCCAAAAATCGGGAAAGCAAACTTAAAGACCTAGTTAAAAAACAGTCAAAGGCTGAAGAGAAATATACAGCTGCTTTCGTTGATTTCAAGAATAACTTTTAACAATGAGAAAGCCCTGAGAGAAGAGCTTGTAGGGGTGAGTCGATTACAACAAAATGCATTGAGTGTGTAAGTAAATCATTGGTTAACTTGCTTGCTCAACCATTTATAGATGTCGACTGAAATCCGGCAATCTATACGAAACAAGGGCAGATAATTTAATATTCGTCATATATGATTATAGTAAATCAAATTTGCATACAAAACAGGAGACCCTTTAAAAGAGATATTTCTTTAAGTAAAGGGCCGTTGGAATACAATTCAGTTGAGCAAATTTAGATATGCAATATGTTAAATAATTGTATGGTTATTTTCAGTTATGGATGAAGCGAATTTTGAAAGCAACCTTAGCGGGTTCATACTATACGTGTTATACGCTGCTTGCAGATAAACAGAAGCTGTTTCTTTGTTTGATAACAAACCAGGACGGGGGATTTAGATAATATAACTATAGAGCCTTAAAAAGATTGAGAAGAAACAGCATGTGAAGAGGAGAGAGTTGCTATTTTGGGAAATTTTAGAAGCAAAGAGCTTAAAAGGTTAACTGGTACTGCCGGACGAAAGAGAAGGCGACGGAGCAGGGAATCAGAATCATGGTGAAACAGCTACTCTTGAAACTGAAGAGACAGCCAGCGGAGAGGAACGTTCTGCCTTCTTTCGGGCTGTTAGAGACCCTGTAAGACTAAAGTTTGTTGAAGCTTTTGAAAGAGAAAAAAAAGACCAGAGACAAGAAAAAATTAAGAAACAGTTTGAGGAGTTTCACAATCAAGCTGTTGGTATTTTGTTGTTGTCTTATTCTTCAATGGAGCATGAACCAAGTCCATACAATTAATATTGTCACCCGTTTGAGGTACCTGGTAACCATGCCAAATATATGAACACAGTTTTGTAAACATTTTTCAGCTGAAAAAATATGTTTCTATGGGCAACAAAACAAAAAAACAAAAAAACTCCGAAAATTCTTCATAATTTTATTATTATTATTCAACTAAAAATTATTCTAACAATACATTTTCCTTCTTTTTGAGTGTTAATTTTATGTTTTGGTTCATTCTTAATGGAAGATATACATCATTTCCATCTGATAGTGTACTTTGACTGGAATACATTACACTGTATAAAGAGTCTAGTCAAAGGGCAGATAAGTCTAATACTCATTGATTTGAAAAGTGAATTTTTATGAAAATTTCATGTTATAGAGATTATTTAATTTGCTTTGGAATAACTGTTAAAATGAAATCTAATATCTTTTTAGTTGTGTTTAGGCTTAAGATTTTGTTTGAATATTTGCACTTTTAATTATGATGACGTCATAAATACTGGTTAGCAACACCAAAGTATAAAGTAACTATCAACTTTGGAAAATGGTTAATACTAAAAACTCAATCAAAGGCAAGTGTAACTTAAAACAAGAATGCATACCTTGGAACAAAAGTTTGGATACTCCGCATGCTGGAATAACATCAGCTTCTGATTTTTCTGATTCTCCAAACCTTCATCCTAACTCTGAGTCAATTAGATTTTCATGACCGGAAAAAAACTCTGTATGATGAAGCCCTAAAATCGAAGGCTAAATTGCTGGCTGTAAACCAGGTGAAATCACTTTTCTTCTTACAAAACTCAGACCCATTTCATGATTAAACCGAAATTGATATTGCTGACGATGAAAATGAAAACTTAATTGTTAGCTTTCGGCTGTTATTACTGCATTTTTTCCACATTTTCAGGTGAGAAAAAATGTAAGTCACCAAATCCAACAATTCAAGTAACAGAGAGAAACGGTATCTGTGTTTCTATAACAGTGTCGTGTAGAAACTAAATTTAAATCATCTCAAATTGAAATGTTCGAATCCTTGTGAACTTAATGAGGCCCCAGCAATACCGGTTATGAAAACCAAATGTGGACCAGATGATGTTGTATTCCTGCTTTCATACTTAAATATTAGGCCACCATTTGACCTTATCAATAGTAAAGTTAACAAAACTTGCGATAAAAAGGTGTCATTGAATGAAACTCAGCAATATGTCAATAATTTGCTTGATTACGACAACTTCATAGACGTCGAAACAGACACTTCATACAATAATAGACCCCAAGCGGGTGGTGAATCAGCTGCCCAGTCCTTCACACCATTGGTTAACCAGAATTAAATACTTCAAAAAAGTTGACAATAGCAGTGGACGTAAAGAATAAACCATGTACTAAAAAGGAAATGTTGTCATGAAAATGACAATTATAAAAAAACTATATACTACCGAGGAGTCTATTAATCCAAGGGAAGCTAAATCTGCAAAAATAGATCTTCAAAAGGTAAATTCCGGGGGTATACTAAAAATAAATTCTGTCACCTGTGAAGCTAGCGTTCAACTTGCAAAAATAATTCGCGAAACATGTGAAAACTTCGGTCACACCATACGGCATTATACATGTTTTATTAACAAGATGCGCTCAATTAAAGAAATGTAAACAATGGCTATTTGACCAGCGCCGATAAAATAAGAAATATGCTACTTTGACGGCTCTGACTGTGAGTTTTAGTAAGATATCCTGAATAAAGCTGATTTTTTTTCAGGTAGTAAGCCGTTACCAAAAAATACGACGATTAAGTGAACAACATATATATATTGGGAACTCCGTAAATGATTTCAAACAACAGATTTTCGTCACATGAATGATATAATAGAAATTACACTGATTTTACAAGAACACAATCTTAAATACCATACAAATTAAAAGTCAAACCAATCATATAAAATTTCAAAGTTCAAGCAAAGGAGTAATGCCTAAATTTGGCCCATGAAAATAAAATGTAACTGTTACCAAATTGACAGATAATGTTTAGAAATGCATAGGTACAGAAATAAAAGTGAAATCATAAATAATTGTATCGGATGACGTCACGATTAATACGTCAAAAATATGAACTGTTTTCACGAAAACGATGAAAAATACAGAATTTATGCAGTTTTTTTCCTCTATTTCCATCGTGCGCAGCCAAGAAACAACATACGCTTTATTATAAGCTATTTACATACTAACGTTTATTAACCAAGAATTAAAACACTCTTGCTGCCGGAGGAACACATATGTCTTATGTTTTAATTTAAGCCAACTTCTCATCATTGCTGTACCTCTAACGAAAATTAAAAAGTGTAATGGATTACGGCCCTTGACTAAGGTAACGGGTGTGTAACCACTAAAGGAAAAAAGTCGTAATTAACTTTGTTTTCTCATTGACAATTACTTCACAGTACTATAGATGCTTGCTAGTATGTAAGCTAACCTATAAGTGACTTAAAATCGCAAAAACAACTTTAGAAGAGGTGATTTCAGAAAAGTTATGGCAAAATCCAATGAACAAAGTGAACCCAAAATGGCGTCCTACGCAGAAAAAACAAAAACAGACCCTAAAACAATTGAGCCCTCAGACATGGTTAGTATTAAACCTGTATTTATACAGGAAACAGATGTCTTTGGGTCAATATCGGATGGAGAGACTCTAAAAAAATTATACCTGACTCACCCTGAAATGTATAAAGCTGTCGGTGAAGTAGTACCAGAAAGAACAATTACTGGTCTTCAAAGAATCCGAGGCTTATGGAGAATTTACCTCGATGACGAAGCTGAAAGAGATATTCTCATATCCAAATGCCTCAAACTTCGTGGTAAATCAATCTGGATTTACTCCAGAAATCCACGTGTAACTGCACATGAAAACGTCACTGATATACGGATAAGAGTTAAAGATGTACCGCTTTCAGCAGACGACGGACAAATAATTAGGGAGATGGAAAAACATGGCTGCTTAATTTTGAGTAGTATGCGTGAACGGCTAAGATACAACAACAAAGTGACAAACTGTCTAACAGGAGATAGGATCATTATTTGTGATGGACCGCTTTCAGAGCACATCCCAAGATCCATTTTCATTGGCAAATATAGAGCCACCATCATCTATCGCGATCAGCCTAAAAACAACCCTCAAAATATGAAATGCTCAAAATGTCTGCAGGAAGGTCATCATACAAGAGACTGTACAAATGATTGGGTGTGTAGGTCATGCGGAGAAGAAGGTCACAAACAAAATGCATGTACCAAAGATGCTTATTCAGACGCACCAGATCAATCCGATAAAGAAAACACAAAAGAAAGCCATGAAACAAGTGATGCAGATGATGAGACTTCTGAATCTGAATCTGGCACTGATGCAACACAAATATCAGTTAAAATGAACAATGATGAAATATGTGCAAGTACAACAGCTAACGGACGGGAAGGTGCATCAGCTGCTGATTGTGAAGGTGTATTAACTACTGGATATGAAGATGACAACGGACAGTCGCAATCTATTATCAATCCAGTAGCTGATCCACAAAAACGGAAGAAAATCAAAAAAAAAAAGAGCAGTAAAAAAACTAGTGAACTAAGTCAATCTGAAATAACCTTATTCATGTCTAGTAACAAACAAAGCAAAAAAGAATCAACCAAAAAATCTCAAACTCCATCCAAGCAACCTGTCAGTATTTCCTTTCTGAAGTCTCCAGTGACACCAACTGAGAAGCTTCACGACAAAGAGAGTGACTCTACTGCCAAGAGGTCCAAAACAACTGTTTCCTAATTATATACATACATGTAATTATTTTACCTGTGTTTGTATAAGAATTCAAATCACAACAATATGAATATAAATTAATATTTTATTATTAGTACACATGTAACACTTATCCACATTTCAAAAATCAGCTGACCATTTAACTATAAGTCTTTTAATTTTATATCACTTAATTGTCAGTACACATCACAACAGCTACAAGTTTACCACCTTTAAAGAAATTTACATTCCTTTGGGAATTATGTACATATTCTCACACCAAATAGTAAGCAGCATGCACAAAATCTCGAAATCTTTAGATCCTTTTCATATAATTTTTTGTGCATTTTTATTTCACGTGTCGCATAACTACACAAGTACTTTTACGTCACTTTTCTGTTATCAAATAACTTTTCAGAAACGTTCCAGCGTAATCGTAATAAATCCATCAATATGTTTGATTCAAGTTGATTTTAGATTATCATCTGCGATTTCATACACCAAACTTCAACAGGATAAAGCACACCTAAAAAAATCAAAACAAAATTCAATTATTATAATTCACACAAAAACTTTGATAAGTCATCCAATACAAGCTTTTAAAACAAATAAACTAGTTTTTAAGTTAGCTTATCAAGTAGCCAATAATACTATGCAACATTGGCTCTGTAAATATTATGTAAATAGAAGTCCACTTAGTCCAGTATATATTTTTATGTTATATGTAAAAACATTAAAAAAAATAGTTGTTTATTTTGTGTTTAGCTTAAAGCTATGTTTTTTTTCTTTCAACTATCTCTGTATATATTTTGCTATTGATTGTATTTTTATGTATGTTTACAAACTTAATGAGTCCAAAATAATTTTTTTGGACACAGAGGAGTCTGTATCTGAAGTCACATTGTTGACCCAAATCATGACCTATATATTGAGGTCAATAATTGAAATGTTGTGTTATGTTTACACATTTATAATCATGAGTATTATACATGTACATGTAGTTGTACATAGATGTAAATATAGAACGAATTTAATATTGATAAAGATATCATATAAAAAGAAAAATCCACAAAGCAAGGATATAGATAAAATCATAAAATCTAAATTATTGCTGATTTACAAGTTAAATATAATTTCAAACACAACAGAACTCTGTAATTATCTAACTTACCTTCCTAATATTTACACAAAATGACAAACAAAAACTGTATCCATGTCTGCACTGTAAATACCAACGGGTTACAAAAACCTGAAAAAAGAAATAGAATTATTGAATGGGCTAATCAACAAAAATGTGATATAGTATTCCTACAAGAAACGCATTTCACTCAAACTTTAGAACCAAAGCTAAAACAAGAATTCAAAGGTGAAGTAATCTTTAGTAACGGGTTAAGTAATGCAAGAGGGGTTGCCATATGGATAAAAAGCAGATTAAACTTTAAGATTATTGACCAATTTAAGGATTCTGAAGGTAGATTCATCTTAGTTAATATAGAAATAGATGACAATATATATACATTAGTGAACCTATATGCACCTAATAATTGTAAAGTAAGAAACACCTTTTTTAAATCAGTAAAACAATTAATTGAAAATCACAGTATTGGCCAGTTAATAATTGGGGGCGACTTCAACGACATATTATCTATAAAAGACACAAAGAAAAAAATAGGAAATAAAAAATTTGATAAACCAGTTCATAACCTTAAAATGTTAATCAAGAATCTTAAACTAACTGATGTCTGGAGAAGCAAAAACATAAATAAAACCCAATTTACCTGGAGAAGGAAAAACTTATCAGAATCTACAAGAATTGATTACTTTTTAGTAAGTGATGAAGTTAATAAAAATTGCATTACATGTGACATAAGACCAATAGTTCTACAACACACTGATCATTACGCTGTTTCATTAAAAATCAACATAAATAGAAACTCAAAAGGGCGAGGTTACTGGAAATTAAATAGCAGCATCCTGGATGATGAACAGTACCAAAAAATTATTTCAAAATTGATTGATAAATATAAAATAAAATCAGAAACATCTCTCAACCTAGATATTTTATGGGATAACTTTAAAGTTGAGGTAAGGGATTATACCATCCAATACTGTAAATTAAAGGCGAATATAAAAAAAGATACTATTGAAATCTTCGAAAACACATTAAAAACCCTATCTGAAGAAATTGATTGTGATAATTATATAAATAAGAAGAAAGTCAACCTAAAAGAAAACATTGAAAAACAATTAGCAAGTTTATATAATGAAAAAATTAAAGGAAATCAAATTAGATCACGCGTAAAATGGCTAGAAGAAGGGGAGAAAAACACATCTTTTTTTCTTGGTCTAGAAAAAACGCGACAAAGTAAAAAAACTATAACTCAACTGTATGATGAAAATAATCAAGTAACATATGACCAAAACAAAATACTAAATTTGGAAGTCAATTATTATACTAAATTATATACTTCAACAAAACCTGATACAGAAAAGGTAAAACAATACTTTGAAACTATCAAAGAAAGTAAAATAATAAATGAATCTGAAAGTAATACATGCGAGGGAAAAATTACTATAAGTGAATGCACAGAGGCTATATTTAAGATGAAATTAAACAAGGCCCCAGGGCTGGATGGACTGAACGTGGAGTTTTATAGAAAATTTTGGGAACAGATTAAAGATTTCATAGTACAAGTTTTCAACTATTGCTATAAAAAAGGAGAATTAACAAATTCCCAAAAAATTGGAGCCATATCTCTTTTGTTTAAAAAAAATGATCCCCTCTCCCTTGATAACTATAGACCTATTACATTATTAAACTATGACGTTAAATTACTAGCTTATGCCTTAGCGCAACGATTAAAATCAGTACTACCAAAAATTATTCACTCTGATCAAAAAGGTTACATAAAAAACAGATACATAGGTTTTAACATAAGACAAATCCAAGACATTATTGATTATTCTGAAAAATTTAATGTAGATGGTGCAATTTTATTTTTAGACTTTACTAAAGCTTTCGACTCACTTGAGTGGTGCTTTATGTTTGAATCTTTAAAAAAATTTGGTTTTAAAAAAGAATTCATAAAATGGGTTGAAACTATGTATACAGACATAAAAGGATGTATTTTACATAATGGATGGGTGTCTGCCCCCTTCAATACATTTCGTGGGATTAGACAAGGATGTCCGTTATCCTCGTTAATTTTTGTATTGTGTGTTGAAATAATGGCAATAAAATTAAGAGAAAATAAAGAATTAAAAGGATTTGAAATCAAATTAGATGGAAAATCTTGCTCACTAAAAATATGTCAACTGGCAGATGACACTCAATTGTTTTTAAAAACACGCAAAGATATAAGTATTGCCCTTAATATCATTGAAACTTTTGGAAGCCTTTCTGGGCTCAAACTGAATAGAAACAAAACAGAAGGCTTATGGCTTGGCAAATTTAAAAAGTCAAAAGATAAATTTGAAAATATAAACTGGAAACAAGACCACATTAAAAGTCTAGGAATATACTTTGGATACAATTATCAAGAATGTCAAAAATTAAACACAGAGAAACAAATAGATAAATGTGAAAAATTGATTCAAGGATGGAACAAACGAAACTTAACATTAATAGGAAAAATTACTGTAGTAAAGTCACTAATTTTACCAAACCTAACATACACAGCATCATGTATGATAATAACACATGAAATAAAACAAAAGTTCAAAAATTTAATATATAATTTTATATGGAGCGGAAAAAAGACAGAATTAAACGCTCTATATTATGTAAGCCATACCTTGACGGAGGATTAAAAATGATTGATTTAGACTCCTATATAAAATCCTTGCAAATTAGATGGGTTTCAAAACTAATAAAAAACGAAAATGATAACTGGAAAATTATTCCAAGATTTTATCTTAATAAATTTGGGAAAGATTTTCTTTTATTCAGAATGAATTTAACAAATGTAAATTTGCTTAATAAAATAGAGTATAAATCCTTGCCAGAATTCTATAAACAATTAGTTAAAACTTGGGTAGAAGTAAAAGGAGGTCAAACTATCACCCCTAAAAACTTTCTTGAAGTTAGAAAACAAATTATATGGGGAAATAATCTTATCAAAGAAAATGGGAAATGTCTGTTTTTCAAAAATTGGATTAGCAGTAATATTTTGTACATCAATAATATAATAGACGAAAACGGACACATCTCATCAAAAACTGTATTAAAAAATCTTAAGAATAAACAAGATTGGATTAGAGAATTTTCTTTAGTTAAAAATGCTATACCAAAGCACTGGCAAAATATTTTAAAACAAGAAAGCTCTTATAAAACTGATGTCAATATAAAGAAATCAGTAAACTTAAATATCCTACTAAAACATGAAATTTCACCAGACTCGAGCAACAAAGAAATATACACGTCCCTACAAAGTCAATTTACAAATGATAAACCAACAGGAATTTTAATATGGGAAAGAATTCTGCATAAAAAAATGTCAACAAAATTTAAATCCACATTCAACTTTATTTTTAACTACCTTGAAAACAACAAATTTAAAATGTTTAAATGGAAAATGATGCATTATATATTAGCCTGTAATGAATTACTTTATAAATGGAAAATAGAACCGAGTAGTTTGTGCTTCCATTGTAAACAACATGATGATTATGAACACTTCTTTTTTTCCTGTTCATATAATGTTCAGAATTGGCACAAAGTTGAACAGCTTTTAGCATTATTAAAAGTTGAAAAGCATATATTCAGTCTTGAAAGTTTAGTAACTGGCTATAAAATTGAAGATGAAGATTATTTTGATATGAACTATTTATTAACTATAATTTACTTTTCAATTTATAAAGCATATTACATGTCTGACAAGAAAGACAAGGTCATTGATATTTTTAAAATATTCCAAAATGAAATCAAGGACATAATTAACATAAATAAAATTAGAGGAAAAAAAATAAGAGAATCATACTTAAAACTTTGGAATATATCGAATTTCTATAATTGTGAATGAATTCAAGCTGTGACCTAGTTAGTTCATGACTGCACATGACATGCATGTGTCGGTCAGGTGATACAATTTATGCATCAAATGAAATTCGCTATTCTACTCTTTTATTATGTTTATATATAATTTATCATATCTATTATAGCTACACTGAATTAATACTGTTATTAGTTTACACAATACAATGCTTGGATACTGCATTCATGTATCGTTAATTATACCACGTGTACTTTCGATCTTTTCTCTTGATCTTTGGTTTGATCGCAAAAAATACCATTTACTGAAAAAAATATGTTGTTCAAATAATGTGTGGAAAAAACAACGGTCTTACCTAATCATTTAAGACTCCTTTTCATAATTACACGGAGTAAACTAACAAAATATTTCGAAATTCTACTGTCGGCTGAAAAGTCATGCTGTCAGTATCAAAGATCATCATCAATTTTACGGTTCAGTGAAGATTCAATAAATAAATCATATACAGTTTAGGTTAAGAAACGTACCGTATTCCGGTATGAAATTATACTATGTAGAACTGCTATTATGTATGTAATAAATACAACTAACTTTATAGATATACTTATTGAATATTTTTCCCTAAATATTCAATGACTAATTTAAGGGATACTTAATTGAAGCTGTAGATTGAGTAAATTGTTAACAGCAAAAGTGCAATAAAACTTTGATTAATTAAAAAAAAAAAAAAAAAAAAAGTAATATGATTCTACATTGGCTGTCTTTGTAATTCATTACGCCATGACGTCATATATTGAAAGGCGTCATTATTTGGCAATGGAAAAGTGTAACGCAACGGTACCCAAATTGCAACGAGTACTCTAATTGCACCTATTTAACAAAAATAGCAGCGGAAATCTTACAAGATTCCTAGAGACTAAACATTTTATGATTTGATGCTATGCACATCTTTCAACATAAGTAAAAATATTTAGATATGCACAAAACATTCATAGTATTTTTCACAGATGAAGTGTTTACTGAAAAAGCAAAATGTACTGAAAAGTCACCATGCGACGTCATCAAAACGTCATCTTTTTAAAATGAGCAAATACAATATGTTGCAAGTATCCTTTTCTTAAAAAATGAAGAGTAAGCATGGACTTATATCCAATTGTTAAAAATATTTGAAAAAAAACAACAAAAGCTCTGTTATTAGACTTTTAACGATGCCAATTTAAGTACAGATGCAATTTGGGTACTCCTCATTTCAGAATCATTGATGGTTTGGAGGTCAGTTTTAGACCAATTTTTCTATGATTCGATATGGATTTAAAATTAAATTGGTGAAACCATATAATAAATAATGATACATCTACAAAATAAACATGTAATGAATACTTTTGTCTGAAGTATGAAAAAACGTAGGTTAAAAAACTGTCAAAATAGGTGCAATGTGGGTACCCTGACGTAATAGTTATTCGGTATTCAAAAGAATGCAGCTACTACTCGGATTTTGTAAAACATCACCAGTGTATGTGTAGAAAGTTGATGAACCAGGCCCAGCTTGCGGTCATAAAACTTGACTCGACTCCAAAGTAGTTCCCATACTCCTTGCCCGAATATATTCTCCATTGAGATCGTTCTCGAATCGCGGTCATAAACTTCAGTCCAAGAAAGCTTTTCTTCTTCGTAAGGGGCCTTAATCCGATCCTCTTATTTCCGGTTACTTTTTTGTTTAATGAAAAAAAATGATTAACACACCATCTTCACTGCTTTTCCAACTCTCATCACGCTAACCCCCATCAAATCTTCAACCTCTCTATAGAAGCAAACTGTGGCAAAAAATCGTAGACAGGTCAAGACTTGTATTATTGGTGTTATGGCTTTGTTCCTCTTTGATTTGATTAAGGAATTGTATATTAGTAGTAATGTTAATGATAGTATCTGGCCGATATCTTTCTCGAGAAAAGACCTCCTCTGCTGACAGGGATTCCAATGGATTTGACCTATCTGCAAAAAATCGCGGACGAGGTGCTAAGCGTCTCCTTTGTCGCTTTCTTATGTCTCTATGTCCGGCAGCGGGCATTTTTGCTTGAACACGAGATTCGAGACAGATGCTTGCCATTCTCAATTTTATGGAGTATACTCAAGTCTTAAGCACGATTATCGTACTCCCAAGTTTATTACCCCATAAAGTTTGGAGTACAAATTAAGGCAACAGTAGTATATACCCCTGTTTGAAATTCATAAATTGATTGAGAAAAAAAAGTCCGGGTTACAAACTAAATCTGAAGGAAACATCAAATATAAGAGAACTACGACACAACTTTAAAATGTAACACACAGAAACCGAACTATAATATAACAATGGCCATTTATTTTCGAGTACAAATTTGAATTTGGAGAACATATTTTGTACTCTGAGGACTGAAAAAGCTTGATAACCGCACGGCCGGTGGTAGGTCAAAGAACGTCTCGTCCTATTTCTTAAATGGTTTATTGAAAGGAACCAAGACCTTGTTGATAAATATTCCGTTTCTCATTTTACTAACGTGTTTTATTACTTTTTGGTGGCTCTGTACTTATACATCCCGTCATTGTTTTATTGTTCTTTGATCATGTTTGCATTCTTGCCATTTATGTTTGCTGAAATGCTCTGTCTATATACCTTTTTTTCTTCATTTCTATATCCCGTCATTGTTCTTATAATTTTGTATTCTGGTCTTTCTTTAATATGTGTTTTTCAGTTACAGATGACGTTGCTCTGTACTTAGGCATATCGTCATTGTGCCATGTAAATCTTTGCTTACACATTTCATTGATTTTATAGTGATTAAGGTAATACCACTGTTTTTCTTTGACATTTTTACATATTATATTTGTTTGATTTGTTCACACATTTTGTTATCAACACAATGGACGATTTTTGCTATTGTCATACAGATGAGAGGTTTAGCTAGCTATACAAACAAAGCAGGAATATGACAGTTGTTGTCAAGTCCTTTGGTGTGTTTTAGCTTTTAATTTTGCCATTTGATTATATACTTTGCGTTTTTGAGAATTTACTATTTTTAAATTGATACAAGATTCGTGTTAATTGAAAAATTCGCTGCATTGTTTACTTTGAGAGATTTTCATTTGGCCACTTGATAAGGGACTTTCCGATTGAAAGTATATATTTTAGTGTCGGTATTTTCTCATTTTACTTTGTTTGCATAAAATATATATATATACGCGAGGAAACTATGACATTTCAGTGTTTTGAATTATTATACCTGTTGGGATGTATAAATACACCGCCACGTCTACGTTAAATTTGACGCGTTGTGTAAATATTACTGTACCACGTCATGTGCAGGCTAAAGGTAATTTGAGGGAGATTAAATAGTTAATTCCTTTTGCTACTGATGAATGAAGAATTTATTCTAAATTGAGCAACTTCTTTTGGAAAGCAGAATTTAGAGCACGAAAGTGTATAATAAGAAACATTTTCATCCAGATATAATACATTATAAATATTTGATAGTTCAACAAAACGTTTGAATTCAGGGATGCGATAATAAATATTTAAAAAAATGAATACTTGAAATTAATTTCTATTCGAACAATTAGCTTCTAGCTTATTACTGATGGAGAAACAATGAGATCTCCATACAAATAACCGATTAAGTGTAATATTGACGATTTAATATTAGGAAACCATTGATCATGCATGATTAACTTTTATTAGAGAAACAAAAATGATCACGTCAAAATGGTTTGACTACAGGAAAATCATACTTGAAAAAATAATTGATGGTGCTTGCTTAATTTTCAATCGCAATTTGTTAGTGTATGTTAAGAATATATAAAATTTAATTCTGGTTTCTATGATGAGTTTATTTATACATCCGCCTCAGTCAAATGGGCGGAACTGTAGAGTATGACTGACTCGTGTATTGTAGATTATGATCCACACTGTTTTTTTTTTTATCAGATCAGAATAGAACAAACTGAAGTCACTACATGCGATTTTTTTTTTATTTAACTTCATTCAGCCAAACGTATTAACTAACGTATTAGAAACGAGAGATATCAGTGAATCAATGGGTTGCAATGTATAGTTAAACAGACGAAAGTAAAGTAACAAATAAACCAATCTCCATGGAAAAATTCAACTCGAAAACTCTCTTATCAAATAGCAAAATCTAAAGCTTAAACACATCAAACGAATTGAAAACAAACTGTCATAGTAATTCCTTACAAGATACAGGCATTTCCTGGTGCAGAAAATAGTGAATTAAATCTGAATTAAAAGCTAGTTAATTCTGTCATCAAAGAAAATCAAAATAGTATTTTGACAAAGCACATAAGAATAAATGATAGACAACATTACAAAAAATTACCACACAGCACTAAAACATTGACGGATGCATAAGTACCGAGCCTCACACAAAGGATAATATCAATGAAGATAAATAAATTCCAAAGACGTGGGTAAAAAAAAAAACCCAAAAAAACAACGTCATTTCCTAGAATATATTCTTACACATTTTCATGTATTAATTGGGAGTTGATACGGAATATTCATCAAAAATGGTTTTTTTTTTGTGTCGATAAATATTCCGTATCTTCCAATTAACTTTTTTTGAAAAATGACGGGACGTTCTTTGACATAACCCTGGTTCATCAGCTTTTTGTTAGAAACTGGTGTAATTTTATAAAGTCTTGGTAGCAGATGCAATTTCTTGAATATCGAACAACTTTGAAATGTATATCCCATATGCAGGTGAAGTTTTGTCTTTTGCTACTAAAAAGTAAAATCACAAAATTACTGAACTCCGAGGAGAATCCAATCCACCATTTTCTACATTTGAAAATGCCTGTACCAAGTCAGGAATTTTAAAATGTAACACACAGAAACCGAACTATAATATAACAATGGCCATTTATTTTCGAGTACAAATTTGAATTTGGAGAACATATTTTGTACTCTGAGGACTGAAAAAGCTTGATAACCGCACGGCCGGTGGTAGGTCAAAGAACGTCTCGTCCTATTTCTTAAATGGTTTATTGAAAGGAACCAAGACCTTGTTGATAAATATTCCGTTTCTCATTTTACTAACGTGTTTTATTACTTTTTGGTGGCTCTGTACTTATACATCCCGTCATTGTTTTATTGTTCTTTGATCATGTTTGCATTCTTGCCATTTATGTTTGCTGAAATGCTCTGTCTATATACCTTTTTTTCTTCATTTCTATATCCCGTCATTGTTCTTATAATTTTGTATTCTGGTCTTTCTTTAATATGTGTTTTTCAGTTACAGATGACGTTGCTCTGTACTTAGGCATATCGTCATTGTGCCATGTAAATCTTTGCTTACACATTTCATTGATTTTATAGTGATTAAGGTAATACCACTGTTTTTCTTTGACATTTTTACATATTATATTTGTTTGATTTGTTCACACATTTTGTTATCAACACAATGGACGATTTTTGCTATTGTCATACAGATGAGAGGTTTAGCTAGCTATACAAACAAAGCAGGAATATGACAGTTGTTGTCAAGTCCTTTGGTGTGTTTTAGCTTTTAATTTTGCCATTTGATTATATACTTTGCGTTTTTGAGAATTTACTATTTTTAAATTGATACAAGATTCGTGTTAATTGAAAAATTCGCTGCATTGTTTACTTTGAGAGATTTTCATTTGGCCACTTGATAAGGGACTTTCCGATTGAAAGTATATATTTTAGTGTCGGTATTTTCTCATTTTACTTTGTTTGCATAAAATATATATATATACGCGAGGAAACTATGACATTTCAGTGTTTTGAATTATTATACCTGTTGGGATGTATAAATACACCGCCACGTCTACGTTAAATTTGACGCGTTGTGTAAATATTACTGTACCACGTCATGTGCAGGCTAAAGGTAATTTGAGGGAGATTAAATAGTTAATTCCTTTTGCTACTGATGAATGAAGAATTTATTCTAAATTGAGCAACTTCTTTTGGAAAGCAGAATTTAGAGCACGAAAGTGTATAATAAGAAACATTTTCATCCAGATATAATACATTATAAATATTTGATAGTTCAACAAAACGTTTGAATTCAGGGATGCGATAATAAATATTTAAAAAAATGAATACTTGAAATTAATTTCTATTCGAACAATTAGCTTCTAGCTTATTACTGATGGAGAAACAATGAGATCTCCATACAAATAACCGATTAAGTGTAATATTGACGATTTAATATTAGGAAACCATTGATCATGCATGATTAACTTTTATTAGAGAAACAAAAATGATCACGTCAAAATGGTTTGACTACAGGAAAATCATACTTGAAAAAATAATTGATGGTGCTTGCTTAATTTTCAATCGCAATTTGTTCGTGTATGTTAAGAATATATAAAATTTAATTCTGGTTTCTATGATGAGTTTATTTATACATCCGCCTCAGTCAAATGGGCGGAACTGTAGAGTATGACTGACTCGTGTATTGTAGATTATGATCCACACTGTTTTTTTTTTATCAGATCAGAATAGAACAAACTGAAGTCACTACATGCGATTTTTTTTTTATTTAACTTCATTCAGCCAAACGTATTAACTAACGTATTAGAAACGAGAGATATCAGTGAATCAATGGGTTGCAATGTATAGTTAAACAGACGAAAGTAAAGTAACAAATAAACCAATCTCCATGGAAAAATTCAACTCGAAAACTCTCTTATCAAATAGCAAAATCTAAAGCTTAAACACATCAAACGAATTGAAAACAAACTGTCATAGTAATTCCTTACAAGATACAGGCATTTCCTGGTGCAGAAAATAGTGAATTAAATCTGAATTAAAAGCTAGTTAATTCTGTCATCAAAGAAAATCAAAATAGTATTTTGACAAAGCACATAAGAATAAATGATAGACAACATTACAAAAAATTACCACACAGCACTAAAACATTGACGGATGCATAAGTACCGAGCCTCACACAAAGGATAATATCAATGAAGATAAATAAATTCCAAAGACGTGGGTAAAAAAAAAAACCCAAAAAACAACGTCATTTCCTAGAATATATTCTTACACATTTTCATGTATTAATTGGGAGTTGATACGGAATATTCATCAAAAATGGGTTTTTTTTTGTGTCGATAAATATTCCGTATCTTCCAATTAACTTTTTTTGAAAAATGACGGGACGTTCTTTGACATAACCCTGGTTCATCAGCTTTTTGTTAGAAACTGGTGTAATTTTATAAAGTCTTGGTAGCAGATGCAATTTCTTGAATATCGAACAACTTTGAAATGTATATCCCATATGCAGGTGAAGTTTTGTCTTTTGCTACTAAAAAGTAAAATCACAAAATTACTGAACTCCGAGGAGAATCCAATCCACCATTTTCTACATTTGAAAATGCCTGTACCAAGTCAGGAATATGACAGTTTTTGTCCATTCGTTTTTTATATGTTTTGTTATTTGATTTTGCCATGTGATTATGGACTTTCCGATTAGATTTCCCTCCAAGTTCAGTATTTTTGTGATTTTACTTTTTGCTACTCTAATTATCTTGTTTTAACAACTCAGAATCAAATGAAAATAAGAGGCCTAGAACGAGAGGCGCATAGTTCATCGTTCTCGGACAACTTTTTGAAAAAGTCTACCTCCAATTTGAACAAATATCTGGTCAATAAAAAAAATCAGGCATATTGTTGACCAGTATCTCACTTCTTTAGGAAAACTTTTGAATAAGTAACTGAATCGTTACACTGTTTTTATTTCAGAATAAAGATCAGCATTAAAAGATTTAAGAGCAACAGTTATCAGTGGTTAACGGGCTGTTTAATAGTTACTGGCTTTGTCTTTTCTGCTGCTACATTTAATTTTTTTTTACTTATGACCTTATAAAAAATCCTTTGAAATGTCTGAAGTCACTTTGCCATTTTAATGCCTGGTATGATATTTGAGTTATTCCGTTACGATAGTCGGAGCCGTTAAAGGCTACTTGGGCCATTTGCCAATTGGCGTGCAGATGTTCTTTATCCAAGTTAAACGTAATTGCTTGTAAATCTACTTTTGAACAGTATTTTGGAATTTTGGATCCTCAATGCTCTTCAACTTTTTACTTGTTTGGCTTAATAAATATTTTGATATGAGCGTCACTGATGAGTCTTATGTAGACGAAACGCGCGTCTTGCGTACTAAATTATAATCCTGGTACCTTTGATAACTATTAGTTGCTTCTCCGCGTTTCTGCTGGGCTGTATATCACCTAGATATCTACACCTGCGGATATAAATTGTAATTTTATTTATATAAAGTTTTTTTGTGAAATTTGAAATATAGGTGACAATGTCAATGTTCCTCTGACAATCCCCATTTATTACCAGCAACGCCTTCAACCATTAACTGTGTTCGTACTTTTTTACACTTGTCCCGCTTTCCCGGTAATGGAGTTACTATAAGTCTTGCACAAGCTGTATAATACGGTGTATATCTTAATATACCTTGCACTCTTCTGGATATTTACATATTTTACTTCCATTATGTCTTATTTTTTGTAGTTTTCTTTTGAGGTAGTTGATTCCAGTCTGATCTTTTTGTTATATGCAACTTCATATTTTACTTTATGGTGATATATGAATTTCCTTTTCATAAATATTTTAAGCATGAAATGTTTTATTGGCTGTTGTATTGTTACAAAAAATAGATTTCCTTTTTGATTGTTTTTGTTTAAAGGGTTCGCATGAATATTATGCATGGTTTTTTAATGAGTTAAGTTTGCGTATTTCTTTTTACATATATTACACTTTTTCATTTTTCCCTTTGGTTTTGGTCCGCTCCGTTGGTCTGTTTTTTACTCTATTTGTTGATTTCTTGCAAAACAAAATGGGGGTATTCAAAAAAACAAAGCCATTAAAACCTGACGTTGCTGCGTATTTATGCATCCAGATACAACATTGTACTTATTAAACTGATGTTTGCTAAATTACATTTAAATTTAAAGTCCTGATGCGAATGTCGAAAAATAATTTGTAATCGGAGATGATCAAAAATTGAAAAGTGTAAATTGAAATATAATATAAATAAACTCATCATAGACACCAGGACTAAATTTTGTATATACGCCAGACGCGCGTTTCGTCTACTATAAATTCATCAGTGACGCTCGAATCCAAAAAAAAAAAAAAAAAAAAAAAAAAAAAAGCCAAATAAAGTACTAAGTTGAAGAGAATTGAGATCCAAAATTCCTAAAAGTGTTGCCAAATACAGCTTAGGTAATCTATGCCTGAGGTAAAAAAAGCCTTATTATTTTGAAAAATTCAAAATTTTGTAAACAGTTAATTTATAAATATAACAATATCAATGATAATTCATGTCAGCACAAAAAGTATAAAAAGTATATTGTGAGAGCAATGAACAAGAATAGCGGGGTTAGGTTTGTTTCGTCATGGTTCTCAAAATGATAAATTTGCTGATCACAGTTAACAGAAAACACATTTATTTAGCCAAAAATTAACATAAAGAAGATGAAAACAGGTGAGGATCAAAATCCCAGCAACACCTCTTTTAAATTGTGTCCGACCGATTAAGCGTTTATCCAGTAATTATATCTTGCAAATTAGAACCTTGCATAATTTCTGCTAATTATACTTCCAATGGTGTTGGGTTGTAATAGCTATGGTATTTTGGCACACTACAGAAAGTGCTAAACGCTTAGATATTAACAGATGTTATCTGTACCCGTTTCCTCTAATGAACCAATTGCGGTCTACACCTACTCGATGGGTCAATATGAAAATGAAAACCTCTAAAATATGGTTCATATAGGCTGCCAAGATGAATCATTGATACATAACATACCCGTATAACCATGTTGGACTTGCGGATCTGGTTATTTTGTAGCACTTTACCAGGAACCAGCTTACGCCAATTTGGCGCTACCTTAACTACTAGTTCCGAAATTTGCTTTCAATAGTACATGACAATTATAAAATTTTAAAAGATAATCTCTTAAGGTAAATTTGGGTGATTTTGATTTTTAAAACCAAGGACGATTCATATTAAAAAATGAATTAATCATTTTCAAATCTCGGATAATGAGAGTACAAACATATATTTATATGCAAAATCACTACTACTAAGTACTCGTAGCAAATAATGAAAATACATTTGTAAAAAAATAAATAAATACTATATACTTACTTGTCAGTTATTATCTCCAACAAAGCTGGGTTTTTTTTTTATCATTTGTCATTGTGGTAGACAATTTAGACTATAAACTGAATGTTACAAGAAATCTCCTCCACCAGTTTGTTTATTTCAGCCGATGACCAGTTCGGTTTTCTCGACATTTTTCTTTATTTTCCGGAGAAGCAGAGGGCGATTTACCAGGATTTATCAATCGTCAAAGCGCACTTTTCTCTCCTTTAGCCCGAGGACTTGATATTGGTTGAAGGTTGTGTCATGTATACCATTGTATGTCTGTTTGTCCTTTTCATTTTTAGCCATGGCGGTGTCGGTTTATTTTCGATTTATAAGTTTGTCCCTCTGATGTCTTTGTCCCTCGTTTGATACCAGAGCCTATATGGAAAATGATTCATTTATCACATATTTTCAAGCTGGAGAAAAAAGAAAGCGCATATCAAATTATGTTTAATATTTTCAACAAAAATTCAAATGTTATTTGATTTTTTTTTTAAATGTATCACAGTGCATCAACAAAATTAGTATGTGAAAAATTCAACAATACATTATTTGGGACTGTTATACCACTGTCCCAGGTTAGGGGGAGGGTTTGGATCCCAGTAACATGTTGAACCCCGCCACATTATTCATTTACGTGTCTAACCCAAGTCAGGAGCCTGTCATTCAGTGGTTGTCGTTTGTTATATTTGTTATTCTCATTGGATTTTGTCTAATGCTGAGTCCGTGTCTGTGTGTTACATTTTAATGTTGTGTCGTTGTTCTCCTTTTATATTTAATGCGTTTCCCTCAGTTTTAGTTTGTTACCCTGATTTTGTTTTTTGTCCATCGATTTACGAGTTTTGAACAGCGGTATACTACTGTTGCCTTTGTGTTACATTTTTGATTTTCGTTAATTTTTTATATAAATAAGGCCGTTAGTTTTTTCGTTTAAATTGTTTTACATTGTCATTTCTGGGCCTTATTTTTCAGAGTTATAATGTGTATTGTAACATTTCCAATAGAAGCTTGTTGAAGAATAGAAAATGTGGAACATTTTTAATTGGTTATTTTTACATTTTTTCCTGCAGATTCAAAATTTTCTATTGTTTACAGACTTCATTGAGTTCAATACTGTCAAAAATAACATCCTCAGGAAAATCTGCGGGCTTGGCTTCAAAACAAGTTTTTGCAGTTGGTTCTTGTCTTCCTGAACCAATATCAGATAAAAAATTAGACATGATAGATTTCTGATGCTGTAAAGATATCAATGAAATTACTGGTATCATCATTCGATACTGTGAAACCCAGTCATCGTCTGCTTCAGTTACCATCTTGTTTACAAAAAGTTTTTGATTGACAGGTTACCAGAAATCAAACTCAGGGGCACGATATGGATTTTCGAGGACTAATAGCCATCCTTGACTTCCGGCTAATATTGGCAATGCAAAAACGTACATATCAGTACAAAATATGTGATAATGTTTATTAATTTCATAAATTCAGATAATCGAAAATACTGGTAGCTACTCTTTCGCAACGAGTAACGCGAGGTTTCCCGTTAGTATATTTCTCAGTCAAAATGCAGTGTCCGTATCTCGCCTTTTAGCCATTTGCTGTTGAAATATGTCAAAACCACTATATCCGATAGCATTTTTGCCCTTGTCGTAACCACGCTTCTCTCTTGCAGGCTTTAATGTAAGCCGTCTTGCCTTTGATACCATGTTTTGTTTTAATAATAGAGCATATGAATTGGTGGTTAAAGATTATGGACTTAACTAATCGATACTGCATCTGGAATATTCAACCAATTCATTCAGAATTGTACATCAGCTGATGCATTATGAGCACTAGTTTTGTTACGACTGCAAAAAAAAAATTGCGTCGTATAATGCTATCATGTCGTCGCAAGAAGACGCATTTCGTTTTCTGACAATAACTTTAGTTTTAGTAAATGGAACTCAATAAATTTTTACCAGAAGGTCAAATACTACTAAAGGAAGGTTGTGATTGATTTTGGGGAGTATGGTCCCAATAGTAAGTTAATTAGGGGCCATAAAGGGGGCCCACAATGAGCATTTTTGCAGTTTTCAAACAATAACTTGTGTTTAAGTGTATGAATCTCTCTGAAATTATTCCACAAGTTTCAATACCATGAAGGGATGGTTAGTATTGACTTTGGGGGAAAAAAGGGGGGGGTTATGGCTCAAAATGTTTTGGAATAAGGGGCAAAAACTAGGATTTTCTGATCAATGGACAATTCAAACAATTTAAAAGCAGTGTAAGAGAGGTAATTCAAAAACATTTAACATACAATGTTGGGTATGTTCAGATATACCTCCTTTACACTTCTTTTAATAAAACTAACGGTAACAATTTTCCTGCACCAGATGCGCATTTCGACAATACATGTCTCTTCAGTGATGCTCGTGGCCAAAATATTTTAAATCCAAAGCTTATATAAAAGATGAAGAGCTATAATCCAAAAGGTCCATAAATTATGTGTAAAAGAATGTCAGGTTTTGGTGTATATATCTCCCAATTGATACGGTATTCCCGTGCTCGCATTTCCTATCATGATTTTCTTGATAGAGGGTTGTTGCTCTCAAGGAAGCTATTAAATCCAGAGTTCCGAATGGTGAAGTTGAAATCATCTCTTCGTAAATTTCACGGACGCAATCACGACTTGGTTGACCGTTATGGATAACCGTTTCACAAATGATATCGGATATGTTCCTTACGTCGTAACTACAATCCCCTTCCCTTTCATGAATGTGACCTACCGAATTAGACTATTTACCGGATTTGTTATCTTATAAGCAACACGACGGGTGTTCCGGAGCACTTAAGATTAACCCTAGTTTTTGGTGGGGTTCGAGTTTTCTATGTTGTGGCATGTGTACTACTGTTTGTCCTTTTCATTTTAAGCCATGACGTTGTCAGTTTATTTTCGATTTATGAGTTTGACTGTCCCTCTGGTATCTTTCGTCCTTTTTTTGGACTAATTGCAAATAAAGGGCTAGTAGTAGTTTTCAATTTTGTTTTGCAAATTTCTCAACTTCAAAATTTTTGAAAAGTTTAAAGAAGAAAACTTTAATTGAATAATATTGCGCAATAGATTTGTAAGATCTTGACATCTGTTTTGTGTCAGAAACTCATATTATATATATGTCAAAAATTTGATCGCAATCCAAATTCAGAGCTGTATCTAGCTTGAATGTTGTGTCCATACTTGTATATATATGTCAAAAATTTGATCGCAATCCAAATTCAGAGCTGTATCTAGCTTGAATGTTGTGTCCATACTTGCCCCAATTGTTCAGGGTTCGACATCTGGTCGTATAAAGCTGCGCCCCGCGGAGCATCTGGTTTTTAAAAAGGTAGAAAGTAGCACTTCTTGTTTATGCGATTTCAATTCAGGAAACTGATTTCGGACAAAAGGGAGCGTATCAATGAACCCAAGAACCTTTTCCTCAAACGATGAGTAAAGTTAAAATTTCTGTAAACAGAGAACTAGTCTAGGTGCATCAAACAATTTAGAGTTTTTTCCGAACACGATGCACTTTTTCTGGTACATTTTCTTGCAACCAAAGGATGAAATTCTGTAAATCTTTTTGTGGTGTAGACCTGTCGGCCATTACAACACAATATGATGTTACAAACAAATAAGTCAGTTACCTCATGGGTATATTTTTCTCATTCCCGAAAGAAGGGTTACTAGTATATACTAATCAAAAACATGTACTGGTATATCATTTACTGACTAAATTTAAATGAAGTCTCAGTTTAGAGATATGGATCTTGTTTCAAGATCAAAATAAACACATGGAATAGAGGTCTGGATATTTTGGACCAGATTAAGCTCTTCTACAACCAAAGGACTAGATATGATGTCTGTTTATTGCATGTTTTGACAAAGCATGCATGTGCAACTGTACAATTAACTCGTGCTTCTAAGCTTGACGTAGCAGAATTTTTTTTTTATTTTTTCGTGCTTTTGCTGTCAACATGTTATTTAATAACTAATTCTCTTGTTCAAGCACAAAGGACTAGTTTATCTATGTTTTCAGTATAATCACGAAATATCGTGTTAAGCTCAGATTTGAAATCCAGATTTGAATTCTTGAGGTATGATTCTTGTTAAGCTTAGATTTCAAATCCAGATTTGATTGGTTGAGGTATAATTCTGAGGATTTCGTAAGTACCTACACCATCGTGCATTGTAGTTTTCGTGTTCATTAAAACTATGGCAGACAAATCTTTTTTCATTTGTTGTATATCATTATTATTACGTAAAACATTTCATTAAATGTGCTATATCATCGCTTCTTACGGATTTTCTATCTGATGTTAGTGCATGTAGTAAGACAGGGTATTCTGTACATACTTAATGTCACTCTATTTTGTGATGTCATAGTCAATATGCTGGCAAATTGTTTACATTGTTATGGCATCGTATAATTTAAAAAATAAAACCAACTCGGATGTTTTGTAACATATTTGCAGAATAATGGCACATATACTCAACAAAACGGTGGTGAACTATCGGGAAACCTCTTATATGACAAAGATGCCAGAGTTATTCTTATGGAATTTCTGAAGTTGTAACGAGTTCTATCGGATAGGATCGAGAAAATAGAGAAAGAATTACAGAAAATCGATTTTATGAAGGAAGGCCTGTCAAACTCATCGCTTCCATCTGGTCTTTTATCTCGGATACCTCTTCAACATTTGTTTAATATTGATCAACCATGAAGTATTTACGTAATGTCCCATTTTTTTTCTACTTATAAAAAGGATGTGGTATGAGACAACTGTCCACAAGAGACCAAAATGACACAAACATTAACAACTATAGGTCACCATACGGCCTTCAACAATGAGCAAAGCCCATACCGCATAGTCAGCTATAAAAGGCCCCGATAAGACAATGTAAAACAATTCAAACGAGAAAACTAACGGCCTTATTTATATAAAAAAATGAACGAAAAACAAATATGTAACACATAAACAAACGACAACAACTGAATTACAGGCTCCTGACTTGGGACAGGCACAGACATAAATAATGTGGCGGGGTTGAACATGTTAGCGGGGTCCCAACCTTCCCCCAAACCTTGGACAGTGGTATAACAGTACAACATCAGAACGAAGTATAAAAATCAGTTGAAAAAGCTTAACTCATCAGATGGACAAAAATACAAGTGGACGTGGCCGGGTATTGTACATCCCGACACAAAAAGACCCAATGAACAGATCTGAGAGTACTCGCAGTTATCTGACAGCTAGTTCAAAGCCAAAAACAATTAATAAAAAAAAGCATGCATCTAAGACTAAGCCTATTGATTTTTTGAATTTCGAAGACTTTTCCTTCATTTTTTTTGTACTCTTCTAGACATGTTTGTTGTTTGTCTTCATTTTTGCTATGTGCTTGGTCTATATGCCTTTTTATGTTTCTTTGTTACATATATGACGTGGCTATGTACTTCTACATCCCGTCATTGTGTTGTTGTACTATGGTACATTTGTATATTCATGTCTTTTTTTGTTGTTGCTTATATGCCTAGTCTATATGCCATCTTTTTCGTGTTGAAGATTAAACCACGATGTTAACTGCTATACCCTATCTTTTGACATTTTTACCTATTGTGTATGTTTTGATCACACATCGGTTGTCAATATAGTGGAATTTGATGCGACTCGTACATCAGTGAGATGTTAAGCTAGCTCTAGAACCAGGTTCGATCCACTATTTTCTACTAAAGAAATGCCTGTACCAAGTCGGGAACATGCCAGTTGTCAATTCGTTTGATGTGTTTCAGCTTGTGATTTTGCCATTTGATTGGAAAAAACTATCATCTAGAAATTGACAATGAGGGTCGGTTGCAAACAAAATTTTACGACAAATAAGAAGATTTAGCTTCTCAATTGGGACCTTTTCATTTTTAAACCAAGAGTTCCAAATGGTGAAGTTAAAATCATCACGATTTGGTTAACCGTTATGGACTGTCCGTTTCAGATCTGATAACGAATATTTTCCTTATGTAGTAACTGGGTCGATATCCCTAATGCGCTTAAATTCGAGAAAAGTATATAAAAAAGTATTATTGGAGAAATCCTTCTACATACAAACTTATCCAGTTGTTATCTGTCAGAAATATTAAAGAATTGAATAACTTAGGTATTTTTTTAAAATCTGCAGAAAAACTTAGAATTTAATTGCAGTAAATATTTGTTTTTTCTCACTTTATTTAAGTGCTTATATCATTATATCATTCTCCGCTCGTATTTCGTATTTTGTATTATGTATTATGTATTATATGTTCTTTCATGCACACCTTATATTTATATATATTATATATCTGGTGTAAAATTGTGTATATGTATCCTATAAGCTGTATTGCTTTCGGAATAAAGTATTATTATTAATAAAAATGAGGAACTCAAAAGTTGTGTGTGTACACACTAAAATAGCTGCGTAGTGATATAAGACGTTTCTATCATAAACAAGCTTATCTACCGAAAAAGGACATCTCACTTCGTACCCCGACAATTTAACAACATGAGAAAATGTTTCAGCTTCAAAACGAGCCATCATACATATCTAAGTTTACGATATGGACTGAGCAACAGAAGAAAACGTGACCATTACCGCCAATGGAGAAACAATTGTGAATGTGATCTACCAAATAAGACTATTTACCGGCTTTGTAATGACATGAGCAACACTACGAAAGCCACATGTGGAGCAGAACCTGCTCATTCTTCCTGAGCACCTAGAACACCTCCAGTTTTTGGCGAGGTTCGTGTTGCTGTTGTACCCCTATTTGTGACATTTTTATATATTGTGTCCGTTTGTTTAGTTCACACCTCGTTGTCAATGGAATGGATTTTGATGCGACTGTCATACAAGTGAGAGGTTCAACTAGCTTCAAAACCAGGTTAAATCCACCATTTTCTACATAAGAACATACCTGTTCCAAGTCAGGAATAATGACAGTTGTTATCCATTTGTTTGATGTGTTTGTGCTTTTAATATTGCCATTTGATTAGGGACTTTCCGTTTTGAATTTTTCTCAGAGTTCAGTATTTTTGTGATTTTACTTTTTTCATCATTTGTGTGTAGGGGTAGGTTCACGAGTGCTCACAAGTCAGCTAACTATATTATCTAAATAGGAACTGGCATAAGAATCAATTTAAATGGGCGCAGCATATATGCTGGTTTCCAAAAAGATACAGTCTTACATCAAAGGTTATGAGAGGCATAGCAGAGAGTGTCTTGGACGAATGTAAAGAGCAGTGATTGCATGTTCCATAAATTGCTAGCGGCACACCATTTCCTTTAGATATGTGACAGAAGACCCCTTGACACTACTACAACTACGAAAGACGTATGGAAATCTTCGGATCCTAAAGCAGATAATCAAAGAATGAATTAAGTGGAATAAATAAAACTCCTACTTAGAAGAAAGATAATGTGATAGTGGCAATAAATAATAAATTCTTTAGGATTTGAGATTGAAAAACTCGTAGTTAGGAAAATCAGTAAGCCTAATGAAGATGAAGAATCAGCATAGACAGTATTGTTGAAAAAAGTAATACCAGATAGTTTTGTTTCTACTGATCCGTTGGGCGAATCATGTGACGGATGAGGATAATAGACCTGGACAGATGAATAATATTTTGAAACATATAACTCTGGACGACGAATCAGTTGCAGAAATTGCTAGCTGTCCGATTGAAAATGACGCATGAACCATTGTGTATATCAGACTTAACATTAGGACAATCAGAGAATATTGGCCAGGTTACGAATGAAAAAGGTTCAGGCTATCCAGACGAACCTGACCAAACAGGTGCACTTGCTGATCCAGAATTAGATACTCTGCTGAAAATGTTACAGGCAGATTCTCATACCAATGTGAAGGGACATTGGGACGAAAGAGACATTACATTTTTCAGTGAAAAAATCAATTTCTTGCGTGATGTAGATCTTAAAGTATTGATACGATTTATAAATAGACATCTGAAATATAATGCTACGCTATCGTAGAAAATATAAAACTCCAGGAATCAGAGGAGAAACAGGCAAAATTCGAGAAATTGTGCACAATGTTAGGGTATGATACAAAAACTGTTCAATGAAAACTACGGGTAAAGGAAACCAGACAAGGATGGTACGGTATTGCTTTTGTTATTGAATGTTTTAAACTACGTTTTTTGGGCGTTGATTTGTTGCCTCGTCTTACAAATTTATTAAAATGTCCCAGCACATTTGCATATTTACTTGTGATTTGCTTAGAGTTCAATTACAATATTTCTTGATTAACGACGACAGCTTAAAAAGATCTTTGAAAAATTGTTCGACGAGGAGAGAGGCGAGATATTTTTCATACTGTCAGCGGAAAATAGGGTAAGTAAAAACATTGAAGACAGAAATTTTCTCATTTACAGGTTATAGTAAGGACTTTTTACAAATGTTCTGCAATTTGTAAAAGTCCGGTTTTCTTCTACTATGGTTGTATATTGACATTTCAGCCGAACGTGGCTACGTATTTATATACCCAGAATGGAAATTCAACAATTGAACACCTGTAATGTTTCAACAGATGTTAGCCAAGTAACAAGATAACAATGTTTATTGCAAGACATCTGATGCAAATGTAAGAAATTAATTTGTTATCAATGACCAAAAAATAAATATTGGAAATTCAAAAATAATATGCGAAGAGCAATGAATCAGATTAACGCAATAACGGGCGTTGAAACCAACTAACCGAGTACACAAGTTCGGAGGATAATCTCGGAATTTTAATAATGTAAAGCGTGTAGTGTTGTGTCGTTGTTCTCCTCTTATATTTATGCGTTTCCCTCAGTTTTAGTTTGTTACCCCGATTTTGTTTTTTGTCCATGGATTTATGAGTTTGAACAGCGGTATACTACTGTTGCCTTTATTTATTAAGTTTATATATAGTGGAAATATTTATAATGCAAAGATAATATAAAATAAACCCTTCTGTCAATACGCAACACAATACATCGTACGGACATCAATCGTTCCTGTTTAAATCGTGGATTTGAGGAACAAAAATAGCATGCATTGTAATTGGTGAAACATTTCCTAATTAGCGTTCCTCGATGCTTTTCATATATTGGTTTTAAATTTCTCCTAATATTTTTTTTGATTGATTTAGCGTTACTAAATAAAGGCAACAGTAGTATACCGATGTTCAAAACTCATAAATCGATAGAAAAAAAACCAAATCCGGATAACAAACCAAAACCGAGGGAAACGCATTGAATATAAGAGAATGAGAACACAACATTAAAATGTAACACACACAGAAACGAACTAAGCATTAGACAAAATCCGATGAGAATAACAAATAATAATAATTACAAACGACACGCATGTTTGTCGTAAAAGATGTTAAGCCTGGTATATTTGATGTGATTTTTTTTTAACTCTCTCATACAATTTACTTGCTATAAAACCTGATCGTGACCTGTTTAAAAAAAAAGTACTCTTTAAATTCTTTGTCAATTTGTCTTGCCTTACAAGCGTTACAACTTCCTCCATGATGAAAACTCAGCAGCCATGGTCTTATATATGTCCTGTTTGCTTTTCATACATTACTTTAATTGCTCTTTTCTTTTCTTGTGTATTTCTAATGATGATAAAAAGTAAAATCACGAAAATACTATCCTTAGAGGAAAATCTAATCGGGAAGTCCATAATCACATGGCAAAATCAAATGACAAAACATATCAAAAACGAATAGACAAGAACTGTCATATTCCTGACAGGAATTTTCAAATGTAGAAAATGGTGACATTTTCATTAACTTTTGTACATTTTTTAGGAGTTGCTGGTAAAATCTTTAAAAAGTTTGCTGTTTAAGTTGGATTCTGTGTTTTGCTAATAAAAGGCGTGTTACTTTAATTTATCGGTTGCGGATCAGAATTTTTAAATTCTTTTGTCTTCTGTTTCAGGCCAAAAAGATTGGGCATTTATTATTTATAGCACATCTAACAAGCCAAACGCACGCGGCTAAGCAATTAGTTCGATCATTGCAAACACGTTTAATATTATCTTGAACAACGAAATTTGCATTTATACGTATCTATTTGAATATCCTGTAATGATCAGTCAGGGATAACATGATAAATCATGATTAATGAAAGTGATGGTTTTCGATCCATTACCCATTAAAAATAGTCATGGAAAACCTTGACTATGAACTGTTACCATTCTTTAGGGAAACAAAAAAAAATTAAATTACACAAAGTTGTTAAAAAAAACCTTAAAAACATCAATTCTTAAATTTCTACACAAATATATTTAAACAAAAATTTGAAAAAAATAAATTGTATTTATATAAAAGTTTATATTTTATATATATATATGTTATATTTGTTATTCTCGTGGGATTTTGTCTATATGTGTTACATTTTAGTGTTATGTCGTTGTTCTCCTCTTATATTTAATGCGTTTCCCTCGGTTTTAGTTTGTTATCCCGATTTTGTTTTTTGTCCATGGATTTATGAGTTTTGAACAGCGGTATACTACTGTTGCCTTTATTTAAAGCAAAATTTAGAAATGGAAAATTACTGAAACTGTAAATCTTTTGAAAAGAGAAGTAACATAACAAAAATGAGAATTAGCGACTATAATTTAATGATAGAAAAAGGAAGACAGTTAAAAATACCTAGAAAAAAAGACTATGCACATCCTGTTATACAATGGAGGATGAAGCCCATTTTATATTTTTGAAATACTAAGGCTTTTCTACCTCAGGCATAGATTACCTTAGCTGTATTTGGCAAAACTTTTAGGAATTTTGGTCCTTAATGCTCTTCAAGTTAGTACTTTATTTGGCCCTTTTAACTTTTTTGGATTCGAGCGTCACTGATGAGTCCTTTGTAGACGAAACGCGCGTCTGGAGTATATACAAAATTTAGTCCTGGTATCTATGATGAGTTTTTTTATTTTATACTGTAAACAAAATGCTAAACTAAGGGATAACTTTATAGATGGAATTACACATATGCCAGATTTTATGTCCTGGCAAGAAAATGAAAAAAAAAATACATATCTTCTTTGCCCATCAACCTCAAAAGAAGTAGAAAGCTAAGGGTCCTTTTTTAAACAGGCATTAGAAATGAGGACAGGGGACCCTTGATTTATTTATAAAATATATTTATATATTATACAGATAGATTGTTTTGCTTTTTTGCTTTTTTATGGTTTTGTTTGTTAAATGTATTTTGTGTATGTTTATATTATTTGTCAAAAACTTATTGTTCAGAGTTTATATGACAATAAATATTTGATTGATTGATATTTAGGGTCAAGGGAGTAATCAGTTTTAAAAAATAATATCAAAGTCATGGCAATCCATGACCCTTTTATTTTTGTCAGTAGTCATAGATTTCCATGACTTATGAAATGAAACAAGGGCATGGGTTTTCATGACTGTTGAACTTCTCAAAATTAGAAGGATTCAATAACAAACATTGAACTTGCACATGTCAATAATAAGCACTCACCAAGGCATAACAAAATGAACACAAGATATGTCAAATTGTGTGGAGTATAACGGGTTACCACCATTTAAAGCTAAACCTCACATAGAGATACCTTTAAATGTTGAGTATGAAGAAGGAAACCGGTTTGATCTTTTCGCAATGAGGGTAATGATGCCAGTCTTAGACAACATACCTCACCATCTCCATGATGCTGTTACCATAGAATCCTCTGTACGCCATTCCGGAAGACAAACTGTACGAGGATTGCAAGTAAAATCAGTGAAAGTTTCATGTACGACATTGGGTTTTTTCAGCAACAGCTAAAATTCGACCAGTATCCGTAATACGCCACGCCTTCCGAAATGAATAAATACGAGTGTAAATATAAAAAAGAAGATGTGGTATAATTGTCAATGAGACAACTCTCCATCAGAGATTAAATGACACAGAAATTAACAACTATAGGTCACAGTACGGCCGTCAACAATGTTTAAAGCCCATACCGCAGTCGGCTATAAAAGACTCCAAAATGACAATGTAAAACAATTCAAATGAGAAAACTAATGGCCTAATTTATGTACAAAAAATAAACGAAAAACATATGTGTAACAAATCAACAAACGACAACCACTGAATTACAAGCTTCTAACTTGGTATTTATAAGGTGCTTGACAACTGATCGGGATTGACACACCTTCACAATGACACGGACGTGTCACGGTACTTGTCTATCCCAAATTCATGTATTTGGTTTTGATGTCATATTTGTTATTCTCGTGAGATTTTGTCTGATGCCGTTTCTGTGTGTGTTAGTTGCATTGTAGTGTTGTGTCGTTGTTCTCCTCTTATATTTATGAGTTTCCTTCAGTTTTAGTTTGTTACCCCGATTTTGTTTTTTGTCCATGGATTTATGAGTTTGAACAGCGGTATACTACTGTTGCCTTTATTTATACAATAGATGAGCGGATACAATAGATGAGTTATGTCTTAGTCTTGTCATACTTGATCAGCTCATTAGTTAAGTCAAAGTTACATACTTAAGGCATATAGCTATATATGATGGATATACAAGAACTTCAGACATTAAGTTGACCTCTTGACAAGACATTTGCAGGATTTGGTGACGTTGCTCGTGAAAAAATAACACATTTTTATAAATGCTTATTCTTATAAACTTTTTTTCATGACGGGTAGACAAGTTGGAAGAGTCCCTGCAAATTTATGCCAGGCATTTAGGATCTTAAAAGATAGAAATCTTGTTACTGACATCGCTTGCTGCTAATATGGTACTTGTGGACCTACAACAAATCCATTTTCTGTCCAAAGGTACAGACATAACTTTTTTAACATCAGACAGGGAGATATTGAAGGAGGTGGTGCAGAGCTGTTAATCCTGTCATGCACTTATACACTGAAAACATGTAATGCAAAGTTTAAGGATGCTATGCATGTGCTTGAAGAACATCTTGGAATAAACTCTTTGGACAATAAACTGTATGCTTGAGTACTTAAATTTGTGTCAATTTGAGTGCTATAGACCATCCATAAAATGTTAAATAAACATTCATTTTATTTTTATTGTTTTTTTCCCTCCCACTGAAGTGTTTTATATAATTTTACGAAGTATGGCTGTAATTTCTACAATTTTTCTTGCAAAGATAAAAAAAAAAAAAAAGAGTTGCCTTATATATATGAGTTTGTATAAGTATTTGAAGTGGAACAATTAAGAAGAAAAAAATAAAGAGAACATTAAATGGATTATCAATTAACAATTATTAGGTGTTTTTTTTGCGCTCAAATGAACTATAGATTAAAATGAACAAAAATTTTGAATTTAAGTATTTTTTATATTCATAATAATGCAATACTGTGGATTCATTTATTTTCGTGGGTATCAATTTTCGTGGATGGAGGAAAACTTGCATATTCGTGGATAATTGATTTCGTGGTTTTTTCAATCTTTGCACACAAAGCCATAGAAAATTTGTAATTCGTTGAACATTTGAATTCGTGGTTCACTTGTACCCACGAAACCCACGAAAATTGATATCCAACGAATAATAATGAATCTACAGTAAATAAATAAATAGAACACTTTTTAACCTTATTTTCATTTCCCCCTCTCTGCCTTTCAACTGTCGCATGAACAGTTGGTATTTTCTTTTTGGTGGCGTCACCAATGATGTGCTGTCATCAATATTCAGGTTTAAGTTTATCAGTTCAATTTGCTGTGAATCAGCTAAATCATTCGGCAATTTTGAAGGGCTTGAGAGTGGGGATTCTGGTACCAAACCAGAAACCTCCCTTCCTGAAGAAGTTATCCTGTCCATTATTTTTGACATATCGACTTTAATACAATTTTTACTTCTTTTTGCCGCTGATGATTTGAGAGGTAAAATACCAATTACACACATACCGAACACCGAAGAAATTCTAAACGGAAAGTCCTTAAAGAAATGGCAAAACCAAAAGCTCAAACTTATCTAACAAACGCATTTTCTTATGTAGAATCTGGTGGATTTAACCTGGCTGGATCCCTCACTTGTATGACAGTCTCGTAATATCACATTAAATTGACCACGACATGTGATCAAACCAAACTGACATAACAGGATAAAATGTCAAAAATAGGGGTTTAGCAATTAACATTTTGTTAAACTAAGTAATCTTATGACTTCAAAAGTAAGCAAATATGCTAACAAAGACGAACAATAAGGCATATAGACAAAGCATATCAGCAAAAGACGAGAATACAAAAAATAACCACCACACGGAACCACGTCAAATGGATAAAAGAGTACAAGACAATGACGGGATGTACAAGTACGGAGCCACGTCAAATGGATAATGCCAAATGTAGGCTAAACAGTGAAAGTAATCCATTACTAAGACACATTAAAGAATTGTATAACATGTGTTATTTAGTGTCTAGGATAATTGCTATTAAACAACATTTCTTTATATTATACTAATACAAACTATTTCTAAGCAGACCTTGAATTGATATTTGAGATAGTGTTGTTAACTTTTATCCTACGAGAATGCGCTGAGCTAAATTGTGAAAATGATGCGAGGGAAAATATTCTTTGTATAAACTTAAGCTCGTAATAAAAGTATACATAAACATTGCATAAAATCTAGTTATATTCGATTTTACAATTGTTGCAAACGTTCTTCGACTATCTTCAATAAAGGCAATAAAGGCAACAGTAGTTTACCGCTGTTCGAAATTTTATAAATAGATTGAGAAAAAAACAAACAAATCCGGTTTACAAACTAAAACTTAGGGAAACACGTCAAATATAAGAGGAATGCGAATTCACACTCAGCAAAACAGTCACAATTTGGAATAAGTCACGTTCGGTAATTAAAAGATCAGACGACTTAATGACAAACCACAATATAATACGTTGTAAAAATGTCCTTAGTTAGTTTGGACAAAGACACATCGTATGGATCAACCAATTCGTGAGGTCCGTAAAATTTACGGAGTGTCATTTTTAATCTGTTCTCCCCATAACTTTATTGGAGCAATTTCTACGTTGAGAGCACACTCATGTATATGAAGTCAGTATTGTGTGGACATGCACGATATCAATTGAGATATGTAGACACCATACGAAGAGGCAGAGGGTATGTTACTGCTGAGAAATGGGAAATTGATAATTGGGAAGTTGAAATCGTCCCGTTTATCTTATATTTTCGTATGAAGTCGTCCATCTGTGTCAATATTGAGGAAAAGATCAAGGTATGAAGCAGTCCTTCCAGCATCAGTAGTATCCTTAATTTCAAGTTCAAGATATATGAGAAGTAATTATTGGCTGATAGTTATCAAAGGTACCAGGATTATGGGTTATTCAATGATAGGACACCATCAATATATCGGAAAGTAAAATTAAGAATTTCGCAAGGTTTTTTTTTCATTTCGTCTTTTAGAAGGTTCTGAATGAATTCTGCTTCATACGAGTACAAAAACAAATCGACCAGTAGGGGTGCACAATTAGTACCCATTGGGATACCGACTGTCTGTTGAAAAATAAATCCTCCAAACTAATATATTGTCGATCAAAAAGTCCAGCATTTTGATAATATCATCTTCAGTATATTTACTGGTCGTTTCAGTGTGGTTCTTCACAAAATATGAATTATTGTAACCCAAGACAAGAAATTTGTATCTACGATTCCAATTTTTATAGAAAAAGTTTCATCTTGGGTATCCGCAAAACTGCTATTTTAAATGAACATGGCTGCGTACTAAAATGTACCTGTACAGCCTGATCACAAAATGTTTTAAACGAGCACGTTTAATGTTTCAATGGATTTTAGCCAAATGTTTAAGTTAATTTCAATGCACCAAATGCGAGTATGGAAAATTAGTTTCTTATCAGTGGTGATCAGTATTACATATTGTAAATTTAAAATTGATCAATAGTTATCGCAATGAACAAGTTAAACGTTATAGAAGTTGCGCACGATGATCCTACAATGCGACGTCAAAGAGGGTCTCCTGAAATTTTGACGTCGATCGGTTTCATTCGGGTTTTTTTTTTTATATTATGATAGTGATTCGTTATTTTTGTTATGACTTTTTATAATGAATAACCTCAATTGTGTTATAGATTGATCAATATTCACTTCGTTGTTGACATGAACTATTTTGATCTGAGCGTAACTGATGAGTCTTATTTTCTTATCCCAGGAATAGATTACCTTGGCCGTATTTGGCACTTTTTTTTCGAATTTTGGGTCCTCGATGCTCTTCAACTTTGAACTTGTTTGGCTTTATAACTATTTTGATCGGAGCGTCACTGATGAGTTTTATGTAGACGAAACGCGTGTCTGGCGTATTAAAATATAATCCTGGAACCTTTCATAACTATTTACATTAACATGCTGTATTGTCATAAGTTATGAAGGAATGGAAAATGGGACGGAAGTGAAGTTGTGATGTATAGATTGTTTTTCTTAAGGGTTTCATGCCGTGTTTGCTAATTTCCCTGGTTTAGAGATATTAGTCATATAATTAATCCTTAAAGAAGCTTCGAAGGTTTATTAAACGATTGTTAACATTTGTATTGTCCATACAATCATAAATTCATTTGAGTGGTCGACTTTCTTACCAAATATTGTTGTTCGTTTCAAGGTTTGGAGCAGCCGTCCCTTTAAATCCGGGCTATCCCGGGGTCACACGTAAATATTAATGTACTCCCAGAAAGATCCGACCAGCCACGGGACAACAAAGTGTCCTGATGGGAAGTACAATATAATTGTAATTGGGGGTCTAGAACGTCAACCACCACACTTCCCCGTTCTTCAGACCTAATGGGCAACAGCCAATGCACACTAGTTCCCAAGAAAGTACAAAATACATTAAAATAAAGACAACAGTAGTATACCGCTGTTCAAAACTCGTAAATCTATGGACAAAAAACAAAATCGGGGTAACATACCAAAACTGAGGGAAACGCATTAAATATAAGAGGAAAAGAACGACACAACATTAAAATGTAACACACACAGTAAGCATTAGACAAAATCCGATGAGAATCACAAATATAACATCATCAAAACCAAATACATGAATTTGGGATAGAAAAGTACCTAGGCACGTCTTATAGTAATGTGAATTCACACTTACTTATAAGAGAAAACAAACGAAACAACGGAAACACAACGCATGCCTTCATCAATTATCACAATTTAAAACAAGTAATTAATGTTCGTCAATAAGAGAAAATACAATGCTCTGTCTCTTCATAACAACGGTTCATCAATATCCAACGTCCTGGTGTTGAATTATACTATAATAGGTAACTATAATTAAACAACAGTAAAATATATATTGTTACTATACAGCAGTAATTGTAACATTTGAAATTAACAGGTTATCATTATAATATAAGACACACGGCACACGATTAACCAGGATGCAGAATTATCAAAGGAATATAGTCGGTGATAAGGTCAATGGTTATTAACAGTAAGTACATGGTGTGTTTTGTAAATTTACACAAACTTTGACGGAATGAATAGTTTATGTTCGAGTTTTTAAAATTTTAAAACAAATGCAATACTGGATTCTAATGGACGATTATGACTCCATCTTGGGGAACAAGTTTTCCCTCTATTTACATTCGGATGATTGTCCCTTTAGTTCTCTATTTTCGGATTCTAGCTTCCTTCCAATTTCTTTCTCTTTCTGTAGGGACGACCCTTTCTTCCTTAGTACTTCTAGTTAACTCTTAGCTGCCCCCCTCCAGTGGCGGATCCAGAAATTTTCATAAGTGGGGGCCCACTGACTGCATAAGAGGGGACCCGCTCCAGTGATTCCCTATATAAGCAACCAAATCCCCCCCCCCCCCCCTAAATCCGCCTGTGCCCGCTGTCTTCCCATTTTGTCCATAAAGTCGCACATGCGAATATGCTACTGTACCTCTTAAAACGTGTCTGGTATAGGGAGAAGATACACTTACTTCAAATCCATGGCATTGGTTTGGGAAAAGTTGTCAAACGAAGTGATAAGAGGTTGAAAGAAGGGTAGATTGCTTTCCTTTGCATGTCTATTCTGATATTCCTCTATGCTAACTCTGGTTTGGTGGTTAGTAAAATCAAAATAAGTGGAAATTACTTATTTATCGGGTCGAACGTGGTTGAAAAATTTCAAAGAACCAGAAGAAATGGTAGCGAGTTGGTGGTTATCGTTGGAAACGCGATGAATTCGTACAATGTCAAAACGGAGCAGAATGCGAAGTTATTAACGTTTACGCAATAACCAGATCACATCTTACCTAATCGGATGCTAGTACATCGTAGACTAATCAACCTTTGCCGCAGGAGTCGATGAAAAGACTACACAGGAGACAAATGTATACAGACTTAAGGCAACCAATTCGAATTGGTTAGGACAATTGAGTTCGAATGAACTTGCTACAGAACGCCAGAACGATGCTGCTATAAGTCAATTAACGCAATTGCTTGAAACGCACGCACAAAAGCCAAAGGTTAATAGTACCAATTAAGAATTCAAATTGGTAATGAGACAATGGCAATCGCTTAAGGTCAACAATGGTCTACTTTACAGAATTTACGAAAACGATGATACAGGTCTACAGTTTCAGCAAGTCATACCACTTCATGAGACGTGAAATAGGATTTGAAATGAGCAGACTCTCATCTTTTGGCTCCCTCTTTGGGGACTGTTAGTGTTAGTGACAAGAAGACTAGCCACCACTGTATATTGTATGTAACTCATATTCAACCATATATGGTTTTTAGAAGTTCAAAACCAATAATTAATCGCAGGCTGTAAAATTTTATAGTGCATGTCATTGTAAATTTTTCATTTCTTGATTCATCCCCAAAACAAATATATCTGATTCTTTGCAAGTAAATCAAATCATTTTTACCCTTGATTAATTACAATTGAATTGCATTTTCCTAGACACATAATTTGTCGAAATACAACCCCTTAATTACTTGAATTCCAGATTTAAAATTATTACCCAATTCATCTAAATTTGCTTGCTTAAGATTTCTAACTTCAAATGTAGTTATCTTCTTCAAGATCGTCCGTAAAAACGGCTAATATAATCCCGGGATGTATCAATTCAATAAAACTATTTTCGTCTTTCAGTTACCTCCATCTCATGAACAAGTTTATATTGGCGTAAAGGTTCGATTTCGCTAGTACAGGAATTAGAATCATAAGGACAGTTGTAAAATGCTAAGCAGGACCAGTTGCGAACTAAAACATTTCGAGGACTTGTACTTTTGATTTGGTAAATACACCTTACTAAAGGGACGACTTTAAATGATCTTAATCTATTCCGCAACATAACGAAAAATTCGCCTTTTGCATATAGAGGACTGTCTTGGTGTCTCTATGTTGTCTAAACAAAAGTTTTACAAATCATTTGCATTCTGAATCAACCATTTTCCTCCAGCAGCAAAATCAAGCTAATTTTTTATTAAACCTCCTGAGGCATCTTGTACTCCTCTGGCATGGGATATTGCGAAATAGTTTCTGACTGTTGAACCCAAAATATTGTTTTGAAAAGCTCAAATCTCCGAAAACAGTGCCTTGATTTATACTGCGTTGCCCAAACGTCAGTAAATTCGTGCATGATTTTCAAATCATTATTACTTCAATGAACATATTTTCTTCGCTGTTAACGATTAGTCTTTCAGTTGCAGTCATAAATTTAATCACGACAGTTATAACAAGAGTAGCAGGACAAGTTGCGAACTTAAACTTTTTGAAGACTTGTACTTATAATTTGGTAAATGAACCTTATTAAAGGACGACTTTAAATGAACTTCTAGTATATCTGTAACACTCCCAAACGTGTCCTTCCCCCAAACGTGTCCATTCCCCCTAAACGTGTCCATAATTTTCAAATTTGCCCAAACGTGTCCGATTTCATACCTCCAAACGTGTTCAATTATTGTTATTCGCCGAAACGTGTTCACTTTTTAACGCCAAAATGTTCGCGTTTTTTTTACGCGAATACATGAATGTTCTAAAGAACACCAATAACGTTTACGGCAATTCTATAATTGGGGACACAGTTGATGAAGTGGTCATTTATTATCATTAGTTTGTTCATTGCCGGTTGTTTACGATAATCGTAATTGTAAATTTAATCTGTAACATATGAATTAACTTTTGACTGTATTTGTTTATTGGCCAGTTGCAAGTATTTCATGCTCATTTTGAGCGAACATACAAATAATTCTTGTACAGTTGAATTAATCGTTTACTACGCAAATTATTTTGTACTAATAAACTCCGATGATGCTTTTATATTAATCCGAATATTGCATGACGGGCCTTCAGAAGAATTGATTTCCTTTTTTTCAACTCTCAGTCTGGTATTGTAAAAGATCTTCAAATCATAAACTGGTTGTTAGGTTTTTTTTTAATAAATTTTAGGTTTCGAGCATCCCTAAAGATACACGAACAAGAGACATAACGTCCAGTGTCAAATATTTCATGTATTATTTGAACGATATTATGTTAGCAAAAATACATTTGAAAAGAAAAACAATCTTTCATGAGGAGTGAATGTTAAGTAACATGTGACATTATGCTGATGATCAGGGTAGGAATCTCCACAGGTATCATTAGTTGTAATCAAATCAAATAGACAGTTAAATCAGCCTTAATAAATTTTGGTTATTATATGGGTGCATACAGATCATAATTAAAGATAAATTTTATCTTTTTATTGTCAAATTAAATATTAAATGTACATAACAGTGGCATTATAGAAGTCACTTTTTACCGATATTGTGTGGTGGAGGATTTCATAGTCAACTCCTTTGGTGTGCCTCCATTGGCAGAATTTATATTGATACAGATACGGATACAGATACAGATTTGTCCTTTTTGGACCTTTTAAAGCTTTAGGTTGTTCAATGCCGGTTGTTAACGATTATCATAATTGCAAATTTAATCTATAAAATTTGAATTTACTTTTCACTGAAATTGCTTATTGTCCAGTTGCAAGTGTTATATGCTTATTTAGAGCGAAAATACAACACAATTTAGTGCAGTTGAATTAATCGTTTACCAAGTAAATTGTTTATTACTAAACAACTCCTATGATGCCTTATATATATTTCCGACGACGGGTTTTTAGCAGAATTTACTTCCCTTTTTCAACACTTCTGATAATAAAAATCTCTTTAAATCATAAACTGTTTATCAGATTTTTTAATAAATTTTAATATGTTTCGAGCATCACCGAAGACACACAATAAAGAGACATAATGTCCAGTGTCAAATATTTCATGCATTATTTGATCGACAACATGTTAACAATAACTGAATACTGTACATAGGTTTTATTTTCATACCGGGAATTTAAGATAAGGACTACATTTTTTATGGTTGTTCGAGATTTACCCTAGTTGGGATTTTAATATTCTAAAAATCAAAGCCAGTAAAGACTAATTTAGTTATAACTTCAATAAGAAAGTACTTCAATCTCCGTTATGTAATAATAGAGGCCGATTGAAATAAAAACTGCGGAAATTTAAAAAAAAATGTTGCCTTATAAAATACTTGTTTCGGCTTTCAAACTTTTGTATCTGGGCGTCACTAGCAAGTCTTGTGTAGACAAAATGCACTTCTGGCATATTTAATTTTTTTAACTTGATGCCTTTTGTTAGCTATTATTCGTGTGTTATTTTGTCAATTGTGTTTTCCTATTTATTTATATTGTAGTCCTGTAATGTTGTGTTGTCATTTTAATGTATATTTCACATGGCCATACAAGAGGGAGGTTTATCATGCCACAAAACCAGGTTCAACCCACCATTTTTTCCTTTAAAAATGTCCTGTACCAAGTCAGGAATGTGGCCATAGTTATATTATAGTTCGTTTCTGTGTGTGTTATATTTTAACGGTTGTGTTTCCGTTGTGTCGTTTGTTTTCTCTTATTTTTGAGTGTGAATTTACATTACTATAAGACGTGTCACGGTACTTATCTATCCCAAATTCATGTATTTGGTTTTGATGTTATATTTGTTATTCTCATAGGATTTTGTCTAATGCTTAGTCCGTTCTGTGTGTGTGTGTGTTACATTTTAATGTTGTGTCGTT
Source organism: Mytilus galloprovincialis (assembly GCF_965363235.1). Lineage (NCBI taxonomy): Eukaryota > Metazoa > Mollusca > Bivalvia > Mytilida > Mytilidae > Mytilus > Mytilus galloprovincialis. Next base: position 40,856,102 of record NC_134843.1, on the reverse strand, counting down.
GTTCTCTTATATTTAATGCGTTTCCATCAGTTTTAGTTTGTTACCCCGTTTTGTTTTTGTCCATGGATTTATGAGTTTTGAACAGCGGTATACTACTGTTGCCTTTATTTATGGCACCATGAAAGAGTAATTCATCGTCGGCTATTAAGGTTTTAATTCGCATAGAAAGTGATATTCTCCATACACGAGGTATCTCATTTAAGATCTCTAATTAAACAGAGAATGGTTGGTTGCTTTTACATCCAACATAGCCAAACCGTTTGGGACACTTTTACCACTGTTATACTGCCTGAAGTTATTTATTTCTATTTTTTCAATGAAATTGTAACATGAGTATACGTTAAGGAAAGAACAATTACCAAAGACCAACGTATTTATAAAATGAAAAAGATATAAATTATATATGTCCAGAATACTTTAATTTGTCTGAAACAGATAGATTACAATTAATTCTATCTTCATTTGATATTATGCAGCTTACTGTTCCGTTCATTAAAAAGTCATTTGCACTGAGGGGAGTGGACACAACGCCTGCATAAATATTACTGTTTTACCACTTTATATATGATGTTTAATATGTTAATTTTTCTATTGTGTATATTGTATTGTATTGTTTGTATATGCCTTCAACCCCCAGGGGTATAAATGTGCATTTCATTAATAAATAAATATAAAATGGACACGAATAAAAGTTCCAATAAAAGAAGGAAAGATGCTTGATTTGGACACGTTTGGAGGACTGGACATGTTTGGGCATTTATACAAGTCCTACGATGTGTTGCCCTTTTACATTTAGACATGTTTTCTAGTTCAGTGACGTCAAGTGGACACGTTTGGGAGAATCGGATACGTTTTGGAGTGTTACAGCAAGAACAATTACCAAATATGCCATGAAAACATAAGAAAAACGGTAGTCATATAGTCCATATGCAATTACTAGGATTCTGGAAATTGAATAATCATTGCAAAGAGCCATGGTCTGTTCTGACAAATCTAGCCCCGAACAGATAATGTCTGTACTGATTTATAAAGGTGATAACAGCTTAGAGCTCCCTACGTGTGACCGAGTATCTATGTTGGTGTTGATCTAGTTTCTTTGATCCGTATGCAATTATCTTTTCTACACCATTCTGAATATGCGAAAGGACAGCTCCGACATTGGAAGCATCAGTGTCCAGTATATAAGTACTCGTGTCGTGGGGGTAAGCCAGTTTTGGCGCAGTACATAATGCTGACCTCAATGAACAAAAGTGTATTTTCTGCTTTTTGCTATGTTTTTGTATAGTTTTGAGCAAATATATAAGACGGAAACTCTTTAAATTGATTAACTAGTGTTGTCTGTCTTTTCATCAGTCTATGTTCTCCACGGTAATATTGGTAGCGTAAATGAATAATTCGTAGTAAAACAAAATATATATTACGGCACAATTCAACAATATACAGAATAAACTATTTAACATGCAATTTCTAACGTATTCTCGAGATACTTGTCTATAAATAATTTATCATGTAAATTTGCATAAATAGGCGGAGCTGATCTCAATAATAATATTTCGCATGTGTGTTTGGCACTAGAACAAGGATAAGGAACTGCCAAATGATATGTGTATAGTAAATATTTTAGACCATGTGAGGCATACAGCTAATGCGCTACTTCTTACCTCTAAAGGAACCACCCGGGATCTTTGTAACTGCCAAAATGTAAACAGCAAAGACTGAGGAATTTGACCTTTGCACTGGTATTTACTGAAATTACCGGAAGTAAATATTCTAAACCGGAACAGAAATGAAACGCCAAACGCTGACAAAAACATGGTAGTCTTCGATTCGAAATGATTCTTTCTTAGTAAGAAAATAGGTAAATCTATTATGATAAAGCATAGATTAACTTAAGTTTATGCTTCTTGTGTAATTTTGGATCCGTACTTAAAATATTTACCAAATGGCTGCGCTTTGAATAGTACATGATGAAATTGAGTCATTTTTGGCACTGATAATATAGTTAATAACTAAAAATGAAACGTACGCTTTCTGTGCATTAAAAAGTCACAGAAACTATATATACATATTAATACATATTAACACAGTTAACACTCTCAAAACATAAAACTGATATTAAATCATTAATTGGGAACCACAAGTGCACATTTACAACAATGCCCCTCCTTTAGAATTTATTTCGTCCCTGAATTATTTATAATTATTTTATTTTATAACAACGAACTAATGCGCCCATTTGAAGAATTGCATGCATAAACAAACTAATGCGCCTGTTTACGAAACAGTGTTAAACAAATTGATTTCCTTAAAAAAAAACCATTTAAATTTTCAGTTCATGTGCTCTCTTCTCCCTTTCATCATATTAAAATATACTCATCAATATACAAAGAAAAATCAGAACATATTTCTATCATGTGTAACCATAAGTAATTATAAATATTAAAGTCATTTAAAAACGGTATCCCATTCTGGCTAACAAAAAGTAAAATCACAAAAATACTGAACTTAGTGGAAAATCTAATCGGAAAGTCCATAATCACATGGTAAAATCAAATAACAAAACACATCAAAAACGAATGGACAAGAACTGTCATATTCCTGACTTGGTACAGGCATTTTCAAATGTAGAAAATGGTGGATTAAACTTGGTTTTACACAACAAGTCCTTCTTATAGGATTTATGAACTTTGTGCGCAAATTCTGGTCCTCAATGCTCTTCAACTTCGTTCTTTATTTGGCAGTTTTAACTTTTTTTGGGTTCGAGCGTCACTGATGAGTCTTTTGTAGACGAAACGCGCGTCTGGCGTATATACAAAATTAAGTCCTGGTATCTATGATGAGTTTATTTCCATACTTCCACACTAGTTCGGCCATATAACTACACTTTTTAGTCTCTTCATAGTTGGACTAGGACTTTTATTAATTGGTTTTTCAGTTGTATTATTGTTGGTATCTTTGAATTTTTGTTGTATTCGTACTGTTTACTCATCTGGATTATTCCAAAGCTTCTCGGAGCCATATAAAGCATGAGAACTACGTGTACCATATTAGGGTAAATTTTCATACTGATCTATAGTTACAATCATGGAATTAAGGTTTTTAACTTTTCTTCTTTTTGGTCAAGTCTGGTATGTAACCTCTTAATGAAATCTGCCAATTTGTTAGTTGTAATGAACACTGTTTGGAAAAGTCAACTTTTTCTTAATGTAACTTTCTAAATTATGTTTGAAAATTCTAGAAAAAAGCATTTATTTGATAATTTATTTGTTATCTATTCTAAGTAGATAGCATATGATTTTTCTACTTAGACTAGATGACATATGATTTCAATTCAGTTCGATCAACATCTATATAGTATATCTATTCCAGGGTACTCCTAAAACATAACGAAAAATTCGCCTTTTACACATAGAAGACTGTCTATCGGCACCAAATTGTCATTGAAGTACGCAATCATTTCTGTTCCAGATGTTGATCGAACTGAATAGTAAAGTTCATGTAATTCTTCCCAAGTTTCACTGCAATTTTTTTTGTAATTAGCAGAAACATGTAAATTAAGCACATTTGTAACGTCGGAAAAAAGCGTTTGTCGAAATTTTCGAAGTTTTAAGACGTTTGGACTATATGACTACCGTTTTTCTTATGTTTTCATGGCATTTTATTCCTTGGCGATCCAAACATGTAATTAATTCTAATCATTTTGTACTCTTTGTGCAACTGATTTCTGTTTTAAAAATATGAAGGTTACATTTAGGGAAAAGAAGGACGGGATTGTGATAACGACGATAGTAAAAAAAAACCGTCAACAACTGTGAAGCAATTATTTTGCCCGGCCTAAATTACTGATAATTAAATAAGATAGATTTTATTATATTTTTTATTTATTTTATAGTAGTACCTGATAATACATAAATTTATAATCATATATTAAAAATATAATAGTTGCATATACGCACGATGCGTAAGATATGTACCTTAATTTCTCACGATTAATCTTATTTTAATTCCACATGTTGTTAATATGTTATTTTTCTTGGTATCGAAATGATACAAGGTATTTTTATACTGTATGACATAAGTGAAAACAAATATGTACATGGTGTCTGACAACCTTAACTAGCTCCCGAACCGTTCTTACTATTTGAAATTTGAAAGTTAGTGTTCAAATATGAAGTTGTTTTCTCAACTAGTTTTGGTGAAAAATTGCCAAGAAAATAATGTCGGCAAAACGATCGAACAAAATCTGATGAAATTTACATTTTCTCAATAGAAAATCCTTTTGCTACGAGCTGCCACTTCCTACGTGGTCAGCTCAAACGGATAAAGTAATACTGTCAGGTAAAATCACCATTTATGTGAAACACTGAAACATGTTACATACAATGTTCACATTCTAACAGTATTATTGTATAATATCAGCGACCTGGCCGTTGACTTGAATAACAGGGAGTATGAGCACTGGTGGAACATCTCCAAACTCAAATCTACAAAATATAAAATAGTCAATACAATGTTAATAACGTGTTTGTCTAAAACGGAGAAAGCAAAGTAGCAGTGTAATATTGTCACTGGTATAAATATCAATACAAACGATCATGGGTTTTAATTAGATTACCATCCAAATTTCTATTTTTTATATTTCAGCGTAATCCCGACATATGAAATGATGCAATGCTCCTTTCTAGCGAGAAATTTTAAACATATTTTTTTCAGAATAATATTAATAATGATAAACTAATATATTCCCGTTTTATCTTTAGGCTGATGTACTAAAGCTATATATCTTTTTTATTTTACATGCTAGAAAAATTTCGGCAGTTCGACCATGAGTAGAAAAACTTACGGTTCCTCTTCCTCCTGTATTGTAGGTGAGGGTCTAATCACAGTGTCCTCCAACTGTGAAATGCTTGTTATTGTTCCCCCTTCTTCTACTGTCGACAGCAAAGGTGCCCGTGAAACAGCATGATCAGAAATAAAATTCTCTATCTTCTGTGCATTTCTTCTCTGCATAGAACGAGAATCAATATCTGATCCATCTGATATCTTCTCAATAGTAAATCTGCAACATTAATAACTTTCCAACTTAAACATAATCGAACAATTCTGTCAAAATAATTGATCCTTATAAAAGTTCCACTGGAAACAACGTCATAATATCTGTTCATGTTTGAATAAACATTCAATATCGTTTATTTTGCAAGTAAAAATACTGTAACATTTGTGTCAGTGGAAATCATATTAAAGAATTTGTATTTCACTAGAAACTTATATAATGGAAAAAATTAAAATCACGAAAATACTGAACTCCAAGGAAAATTCAAAACGGAAAGACTCTAAGCAAATGGCAAAATAAACAATTCAAACGAATGGATAACAATGAAGGGACTTCTGTTTCATATCAATTCAACTGCATCAAGTATTTTCAACAATGCATTTAAAAAGTAAAATCACAAAAATACTGAACTTCGAGGAAAATTCAAAAAGGAAAGTCCCTAATCAAATAAAATCAATTAAAAGTTCAAACACATCAAACAAATGGATAACAATTTAATGCAGTTTAATAATCGGTGGAGTTTGTTAATGTTTAAGTTTTTGATTACAGTTTTTGATTCTAAACAATACTACTTTTAAAATTTACGAACGCATGTTTTTTGTTTCTGGTAAAGGTAGACAAATCTAATGTTTTATATGTATTAATGCATTTATATAATAACATACAAGTAAGTGTACGTGTATTGCATAAACTTTTTATAATTAAAGGGCCACTAGCTACGAGATATATGAAAGATATAAAACATGGTTTTTTTTCAGTCATAATTGAAAGTTAAATAGTGATATAATAATAACAACCTTTAAACAGCCAGTATGGTTTTGTCATAATAAGCGACGCAACAACGATGATGAGTTATTCACTTGCAAGTGAATAATTCGACATCATGGAATCATTATACAGGTGACCTTCAATTTAACCCCGTAAAGGTTAAAAAAAGAAGTGTGCATGAATTATGCGTGTTCAGTTATTAAAAGGAAAAGAATTTCAACATTGAAAGTGAAACAAAGGTAAATAAATTGATTGTCCCATTCGATCCAAAAAACACTCGTTCTTATGGGTGCAATACCACCACTGACTTTCCCCTATAAGTCTTTGTTAAATTTGCACTTTTCAAAAAAAAATTCAGAATTTATCTTTGTTTCAATTAAAGAAATACTTGGCATCGAGTAAAATCGGTAAACAAGAGTTTGAGTTTGACAGTCAATGTTCCTTTAAATATGTCGAGAATATCCCTACGAATTCTCTACTAACATACTTTCCATCATATTTCTTGATATATTTATGCAATCCGAGCTAAATTTTATGCAATTATGCTGCACTCGAATGAAAACTGCATGATTAGTATAAAATGGTTACTAGCATACAAATTTCGGGAAAAAAGGCATAAACTATCAAATTCAAGACCACCGATTCTAGTATGACGGTCTTCTTTGCTTTGGATACAAAGCCATGTTCTAATTCTAATAAAACATGGGATGCACGTGATTGACGTGACAATTGAAATTGCAACGTCAGCAGAATTTTAAACAACGCCGGAGAACAAAATGGACATTCTAGTTGGTGTTGCTCGCTAGGAAATTAAATAAAAACATTCATAAATTAAGTTAAAATGTTTCTGTTCTTTTTTTTAAATTGTTGATTTTCTATATCGTTTTAGGTTCATCAAATCAACATGGCGACATTTCGAGTGTGTATTATAGGTCCGCTTCGAGGTACAAAAGTTCATAATATTCCTATTAGAGGTTGCACTTTGTAAATACAGCTATTTCTCAAAACACGCCTCTTTTGGGGAGTAATTGAATATTCATAGAAAATTAATTTTGTTTACATACTGGTTCCCAGTTATGCTCTCTGTGTTCCATATCGCAGAGACAGAACTTGGGAATGTTACCAGTAAATAAACACGTGCATATTGTTTACATTGAAATCTGTGGTTACCTTTCATTCGAGGTAGGGGTAGTTAAGAAAATTAGTGTAAGTTTAAACTCTGAGAAGTTCAGGGCATATAAACGTTGAATATATGCCGCACAGCCCTATATTTTGACCTTTGAAAAAAATTGTGGTGCATATGAACTTTCTATTCTAGGATAAGATTTTTTTCAAAACTTCATAGTAAAAGTGGTACAGTTTTAGCCGTAAAAGGAGTTCCAATGGGTAATTGCATTGTCAATATTTACAGAAATGCAACCTAGAATCGATAAAATTCTATCATGCCATACTCTATGCTCATTAATTTTTATCATAGGTATGCATATATTTGTAAACATTTAATACCTTGCTATCACTTGGTATTAAGATATTGAAAACTATAATGCCTACCCATGTTAAAATGAGCATAGAGAATGGCGTGAAAGAATTATTTCTGAATTTAACCTTAATTTTTGGTATTTGACTCCGAACATACTAAAACTTAAATCCAAACTAGAATTTTTTATAAAAGAATCAATTAACAATATATTGACTCGTTTCATTGTTTGATCATTTTGTGCATATTTTAGACTAGACGCTAACTAACAACCGTGATAACGTCAGAATACTGGTGATAAATAGACGGACTTTTCGTACGCATCTTGAGTTTTATGTCATATATTTAAAAAATATAAATCACCGGTAAACCAGTATATGATTGATTTTTCGTGGGCCAAATCAGACACGGATATGGTTTTATTAGTGGCTACCTTTTTCATGCACTTTTCAATGTTGGCAATCTTTTCTTTTTGTAACTGAATACTTAAAACATGCGTTACCTTTCTATTACTTAATTCAAGTTGAGGGTTATAGAACACGCATTCAAATGAGATTAAAGTATTGACCAAATTGAACCAGATTGACTGATTAAAATATTGTTTTAATATTCCGCTTTAATTAATGTTTGAAAAAATAATCGTTTTTTATTTGTTTTGTCTAAATTTTAGCTACTGTACCTTTCAATTATTAAAAATTTAAAGTATATATCAAGTTCAAGAGATGTCTATTTTGGTAAGGGCTCAGTGTTTTGACGTAATTGCCTCGTTGTAATCAAGTTTACTTCTATTAAACTATTGTTAATGTAAATGGAACTTTTAAAAACTTGCGTTTGAAAGCACTGCGTTTAACTATGTATGTATATCCTTTCTATCTTTAGGATTGCGATATATTACCTGGATGTCTTTTCATTGGTACCTGGCGAGGAAAGTTTCCGCTTGATATCGGAAACATGTTCAAAAAGATTTGGAGGACAACTTGTTTTTCTCCTTCTGGCTTTACTTTTACTTTTCACTATTTCATTTAAATCTTCATCATCATTTGGGTCAACATGTGCACGTCTCAGTGGCACGTATTCCTGTGCATAATCAAAGTCTTTTTCAAGTCCTTCCTCAAAGCTTCTCGTTTTTACTGACGATTTCCCTATCGACTTAACAGTAGAATTTGAATCATTTGAAGATTTTCTCGAGTCTGTTCTACTGAAAAATTTAATTAAATGTAAAGGAAAACTGACTTTTCTTTTCCTCGACTTTCTGGAATCTGTATTAGATCTATCTCTCCCTGTAATTGCAACTCGGGCCAAAGTTCGTTTCGTAAGACTAGAATCAGATGACCATGACTTTCGTTTGGTCATTCTAGGAGCTCTCAAGTTGGAAGGCTTTTTCAAATCTGTATCTTCATCCATATTACTCATTGTCTCAGGGTTAATACCATTTGGTATTGGTTGGTAATCCATGTATTGTTTTTCTAGTGGCATATTGTATAAATGATCATGAGAGTTTGTAGAAAAAACCCGTGGTCGTCTACAATTAAAGAAAAGAAAATATATTCTCTGAAATCAACTACATTCAGTCTTCTTTTTTTAAAATAAATTTCGTTCTAAGTATGTATTATACATTTCCAACTGTACGTTCAGTAAACAAACAAAATTGCGGTGACCTATAGTTGTTAATTTCTGTGTCATTTTGGTCTCTTGTGGAGAGTTGTCTCGTTGGCAATCATACCATATCTTCTTTTTTTTTTTATATTTGATCGTCTTTAAAGCTGAGTTTTACTTTGCGTATTGTCGTTTGTTTTATTTATTCTACATTAGTTAGAGGTATAGGGGAGGATTGAGATCTCACAAGACATGTTTAACCACGCAGCATTTTCTCGCCTGTCAGGTTCTGGCCGTTGTTCATCTTGTATGCTTTTTTTTCTCTTTAAGTTCATTTATTTGTTTTGGAGTTAAGTTTGACGTTCATTTTCACTGAACTAGTATACATTTTTGTTTATGGGTCAGCTGGAGACTGCCTTCAACAATGAGGAAACCCCAAGTCTTACTTACGAATACGATGATCTACCGGTAACAATGCTAAGTAACGATCCAGCAGCATTACTTCCAAAAGACATGTGTCTATTGGAGTCTTGGTCCATCACATCACCTAACACTATTCTTGATCCGCGAGTAGACGGGGACCTACATAAATAAAATAACCAATATGCAACAGTGCAAACAAGACAATAACAAAAGAATTTTTTTATTTACATTATATTTGTAAATTTGATGCAATTTGTTTCGTTGTATGATACTAAAATTAATGTGTGTATTTATTATTGTGAAATACTGATTAATGGTAAAAATGCGAGATGTGAAAATCACTTCTGAAATTATAAATGCGAATGCTATTGTAGCATTTTTCTCAAGAATATAAATATTGCAATAATTCACCAAATTCTGTGAATCAAAATGAAAGAATTTTAACTGTGCAAAGTAGCTAAGTAGCGAAATATGGCCTTGTGTGCATCAAAGTTCGGGAGGAATATAAAATAAAACATCTAATAAAGGCAACAGTAGTATACTCGTAGATCCATGGACAAAAAAACCAAAATCGGGGTAACAAACTAAAACCGAGGGAAACGCATTAAATAAGAGGAGAACAACGACACAACACTAAAAAGGTAACACACACAGAAACGGACCAAGCATCAGACAAAATCCCACGAGAATAACAAATATAACATCAAAACCAAATACATTGTTTAACATAAAAAGTCTTATAGACAGTATAATTAAATATATGCCTATAGTAAACAAGCTCATCATATATACAAGGATTAAAATTTGAACGCCAGAATCAAAAAATTAAAAAGACCAAACAAATTACAAATTACGAAGTTGAAAGTAATCGATTCCTAGGGTTAAATAATTGGAAAATTATTCCAGTGTGCTCGACACGTATTTGTTGAATATATCATGTAGTGTCATAATTACTAATGTTACTACACACGAAATTACAAAATTTTGTGAAAAACTTTATGTTATATTACTCATTAAAAGGAAGAATTTTTTTTCCAGCAACATTTTATTCCACATTCTACTAGAGATTATGATCTAATTGTATCGTTTGAATGTACAATTAAAAATTTCACAAGAACCTTTTTTTCAAGAAAAATGTCGATATAGGAACGTCGCATGAAAAAACCTAGAAATGAATCATTTATTTAAAAATAAAATTAAAACAGACGTGTCTTACGCCAGGTTGTATGTTGAACCAAGATACACTGGCCTTTTAGAACCAATTGACGCCTCTGTATATGGTACTTCGGTAAACATGTTTTCAAAATGTAAATCTTTAACAAGAGGAGGACATTGGTCACACATTTGGTCCACTAAAGCCATAACTACCTGTAAAAAGATTCAAAAGTTTGCGTACCATATGTAACAGAAAAAAATATGGAAAAATTAAACAACTACCAATGCAATTGATAATACCGTGATGATGGGTCTTATCAATTTACAGAACCTGCCTATTAGATTTATTGGTAATTATTCGCTTTCTTCATGAATATACATTAATCGGCGTTTAGCATGGATCGCACCAAATGTGATGTACTAATTCTGCCCGGTCGTAGTTGTAAAATAAAATAAATTGAGTATTTATACATCCCTAACAACAAAAAGGACACCTCTCTTAAGCAATAGTTTAAAATTTTACCATGACGTTGTCAGACTATTTTCAAAAAAAAATTTGAATCTAACTTCCTTGCGTATCTTTTGTTTCTCTTTCGTAATGGTTTCTTGCTTTTATCAATACGTTGGTATACAATGGTTGTATAACATGCGTGACCGATGAAAAGCAAGTTGTTTATTTGATTTCTGCTCAGCATACAAACCATATATTTCATTAAAAATTCAAGAAGATAATGATTACGTGATTAATCCATTATATAAGAAAAAAGTGAGTCGACTTGGAGGAGGGTAGTTATTTCAACTGTCACTGAAAAATGCAGAGAAAAAAAAATCCATCTAAACATAAAGTAATAATTACACCAACTATGCAATACAAAACGTCCATGTTTCTAAGCAATACAAAACGTTAACTTAAAAGTTTACGGACAACTCTGAAAAGCAAAAATTTATTTGTTAGCCCTTAATAACTATAGTTCATAGATGAAATGAGGAATAGAAAGTAGGACTACATACAGCAGCATGTCTGTCAATCAACCAGTTTATATCAAAATCATCGTCATCTTCTCCAAACGGATTGATTAACTGTTCTGCTACCTCGAAAGAAAGAAAGAATAATCTACGAATAATACATATTCATTTTCGAGTGATTTTTATACCGAAGTTCGGTGGTTCTCGCCAGGCACTCCGACTTCCACCACAAATAAAAACTGACCGTCACGAAATAGCACAAGTGTTGAAAGTGTCATAAAAAAACAATCAATCAATCAACATTATCAAGTGTGGTCAGATCTGCTACACTTAACACTAAGCATGATAAGTAATTCCATATTATGATTGGAAGATACATTTATTCTTAAAGATTATTAATTCAGATTGTAGTTTATTTTGAATAGTCTTATGTTGTGGCATTCCACAATAACTGCAGGAATTCTGATGTTGACCCAGGACATGTTCTTCCGCCTTTCTTCCTCAGACAATTTAAGGCGTCTTAACCTGAATCCGTGGCAGGTGTATTGATTGATATTTGAGTCGAGCGCTCGAAAAAAGTTTAATCCCTCCAATTTTAATGTGTCTCTACCTGATCATAAGCCTGAAGCCCATTGTTGTTGTTAGATAATAACAAAACTTCTGTCATATTTATTTTTCGTTTAATGTATATCAGGTCGCTAGAATTTTCTGTTTTGTTATCCGAAGTTTTTCTTTTTCTACAAGATATGCATTTTGAATTTTTAAAATCTGATTGGTTTCATAACGGAATATCACTTCAAAACAAATGCATAACTTTTTTTTTTTATTTTGATTTCATAACAAGGTTATAGAAGTTGAATGCTTTTTATTTCGTTTATTAGCTCCCCCCCCCCCCTTTTTCATAAAAAGTTACTGGTCAACGTTTTGCATACAATTTTAAAAAATCAATTTCAGTCTTTCTGTTAACTCGGCCTACGCATCACGATTCTAATGACGATAAGCAACACGACGAGTGCCACATGTGGAGCAGGATCTGCTTACCCTTCCGGAGCACCTGAGATCACACCCGGTTTTTGGTGAGGTTCGTGTTGCTTACTTATGTATTATTATTTGTCTGTTTATCTTTTAAATTTTAAGTATGGCGTTGTCAGTTTATTTTCAATATACGAGTTTGACTATCACTCTGGTATCTTTCGTCGCTCTTTTGAGGGGGGAAGGACCTTTATCGGGACGTCGGGATTGACCCTTTCGGGATCCGGGATTTCTTTTTTCGTATTTCGGGATGTCGGGATTAAATATTTTTCAGGATCAGGACCCCTCTCTCTCTTTTGTATAGAAATGAGGTTTTTCGAACTATTTGTTTTTAAACTATGAAATCAAGAAATACAAATGCAATTAAGCAATTATGTACCTTAAAACTTATTTAATATATATTTGCATCAAAACTTACCTTGAGCCACCCCATATAGAAGAAAAATTGCAGCAATGTGAATATAGGAATATAAAAATCCATTCCATATCCTTTGTAGTTCTTCGAAGGATCAAGGAACTGTTGACTTATTAATGTGGTTGCAAAAAATGTATACACGGCTAATGTTACAACCTAAAAGAGAGCAATGATAAATACTAATTACTATACAGCATACCATTGGAAAATTAATTCCAAAAGAAAATAGTTTAAAAGTGTTCCATGAATAATACTTTGTACTTGTGTGTTTAGTTATTCAGTATACCGTTATGTAAGTGATTTCTGTACTAATTTTCCTTATTTTAACTATTCAAAAGATTAAAGTATTGGAATTAGTTATCAAAGGTACCAGGATTATAATTTAATACGCCAGATGCGCGTTCGGTTACATAAGACTGATCAGTGCCTCTCAGATCAAAATTGTTATAAAGCCAAATATGTACAAAGTTGAAAAGCATTGAGGACACAAAATTCAAAAAAGTAGGTAGTTTCTGTTTTGTGTATGAACTTATTATAAAGGGTTGTTTTAAAGTGATTTTTTTTGTCCATATGAAAGGCATCATTTATGAATGCACATGCTCTCCTTAACAACTTTACAACATCGAATATCTTTAAACATTTTATTCAAGACAATTTCCTTTGCTGAATATAAAAATATAAGTCAGAAGCAATATAAGATGGATAGTTCATTTCATACTTTAAAACAAAAGAAAACCAAACCCTTGTGAATAATGAAGGTTTTGAATGTCGGACTAACGCTACCTGAGTAATATAGTCACCTGGGTGTATACTAAAGGTATTGTTATCCAGTCGTATACAAAACACTTCGAACAAGTATCCCTAATGTCTGCAAGAGGCTGAAACAGAAGTTTTACCATAAAAACATCTTGGATTACAATGGTAATATATCATTGCACGAGGTAACGAATTTAAGCCCCTACATAGACTGGACATAGATATGGCTTCGTATATATGTTACAGTAAATAGGTGAAATTAGGAATTACAGGTAATTACTAAACATTTCAGTAAATACCTGTAATTACTAGCCAATTTAGTAATTACATGTATTTACTAGTTGTTTCAGTGAATACTGGTATTCACTGATTTTTTTGGTCATTTTTACAGCTATTTACTAACATGATATTTTTTTTTTATAAAATTAAAGATATAATTCAAGATACCAAATAAGAAAATAAAAGGGTATTTTAGGGCTTACTTAATTAAGGATTATGGAATATAAGGCACATCAAAAGCTAGTGTATACTATTTAGTGTTTGTAACTGAAACTGGAAAATGGTTGTTTTAACAGTTTTGGAACTCCCTAAAAATCATTTTTCGCACGCAAGACAATGCTATCAATCCACTATTGAGAAATGCACCTCTTTTTGCTGATAGACATTCGATAATGCCAAATTTGGTTGAATAATCTTGATAGTGCTTTTAAAAAATCTCATAATTTCTTTAAATCAAAATCTCCATCAGACATACTTGCTCAATGCCAGAAGTTAAATTCCTTTTACAAAATGGGTTGATTTTAGACTTCTTTGACTTCTTTTGTCAGACTGTTGCGATGTAGCTGACATTCTTCACAAACAAATTTATACACTTTGATGGTGTTTAGAGTCACATTTCATATTTCTGTGTTTCTTTTTTTTATGAGTTTTTCAAGACCTCCAAACTTAAGCTTATAAACCTGCAGCAAAATTTTATCATCGTTTTTACTTGTATAAGAATCGTCTTTTTGTGGATCGTACAAGTCAACTAATTGGTCCATCCCTTTTGTTTTACTTTCAATGTTGTCATTCTGTTTCTTTTTGTCGAAACTGCGACTATTGTCGCAAAAGCGAGACATAGCAAACCATTCTGTCGTTAGTAGCGTCCACACATATTCACTATGTGGTTAAAGTTCTTTATATTTTGATAACTTTCTTATACTATCCTGGATTTCTACCAAACTTGAACAGAAGCTTGTTTATGATCATAAGATAATTTTCAAGAAGTAATTTTTGTAAAAATAAAATTAATTTTTCCGTATTTTACTTATAAATGCACTTAGTTTTTATGTCAGTTAACATTACATTCACATGTGGTTAAAGATTTTAGAATTTTAATAACTTTCTCAAAATATCCTGGATTTCTACCAAACTTGGACAGAAGCTTGTTTATGATCATAATTATATATAAGATAATACCCAGAAGTAGAGTTTGTAAAAAATCCTTTTTCGTATATTTCTTAAATATAAATGGACTTCGTTTTTTCCTCAGTTAATTGTACATACACTCTGCAGTTTTTTTTAAAAACATTTATTAGATTTCATAAACCATCCTGGATTTTATTCAGCTTTGGACAGAAGCTTCTTACAGTACTAGTCAAAAGATAGTATCTCGAGGAAAATTTTAATATTTTTTTTCCATTTTTGTTGATCCTGCGACTAACAGCAAAAGTATATACATCGGTAACATATCTCCAGCTAGGGGTTAAATTGAAGGTCACATGCATACATATTCATTGAGGTCCAATTATTCACTTGCAAGTGCACCAGTACTAGATTGACTGCTAAAAATATAATTTCACTATATCATTTTCATTAATGATTGAACAAAAAAAAATCATATTTTAATTTTTGTATATCTCATAGCTAATGCTCCTATAACAAAAAGGTACATTTTAGGCTAATCACTTTTTAAGAGTACTCACTGATCTGCTATAGTTGGTATTTCCATAACTTTTGATCAGCTGACCATATTACGACATTGTTTTAACATTTAGTAAATAGGTGTAAAAAATCATTTCAAAATTAGTAATTACTGGTAATAACTGGGCCGTTTCAGGAATTACTTGTATTTACTAAGTACATTGGGGATTACATGTAATTCCTAAACTTTAGTAATTACATGTAATTCCTAATTTCATCTATTTACTGTAACATATACACCACCAAACCAACGCCTTTTAATCACGGGTTTACATTCTTTGTCTGGAACAAGAGTTTTGCAAGGGCCCTTGTGTGTCTGGACAGCGAGGTTTATTCCCACACATTTATTTAATTAAATTCTCCGAATTCGAGTGTATAAATATATATGTAACAGGTATCAATTTTTCTTGAAAAAGTCTCAAACGAATGCTCCACGGCAAACATGTTTTGATCACACATCGTTGTCATTTTAATGGAATTTGACCCGACTCATATACAAGTGAGAGGTTCAGCACTTTAAAACCAGGTTTAATCCATCATTTTCTACTTAAGAATACGCCTGTACCAAGTCAGGAATAATGACAATTGTTATCCATTTTTTTTTGTGAGTTTAAGCTTTTGATTTTGCCATTTGATGAGACTTGCCATTTTAAATTTTCCACTAAGTTCAGTATTTTTGTGATTTTAATTTTTACTTATTTTGATTAACACAACAGCTAAAGAAACTTAATTTTTAAATTGCATTTACAATGTGCAAAATATTTCAACTGTACTTTCAACTGTACTTTCACCCCCAATATACAACAGCTAAAGAAACTCTTAATTTTTAAATTGCATTTACAATATGCAGGCCATGATATTTCAACTGACTTTCGCCCCCAATATTGTTTCAGTCATAATTCTTTCACGATATTATGTAAAAAAGCGATAACGACTGAGCCGTTGGCGGGGTCATAATCGCTGTCGCAGTCGATACCACTGTTCTACGGGCAGTTCATGTATCACGATAACGACTAGATTTTCAATAACTATTATGTTTATTTCAGTGAGGAACCATGCTTTTAAAAATTATCATACACTCAAATTTATTAAAGCAAACGCGAGTTATTGTACAATTTCTATAGGAACGAGTGAATAATGTACCAGTCATAGTGATAACCATAGTATCATTTAATAGCAATTTTTCAGTTTATAAATGCATTTTGTAGTTTTCTTTAATTTTATAATTAATGAATCGCGATTGTGTTTTATTAAAGGGACATCACTCTAAACACAATCACAGAAACCACACCTAAATGGTCATTAACATGTAAAAGTCTGTTGATGACCGGTTTTCTTGTCCGTTTTTCTGTTAAGGACCGATGGATTGATTTTACTATAGAATAAAGAATGTCATGTGTTACCTTGTTATCCAATAAGAGAAGATAATTCTTGACCGATATAAATTAATAGTATTTTGAGTGGTAAGGATTATCATTACTTATATAATATACCTCTATTATCATTCTGAGACCCCATTCAGTTTGTATAAGGCCTTCTTTTCTTGCTGTTACAAGTACACTATTAATCCACATGAAGGGAACCCAAAACTTGTTGTATCTGCAATCGATGTTTTCATACATCATTGCTTCCTCTTTAGTAATGAATCCTAAAGAGGAAGTAAAAGAATACAGATTGTTGAAGTATAAAGGATACTGTTAACCATTTTGGAGCAATTTAAATCTTCTTTTTTTTCGGTAAATATATATTTTCCATTGTTCTTAGAACTTATTGTTTACCGCTTATTTATTTTACCTCTTTATATTATCTTCTTTGTCTTCCTTTATCAATACTCACAGGGTTCGTGTTGCTTAGTCTTTCATTAGTTTTCTGTTAAATGAAAACTTTTACCAACATATTTTTTATCAAATAAAAGTCACCTTTATTTGATAAATGGCTTGAAAGAAACCATAATGTTCAATGAAATAGTCTACCCAACTATATTTGACTGGTATCTATTTGATTGTCCTTTGCTTATTGTTTAGTGGCAAATATTTCATGGCAACTAAGGCCGAAACAAAAATTCGCGAATGATTTTGCAAAATACTTCACTACAAAATTGATATATAGTTATCAAAGGTACCCGAATTATAATTTAGTACGCCAGACGCGCGTTTCCTCTACATATGACATAAGACTTATCAGTGACGCTCATATCAAAATATTTATAAAGCCAAACAAGTATTAAGTTGAAGAGCATAATAATATGAAAGTATTTAAAAAAAAAACTGTAAAATGATCAGAGTCTGTTAGCGTATCAATTTGGTAGCATGTGCCATTTAACGTGATCTAATATTGGAACCTGCTATACAAAGATCTAAACATTTTCAATTGTCCAGTGCTAATTATGATTAGGAGTTATCTCTCTGTCACCACGTGGAGATGCCCAGAAATAACATATTACTCGTTAGTCAATTACAAGATTGTTCAAAAACTATGTTTTATTCATTAACAAACTGATTTATTCATTTATGAATGATATTATTGTACTGCACTAATCAATACAACCCCACGTGCACGATTGGAATAATTAAATATATCTTAATGTATTTCACCATGCACGAACTTCACCCATTCGTCAATATGAATAACAGCCATGTTATATTCCATGTGATTGTGTGAGATGTATAAATACGCAAACACGTCACGTCGATATTAAACAAACAATATTCAATCAATCTAAAGTACCATCTAAAATATTTTGTCTTTTGGAAGAAAAAAACTATATGGTAGTTTTTAAGACACCTATTTATTACCTGCTTCCACGATGTGATCCAATGTAGGAAATCTTTTCATGACAGCTACACTTATTGAACGAGCTATTAGTATAATTCCAAACATCAGATATCTTGCAACTGTTCTTCTGAGTACCCGCTTCCTGTCTGTTTGTCCGGGAAGATAACAACACAACATGAATACGGTCCTATAATTGTTTTTCAAAAACTGTTACACATAATTCTTGACCACTTAATACTAGTAAAGAGTCTTAAAATATCAAATTAGACGAGAATGAACCAAAGCGGTTTTCCGGATTTTCTCTTTCGTAGTAATCAGTTATATGTATATAAAAAAAGAAGATGTGGTATGATTGCCAATGAGACAGCTCTCCACAAGAGACCAAAATGACACAGCAATTAACAACTATAGGTCACCGTACGGCCTTCAACAATGAGCAAAGCCCATACCGCATAGTCAGCTATGAAAGACCCCGAAATGACAACGTAAAACAATTCAAACGAGAAAATTAACGGCCTTATTTATTTTTATAAAATGAACGAAAAACAAATATGTAACACATAAACAAACGACAACCACTGAATTACAGGCTCCTCAGTCCTCAGTGACTTGGGACAGGCACATAAATACATTGTGTGGCGGGGTTAAACATGTTAGCGGGATCTCAACCCTCCCCTAACCTGAGACAGTGGTATAACAGTACAACATAAGAACGAACTTAAAAATCAGTTGAAAAAGCTTAACTCATCAGATGGACAAAAATACAAGTGGACGTGGATGGGTACTTGTACATCCCAACAACAAAAAGATACTAGGAACATATTTGAGAGTATTCGCAGTTAACTGACAGATAGTTAAAGCCACTTACAACTAATTGAAAAAATCATGCATCTAAAACTAAATTATCAATCCGTACACATCCAATAGATTTAGTGTAAAGACGCCATAAACAGTCAGAAAAAAACATGACTTTGTGCAATGCCAAGATACAGGTATCGACATCTTGTAGATCCATGAATGTGTATATGTTACAGTATATAACATACTAGTACTATTTGGTTTGCATTTAATTTACTGATAACATAATCAATATTTATACCAATAAAAACAATATGCAATGCTTTTATTACAGTGTTAAATTGGTAAACTTTTGAAATAAGTTAATTTAAAGTTTACCAGGATCATTTTTGAATTTCCGGGCACGGTTAACAACATTTCCGTAGAAATGATGAAGTGCTATTCCGTTTGAAATAAGTTTTCTACAGGTACAACCAAAATTCTAAACCAAATCTTTATATCTATGAAAAAATTTAGTAAAGGTTTTAAGTGATATATGGTAACGATATCCCTGGTTTAATAATTTACCAGTAATACATAGATTACGTTCTTTAAAATAAAAAACGTCACAACATACACGGGCATAGCGAACGAGCTATATAAACACCGTAAGATGGTAACAAAGGAACATCGCCATCTAAAATTTGAAAATTAACAATAGGGAACGAAAAATCGTTCCTTTTGTCGTAAATTTTAGTATAGAGTTTCCCGTTTAAAACCGAAATATCTAAATCTAGCAAAGGACAGTTATTACCGTTTAAATTTGATTTATTTAAAGTTAGTTCCTTGGGGTCAATTTCAGCAGTATGTTGATTATTTAACGAAAAATATCATCAAGATTTATAACGGTAAGTGTTGTTGAATTTATCAATTAAATGCAATTTCTACGGTTCTTTACTGAGTGTAGTCATAAACTATACATATTGAAATGTTAATTCAAGTGTCTGTAACAAGTTTTCTCCAGGTACATCAAAACTTCGAAACAATTAATCTGTAATTATGAATTATTGAACTCAGGTTTTTTAAAGAAATTTGTGGAAACGATATCCCGACTAGTTTACCATTGGTTTAGAGTACCTTACTACAGGCAGAGCCTTATCGAACGAGTTTGGATATATAAACATCGTAAGATTGGACCAAAGGAATATCACCATCCCAAAGCAAAATTAACCATAGGAAACAAAAAAGTCCCTTTTATTGGAAATTGTTTATGTATATATAGCCTTTCATTAAAAATAAAATACAGGAACATTTCTTATAAAGAGGCGCAATTGGTGCCAATGGGAATACATATAACCTCTAGATACAGTTTTAAGCAGAAACATACCGTGAAATTGGTGTTGTCAAGGAGTAAACAGTACAACATTAATTTAATTCTCATTACATTTCAAATCAGTTTATTTAGCATATATTCATTTCTTAATTTGGCGTATAAATATTCGCATACGATTTAATCAGTAATTCGGTTTTCACACATATATATCCAGATTTCGCGCCTTTTCTCTTGTCGAGAAAAAATTACTGATCAGATCGACACGTATATTTTGCATTCATGATATTTAATTGCAGTTATCTCTTTTTCTGATATAACATTTTCATATATGTAGATTTCCTACCATTTTTCGGAGATCCAGAGACCATGATTTACATGACCAGAGTTATTAAACTGATCAGTACAATTTCCCATCCCAAATGTTGTTTTTTTTATTTTATGTATTATTAAGACAATTTTTATGTTCGTATGAGTATAGCGAAGAAGAACATAAGAATATGTTATCAACACTAATACCCATACATCCTATCGATACTCTAGTTTTGGAATTTCACTGACTGATTATGACGTCTTTATACTTAATTCATTGGAGGTATTCTGGTTGACAGTTCAACGGATTTTTATAGTTTGTTCTTATGTTGTACTGTCACACCACTGTCCTAGGTTAGGGGTGGATGTGTGTCCCGCTAACATAATTAAGCAACATGTATGTGTCTGTCCCAAGTCAGGAGCCTGTAATTCAGTGGTTGTCGTTTGTTGATGTGTTGCATATTTATTTTTCGTACATTTTTTGTTCTTTAATAGGCCGTTAGTTTTCTCGTTTGAATTGTTCTACATTTTTCATTTCGGGGCCTTTAATAGCCGACTATGCGGTATGGGCTTTGCTCATTGCTTAAGGTTGTACGGTGACCTAAAGTAAATTTTTGTGTTATTTGGTCTCTTATTGATAGTTGTCTCCTTGGCAATTATACCATAAATTCTTTTTATATTTAGTGTTGGAAGAAATTGTTTCTGAACACAGACAAGGCCGGTTTTTTTCTTTTGAAATGCTTCTCATTTTGTTGTGCGTAAAACTTTCAAATATATAGCTTACTAATTTGTTTTGTCCTTTAGGGTTTAAGGATAGCTTTATCATTAACAATCAAACCACATCTCGTTAAATATGTATAATGATGCTCAACCATCCCCGATATAAGTTTTTTAACTATTGTGTCATCAAATTGCATTTATATATTTATCACTTGCAAAATATCCGATATGTTCTTTTTTTTAAGAAAGCAGTAAAAAATAACTTATGTAATAGAATTACCTGTCTGGCCAAGGAAAATTCTGGAATTGTCTCCACCATCTTGAAACTACCATGGAAACATAAAATCCGAGAACAAATGACAGAGGAATATAGGAAGTATACTGATTACAAGATATCACGACCTTTTCAAATAATCTGATAAAAAAGAAAAGGAAACATTTTAGTTACTATAGATTTCTGTTCATTATATAACATTAGAATGTTTAAAAAACAAAAAAGTAGTGCCGTGAATAGGATTTTACGATAAGTAAAATTTCACTTCTGTAATACTTCTTTTATTACGAGAATATGAGAACTTGCTTATACCTTCTTTAACACACGAATTTACACCTTGGACTCTGTGATTTGTTTTGAATTTGATGTTGGTAATGTATGTCTTGTTGCTCTCGGTCAGAATGTTGTCTATCCTTCCAGGATGTACAAGGATTCTGCCACGTCCGGCTAAAATTGTGACGTTAAATCCGATGCTTCGTATAGTGATAGCGTCAGGCTCTCTGCATAGTCCAGCCCTGGCCTCAGTGACTTTTCAATTTTTTTTATTTTTTTTTCAGTGAGTCCATCTCGCCTTCCATTACCTTCAATGGTGCAAGCTCCCGGTGGGATTACTTGGGCGCTCTAGTATAGTCCCTATCGTCCCCGGGTAATCTACCCGGGCGCTTGAAACATTGAAGGTAATGGAGGGCGAGCTGGACTCAGTGACAACAACAAAAATAAATAATTTAAAAAAAAGTCACTGAGCCCAGGGCTGGACTAGCTCTCTGCACTGTTAGAACCCTTCCAAAATCTCTTCGAGGGAACCGCATATCTGGCCTCTTGCAAGATAAAATTTCTGTCCCTTTTCAAATTACCCTCATTTTCCAGTTGCAGCCAAAACTTCCCTACCATCTATGCCGGACGGCCTTTATAACGCAAACTAATGGTGATATGCATTGTTATTTGTTCTCATCTTTAACCTGAACAAAATATTTGCCACTGGACGTAAATCAACCACTAATTAATCAATTATGTATATTTTGCAATGAACCCAAGGACATATATATTTTAAATGGTTCATGATTTTCAGTCTTTTTTTGTCCGTGCAATGTGTTTGTTTCGTGAACATTTTTTTTTTTGCCCCCTCTTTACATTTCTATTTCTATTTTATGCTCAAAAGATTTTTCTAAAATTTAAGATTTTTATTTTTATTTAAAAAAAAAATCATTTTAGCTCCATCCAGATAACGTATTAAAAACTTTACATATTTGAAATATTTCACTAATATACACCATATACTTGCATAAGACTTACACTATAACAGTACAAATCTACTGTATTTACGTATGTTAATAGTAGATGTCAAAATATGAAGTATATACTAGGTCAGTTAGTTTGACAAGTTATAAATAAAACCGACAGTATGTTTTTTTTTATTTACGTATAAATATAACTGACTTAAATATAATGTTAAAAGGATATTTTAGGTAAAATATAAAAGTAGTATACACGTGTTTAAACATTTCACTAATAAGCTATAAAAATAGACAATGATTGCAAACTTTTAGGTAGTTGCACGAATTCTAAGCTATTGTGTCAACGGCAATAACATAGAAAACATGTAATAATGTCAGATAGACATATTGAACGTAGACAGTATAAGATATGTTACAAGATTTAGTATATTACGAGTTCAAACCCGGTAATAAGTCTAATTCGGTAGGTCACATTGTAAAAAGGGGAAGTGATTTTAGTTACGACATTAAGATCATTTTAGTTACGACATTAAGAACATATCTATCATCTGTGAAACGGATATTCCGAAACGTTCTACCAACTCGTGATGGCGTCCGTAAAATTTACGAAGTTATGATAATTTCATCTTCAGCACTTGGCACTCTTGGATTTCAACGCAACGAGACGAACGTTTATACATGTTATATGCTGTATCAGCCGAGATGGATAGAAGTCTTTAACTGATCGCAAACGGTACTGTTGCTTCTCAAGAGTGAACTTGACAATGGGAAAACTAATTATAGTTAATAACTAATCCGAGTTTTGTGGGGTCTTGTTTTTTTCCCCCCGCTGACAAACCGCGGCTTGATACACTACATGCACTTTATGTCAAATTGTCAAAGAATACAACTTAGGTAATCTATGCCTGAGGTAGAAAAGCATTAGTATTTCAAAAAATTCAAAAATTTGTAAACAGTAAATTTATAAATATAATCATATCAATGATAATTCATGTCAGCACAAAAAGTAAGCACCTGAAGTCTCCAATAACAGAACAAACTCAGAGTGCTAAAGTAATATATAGTAATATGATGTCCAAAAATCTTAGGTCAGATTTAAAGAATTCCAAATAGCGACAAAGGTCTACAGTGTCAACAAAGAGAACCCAAAGATCCTACTGCAAACCAGATTTTAAATGGAAAACCCAGTGACAACCCATTAAGAGTTTCCAAATTAACAATAGGTACACAATGATGTGGCGGGGTTTTACATATTGTGTGTAAACAAGACCTGTACCTTTTATATGGATCAATTTATATGGGGTAGGGTAGGGAAGACAAACATTTTTGCGCCTGTCCCAAGTCAGGAGCCTCTGGCCTTTGTTAGTCTTGTATTATTTTAATTTTAGTTTCTTGTGTACAATTTGGAAATTAGTATGGCGTTCATTATCACTGGACTAGTATATATTTGTTTAGGGGCCAGCTGAAGGACGCCTCCGGGTGCGGGAATTTCTCGCTACATTGAAGACCTGTTGGTGACCCTCTGCTGTTGTTTTTTATTTGGGCGGGTTGTTGTCTCTTTGACACATTCCCCATTTCCATTCTCAATTTTAAACGATAAAAAAAGCATAAAACAAAAATAAAAACCTTTCTAATAGAGACTGTTCCGTCTAGGGGCGACAATTTATTTGACAAGAGAAGTCGGAGTTCCCCATATGTATAAACAGTTCTATTTATATCACCAAAAAGTATACTGCATATATTGACATACATATGTACATTGACAACATGGTCGTTTTTGGAAATTAAACATATTTACATTATCCATCCGATTTTTCTCGATTGTTTCCAATACCGAAAGTATCATCTAATTTATACTTGCCATGAGAAACAATGAGATACTACGAATGGAGCAGGAAATGCTTAACCTCTAGGAGTACATGAGTTCGTGCCTAAGGTTATGTTGTTAAGGTGTTTGTGTTGCCTTTGTCTTTAGTTTAGTATAATTTACTCCTTAATCTATCAATATCTCCGATGTTTCTGTTGGTATTAGTCTTCTTGAAATTATTATTCTCATTTAAAATCATCTTCAAATTCTAAAAGGTTGATAAAGTACTTACGTTCTCTGGTCTACATTAAGTACCAACCGATATATAAGAGCGATACAGGTATAAAGAGCGGAATATATAAGCATTTCTTTATATAGTAACTTGTACACACTACCCCTCCATCTAGCTAACAATTTTGTAAATGTTCCTAGTCCAGTAGTTGCTACTTTGTATTGATAAATTATTGTCATGGTAACTTAAATCCTGTTTAAATCCAGTTATTCCTAGTTTATCGATATGCTGTTACTAGTGACTGTTCAATGTCCGGTAAATTCTCTAAAAAGTAAAACTCAAGTGTAAGACGACAATATTGTAAAAGCATATTTAATAATTCCATTTACTTTGTAATAACAACTCGAAAATTCGTTTCCCGTATAATTATGTCTACTTAATTATAAAAATCTTTTTTTTTACGAACTAACAAATTATTTGCAGCATTATGGAATCGATTTAGATTGGATGATTAATACCAAATAAAGGCAACAGTAGTATACCGCTGTTCAAAACTCATAAATCCATGGACAAAAAACAAAATCGGGATAACAAACTAAAACCGAGGGAAACGCATTAAATATAAGAGGAGAACAACGACATAACACTAAAATGTAACACATATAGACAAAATCCCACGAGAATAACAAATATAACATATATATATAACATCAAAACCAAATACATGAATTTGGGATAGACAAGTACCGTGACACGTCTTATTGCAATGTGAATTTACACTCAAAAATAAGAGAAAACAAACGACACAACGTTATAATGTAATACAAATAATGTGTTGGTCCCATTTGTATTTCAGTGGTTTTTTTTTTATTTAGATTATATATCTCCAGGATAAACACGGCATAATTCTATCTCAGATATGTGTTCAATCAATAGGGAATGGTATAATCTAAATCCTCTGAAATTTTTTACTCCCATTGTAAAAACAGAAAACATATTCTGGAAACATTTGTCCAAGTTCGTTTAATCCATAGATAGAAAGGGGGACTTAAAATAAGAAGTACAATAGGAATATAGAAAACAAAAATGTAAATAAAAGATTAAATACTTAGTTGAATTTTAGGTTATCCTATGAATATACTAAGGCATGATCGTGGAAATGAATACTATATGGTAAAAATGATACGATTAAAAGACAGTCTTCCTATTTGTAAACTTGAAAAATGTGAATTTTCCTTTTGGTAGAAAGATTTTATCTCATTTTTTAAGTAGAAGCCACGTACTAGTATATATGATATATCACTAATTACTATGCATACTTGCGTTAACTTAAAGTTGACATAGGGATAGCGTAGAACACATGCGTAGTATTACGTTTTATAAACTATGCAGCAATTTGATTCAACAAAACAATTGCAAAAAAGTAAAAATGGTTAGAATTTAAATAAGACTTTTAAAACTATCATTTAAAACACTTACCTGTAAAATTCCCTTTGATAGATCTAGTAATAACAACAGGTTGACAAATGGAGCTGTTAAAATATTAACTATGACGCTAGTTGATTTGTCATTTGACAGGAAAAGATTGTAAAACACGTCCTTTACCTGTCCTACGTCTTAACTAGTAAGACCCAGTTTTAAAAAATCAACATATCAAAAAAGACAATTTTATGAAATATATACTTAAATTTTATTTACATTTTTTTTTTAGTTGCATTTAAAGAAGACGTCACAGAGTACAACCTTGTCTTACCGGGCTATGAGATATTTTGCTACATTCCTCTTTTAGCCTAATACAGAAATCATGTGCTTCTGTAATTTATATAATATATGAATATGATATTATAATCATTGGTTAATGGACTGTCAGTTCTGCCAGTTTTCGTCCAGTAATCAGCGCATGGCATTTGGTTTTATAATTTAAAAAGTACCATTCACTTAAGTAGCCATTAAATAACCAGTGCTACGATGGCTAAACGTTAATAACTCAGTTTATATTATATGCCATTGACTACCTAAGGCACAATAGTGTTGAAAGTGGCAGTAGACACCCATCATTAATTTTTTAATTTTTCAAATCTTGTAAAGAGCGTACCTAATGAATGCTATCACAGAAAAACGTGTCGATTATTATATTTCAATGACCTTGACATTCAGGATACCTCATTAACAAGTTCTTCTAGCTCAAAAGCTTCTTCATGAAACTGACTCTATCACCATCTCGCACTAGTTGATTGAAACGATGTGTTCATGTTTTAACTCACTAGATTCATGTTTTCGTGGTCTAATTTGTTTTCCTTAGACAACATAGATAAAGGCAACAGTAGTATACCGCTGTTCAAAACTCATAAATCCATGGACAAAAAACAAAATCGGGGTAACAAACTAAAACTGAGGAAAACGCATTAAATATAAGAGATCAACGACACAACATTAAAATGTAACACAAACAGAAACGGACTAAGTATTAGACAAAAACCTATGAGAATAAAAAATATAACATCAAAACCAAATACATGAATTTGGGATAGATAAGTACCGTGACACGTCTTATAGTAATGTGAATTCACACTAAAAAAATAAAAGAAAACAAACGACACATCGGAAACACAACGTGAAAATGTAACACACACAGTAACGAACTATAATATAACAATGGCCATATTCCTGACTTGGTACAGGACATTTTTAAAGTAAAAAATGGTGGGTTGAACCTGGTTTTGTGGCATGCCAAACCTCTCTCTTCTATGGCCGTGTGAAATATAACATTAAAATGACAACACAACATTACAGGACTTTTAGCTCAAATTTATAATATAAATAAATAGGAGAACACAATTAACAAACAAACACACGAATAATAGCTAACAAAAGGCAACAAGTTTAAAACTTTAATACGCCAGAAGTGCATTTTGTCCACACAAGACTTACTCGTGCCGCCCAGATATAAAAATTTGAAAGCCGAAACATGTATAAAGTTGAACAGCAGCATCGAGGACCAAAAGTTCAAAAGGGTTGTGCCAAAAACAGCCAGTCAACTTGAAATCGAATACTTTTCTTCATTAGGATGTTTACTTTTAATTATAATGTATGTATGAATGCATGAATGTAAACATTTTATAGATTTCGTGTTACCAAAGCGCCTTTTTTATACGACGTTAGGAAACAAAATTTATTTTTTGACCCAGATTTCGCGGTTTATGCACTGATGGGTTTAAAGTTATGTTTAAGATAGGGTTAATTTTTGGTACCATGAAGTTGTAGTCATACTAACTTTAAACTTAGTGCAAATGATTATTATGGTGTGATCTTTTAAAAAATACATGCCGAAATAATTTGTAGAGACAGCATTCTCTTTTCACTGAAAAACAATATTATGATTATTGGGGAGCCGAACATGGAGTTCTCAGTTCACGGGGTGTTGCTAAACAAAGATGATATGCACGCTGATCTACTGTCGAGCACCCGCTTGTTTGACATCGAGCGACCTCCAGATTGAATTCGTCTGAATTACATGCCAGGTCAGTCTCGTATGTCTCAAATACTTGTGTGAAATTTATTCGTTGTTTGTATTTCCTATAACACGAGGAAGTAGATACAGCGCACAGAAGCGATTTTCTTATGATATCAAACGCGACTCCGGCTACATTATCGTGTGGTATATAAACAAATTGTAATTTTCCAATACTATTTTGTCATGTTTGCAGGGTGAACTGCTCTGGTAGTCTGTCGACCTCTTTGCCGCGGCATATTTTCAACGATATCGAAGAGTTCGGATTTATCTAATGCCGATTGGTACTTCTAGTTCCAAACAGATTCATCGCTTCGTTCAGCTCGTAACAACTCAATAACAGTTCTTTCATTCTTGTAGCCTCCAACAGATCACATTCGATACCTTGCAGGTATTTCGACAGATACACATACTCTTTAAAATATGCTCCGAATCAACAAGAGCTAAAACAAATTCACATCTTGTAATAAATGCAAGGTACTGTCCAGCTTTTGTCATCTCCATGATCTCGCAATCGTTCCAACGCATAATCCACCACCAGAAACTATGTTTTAAATCTGTAAAGCGCGTCGGCTCGACTCGTCCATCGTGTTTCGCAAAGGGTTCGCAATTTGGTCTGCTTTTCAGTACGTCATGCTTTAATTTAAACTTTCATTTTGAAACCAAATGCATTATTTAATGAAATTTCATCAAATAAAAAAGCGACAAACACATAATGTGTTTCCTTTAAACATGTTATTCGTATTGGTTTTTTTTACCTTTTTTTCAGAATGCAGTTGTTGGCGTACACATCCTTGTTGTTTCATGTTTGCAGACCACGAATGATTTAATTGTATTTATAAAAACTTTGATAAAATTCACGCTGCCAAAGTTGACCTTAGACATTTTTCCTTACTCTATTAGGGCCCATTTGATTTTCATGCTTCTAGTCAAGACTCTTAGTCTCTATGATACGTTCATATATATAGAAATGTGAAGCAACCGCTGCTAGTGAACTGTAAGGCGCTTCCTATCCACCAGTTACCGGGTTGTTTAGCATAATTTGAATAGTACTTTTGATTTTGAATAGTCAGTCCGACAAATAGTAGTGTATTTTGATTCTCCTTTTATTACTTTTTAGTTTATTTAGATTTCCAAACTGGTTCGATCTGGGGCTAACTTTCTCAATTGTTAAAAGATGTTTAGAAATATTGTCACCCATGAACTTCCCCTCAGCCGGAGGTAAAAATTTTGCTTAAAAGAGGGGTCCGTTTGTAAAGTGTTGTTTGTATGAATTGTAGAAACTAAATTAGTTTACCAATTATATTTATTCATATCCATGGTGTATAAGCAGAATAAACGTTACTTTTCTTTTATACAGGCAAAATATGAAATCACTTTAATTATTTCCTTGCAGAACTAGAGAATTATATAAAAAAAAAAAAACACCCACCGCTTTCTCTGCTTTATTTTATACCTCAGTATTTGACACAAGCGGTCATCTCTGTTCCAGAATCTATGACCACCGAAACGGTTTTAATTTTGAAATTATCAATTTTCTCACTTAAGAAGCGATATACCAAATTCAGCTGCAAATGGAATATGCTTTTCCCTGAATCAATCTATAGTCAAGACCTACTCAGACTTTGTAAAACGTCACCAATGTGTGGGCAGAAAGTTGATGAACCAGGGGTATGACAAAGAAAGTCTCGTCCTTTTTTCTCAAAAAGTGTATCGGAAGATACTCAGACCTTGTTGATAGGTATTCCCTTTTAACTTCACAAATAATACATAATGGTCTTGAAGTAAAGATTATATGGACTGACGTTGTTAATCATTTGAATAACGTGTTATAGTATTCTTTTGTTTGTCTTTGTAAATCATTATTTCCACTGTTTAGTGTCTTACTGTTATTTTTTGTATTCTTTTCGTTGGTTTTTGCTATATGTCTTTTTGTTTTTCTTTGTTGACATATTTGTTTGTTTTTATCGTGATTAAGATTATTACACAACGTTGACTTCTGTACCCCTAATTTTGACATTTGTATCTATTATGGCTGTTTGTTTTGTTAACACATCGTTGTCAAAATACTAGTAATGGAATTTTAAGCGAATTTCATACAAGTGAGAGGTTTAGCCAGCTATAAATACAGGTTTAATTTTTGCGAGCAGTTAATCGGCTTTGCACGGACTAATCTAGTACTTGTTTCTTCATTTGTTAACTATCAATGTGTGGTTTCGTGAAAAATCGCGCAATTGTATAGTTCACTTGGCCGTTGAAAAACTACATTGCTACTTTAAATCAAAAGAAAAATGATAACTGAAAATAGAGTTAGCAAATTCATTACACAACAAAATTGATTAAAGTTTTTTTTATTGGGAACGGACAGTCGAATTTGAATCCGAAACGCAATAGAAAAATATATTTGATGAACGTATGTTCTTCTTAAAGAGATTTTTAAAATACAAGTCGTTCCAGAATTGATTGTTTTAAGCTTTCGAAAAGTCTAATGGGATTTTTAAAAGCACATTTAATCCAAAGAGTTGACTAGAGTATTAGAATTTAGTCATCCTTAACCTTGGATATCTACCATCCGAGAGTAAAACTATAACGTTTGGTTGCTAATCCACACAACAGGACTAAAGTTAAAGGGGGATGTCAAAGAACGCTTGCAAGAACTATCTGAGGGTAGGTGGCATGTTGCAAGGAAAGGTTTCTGTTCATTTCCTACCTACCCTCATTTTCTTATGGCTACTTTAACTTTCCGCTCTTTGTCACATTCCTGTCTTTTAGATCCTACCTTGTATTAATTTTTGATTTGATCTTTTTCTGTAAATGCATAACATACTTGCCACCGGATGTTTAACAATCGACAATCAATCAATTAACCAATCAATCAATAATGCATACGAAGGAAAACTTCAAAATATTAAAATTAGTACATGCATTGCATAACAGAACGCAAGAATTTATTTGTTTTTCTTGATCTGGTTTCTACTAAACGGTCTGCATGTTCATACTATACTTTTTATTTGTATTTCAAATAGTATATGTTTTTGTAAAAGTGTTTTTAGTGGTAACATGCATACAGAGAATCGTTTCTTGTATAAATGACCATAAAACTGATTTTTACTTAAATTACATATGTAAGGAGACCACCTATTATACTTATCTACCCTGACGAGTTGTCGTTTGTTTCTGTTTATCAATTTTTTTTTCATTTATCGTTTTGTACATTAAGCAGTCCGTTAGTTTTTACGTATGAATTATTTTACATTTGTCATTTCGGGGCCTTATAGCTTGCCTTGCGATCGTAGGGAGTTGCCTTATTAGCAAATATACCAAATCTTCTTATTTGTATATTTTTTTCTTTCAATAAACTTGTCTATGCAGTACTTACAACCCTTTTCTCGTGGAATTTCTAAGTACAACTCAGATGATTTATTTTTCAAAAAAGAAGCTATTATATAACATGATAATCAATTCATGCCATTCATAACTTTTATTGATGACATGAAAATTTGCATACATGTACATGTATATCAGTCAATTTTTTTTTATTTTGCTTTAACATACAGTTTTAATGTTAAAATTCGTTCCAAATGTTATCCAATATTTATTTTCATAAAATTGACTTTTAAAATTTTACAAATATCATACATCTATATTTAATGATATTTTACAAATGAAAATGATGGGTTTTATTCTGTAATGTTTAAAGACTATCTGTACAATATTACCATAGTTAATGCTTCCCTTTGATGGGCGCCTATAACAGGGGGAATGAATTGATGTACAAGTGTTATATTAAAATTTTGTCTTTGCCAATTCATAATTTTGTTTTAGTAAAATTATGAATTATCAAAGACAAAATTTTAATATAACACAAGTAAGAAGATGTGGTATATTTGCCAATGAGACAACATAGGCCGAATGACGTAAACGTTAACGACTATAGGTCACCATATGGTCTTCAATGAGTAAACCCATACCACATAGTAAGCTATAAAAGGCCCGAAATAACAAATGTAAAAATAATCAATCTAGAAAATATAATTTTTTTCGAGATTCATCTATGAACTTCAGACTTGAACTACATATAAATACTGTTTTATTTCTGTTGAAATCCAAATATTTCAATGTTGGTATCATCAATCATAAGGGCACAATTTATATAATGTGTTATGGCACTCACTAAACAACAAACTGACAATCATTGTTGAGAGCCGTACGGTGACCTATAGTCGTTAATTGCTGTGTCATTTTGTTCTCTTGTAGAGAGCGGCCCTTTGGAGAGTTGTCTCATTGACAATCATACCACATCTTCTTTTTTTTAAATATACGTTTATCCTTTCATAATTGCTTGAAAAATCAATGTTCTTATATAGTGTTTTAAAAAATAGTCTAATAAGATACTATAATCAGCAATATGACACACAACTACAAAGAAATATCAAATCTGGAGCTGTGGGTAGTAAACTGATGCTTTTCAGTAATAGTTTTGTTCCAATTTTGTTTTCTTCTATCTTCAAATCAATCTTACCAAAAACATAACAAGAAAAATTACACAACTACGTATACTAGTGCTCATCGTTTAAATATAGAACGGGGGAGATATATTTATCTCTATATTCCAAGAGAAGTCTGCACTGAAGTAATCTGAAGAACCATAATTATTTTTCAGTTTATAAACTTTTAAATTCACACAGTATTATTGAATATAAATATTTATACAAATAGAAATAAGAAAAATGTCTTTAAATTATCTGTAGGCCTATAATTATATTATTATATACTACACGTAAAGTTTTGAAATGTTGTTTTGGGCGTATGACATTTGCGCCGATTTTTCAGTGAAATTTCATTCTTTCATTTGCGCCGATTTCACTTTTTCATTTGCGCCGATTTTATAATTGCTCCTAATTGCATTTACAGTTTAACATAGATGTATAAATACTGGCTATACATATAGGAAGGTCAGTGCAAATGATAGCGAGAAATGTATACTTATTTTTTCTACACACCTCAATCTTCAATGTCTTTGCAATGATATATCTCCAACATGTATAGATGAAACTTTTAAGTGCAGCTGTCCGAAATACTTTTTTGATATCAGTTATTTTACTTTACACGAATGTAAAATTGGAAACTGCCGTACCTCTAATTTACGCCCTCTTCCAAGCACAAGTGTTATGAAGTTGTAGAAAAATAATTTGCGATCTCTGCCGTCAAAAACATCTTTCCTTTGTGGCCGAGGTTATGCAGGCACAGAACTTGTGGAGAAAAATCCAGTCTGTTGGGCTGAGCAGAGTATACAGACAAATTATTCATTGTTTTTTTTTTATAAATAAGGCAGTTAGTTTTCTCAAATGAATTGTTTTACATTGTCATTTCGGGGCCTTTTATAGCTGACTATGCGGTATAGGCTTTGCTCATT
Organism: Mytilus galloprovincialis; assembly: GCF_965363235.1. Lineage (NCBI taxonomy): Eukaryota > Metazoa > Mollusca > Bivalvia > Mytilida > Mytilidae > Mytilus > Mytilus galloprovincialis. The sequence goes on along the minus strand of NC_134843.1, from coordinate 40,822,110 downwards.
TTTGAAGGCCGTACAGTTACCTATAATTGTTAATTTCTGTGTCATTTTGGTCTCTTGTGGAGAGTTGTCCCATTGGCAATCATATACCACATCTTCTTTTTTATTGCGTGACATTGGTAAATCGCTATCCGAATTGACTGACAATTCATAACATTTGTACAATTGCTAACGGAAGAGGTTTATGATGATACATGAAAAATAGCATTCACCTGAAATTTACCTGGGAAAAAATCGGCGTAATTGAAAAGAAAAATCGGCGCAAATGAAATGCAGATCGGTGCAAATGCAAAACGCCGGTTGATTTGATTTGTAATGGCTAAGAACACTTATGTACTTTAGTTATCTTAATAATAATCTGGATCTTTATAAAAAAGCAAAACGGGTAATTAAATTTGCAACATTCATACCGTTAAAATTTTCTTAATATACTAAAGAATAAGAACACATTAAGAAGTAATGTTTTGCTTTCAACACGAATAAAAATAGTAATTATATTTCCTTTCATCTTTGCAAAGTTCAACGTGTATTTCATTTACCCATAACTATTGTATTTATATAAACCATTAAATGGTCGCAATAAGATTTGTTTGTCTGATTAGCTTTCATTATAGGATTACAAATTTGTGGCACACGCACCGACAAATTGCCATCTTTGGAATTGAAATAACGGAAATATGATATTTTCCGTCAAGCTTAACGAGGAGTAAATATCCGCTACGGTAAAATGTTTCTAAATAAAAGAAAGGACATTGAAAATCATTTCAGTGAAATCGACCATATGGTCGGCCAAATGTATCATTACTATGAAACTAATTAATAGCTGTAGTTGTGAGAATTAAATGAAACAAGTGAAAATCTTAAACCAGCTTATTTGGAGATAATTGTTAGTCTTGAGTTTCAGCTTCTTATTAGAATTCGGTTTTATAGTAATACTATAAATTTATATATCTCAAAACGAACTTCTGTTTGGTTAAATATCACATTTATTTCAACAAGGATTGTCAGAGTAGCATATATAACATACAATATATTACATTGGATTAATCTGAAATATAATAAAATTGTGAACAAAATAATGGCATAGCTCATAAACGAGGATCTAGACCTCAATTGCTGTAGTCTTTAATTTTTTAAGCCGTTTTCTCTTCTTTATGAATTGTGCTGTAATTCACTATTTTTTATTATTTTTTCTTTTTCTTTTTTATTTATTTTTTGTTGGCCTTTGTTTTCCATTCTCTATATTTTTACTTTTAATTTTTCACATTTAGTATAAAATTTTCTATACTTTAAACACCATCCAGACCCTCGTAAACATGTAAACATTTGTACAAGACAAGATAACCAGTAGGTTGCCCTACAAATAAGTTGACCGAATTGTATAAACATTAAACTACAAAAACATTATGATTACGCGTCCTCACTTTTTTTCTCTCGCAATCATGCTATCATTTTTGCATTATTAGTAAACTTCATTTGAAATATTGAGATTCATAAGTAAACGACAAAGAAAGAAAGAAAAACAGTTTAACGTGTAATTAACGCAGCGTTTCTTTCTATTAATGCGTAACAACGATTTAATCTCACACTATTTTTTTGTAAATAGATTACACCGAGTCCCTTTTCAAAAGAATACAAAACATCAAGTTCACTAAAAAAAAACACGAAAATCTGTACTTGGTAAAGGTAATAATGCAAGTTTACTATTGAGGCATTGTAAATAATACGCCAAACGAGCGAATTTTCAAATAAATACAAACAAATTGCTGAATTGGTTTTTTTTAAAGAGGGGAGGGGTTAACAATTTTAGCTAATTATTTATTCATATTAATCTTTCAACTTTATTTCATATATTGAGGGTTTTGATATTTTTAGTTACGTGCGCATATTCCAGAATACTGTCGGAAGCTAAATGGTATAGAATATCTAAATTAAAAAGACGAGATCTAAACTAAACATTTTATCAAAATCAAATTAGAATAAAACGTTTATGAAGTAACTAATTAGAATTAATAAATAAAAGTTTGTAAAAAAATAAAGAATAAATGATATTGTATAACTCATTAATTAACTTTTGACCCCTTCAGGTATATATAGTCCATAGATACAAAATTCTTTCAACCTAGGTCTAATACGTGTGTCATATAAGATATATAACAAATAGCTAATCTTAAAATTTCAATTTTTGATAATTTTTTATCTGGAGGTAGTGTAGGTAATAATTTTCGGAGCTCAGAAAATGCCACATTGAAAGCCTCTACACGAATTCTTTCCCTAGTAGCATGAGCCGTTCTGTATTTTTGTGTTGCCCTTCTCCTGCGTCTGCGCTCTTCACGGCTTAAACCTTGTTCATGTGAACCGTCGCCATTTTGATCATGACTATCGTGTCCGTCATTACAACTCGAATTCTTCATAAAACAGAAATCGTCCATGTTTTTCTCTTCGGAACTCGGTGTAATACCACAATCTGATTCGTTGAAATCTGATTTCGGTGATAAGTTGTCAAAATTATGTTCTCTGATATATCCATATTCAAACATTTCTCTTTGGTAGTTCTTCATATTTTCTGAAAATAAACAACAATTTTGTAATTAAACTCATAAAAGATTATGATAAAAAAAACTACATAGTATCTACATTTGTTTCCCTAGTTTTAGAAAAAAAATTAATGGAATACGTAAAATGACTTTTGTGCAAAAGTCGACAAATAGGGTATTGATACATGCATATATCTGAAGTCAAATTTATGATCATATTTGATAAATATGAAAAACTGTTATATTATCAAAACTAAAACACCCTTTTGCAAATCAAACACAACAAGTTGGATAGGGAAAAAATATAGTAAATTTATGGAAACATTAGGATCAAAACTAGTATGCACAAATTGATGACAAAATCTATGCCCAATTGCAAATATGAGAATTCTTTATTCAAATACCTGTGAAGTCTGTGAAGGTATTCAAAAGTTAAATCAGACCTTGATTATATGTTCCAAATTTTTGGTTTTAATTTTTTAAATAGCACCGACCATCGTGCTGTAACGTAGGCCATCGCACTTTAGCTTGACCATCGCGTTTTATCGTCCCAATCGCGTTTAAAGTCATATAAAAAAAACTATTTCGGAACGAACAAATGGATATTTTACTTCCACAAGGTCGGAAACCTATAAATTACGATAGTACAATCAACCTTATAGACAGTACTTAGGACCTGGCAGGAAAAAACAATCGCTCAATTGTACAAAATAAATAAAGTTGAAAGTTGATTTTGGACGGTTTTAGCTCGTAAATATGTAGCATTTTGGTTTTCCTGAAAGTAGTTACCAATATATCTGCGAAGATGTACTTTAAGTATAGCAGACGAGTAGGAAAAGACAAATAAATAGCCTGTTCGATCACATTTTAATTTGAAAAAAAATCCCTTATCGTCCATTAACTATGATGGAAAAGAACAGATTTGTTGTTTATTAATTTTTTTCATTTTATTTGTTTTTGCCATAAATCAGGCCGTTTGTTTTTTTCGTTTGAACTGATCACATTTTGTCATGTCGGTGACGTTTATATCGGACTGTAATGTTGACGACCGTACGTTTGGTGACCTCTAGTCTCTGACATCATCGTCGTTTAGTGTTGAAGGATAATTAATAGTCTCATTGGAAATCATACCAATATAAGTTCTATGGTTTGCCGATGACCCCGTACCGTGATCCGTTCAGGTCTAGTAAATCTATAGGGGGTCAGGCCGTAGGACCATGCCTGTACCAAGTCAGGAATATGACAGTTGTTGTCCATTCGTTTGATGTGTTTTATCGTTTGATTAAGAATAGGAGTAAATAGAATGTTTAGCATATTTGTGAGCTGGGATTTGATTTATGATTATTTTGAAACTAAATTAAACACAAAAATTCCAATTCTAAATCCTTAAATAGAATTTTTTAATGTTAAATTTAAATGATTTTTCACTTTTGAATCAGGCCGTGTATTCTAAAATAAACCATGCATATGTTACAAGGCAGTTCCTATTAACATTCGTTGATAATTCGATTTGTGAATTTCAATTTTAAAGCATAGTATATCTAATCTTGTTTCTCTCCCAGCTGAGCTTTTCCCAGAGATATACTAGAATAGTTTCATTTTTGTTTCCAATATCTAGTATTTTTTATCATGACATAATTTCTAGTAGTTCCGTAGTCAGGAATTCCTAGATTAAGAAAAGTTGGGAAAGCAAAGGCTCTATAAAAGCCAAAAAATACTTAAAAAGGTCCAACTTTCATGTTTGTACAGTGCATTTTTATTGTTGTCTCTTTATTTGTCAATACTAACAATAATAACACACAAAGCTATATAGCACCCTGTTGTCTCAGTCTGTACGAAATTTGCATGCAATATGTTTTGCGGGAAATTCAGTGGAGTAAAGATAATATACGGTCAATTAATTGCCACGTGTACATAGTGGTGTAGTATACTATAAAATTCCTATTTGATAAGAAGTAATGGATAAAAGATATCACAGTGAACATCCTGGAAAAAAAGATCGACTGGAAAAGTGTCCAAAAAAGGAATATTTTCGAGGCAGAGGTGATGTCAAGTTAATGTAACAAATCATGACATTCGTACGAACCATGCATGCTTAGTTTGAAGCAAATAACACCAGACAGTTGTTTTAGTTTTGAATCAGTTTTTAATGGTGGAATTGTAAGCAATTTTGAAGTTCCAGATACATTTTAAAAAGAGGCAAAAAAATAGATAAACGAGGGAGTGGGCGTTCACTGGTCAGTGTTAACATACTTGTCCTGTGTTTATATGCCCTATTTAGGGGCATTATGCTTTTCAGTCTGTGTGTCTGTTCATCTGTGCATCTGTCCTGCTTCATGTTAAATCTTATGGCCGTCAAGCGCTTCAGTTTATAGTTTTTGGTCAAGGTAGTTATTGATGGAGTTGAAGTCCAATCAACTTGAAACTTAGTACACATGTTCCCTATGATATGATCTTTCGGAATTGTGATGCCGCAAATATGAGTTTTGACACCCACTTTTAAGGTTCACTGAGCATAGAATATGATAGTGCGAGTTGGTGCATCCGTGTAATATAGACGGATTCTTGTTTATGATTCAATTTTCTTTTATTTTAATATTTACTAAGAGTTTTTATAAGTTTCATCTTAAGTTTTGTGTGTGTGTGATAAATCCTACATGCATGTAATTCTAATTTTTAAATCTCTAATGTAATTTGTAACTAGTAAACTATGCCGGCGTTTCGAATAATTAAAAAGTTTTATATTTTACCCTCATATTTCAAATAGATGAAATATAAAATGAAGATGACAGCCAGTGTGTGTATAACGAATCTTCATTGTAATTTTATTATTTCATGAGGAACCTACCACGATATAATTCCCTAAATGAACTCATTTAACTGTAAAAAGACATCATTTTCTGTCTTTTCATCAGGTCTCCTCTATAACTGAAGGAAATAAATTCCTCTATTATTGCGTTAAAGGGAACCACTTTGGAAATGTTAGATGTGTTAACGGGGGAATAATTCGATTATTGAAATAGTCATACCCATTAATATCCCTACGCCGACCTCGCGTGTTTATTGAATACGACAGGTCTCGTGAGAATGTACGTTAATTCAATGACAGGCAAAATAATTCCTTAACAAGATGTTAACTGGTTATAGATGTTTAGAGATGAGGGTACTTTTGCAAATATTTTATTACACTAGACTAAAGGATGTTAATTTTGGTACGATAGGGTTTTGCGACGAAACATATTGTTATATGTCAATAAAAGCGACACAATTATTTCCCGTCGCAAATTAAGTTAACTTATTGCAATTGATAACTTTGCAAAGTTTGTGTTTGTATAGGATTTGAGTTAAACCCCTAGAATGTTCCACCGAAAATTGTTAAACCAACCATGCCGTTCGTTATACATTTCAGGAGCTTCAAATGCACATGTGAAGAGGTCTCTTTCACAGGACTGATGATCTACCTATTGTACTTTCTGTTAATTTGTGCCTGTCCTGAACGTGCATGAAATATTCGCCACTGGATGTTAAGCAATCAACAGTTAATCAACTGTTTTCATTGTAGCTTATATCTTGCATTAAGATACATATATATTATTTTGGTTTTGTATTTGTACAGTTACTTATAATGACTGTTATTTTTATTAGTATTATTATTAATAATATTAGTTTAACAAATTGCTGACTTTGGACATGCATATCTATAATTTTAAACATTTTCGAGAGCCTTCAACACTCATCCTTACACGAATTATAAGGAGTCGCAACACAACATGCGAACAAAATGTAAAAAATGCTTTTCATGTAAACTTCAAAATATTAATGCCAAATTAAGGTTGTGACCTAAGGTAAGGGCCGATTTTGGTCTCCATATTTCAGGTTCATCTGACGAAAGATTTTGGACACTTTTTAGACACTTTTAAAAGTGTCTATTTCAGTTGATTCAATTAGTGTATGTGAAATATTTTATCTGATTTAGTCATAAAAAATGCTTCGTTTAAACCTTAAATATGAAAAATCTATCAAATATGCCGAAAAATGTCACTTTTGGGATGGTTTTTGTCAAAATTGAAAGTGGCCGCATCCGTATTTATCCTCAACCTTTATATATGTTATTTATTAACATCAAAAACAACTTATATTTCAATATTAAGAATGAGCACAAATGCGGTCACTTTCATTTTAGACAGAACCCGTAAAAAATTAAAAACTAAAATGCTAAAATTGTGAAGATTTCAGTAATTTATATGGGCGCACTACGTTTGCGCGCATTTTGGGATAAAAATGTTTTACGTTTGCGCGCAGCTTTTGATTACATTTGCGCGCATTCCTTTTACAGGTAAACTAAGATAACAATATAAATAGAAATTAAATTAAATTATAATTGACTATATATTTGTTTTATTTTCCAAATAAATATGACTAATAATTACATGTATTAATTTTGAAAATATTTCTTAATTCAAATTATATATTGTTCATATTGAATTCTAAAACCAATTATTAAGCGATCATTATCAACTCCTTAGTATAGCTAAAGACATGCATGTAACTTCATTGCATATATTTGATCGTCTTTAAAATTAGTAAATAATTTAAGTTAGTTTGTAAAGTTGCACCAAGGCACAAACATGGAGTTTCGGTACGTACCGACATGTAATGAATTTACCAATATTTTTACCTTTAAGATTAGCTATGTTTTTACATTATTTTTTTTATCTGTATATGTTTCTAGGGTTTAGTGCGTGTGCATAATAAAACGGACTTATCTTGCTCGAAATCAAACTTCCATCTCATCGTTGGTGAGCCGGGGACTATGACTAACAGAATGAGTACTTATACTTATAAATAATTGAACAAATTATAAATAAATAAGTATTTTTATCTGTATTTTACCTGAGTTTACCTGTCATAAAATGCGCGCAATTGTAATCAAAAGTTGCGCGCAAACGTAATGATTTTTGCGCGCAAATGTAATGGTAATGCGCGCAAACGTAATGCACCGATTTATATTTATGACTTAATGACACTAGTACCCGATATATGTGCATTGTATTGTCAAAACCAGCCCATATTTATGTAGCAGAAAACATTCTACTTTCCAGTATATAACTAAAAGTTTACATTTGAACGATTTTGTAAAAGTGTTATATTTTGGGGCCAAAAAGGGGTCTTACTGGACCTACTACTTTTGTGGTAAGTTCACTGAACATGAAAAATGACAAAGTGCGATGTTGCCGACATATATTTTGTTCAATTGTATGCTTATGATTGCTATTTATTTACTTACTAAATGCATTTGTTATGAATCTTTATGGTTTTTGGATTGCAAAATGTTCAAGTTCTTAAATTATCCTACTTTTTATCTCATTATAAGCAATTTGCGGTATATATATACACGAACACAAACTGATATCAAGATTAACTTTAATATTTCAATTAAACTGAAATTATATTTATTTATATATTTACACTTGAGTTATATAAACACAAATTTTAGACAAAAAAGACAATGCACATGTCGTTAAAAACTCTAGAGGCTTATCTTACAATCTGATGCAAAGTCTGACAAAATATTAAAAAAAAAACTGTACTTAAATTTATATAAAACTAAATAGTTCTTAAGCATGCTACCATAACACATTATATTCTCAGTTAATCTCTTATTTCAACAATCCTATTAACTTTTCCTGATATCTGCTTAAACCTTATACCATTGTTTTCAGTAGCAATTACTGTTCAAATGACCACCAGATATACCGCTTGGAGATATTTAAGGCTCTTGTAAAATTTTTATTTCGTTTATAAGCTGTTTATTCCCCGGGAAAGAAGAAGATTAAATGGAATTCCAGAATGTCTTGCCTTAAAGCTTTGTTCATTATTAGACATTCTATGCCAAAAGCAGATATAATTTTGAACAAAGCTTCATTTTGCTCCTTTGTTTGTCTTTTACAATGAGAATGATACATTAGTTATTAACTGTACATTAAACGACTTATTTAGTGCTTCCAATTTCAAAAGAGTTTAGTTGTAATAAAGGAAAAGATATAAATCCAGAAAGCTGCATTTTCTTCTATTCTCTAGTTTGTAGAAGAACATTTTAACAAATAATCTTCATGTACTGTTTGTATAAATATCACTCACTATCAGATATTTTATTTATTCCAGAATTTTTTGTTATTGTAAGAATTAAATTTATATTTTTATTTCTGGATGCATGCACTTCATTTTCGTAGAATATTAAATGTATATATGGCAAACGCTCTGAAGACCCATTTCATGTGTTTCAATGTTGCCAAGAAATCATTTTAGGAAATTACTACTGGTATTTATATATTCTCTGTAAAATTGGAAACTATTCCGATGAGCTTGGTTATACCCGTAAAAATCTGAATAAATAAACAATACAACGAAACATAACAAGGCCGTGCATAACACATGTAACAGTACGAACAGTAATCTTAATTAAAGCTTGCACGATACATACTCCTGTAAAATGTGGCATCATGTAAATGTCAGACTAGTAGACTCTACAGTAATTCTACCAAACTTGAAATAAATATAGGCAACCACAAGACCTTCAATAATGAGATAAACCGATATCGTATAGGCTGTTTAAAAAAGCGCGTACATTCAAAATATGAAACAATTCAATTGATACACCTAACGATCCAATTCATTACATAACAATTTTCTTAAAACAACTATGACAGACATGAACCAATGACAACCACTGAACTACATTCTTGTGTGCATGTATTTTATGTGTTATGTTTGACCCTTAGGTGTGTAATTTGCAGTAAAGATTATTATTATTATGTCAAAAGAGCCAATTCCATGTCGTATATTACTTTCTGTAAATACGCATGTAATGACTAACCTTTGTGCATAGACTGAAATAATCATGATCCCTTTGACAGTTGTGCTGTTTTTTTAAAAATAGCTTACAACATATGAAACCTTCATACAAAAAGTTAAAAATAATGCCCTTACGATGATGTTTCTCTTTACAAATAGGATGTCAACGTAATCGACCATTTGAAAAAGACGTGTTTCAAGAAATCATAATTGAAATAAGCCTTTTAAACTATTTTCTTGAACGTTTTATAAATGTGTAAGTCTTATATAAATTCAAACTTCATTAAATTCCTTAAATTATCAGTAAAATAAAGTCGAAAAACATAAATAACTATTTCTAATAGCATTGTTATATTGCGAAAGAATATCTTGGATTATAGATCAGCTATCCAGATGCAGACTCTCGTGTACAGAGAAGTGATGAATTAAAGGAGAAAATTGAATTTACAAGGCAAATGAAACATCTAGATCCGTAGGGATAAATCAACTTATTAGTCTTGCGATGCCAAAGATCAGCATTAGACGACTTTCTAATTTGTCAACAACCTGACCTGTCAATCTTGATGTGGTATAGCTGGTAAAAGACCACCACATATTAATTATTTTATTTTCCATTCATTAACAATATGATGTTTACGTAGAGACATGTGAATGATGTTTGTGTTTGATTTAAATAAAAGGAAATGCAATTATTTTATTTTATTAGGATAAGGTTGAACAGGGAGTCTTTCAAAGGGTTCGATTTCTCTCTAAAAAGTGAAGTGACTGTGTTCGATTTAACCCAGTACTCAGATTTGTCCTTCCGTGTTAGGACCTTTTTGTCGTTTTTCGTGAATGTTATTTAGCCAAGCACTTAATGGTGCTCTTACACTTCACCTTGCAACTATATGGTTTCAACGTAATCTGTCATTTCTTAAAGAAATACGGATTCAAAGATGTCTTATACCTTATAGTAGATGCAGATAAGCAATTTAGTGTGTCATAAGAGTTGTCTTTGTAATAATAGATACTAAAAACATGTCCCATTGTAAAATAAGTTCAATATGTCTCATGAAATCTGAATCAAAGGATGCATTATGAATTTGAGGCATATCCTACATATCATCTGATATAATTATTTGTTTTATAATTTTCTGTTTGGCAATATCTCCAAGATAGGATAATATTACCTTCTGGATAGGGTAATACCTTTTTGATAGGGCAGTATCTTCTGGATATCACTTTAATATGGAAATTGAATGACAGGTGGCGTAGAATGCATACCCTGCCTGCAACCTATCTATCGAATGCAGTATGACATCAACGATTTGGACAATCATCATGAAGAAGTGTGTCTGTTTATCCTATACACTTCAGGTTGAATTGATGTCTACACTTACACATTTAGTCGAAATTTTATAGATCCGATTCATTTAGATATGTTTGTTTCTCAAATAAAGCAACCTTTGAAATGTGTATTCGTTTCTCGTTTTTTGATATAGACTAGACCGTTGGTTTTCCCGTTTGAATGGTTTTACACTAGTAATTTTGGGGCCCTTTATAGCTTGTTGTTCGGTTTAGGACAAGGCTCCATGTTAAAGGACGAACATTGACCTATACTGGTTTACTTTTATATAAAAAAAAAATGGATGGAGAGTTGTCTCATTGGCACTCCTACCACATCTTCCTATATCTATTAAAGCAGGTTATTTTCTAATGGACATTATGAATTAAATTCACTTTTGCAAATTATGCGATTTTTTTATATCGGTATTTCAAGTAGTGGTAAGATCAAAGTAAACCTTTAAATGACAAAATTAAAGATGTGTTAATGTATGTGATACGTTGGTGATTTTTTTATGAAGACCTAAATTATATTTTTTTTACAAAACTCCTCATTTTGACGCTAAAATATATTTTTAATCAGTAACACTTTTTAATTCTTAATAACTCATTCGTCCTTGAATAATGATTTGACAAAACAACTCATTAGTTGAAGTGCTTTAATTCTTATTTATTAATTTGTTGATTTTTTTAGTTACAAGGATATCAAAATCAATGCAGGTTTTATTCACGCTGAAAAGATTTAAAAAAAAAGCTACACCTATGCGGCTATTTTCGGATCGTTTCTCTGTCTGTTCATCCGAAGCGAGCAGTACCACAAAAATGGAAAATCAGGGTCTCTGTATAGTAATGACAAAAAGAGGAATTGTAAGAAACCCTTCTTTTGTATGAGAAAAAAATGCCTCATAGAATCCCAAACTCGAAGTGTTTTTTTTTAATATATAAATGGGCACATTTCTATTGCGTGCTTTTAGGTGTTATCTGATTTTTTTTTGCGACCAATATTTTATTACATTTGATTTTACATGTAACATAGGTAGATATATAGATCATTCTTAATATATATATGTCGAATTTTAATTTTGTATATAAAATGAAATATAAAATGAATTTAACATATAAATCACCATCCTATGATCAATTACATTATCAGGTCCCGGTAGAAACACAATGTATGATATACAAGCAAGTTTATTTAAAACCATTGAAGAGTGAGTGAATGGTTTTATATTTCTTTATAACTTTATTCAGGACACCCTCTTTATCTTCTTTAAACAATCTTGAAAATTTCAAACAACATATATCCAATTTATTGAGGTCTTGAAACACCATACTTTGTGAAAAGGAGAAAATGAGTAAACTTGATAGGCTTTGCTCATTGTTGAAGGCCGTACGGTGACCTATAGTTGTTAATGTCTGTGTCATTTTGGTCTTTTGTGGATAGTTGTCTCATTGGCAATAATACCACATCTTCTTTTTTATATTGATGGAACAGTTTCGAAAACTTCTAAAATGAATGTGCTCAAATAAGTACAAGAATATGTTGTATGAGTACCAATGAGACAACTCTCCATCCAAATCACAATTCGTAATGTTAAAACTACTTTTTCTTTTGAACTTTTATAATTGAAAATTCAAAAATTGTTTTCATTTGGACAGTTACTACTTAAGATATGTACTTCTTATAGTCGACTGCAAAAAAACGCGATAACATGTGTTCTAAGGCGAAGTGCCTCAAAAAAGTAACAACCGCCAAGCGGTAAATACAGTTAGGAATTCCATCTTAAGATTAACATTCAGCACGATTTCCAAATTTAGGCGCCGATCAAAATCTCATTTGTTTTTCTTTTTATAGTTTTTCCTTTGCTGATATGACTAAAGCAGTCGGTGTATTTGTTTCCATTATAAATTAACATTATTTGAATTATTCAGTTTTCGTATAACATCTTTTTATACAGTTGTCATTAAAATAATTCCCTTTATTTGTTTGTTTCATTTGAGGTTTTTCAGTTTAATTTCTTAGTTTTTGTATTCTCAGCCCTTTGACTAAATATCATTCCGACGAAGAACTCTCATGTGCTTGCTTTTGTATGATCTCGACGGGTTACCATATCAGTACATTTAGTTTTCCTTAACTATATATGTTATATGTACTTGTATATTTTTTAAATTTGACTCTTACGCATTTACTAAACGAAGTTTTCTCAGAGATATTGATATAAAAGTTCTCGTCCAAAATATGGTGTAAGTGTTGAACTTTGATGTTATGAATACGTATTTACTTTTAATAGGTTTTGCTTCTTTCCAAAAATAAATTTTAAGTCTTACCTATTGAAATAACTTACCGATAAAAAAAGTCAAAGTTGAATTTGCCTAATTGACATAAAGAATAAGTTCCTTTTATCTAACACTTTAAAGTTAGTTGCCTGTTGGCTTGTTTTGCTTTAAATGTCAAATTTAAGGTTTCCGGGAGCCGTTTATACACAGTGTGGTCCTCATAGAACTCTGAAGCATCACAGAAACTATCTAATTTTGACTCTTACGCATTTACTAAATGATTTTTTTCTCCTCATATTTAAAAAAAAATTCAAAAGAGGTAGTAAGGCCAATTTTCATCTAAAACTATTTTACACCAGGGACATTTTTAATCTCTCCCTTAATTCACAGTATTACAACCCAATACGGGCGTATGACATTTGCGCCGATTTTGAAAATTTTCATTCTTTCATTTGCGCCGATTTCATTTTTTCATTTGCGCCGATTTTATATTTTTTCCTAATTGGATTTACAGGTAAGTTACAGGTAAGTTTGTACTTTTATATTGGCTGAGCACAGAGTATAAAGACAAATCAAGTGACATTGCAATTGGTAAATGGCTATCCCAATGTTTCAGGTTACCATTCCTTTCCCTAAATGAAATCGATGACTGCTTCACGTTTGACATTGTCTGACGCTCCGCTCCTTCTGATGACAAATGTCATACATTCTTAGACAACATGCAAGTACACATTCCATAACGGTCAACTAATTCGCCAAATATAGAAGATGCGAAATCATAAGAAAGGAATATATTAGATGTGTTGCCTAAACATACTCGGCAAGAACAGATTTATGATTTGAATGTATTCCGATTTTATGGATTTGAATGCTGCACATATATTTTTAATTCGTCATTTAAGTATAAACAAAGGGCTTTTATCTTAGGTTTTTACTTCTTGATTTTAAGCAGGAGACAACAGTTTTATACATGTTATGATTGACAATTCATAACATTAGTACAACTGGCTAACGGAAGAGGTCTTTAATGATAAATGAAAATAACATTACTGGGATGGAGAGTTGTCTCATTGGCACTCATACCACATCTTCTTATATCATTTCACCTGTAATTTACCTGTTATTTACCTGTAAAAAAAAATCGGCGCAAATGAAAAAAAAAATCGGCGCAAATGAAAGAAAAAATCGGCGCAAATGAAATGCAGATCGGCGCAAATGCAAAACGCCGCCCAATACATTGTGTATATACTTCAAGGCTTAAAAGGTATTTTTTGCTTATTTCTACATCTAATTTGAACGACAGATGATAGCCAAAATACGCAATATTTACTAAATCTGTAAGAAGGAAATCGTTATTCAAAACCAAAGGACTGTTGGAAGTGTTGTATTTGTGTCCGATTGTCTTTCGGATACAAATCAGTTAAATTTCGTCCTCCGATATGCAGACTTTGATTGAAATAAAATATTTAAATTTTGCAGTTTGTATCAAAATGCCTTCAGCTGCTTGAAATTCATTCAGGCTAAATTTAGGGATTAATGTTAAAACTAGAAGACAAAATTAAAGCACATCACGGAATTGCCTGCATCGTTTAAAGTACCATAATTGTTTCCAAGAGTCCTAGAACTAATTTAACAATTGCTGCATGTCATTTTTTAAATAGGAAAAGAAACTAGAAAAATGCGTCGTTTGAGAGATATTGATATTAAAATTTCTCGTCCAAAATATGGTTAAGTGTTGAACGTGGATGTTATGGATACGTATTTTACTTTACTTCTGATTGGTTTTGGTTCTTTTCAATAATAAATTTCAAGTCTTACATATTATCATTACTTACCAATAACAAGTCAAAGTTGAGTTTGCCAAAATGACATAAAGAATTAGTTCCTTTAAGTAAGCACTTTATATATCGCCTGTTGACTTGTTCTGCTTTAAATGTCAAAATTAAGGTTTCCTGGCGCTGTTACACTGTTTGCTTCTCATAGAACTTTGAGGCATCACAGATACTTTAAAATATCATCGTTAAGTAAGGTTCGAAATATTTTTCCGACTTTTCAATAATTTGCAGAATATATGATGATAATTGTAATGATAGAGCTGCTGAAACAAAATTTCTTAATTATAGGGGAAAGTTTTTCTATATTTGTCTTGTTCTGATTGGTGCGCCATCTGTCAACTCTGTTATTTCTGTGACAATGTCTTTATCGATCTAAAGAAATCTTCCAATCCGGATTCTTCTTCAGAAAAAAAAACACTTTTGAAAAAAGAAATCAAATACAAATACGTAAATATTCATGTCCATAACAGAAAGTTGAATTAAAGAAATAAAGTGATATTTTTTTATATGAAAAATGATGGTAAAAATTGAAGACGACAAAAAAACAAAAGAAAATATGAAAAATAAAATAAAATATAGATATTAAAGAGGATATGAATAATTCAAGTTATCATCGTATTTGTATTCTTCAAAACTAAAGTCTTTAAAGTAAGACTTAACGTAAAATATAGAAAAGTATTATAATAATAATATTTGTAAGGGATCGAAATTGATTTTATATATAACTATATTATAAGGATATAATTTAAAAGAAAGAATTACTTATTATTAAAATAAAAAGTTTAATGAGCAAATCAACTTTACAAATATAACACAAAAGATTTCATTTTCAACAACCCAGGCACAGAAATATGCATTGTAGGCAAACTCAAAACATAATATTATACAATTTACAAAAAGTAAAAATGTATTAACAAATATTTCGTGTGCTACAAGATTTCTGTAAAACATATTTCATTTCAGTGAGTTTTTTTCAATTTTTTTATTTTATCAATTCTATGATACCTGTAAGATTTTATTATAGTTTCAAAGCAGTTTGTCCGCCTTTTGTATTTACCATATTAATATAGTTTTTCAAATCAATGCAATAGGTTTCTACCTACCCTATTACCTACATGCATAGTCCTCAACATATGGACGAATAATATAGGTTTCTAGTTATGCGCATATAATTGCAAAATAGAAGTTTAATTGTTCAAATTAAGTGTTTTATTTCTGTTTTCTTCGAAACAACAATGTAGTTAAGCCATGACTTGAAGTGTACAAATGAATGGACAAAGTATAAAAACCCACAACGTGACCGAGCCCCCGGGAATCTAATCAATTTGCCAATTTGAGTCACGTACAAGACTATAAGATTATAACAACTAAAAGGGTCAAACGGAACAGAATAGCCAGAAATTTAGCTTGATGAAGTTTTACCCTTTGTTATACAAGTGCATGATAGTTTACGGGTACCAGAGATGGAGCAGGATTTGCCTACCCTTCCGGGGCATTTGAGATCAACCCAATTTTGGTGGTGTTCGTGTTCGAGTCTTTTAGTTTTCTATGTTGTGTTTTGTGTACTGTTGTTTCTCTGTTTGTCTATTTTTTTGCCATGTTGTCAGTTGATTTTTGACTATGGTGTCTTGCTTAACTTGCTATGGTTGCAATTTGTCCTAAATAATAATTAAAAAAAAACAGATAAAGGTCGCTTCCATTAAGCTTAAACATTCCTCGTCTGATAACCATCGGGATAGTTTGGACCAAATATACAACGTCGGTCCAGATAAATGTAACAAAAATGTAGAAGTTGCAAAGTTTGTATCAAAATGTCTTCAACAGTAACACATTTGATGAATAAACTGTTTAACGTTTTAGAAATATCAAAAAATGTGAAACATATTTTAAGAACTAAAATTGAGAAAGGAAATGGGGAATGTGTCAAAGCGACAACAACCCGATCATAGAGCAGACAACAGCCGAAGGGTCTTCAATGTAGCGAGAAACTCCCGCATCCGGAGGCGGTCTTCAGCTGGCCCCTTAAATAATATGTATACTAGTTCAGTGATAATGGACGTCATACTAAAATCCGAATTATACACAAGAAACTAAATTAAAGACTAACAAAGGCCAGAGACTCCTGACTTTGAAAGGTGCAAAATTGCGGCGGGGTTAAACATGATATATATATTCCAGTAGGACTTCACATGTCTCAGAGTTTCTATTCATGGAGTCAAAAAAATAAAGGGTAAATAAAAAAGTTTATTAATTTCATTCAAACTGTAATATTTCATTATATGTTTTAGCAATGCAATGCTTTATACACTTTGTCGCTGTAAATATCTATTCTTATTTCTTACTTTAAATATTTCATTTCAATATAAAAACTTTGTTTATTTAATTCGTGATATATATACTTTTTCAAAATTATTGATAGAATGGTTGAATCCGTTTTTCATTTAATTTAAAATAATGGAAAATCTTTTTAAGTATTTTTAGACTCTTTAATATTCTAATTCCACTAGGTTCGATAAACTTATTCATACTGACACCTTGAGGGTAACAATAAAAAGTGGTTACATTTTTTTCTATAATGATAATGTAAAGGGTAATAAAAAGAAGAAAGAAATAAAATTGGAGATGTCAAAATGTCTTTTGGTAGAGGCTTATTTAAATCCGCGGTCAAATTACACTCTATTCTTTATACAATAACTTTTAACTTGTCATACAATTAAACGGAATTTTCTTGTATCAAATAGATAATCCTAACAAAGCGGCTAATTCTGAAATGGATCAATGTCTTTAGGTCGCGTGACCTACCGGAGTAATGACCTTTAGCACGTGTCGAGTTTATGCCATTTATTAATTCTTAACAAAATGTTCAAATTATTAATCATGACTATTTTCACACAATAACAAAACCATACGGTGACTCCGTCTTGTAATTGTCTGTCGGCTGTATTCAATTTCCATATTTGTAAAACGGAAAGCATAACAATTCCATTTTCAATGAAAGGGGCGTGGTATCTTTTGTAAACGAATGGTAACGTCTTTCGCCATAATTAGCGTTGAATTACAAATTAATAAGAAGCACAATCTGCCAAGTTTGAGCTATTAGAACATTGATTTACAATTCATTTATTTCACCAAAGAAACGATTTCATATTTAAAATGTGTTTAACTGTATAATTTCTAAAGATTTGCATAGGGCAGTACATTTGTCATAGATTGGTGGACATTACTTTGGACTCAAATCCTCGAGTTTCTGATACGTCATGATCGTGCAAAAATATATTTTATTTTGAATGTTTATTAGAATTTTAAGAGTGTTAGAATAGAACAAAATAGAACAAAAATACAACACTCCATTGTGTCTGTCTATATTTTTCATAAACCGTTCTACTCTCATGATTATGTCATGCAACTGTATCTGTCACTCAAATTCAGATTCAGATTAAATATTTTATTTAAGTCTCACCACTCGGCCGAAAACATTCTAATACTTATATAAAACTTACAATAAAATACCAGTAGCTTAATTACTAAAACATATATACCAGTGCCATTATGTCGAGTTCGGGAGAGACTATTACAGACACTATACCAAAACTAAAAGATTCGATAACGATGTAAACACTTTACAATTTTGAAACAACAATGGATTTGAAATTAAAATATGATCAAACTGTAAGACATGTTCTGTTAAGCATTGTGGTCATTGTTTTTAGTTGTCTGGCTAGTATAGGTTTGAAAAATTGACGCAGACTAATGGCTGTTAAACTTTCAGTGGCAAATTAAATGTTTTTTTTCAGGACAATTATATATTATATAACATGCTTTATGCAAAATGAATATAAACCATGTTTTGTACGGCGGAGGACATTTGAGCGCATTGATATGACATTTTAGCGAAAAAAATATGACGTTTGAGCGCCAAAGTAGAACCCATTTGAGCGCCAGATTTTTAACCCATTTTAGCGAAAATTAAAATTGTCAAAGCCCATTTAAGCGAAATATTTTTAACCCTTTTTACTTTTTACTAAGTTTTAGTAAATAAATAATATATAATAAATTAAAAAAAATGTTTAATAGACTCAAGACAGCACAATATAAAACAATATAAAACATGTCCATTAAAATACAGCACTAATAGACTCAAGACAGCACAACATAAAACAATATAAAACTTTTCAATTAAAATACAGCACTTAAAGTCTAAAAGATTAAATCAAATGTTAAAAGTCTGTTCTAGCCTGGAATGTATAACCTAGAGAACGTATGTAATGGAGTCTAGATAAACCCCTTGTACAATACTGTTCATAGAAATGCATTAAAACTGTTCTTTCTCTTTATCTTGTCTCGATTGTGGTGCACATTTCTCTATGCTTCGTATCTTTATATATGTTGTTGTTTGTAATTTCATAATAGTATCTAGGAAAACATTAAACCAATATAAATTGCTGTTCATGGAATATATATAGTAAGGTGAGCATTATTCAACCAGGTAAATTTTCGCTAAAATGGGCTAAATACAGGTGAGCGGATTAATCTGGCGCTTAAATGGGCTCTAATGTCGGCACTCAAATGTCCCCTTGTAGTTTTATTTTTTTTTGCTCAAATGTCCTGCGCCCGTTTGTATACGTATACTAGACTGACACGGCAAGCTGGATTACTACCAAGCTCGATTATAAGGTGACAGTCATCAGGAAGACACATGTCACATTACCCAGATATAATATTCGGACTCCATGTCGACCATGCAGTTGTTGGTTCTTGGAGAATCAGCAAATGCTAGTGAATTGATAAGGTTTCGGTTTCGGTTTGACCCGACTGGATATGGCATCAACGCCCTACTACCACTCTACAAAGGAGGTAGTTGTTAACTTAGAACATTGACCACACAAAACAAATAATGATAATAATTATCAAAAATATCAAATCAGATTAAAGAAATTTGTAGATGCAAATGAGACATAAATTAACTCAATTATTCGCTATAAAAATGAAATAAATATAGAAAAAGAAAACTAGATACGTCTAGCGATTAATGCACAGTATTCAACAATAAACAAGTTAATACATACCATATCAAGCTCTCAGTCTAGAAAGAAATATAAGAAACCACAAATCTTACATATGATAAACAACACATACCAAAATTGAAAAAAAACTAGACAGCCTTGGATAAATTGCTGATATGTGACTGGCATATGACCACATGGCGATGTCAAGATAGTAGTGTTTTGTTTTTTTGGAGCCCAACCCTTCCCTGTTGATCTATGGATCTATGGAATCAAAATAATGTACAGAAACAACATCAAAACTAAGTTCAATGTTGAATTCAAGAATGCCTGTATTTATCGAAAGCAGGCTCAAGTTCTAGCTCTATAATGCACACAAGCACTCTTATGTTGTAGTAGCTGTAATAGGTATACGTATACACCGTACGCGTACACATAATAACCCAGTTTTAATCAGACTTATAAAATGAAGAAACAAAATTGTTTGAAAACAAAAATTATCGCTTTTTTCAGGGAAATATTTGTTTAAATATCAAAGGTGTACGTCAAGATATGAAGCAGACCATCAATAATAAAAAAAAAAATCACGTCTTGGATTTTTTTTTAAAAAGATTTGTCAAAAACATAAAAGTCTCAGACATGTTTGTCTTTGCAATATAGAACAAATGTAAAAAGAAAATTTATATACTTTATTGTTGTGAGACTCAGGTGGCTGAACTAGACTTGCTAATGTTCAGAAATACCTTTAATACACAGAACACCTGCGAACGGCTGTCTTTTTCAGATTTCTAGTAACGAATCAATATTGTATACAAAAACACAGGAATATTTTTCCCTTTTCTAAGAATATGGATATAGAGGACAGTCATGAAATCTATCCGTGTTAGATTTATACATTGCGAAATATTTTCGTATTATTTTCATTTTTCTGTAGTGATAGTAGACAGAAGTTCTGTGCGGTCATGAAAAATAATGATTTAAGATATGAACGTCACTGATGAGTCTTATGTAGACGAAACGCGAGTCTGGCGTACTAAATTATAATCCTGGTACCTTTGATAACTATTAAGAACGTTTTTTAATGTTATTTTTTCTTAAAATTAAAACGCCAAAAAGATGAAAAAGATACCTTGCGGCATCATTTTCGTTCGTAGTATTTTAAGAGGTTGTCAGAGAACGAAATGTCTTCCGAGTCACGGATGTTCCTTTTAACATCGGTGCTTTACTAATTAACTCCCCTGAGTGTCTTATAAGGATTAGAGAACCATATGCTACCATCTTTAATGAATTAACAATATTCATTGAAGTTATAGCTCGATTTTAATTAGCTAGTTGACAAATTGGGTGTCATTCTTGGTAATCGGAATATCGGAAAAATTGTTACTTTATATTTATATTTATTTGTCATGACTGTTTGACAACATTGTCTATGTATAAAGGAGACATAATGTTTAAATCATGATTTTTTTTTAGTACAGACGTACTGGAAAAGTTTGTAAGTGTGAAAATACCTAGATATAATTCTGAAAAGTGCAGGTTGACAAGAGTCCTTTCGAGTTCGAGTACACCGATAGTATAGTTTTGGTTGAAAGTGATAAAAGAGCATATATATAGAATTCATCTACATAATCTTCAGCTTTTCCTAAACGAGTACATCGGCAGGAAAATGCACAGTGTTGATGCAGTGGCGGATCCAGGGGGAGGGGGGGGGGGTTCCGGGGATTGGACCCCCTTTTTTGTTTTACGATCAATGCATTTGAATAGGGATATGTAGTTAGAACCCCCCCCCCCCCCCCCCCCCTTTGATCCTGTGTTGGGAACCACCTTTTAAAAAATGGCTGTGTTGATTTATACCAAGTACCTATTGAAACCGAAGTTATTTTACCACCAGACCTAATGAATGCATTTTTTTTATACCACTATTAAAAGGACAACGGACTTTTTACATTACATCACAATGCTATTAATGATTGGAAATTGATGCCAAATGATTCAAATTGCAACAAAAAAAATTAAACTTTTAAATCTGATGTCAAAGATTTTCTGTTCGAAAAGGATAGCAACGAACATTTTTTTTAATAGTTGTAAAAATGTTTTAGACAATATTAATGCCATTTACTTTATGAATATAATATTTTCAATAATGCAACATATATAGACCCCATTGTAGAAAAGAAAACGGAAGGCTTATATAGACTTGTATAGGCAGTCATGGCCAGCCTTTTTAAAGTATCAACACTTTGTTTTGAATTTTAAGATGTATGCCATTATAATGTTGATATTTGCTTAAATAAATTTTTCTATCTTTGTCTACAGAAACGCAACACATAATATTCCGAACACCCTTTTGTCCTTTTTAAATAAAATAAATAAAAATTCTGTCAATGCATTTCTCCACTGACATTCGGTTTCAATTCTACTTTAACAACTTGGTCTCGTGTCGGCTTTTAAATTCAGACACTTGTGACTTTGTTGTCACAAAGAGTTAACATCAAAATCAAAAATGTTCTTTCAAATGTGACCACAATATGGAATAAGCGCAAATGAAAAACTGTGAATCTGCATTATATGCTTTAATGACAAGTGTTTTTCATATATAAATATTGTGGACATTTGCCATCCAAAGTGTAAATTTCTATTTTGTTGTTAAAATGTCAAAATTATAAGTATGCAAATATGATAAGGCGTCCTTTACTGAAAATCTCAGAATGATTGTCAATAAGAATCCCAAAGAAATGTGGGTTTGAATTTTTTTACATGTAGATGAAAACAACATTTTTTTGGCATTCAGTTTCCATTACCTTAAGATCTTTCCTTTAGTATTGTGCTCGATTCTGCAGCTGAATAAAACTCAAAGACTTGGTGTTTGTTGCTTCTCCGATAAGCGTGTGGTATTCTGTAGTGAGTAAGAGCAAAGTCTGGTAGGCTCCAAGTCAGGAACTGTGTATTGGTAGGATATGTCTTCCTGTAAACAAGCACGTTAAATACGGTTAGGCGAGTCGGTCTAGAACAAAAAAGGGTTCAATATGAAAATCATCTGGCATTACATTGTTCTCATCCTGAATATGCATTAAATCTGCCGCTGGACGTTTAACAGTCATCAATTATCGTCATTTTTAAAACTATGTGCCACCAAATGATTAAAAGTTTGATACAATTTTTTTTTTAAATAAATGTTTCATAATATATATCATGTAAAGAGATAATAAATATAAAAAAAGTAGCTATGCACTTGAACTCCAGCAAATAGTTCAAACGTACGCGTTGTCTAAGTGGTTGTCGCTTTATTTTTATATAGATTCAGATTCAGATTCAGATTCAATATTTTATTATAGTCTCACCACATACAAACATAAAATGAGATTCACATACATAGATTTAAAACATTAAAACATTTGCATTGCATGTACCAATCTTAAAAAGATTTATGAGAGACTTTTAAGATATACATTGTATTATATACATATAAACATATTTTTACAATTTATAATTAAAATTCACAATATACATACTTACTAAATGATAGTAAAACATCTGTTTCATTAAGAACTAGTGAAATAAAATACTATTTCTTCTTAATAAAATATTGTTGCAGGTTTTGGCAACTATAGCAGCAACATTGCCATTACTAAATAAAAATATAAATTTTTCATTATCTGATAAAAGGTTAAAATGTTCATTAAAATGTATCGCTTCATGTATCATGATTTGTCTTAGATCCACATACAATGGGCATTTTAAAATGACATGTAGTTCATCTTCAACAATAGAGCTACAGTTAAAACATGTCCTCTCGTGGACTTCTTTCCTTTCATATCTTCCAGTTTCTATTTTTAGTGGAGCTACCCCACATCTAAATTTAGCAAATGAACTTCTGTTTTTTAATGACAAAATATTTTGCAAATAATTTTCAGTACAATAGTTATTTTTAAACAATTTGTAAGTCCTCAATTTACTTCCCTCTGCATATGCAGCAACTCTTGTACACCAATTTGATTTAAAATTATCAAATACATCGTCTTCAATTTGTTTAATACAATTTTTGTTCAATACATTTAATTCAAAATTACAATATTGCTCATAATTATACAATTTTAACATTTCTATAACTCTAAAACTCCAGTTTTTAATTCTAGTATTACACTTTCGTATAGACCACTTAAAAATTTTAAAATTTATCCTGTGTGGGTCCATTATGGAACACTGACCTAGCCCAATGTCTCAAGACACTTGACCATTGTTTAACGCATGGAGGTTTCCAGCCCATATCACCTGCTATGGCATCATTTGGAGTGTATTTGCCAACCCTCATAGCAGCAAAGCTCTTTTCTTTCAGTTTAAAGCAATATGTGACTTCTCCATGTTCTCCCCATGATTTTTAAATGCATGGTTTTTAATTTGACATGTCAATGCAAGGCATCTCATCTGTGGAACCTATTTTTAAAATTTAAAGAGGAGTTTAAAAAACCGAATATCTTAAAAAAAAAAGAGAGAAAAAAAAAAAGAAGATATATACTTACTTCATGCTCTATCCAGTTTAAAAAAAAAATAATGATACAACAGTAACGTCAAAAACTTAACCCTGCACCTTCAAGTAATAGGAGGATAGACTATGAATTATGTAGTATGATCAGAAACTTATAATTTAATTATTTTGTAGATACATTTGTAATGACGTTAATTTTAGTATAATTATGTTAATATAACACACAAAAAACGCGAAAAATTGAAATTAAAAGTAATAAGAAAATCACGGATTTTGGGGAAAATCAGACCAGCTAACAAAATTTCTCCTGTCCCCAAGTACCTATACAAATCCTATATAAATCCTTGTATGCGTTATGTTCAGACGGTAAGATCTACAGCACGTTTTAACCAATTCTGTCCGACATTAATGAATATTATGATTATGATAGAAGTGATTGTTTTAGATTTTTATATTTCATACATGTACCCCGTTTTGCGGCCCCTGTGAACATTAAAGCATTCCTATATGTTTTATTTTGTCTTTACACAACTTGTACAGAGAACGTTCCACGTTCGACGTTTACTTGGTCTTATTTAATTTCATTTTTAAATTTTAATATGACTTAAATTCTTTTTGAAATTAAGAAAATGTGTTCCCTAAAATATCTTTGTAAATATTTTCTTATTGGTGTTCTTAAAATAGGAAGCTCATATGAAATATTTATTATTAAAAGAAAGCTTACTATAATGAATATATAGATACAACAAGTAATATTAAACAGCATTTCACTTGAATTAATAATAAATTAGTATCAAAAGAATGTATGTCCCAAGGGGAGTAACTCTAGTACAATAAAAAGAAAGAAGAAAAAGGAAAAGCATCATTGATACATAAAAACGAATAAAACAAGTGACTCTCGAAGTTGCAAAACTGTGTGTTATTTCAGTTTAATAAAAAAAAATGAAATTTGCACACGCACAAAAAAGACTACTAATCAATGCACTTCACGGTTTAGCGAATCTAGCAAGTCAGTGCGTGAAAATGGGGAGATAATTTCCGCTAGATGGCAGTTCCTTGGCAACAACTGTTTACTTCCGCTTTTGCTGCGTTTGGAGAACAACACATTTGTTTGCATTTATTTTACTCTTACACCTTCTTACAGAAACCACCAAGATGTCAGACTTAGGATCAGATGAAATGGAAGATGAGCAGCACCCATATATTGGGGTTTGTACATTTCGAATTATGCAAAACTACCACTTGTCCATTAAATTAATGGAAATAGTAGTTTGTACGGATCTCCTGTACTTGTTGAAAATTTTATTCAAGTATTGTACACCAAATTTCTGGGATTCAATTTCTGACCCAATACTGTAAATGAAAAAAAAAAACCTAGCACAAAGTAAAGTTTGTTTGTGTGGTTTACATAACTTAACCTACAATTAGAAATAAGGAATAAAATATGTGTTTACGAATCTAAACATTTTGTTAATAACACGAACAGTGAAAATCTTTTTTTTTCAATTTTTTTTTGTAAAAACAGTGAGTGAGTGGAACCACCTTGACGATATTTATAAGACTATTTTACTTTTCTTTCAGGAGTATGAGGGAGGACGAAATGAAAATGATGAACGTCATGGATTTGGTAAAGCCACTCTGGCAAATCAAGACACATATGAAGGAATGTATGAAAAAGGAAAACGAAATGGACAGGGAACATACAGGTAACAGTCATATAATTTCTTTGGAAGTTTTTCCAGGTTAGGTATTGGTACATTTTCTTCAAACTTTTCTAAGATGTAGACACTGTAGAAGGTTTACACATTTTTAGTCATTTGTCTATTTTTTTAATGATTAAATGTGAAACCCTTGTTTTTTTTTTTGCTTTAATGTTGCTGTCTTTTATACATACATATAAGATTTAATATAATAGCAATTCTACTTATTTTAAATAAATTTTTGTAATAATACATTTTTTCATAATTAATTTACCTAGTAATACGTCTTATCGCTATATCCGGCTGTCAAAATCTGTCCCGCTTGAACTATTGAATGACGTCATACAACAATCACTTTTCCTTCGTGGCGTCAGATATTTTGTATAATGACATTAAAATTTTACAGGAACCTGTGTGATGTACATGTCCAGTAATGGCGGACAGATAGCAATATGGTGTATTGATTTCTTTCATAATTGATTTTTTTATAAATATAGTTGAAAAAAAAATCTACTTCATTGTTTTCCAGATTTAGAAATGGTGCAAGATATATTGGTGAATATGCACAGAATCAAAAACATGGCCAGGGAACATTTATTTATCCAGATGGTTCAAAATATGAAGGTAAACCAGAATTTTTATTTCTTTAGTCTCTGCTTAACTTAAGTACTAGTAAAACGGGAGACTTAGATTTTTCAAATAACATTGTCATGAATCATCAACACATTATTAGTTTTTGATAAGGTCAGTTAAAGTTGTACCACTAATGGTAACTCAATGCTATTTGGTGGGCAGTTTTATTAGCATTTGTACATTACACATCCATGAGGGATATGAAACTATTGTATTGTTGATGTTTGTGCTCAAAGACCAGAAATTTAGAAAGCTTACATACAAAACATTTCAGGGCCTTTTAAGTTTACGAGAAGAACAAACTTTTTTAAAATTTCATCTGAAGAAATTTTTATATGTGTTGTAATTTGTAATATATATTTCATCATATCATTTATAATTGTCATGCAGGAAACTGGGTCAAGGATCAAAGGTGTGGTTTTGGTAAATACACATACGTAAATGCTGATACGTACGAAGGAGAATGGCAAGATCATTTACGACATGGTCAAGGAACTTACACATATGCTCAAACAGGAACAAAATATGTTGGCCGATGGGTGAGAGGAAAGCGGGAAGGACATGGAGAGCTTATTCATGCAAATCATAAATATGTTGGAGTGTTTAAAGAAGACAAGGTAAACATACATTTTGTTTACCTGTTTTGGAGCTTGGATAAATGATTAGATTCAATAAATGTTTTTAAATTATGTGTGAAACATATAAAAACCATATTATATTTTATCATCTGACTTGTATTCATTAAAATCAGACAATGACTTTTTAATACACTTATTGGGTGAATTAATTGTCCCTATTACAGGTTTTGTGAATATTTTGAATTTTTCAGTCGCTACAAAATGTGTTTGTGTAGAACATACATCATTTTTCAATGAATATGAAAATTATAATTTTCACTGCTTGATTCTTCGTTCAGAAAACAGCATAATTAATAATCATTATTGAAATTTTAATGTCTTTCTGCTATAGCAATTTCACAAAGAAAATATTTTAAAAGTAAATTATATTTAATTAATAATCTTTTATTTTGAATTTTAGCCACTAGGAAAAGGAAAATATGTTTTTGATATTGGTTGTGAACAACATGGAGAATACATACACATTGAACAGGTAATTGCTACTGAGTTATCTCCCATTTAACCTACAATTGTCATCCATAAAAAATGGAAAAAAAATAATATCTCCACTTAGAGAAGTCCTGTAAAAAATATAAATGAATGAGTCCTTTAATTTGATACCTAGAAATATAAAAAGATATTGAACTACAGATAAAAGTACTTCATATTTTCAGGTTATAAAAATCAATCAATTTAAATTAGGTGTTGCTATGGTTTACACATGATTAATTTAACTATTTGACTACATGTATTTTGAAAAATTGTATACTGTACATGTGTATTTTTCATCTAAGAGTTTCAGTAAATAAACTAAAAATCAATTTACAATGTTGTTTTTTTTTTTCCAGGAGAAAGAAGACAAGGCAGCTGATGACGAGGAAGCATCACCTAATGTTACACCTAAATGGAATGCTGGTCAGGTGACAGCTATCCATCTACAGACAGAGGAGGAAGAGAGAGCCGAGGAAGAATCACAAGGTAATAACTTAGTAAACCAGACTTGGTTATTAAGTGTATACTAATTAAAGTCAAACAAAATAAATCATAAGCTTCTCGAACCAACTTCAACAAAATACTGATATTGAATTGGATTTTGTGGTTTTTATTTATAAATAAATATTTTCTTACACAATTGAGTAAAAGAAAGTTGACCTAGTTTTTAATAAAACAATTTTTTATTTGGAGTTTTATATGAAAGATTTATTAGACAGGTTATCTTTAGATGTGCTAAGTCTTGAGAAGCTTATTATTTAAATTTTGTTTTTTTACTAGATTTAATAACAAATAGTACTAGATAAAAATTACCTATTAATTTTAGTGATTATGAAACTTTCAATATTCAAACTAATGAAAGAGATTGATCAATAACTTTGTAATGCATGCAAAATTCATGAGGAGACATCTTTGTGAAAATTTCTATGAAAATTATTGATAAAAACACTGTCTTTGATGATATTGATATCTTAACAAAACACAAGATAATACATGTAGCCATAAAAATATTTTTGCACATGTACATGTTTATATAATATAATCTCTATGCTTACTAAAATTGAAAAAATATTTTCTTTTCAATAATCTTTATTGAAAATTTTATGAAATGATTGCATTAGATGTACATTGTTTGTAAATTACATAAATTAATGAGAAAATCTACCCAATGGTAACATTCAAAAATGTTAAGAAATCTACAGCATGTTTTTTGTTGTTGTCAACCTATAATGGCAAGCAATTTATGATATTCTCATTATTGAAAGGGAGATAATCACTTGTATTGTGAAATAACATTAACACTTATAATAATAATATCACTCACTTAATTGTCTGTATATATATATTGCACCTTTTTGTTCACAGCATCATAACAAACTTAGATCTTAAGGTAACATTTTCATTCTTTAAGATGAAAAAAAAGAACAGATAAAAGCATGGTTGATGTCTGCATGGCTTGTTGAAGTTGTTCCTGTTTATTTTGTTGTTATGTTTCAGAGTGTTCATTTAAAGCAGCTGTTTTGGTTAATTTCCAATAAGTGAAATCATTTTATTATCTTTTCTTTTTTCAAGTTTAAATCTCACGATTACGGTTTACCTGGGAAAATATGTACAAAAAAATTCACTATGAGCATGGTTATGGCAGAGAATGATCAAACCATTAGAATTATGCACCCTTTTTGCACATTATGACATTTTACTTTGGCCAGTTTTGACCTGATATTGTTTAATGATGAATTTGAATTTGTTCAGTTTGAGATGGTTTATTCTGAAAATTACTTGTCAAATCGACATTTTTAATAATCAATTATTTTAAAAAGTTTTTAAATCCTGTATGAATTTGGAACATTTATATTGGGTAAAAAAAGTTTATGTCCTCAGAAATTAGTTTCTTATAGTTGTTTGTTGTTCGTTACCATTATTTTTCCTTATGTTCCAGTTAATTCCTTTATTTACTCTACTATATCCTGCCCTATAACCTATTTTTGCTGTAATTTAAATCAGTTGGGATTTGTTTGGTAGTTCCAATTTACAGGGTTAACTTGGTAGATATCAGTCATACCACAAGTTTTGTCAACTGTTTTCTTTCAATTGCATGCTTATCAAGTGTTGATGCAGATCACAGTTTTCATGTTATTTGTATGAAACCCAATTTAAATTTTCCATTCTCCATCCCAAATGTACCTTCATTTTGTACCTTTTAATAGTTAAATAAATGTATTTTATTTAAAGTGTAAAAAACTTATGATAGTATTTTTAAGATGGAAAGAAGAATGAATTTACAAGACTTAAAAGATAAAAGAGAACTTTACCTTTTGTCTTTACTTCAGTCATTGAAAAATAAAAAATAAAATGTTTACTAAATGCCGAAATGGACATGTCTTGTTTATACATCAATGTTTTTTATTAATGTTAGCTAACCTTCTTATTTTTATATTAATTGAATATTTATATATAATTCAAAGTATTACATATTCAAATTTTTTAAAAGCCTACGTTAACTTAGCTGTTATTTGTTTTTTTGTAGGAGAACAACAATCTGAAGAACAACAGGGAGAACAACAAGGAGAACAACAAAGTGAACAACCATCAGAACAACAACAAGAACCAACAACAGAAAGTAAAGAAGAAAAGCCTGCAGAAGAACAACAGGAAGGACAAAACGAAGAAAAGGAAGCAGAACCTGAACAAACACAAGAGGAAGAAAAAACCGAAGAAACAACTCAGGAACAAGCCGATGAAGACTGATCTTTATCATTCCAATAGTATTCATTTAAATATTGACATTATTACTCATTTTGGTGAAAATGACAAAAATTTTGTACATGGAATGGACCAAGCATGCTCTTTACAAAGAAATGTGATAACAAATTGTTGTTCTCCTTAGGCATCTCAAGTATACTTTGTAAATTTATCATTGAATTTATTATATTATTTTATTAAGAATAAATGTTATACATCCATTACTTGAATGATGTTGTTGATGTTAAGCTAGAAGAAATGAAACTAGACAAAACCTGCCAGACAAACATGTACACTTTAAAATCATACACTAAATATAGTTAGCCTATTGCTTACTACACACTACACAGTATCTGAGAGACTGAGAAACAGTCTGATTATGAAATTTTACCAGAAAAATGAGCAATTGTCAAAAATTCTCTAGCAGACAACATTTGTTCACTGTGCAATTATAAAATACACAACATTTAGTTGGGTTATTGTTTTAGTACATGTATCTGAGAAATAGACCAATTACTCAACTTAACATAGATTAGTGAACTATGAAGCAGACAGACATGTGAATATTATAATCATATAACTCATAGCTGTAAGTATCTAGTTTTTGGACAAAACCATTGAAACTTAGCATAGATCATGCAAATCATACCATACACCATATATATGGTGGCCATTACTTATGGTATGTGTGAAATAGGCCAAACAGCAAAATTTTAACAATTAACCATTACAATAATTTCATACACCAAAATTATTTGACTTATTGTTTCTGGTATCTGAGATATAGACTTTTCTACATTGGCTAATGTATAGGTGGAGGGTTGAGATCTCAAAAAACATTGTTTAACCATTGCTGCATTTTTGCGCCTGTCCCAAGACTGGAGCCTCTGGCCTTTGTTAGTCATGTATGAATTTTAGTTTCTTGTGTATAATTTGGAGATTAGTATGACGTCCATTATCACTGAACTAGTATACATATTTGTTTAGCTGTAGGACGCCTCTGGGTGCGAGAGTTTCTCGCTGCATTGAAGACCCATTGGTGGCCTTCGGCTGTTGTCTGTTCTATGGTCGGGTTGTTGTCTCTTTAACACATTCCCCATTTCCATTATCAATTTTACTTGACCATGGATACAAAGGATAAATCCTGACAGACAGACATGTTCATCTTCTCATCAATCCTTACATCAATTACTGCTGATCTGTTGCTTATGGTATCTGAAAAACAGACCAGAGAGTTGTCTCATTGGCAATCATACCACATCTTCTTTTTTTATATAAACAAACCATTTTAAAAACTTAACATAGAGCATTTAACCATAAAAATTAAATCAAAGACAAAACCTGGCCAATTGGACATGTACACCGTACAATTATTCCATACACCAATTATAGTTGAAATATCACTTTTAGTATCTAAGATTTGGACTTGACCATGAAAACTCATAATTGAGACAAGAGTAATTCACAGAACAAATAAAAAGTACACATAGTAATTTTCTGTTTCCCATTCTGCAACTTTCTGGAATTTATGATTCATTTTTAGGGATTCTATACACCAACATGTAGGTTTGTGTCTGAGTTCCAAAACAAACATGGCAACTGAAAACTTTACCTTAACATTATTAGACCTTTTTGACAAAGGAGGAAACAGGTTTATGAGACACACACTGTGTACCTAAAAGCAAACATGGATACTTTTATTTCCAAACCCCTTGGTGGAAGCATCTGTAGGGGTGTTTTAGTGTTTGAGAATCGCTGGCCATTTCAAACCAAACAAATTATGTGCTGATTCTCCAACAAGAGCAACAACTGCTGAGATTGATAAGAGTTTTATGCACTGATATAGTGATAGTTCTTCTGACTTAATATTCCTTTACGAACTAGCCCATTTGAATTTCAGCTCAGTGCTTGGAATAGAACAAATTTATTTAATCATAGTGAAAAAATTCCACAATTGATGCTCCAGCCATGATGCATAAACCTTATAAAACAAGTTGTGGTAAGTCGTAAGATTACAGGAGACAACTATTCACCAGCAAATCATGTAAATGTAAGCAGCTATAGCTCACTGTACAGCCTTCAATGATGAGCAAGTAAAACACTGCATAACTAGTATTCAATGAAAACTGGTATCCATGGTTAACAGGTTCTCTTGTTTAAATTTTTTAGATTTTGTGATGTTGGGGACTTTTATTGGTCACTATGTGGTATGCTCATTTTTGAAAGCCGAACCATTAATTTTTCACGTCCTTGTATAATGTCCTTTTGACTTCTGGAAAGTTTGTCTCACTGGCATTCATACAACATATGCTATCCTTCACTTACAGCAGAGTAATTCAACCTTGATTTTCCTAATACAAATTGTCCACTGCATTTTGGATTTGTAAAACTGAATTTCAGGACAATTTTTATTTAGGAAAAACATATCGTGTACAGTGATCATCCCATCTGATCATCTCCCTTAGAATTGGTTTGATCAATCTTTGTTTTCTCCTTGAATAAATTAATCATAGATACCAGGATTAAACTTTGTATTTAAGCCAGATGCGGGTTTCGTCTACAAAAGACTCATCAGTGACGCTCGAAGAGCATTCAGGACCAAAATTCCTAAAAGTTTTGCCAAATACAGCTAGTGGTAGAAAAGCCTTTGTATTTCAAAAATTCAAAAGTTAATTTATAAATATGACCAGATCAATGATAATTCGTGTCAACAGAAGTGCTGACTGCTGGGCTGGTGAGACCCTCTGGGAATTAAAACTCCACCAGCAGTGGCATTGACCCAGTGGATTTTCTTGAGAATCCTCTTGCTAACATGATGCTACCCCCTCACAAAGAAATTGAGGTGTAAATATAGACATTCTACAATCTCTCTGTTGTAGGCACTTTTCTGCTTCATATTAATAAAAACATCACAATAATTTCTGAATTAACAGTTTACCGGATTATTTGGACTTTCATGCTTAGTTTGTGATAGGAAAGATCAGTTAAGCATGCCATATACAAAAAATGTGTAATTCTTTTTATTCAAATGATTTCTATCACTCATTTTATTTATATTTAAACAAAGTCATATGCTTATTATAACAAACAAATGCAATCAATTTTCATTATTTTCAAAATTGATTTAAGTAAACATTAGAGTACTGTCGAGTCATTATTTATTGTGGGACACCAGTTTTCATGGGTAATTGTAATATTAAATTGTTCAAAGAAGTACAAATTATGTATAGTATTGTATGCAGACTTTGGCAAAACTGACATGGAATAAAATATCCACAAATAGAATTGAATATATAGTATAGAATTGTGTGATTGAATACACAGTCTGAATCAAATAGAGATTCTATGCACACATTTCCCTTACATGGTTATTTTCTAATAATTTAATTTTGGATGTAACATGTCTTCTGATTGGCTGTCGTTATTTTGTTATCAGCCCATAGACATAATTTAGTCATGTGACCGTGACGTCATCAATGTTTTTTCATGGTTTTCTGTGGTTTAAAATGGAATTTAGAATTAAATTATAAGAAAATTCAAATGACTGTAATATTTTATCTGTCTATTCGAAATAACATAAAAAATGTGGTGCACACTGTTAAATAACCCGCTACGTGCGTTATTCAGTGTGCACCAAATGTTTTATGTTATTTCTTCATAGACAGAAAAATATTACAGTCATTCCTTAAATAATAATTACCTCTACAAATAAAATTTCTGCTCCTTAAAATTTTGATGGTATGTACCATTAAGACAAATCCTAATAACCCCTAAACTAGTATTTTTGAAATAGTTAGTTTTTCTTACCCTGTATCAAACTTATGAAATCATACTTCTAGCTATATATAGTGAGCCAGTCATTTTATTTAAAAAGTAGAATTTATTTATAAAAAAAAATTATTATAAAATATGCAGATATGATAAGTTTATTAAAATATACTTATGTTTGTATCCAGAATCATTAATGAATATTTTAGAATAACCAAGATACAAACATGGTTAATGCTAATGCATAAAAAAATCATATTCTACATCATACATGTATGTTTTTGGCATTAAAATACAATAGCTATTGCACAACCTGAGATCGTTAATTTAAAAAAAAATCAGCTGCTACAAAGTTTTTGCCTGAAAATCATACTAAAATTAATCTGATTCAGATGATTCTAAACTAGAATAACTCCTATATTTCTTGCGATGTTTTCTTTCTTTTGATCTCTCTTTATATATTTGACGAGAATCTGGACTACGGTCATCTCGACTATCTGATTCACTCTTTTCAAATTTTCTGTCTGACAACCTGTCCCTACTAAATTTTTCATCAGCTCTTAGTTCAGAGGAACCATTATTGTCGTATGCATCAGAATCTGATTTCCTTTTCTTTCTTTTAAAGTTCTGATGAGATTCTGATTCGGAAAATTCACTTCTACTACTTTCATGATATTTCTTATTATGTTTTTTATGGGAGTATTTGTTCACACTATGATGTTTTTTAGACTGCTTATGCTTGGTTCTCTTTGAATGGGACTCAGATTGATTGTCATATTTATCATTTTTTGAACTACGATTTTCTGAATGTTTTCTTTTTCTAGATGAATTGTCAGAATCTTTCAGTTTATTGCTTTGATTATCTGATTCACTATCACTGCTATAGTCTGACGCTTTTGTTTTTTTTCTTTTTGAATGCTTTTTATGTTTTTTACTTCTCTTATTCTTACTCTCTGATTCAGAGTCAGAAGTGTAGTGTTTTTTACTCTTTTTTCTCTTTTCTTTTCTCTTATGTTTCCCTTTCTTTTTCCTGAAAAAATAAAAATAAAATTTTGTAAACTTTGAAATCAAACATAAAAATATTTCAAAATTAGACAATTGAATTTATTTAAAAGCACATGGTCTACCAAATTCAAATTCATTTTGGAGACAAATGCATTTTGATAACGATTCATAAAATGATTTCAAACTTTACTCATTTCATTTACTGTAAATTCATAAATTATTTGGCGTTTTCCATTTGCCCTGATCTGCATTTCATTTGCGCCGATTTTTTCTTTCATTTGCACCGATTTTTTTTTTCATTTGCGCCGATTTTTTTACAGGTAAATTACAGGTGAATAGATATAAGAAGATGTGGTATGAGTGCCAATGAAACAACTCTCTAACAAAGTCATGTTATTTTTATAGACGTCTTCGGTTAGCCACTTGTACAAATGAAATGAATTTTCAATCATAACATGTATATATATAGCTGTTGTCCCCTGCTCACCACGGGGAGATGGAAGAAGGACCACAAGAAAATCTCCAGACTTTTTCCTTGAACGTACCCGTAGTTCATAGCCTCTGACTTTCGGTCATCTGCCACATGGTTATGCTCGTTTTGTGTTTTGATAATAGTCAGACTATCAGAATCCGTGGTGACTGGATTAACACGATTGTATGGTTCATTAGTAAGATATGTTTTAGGACACTGACCTTCCGATATGTATGATCGTCGCCGATTAAAGAATTGACTCCTCGGCTTAGTTTTATTGTACAATATGTCGATCATGTTACAACGAAGTTCCAGAACAATATGAATCAAAATTAACTAATTAAACATAAGTGAACAACATTTATAACCAGATTTTACCAATGGTATAGTACATGTACAAGTATTAACTTACCTGTAAATTTAGTTAGGAGCAAATATAAAATCGGCGCAAATGAAAAAATGAAATTGGCGCAAATGAAAGAATGAAAATTTCCAAAATCGGCGCAAATGTCATACGCCCAAATTATGGTGTGCATTTTTAATTGCGATTTTGGCATTTAAGAATAAAATGCAACTTAATTTTTGCAATACGAGAAAAATCCTGTTTAATTCATATAAAAATTTCAAAATCAGAGTTTAAGTTATTGCGATCATAACCCTGTTGCATTTTTGCAATAATAAAAACATCGGAATAATTTCTGAATTATATAAACTATTACATCTCCTTCTCATCAACCTTAAAATGATGAATCACACCAACTGATTTGAACCAGACCTTGTCTGACAAAGGAGTAGGTCCACTAAGACCCCTTTTCGACACCAAAATATAGCAGTTTTACAAAATTGTTAAAATGTAAACTTTAGTTTTTATTGGAAAGTTAAATGCTTCTGCTACATACATATGGGCTGTTTTTGACAATACAATGCACATATATCGGGTACTTGCATCATTAAGTCATGCTAAATTACTGAAATCTTCACAATTTTAGCATTTTAGTTAAATTTTTAGATAGTTTCCATCTAAAATGAAAGTGGCTGCATTTGTGTTCATTCTTAATATTGAAATGTAAGTTGTATTTGATGATAATAAATAACATATATATAAAGGTTGAGGATGAACACGGATGCAGCCACTTTCATTTGTGACAAAAACCATCTGAAAAGTGACATTTTTTTGCATACATGTATTTGATAGATTTTTCATATTTGAGCTTGAATCGGAGCGTATTTAATGACTAAAGCAGTTAAAATCTTTCACATAAACTAATTGAATCAAGTGAAATAGACACTTAAGTGTTTAAAAAGTGTCCAAAATCTTTCGTCAGATGAACCTGAAATTTGGGGCCAAATTCTGCCCTTACCGGACCTACTCCTTTGACATAAAAGAGCAGCATGTAAATTCTGTAAATTCTTGCCCCATTACTTTTTCTCTATTCATAGCAGTTTTCAAGATGATAGACAAAACTCATCATTTTACCCCTATGTTATATTTTTACCCATGACAGCCTTTTTGGTGGTTTGCAGGGAAGGTCAACGGACACATTTTTTATACTTTGGTAATATTTGGCCCATTAGTTTTGATTTTGGTAAAAGTTTAAGATGATGAAAAATGTATGCGGAGTGATGAGAAAAGCTCATTTGTTTTTTCAGCCAGGTGAGCCAAAAAAGGATTTATAATGAAGGGACTCAATCTTACGTTTTCTTTGGTTTCCTGTGTCTTTCTTCTTCCTCAGATCTGTCACTGTCAAAATGTTTAGGATACATTTCTTTAAAACCACTATGACCCCATCTG
Organism: Mytilus galloprovincialis; assembly: GCF_965363235.1. NCBI lineage: Eukaryota > Metazoa > Mollusca > Bivalvia > Mytilida > Mytilidae > Mytilus > Mytilus galloprovincialis. Next base: position 40,784,576 of record NC_134843.1, on the reverse strand, counting down.
AAATAATATATACAATAACTACACTTTTGTCATTCTTAAATTATTAACTATTCATATACAAAATTTTCCCATTGTTCTTACCACATAAATACTTAAAGCAGGGAAGTCATGGAACTCTTTTCACAAAAAAAATATTACTGAAATGTTCATGAGTGGCTACATTTTGATTTTGCAGTTTTAAGAACGTCATATTTTAATCAATCAAAGATAAAAAGAATAGAGAAAATATTACATTAAATACAAATCAGAGATTACATAAAAAATTAATTTAATAAAATGTTCAAAATTTCATTACTAACTCCACCATAAAGTCAATAATGGGAGATAACTCTAACCATATTTGCTGGATAAAAGATGGAACAGTGAATGAGAACTTCTTTATTAGTACAAATTATTTGCTGTTTGCATTATTCTCTACTCTCTTTCAGTGACATTCATTATTTTTGTTTACAGTTCTATGATTTAGCATTGTGAAAATATGGCTAAAGGTGAGAAGCAAATTGAAATACAAAGAAACTTGTTTACACCATGAAAAATTGTGAAGTATTCTGTGGAACCATGTTTCTAGCCTGCTATTGATATTGTCAGAAAAATATAGTAATACAAATAATTGTTAATTGCCAAAAAGTAAGTTCATATATCAGTAGAAATGATATATTGAATTTTTTTTTAATTAAGAATAGAATTTTTTGGGGTTAGATAATAATCTTGATAAAGCTTCTATCCAAGTTTCAAAACATTCAATTAGGGTTCAACAAATTATTAATGTCTTGAAAGCGATATCCAGGAATGTGAATATTAACTGCAAAAAATACTGACTCCATTAATTAGTAATTTGAATACTGAAAACTGAAAAAGAATGTTTTCAAATTTTTGATTCAGGCATTATCTCTTTATCACAAAAAGCCCCTTCCAAAATTATATATACCCCGGTAGCTTTAAGAGTTATGACAAATTTTTATAGTTAAAAAAACTTCTACTCAGACTGCATCAATATGTTAACTGCATAAAACTAAGTCAATGTATCAAAATCTTAAAAAATACCCCCAAAATATCGTCAAAATTTTGACTCACCATTTCTTAACTATAAGTAAGCTTCTTCCAAATTTTTATAATATTTTATGAAGATTAGATTTACGTAAAGTTATTGGTGAAGTCTAAAAATCAAAGAGCTGAAAGCTCTGAAGAAAAATGACGCCACTGTCTCTAATATTGGGATAGTTTTTATGCAAGTCTTGATTTTCACATACCGTAATTAGTTTAACAATGCAACATGTCTCGTAAGCAAATAATTGATATTCGTATATGTGTGTGTGTGAAGTGAAGGTGCCAACTGGCTGGGTTTTTTTTTAAGACAAATGAATAGGTCAAGACTACCTGAATTGTACAAATAAATACCGTAGAAAGGCTTCTATATTTCTCACTGGTACATAGGCTGAATCCGGGTCCGTTCGCGCCCATTCACGTTTGCGCCAACTCATGTTCGCCCCCTTTCACTTTCACACCCTACATGTTCGTAACTAATCTTAATTGGTTTTGTGTTTAATAACTCTGTAAGCAAGTGTTTTCTTATAAGTATAATTGTTGTCATTGTCTCAAAATAAAGTGAGACAGCATTTTTTTTTTGTGTTGAATAAATCTTAATCATGTTTTGGATAGCGTATTGTTAAAGATAATAATAATCCTTTCTAAATAAAGTGGTATTTTGTCAACGTTTTATTTAGCGTTGAATAACTCTTAATCATGTTTTGGTCAGTGTATTGCTATACTTTGTTTCATTGACCTCTTTCATAATGAAGTGAGATTCTGACTAATTTTTTTTCTGTGTGTTTAATTTTATCATGTTTTGGTTATAATAGTGGATTGCTATATTTTGGTTCCTATATTTTATTGTTTCAGATCAAAGGGCTTAAAAACAATTATCTTTTGTGTTTTCCTTTAAAATCTTCAATGTTTTACTCATACCAAGCTATAAATACATTCAGTATTTACACCAAAGCAATTTAAAACAACAATCATGATTATCCAATTATTCAACTTGAATTTGAATTAAAATTGGGCGCGAATGAGTAGAGTGCGAACGGACCTTGGGTGTGAACGTGCGAGGTGTGAAAGTGTATTGGGCGCAAACAGACCTGATACCACATAGTCTGAACCCCCTTCTCCCACAAAATATGAAGTAAATTAAAAACAAATTGTTCAGAGAACAATTGAAGTCTTTCCACTAGAAAAGATCTATTTTTATATTGAAATATGAAAAATCAGTTTAAAATGTTAGTTTCTTATGGCTTTATGACGTCCTATTAACCTATGACCTTGACCTCAATTTCAAGGTCACAAACCATGGACCTTGAATCAAAATATCCTAGGTCTTTAATATGTTTGGTTAATGAGTACTACCACTTGACGCGTAATTTTAAATGTAAGATGGACAAAAACTCCCTTTTATTGTATGCGCAGCCTTTCAACCAAAATATACAAGTAAGGACATGTAAAATTATTTGTCAAAATGTCATAAGGTATTTGAAAAGAAGTGAAAATAAGCCAAAATCAAAATTTATAATATGACCTTGACCTTTGACATCGACCTCATTTTCATTTTAAGTACCAATGACCTCATGAAGACCCTAGGTCTCTATCAGTTATGGTTTACCAGTTGAAAATGCATATCGCTTGAATCAAATGAAAAAGGGGGAATAACTCTCATATGGAGTCCCCATAGAGCTATGGTTCAAACGAATATTCTTATCCTTAATATGTAACGAGCAATTTGGTAAAATAAAATCTTTTACGGTTACGAAGGAGAGGTGGCCACAAGAAAAACAGTGTTTGGGGAGATAACTCTTACAACGTAATGTATTTTGTTATAATTACATTTGATATATGTTTCATTATAATACTTTATTCTGATTGGCTAACTGCACATCACATGTTATTCCTCAAGCAATTGCATCACTCAATAAAACTTTTCATTCATGATAACACGTAGTCCCACAATAAAGTGCACAGATGAATTGAATAAAAAAGTTATAAATTCGTGTTTTCATGATCCTAGCTAAAAAATGTAATTATAAGTATTGAATGTTTCTTTTTGTAACCTCATAGGGTTGCAAAAGCATTGACCGTTTGCACATTTTTAGAATGAAGCGCTTACGCTTACGCGCTTCATACAAAAAGTACTTCGGTCAACGCTTTTACACCTCAATGAATTTACAAAAAGTACTTCGGTCAACGCTTTTACACCTCAATGAATTTACAAAAAAAAAGCATTCAATACTTAAATGCAGTTGTAAATTTTTAAAGCAAAAAGAGTTAATACTAACTTTCACTTTTTTGGATGTTCATGTACATTTTGTATGTATTTATTTTTCTCAACTACATGAATTTTTTGGTGTATTTTTAATGATATATATGAGTAGTCAAAATAATTATTACGTCTGGCAAGGCTTTTTAAATTTTATTCTGGGACACCTTCCTATGACCACAAGGCTATGTTAATTTTTTTCTGGGACGCCTTCTTAGGAAGCCTTCCTACGAACGTCTTAGGAAGGCGTCCCAGAAAAAAATAAAATAGCCTTGTCAGACGTCATTATTATTTGGACTTATACATGAGATATTGGATATTTTTATGCATTATTTAACCAGTTGAGTCTTTTACAGGATTGTTTGTTTAATGCTGTTTAAACATTACTGAGAAAAAAAAACCCACCTTAAATTTGCTAATTATTTGGCATGAAAGTTTGATTTATTGAAAGGGACTCATAGTTTTCCATTTAATTTTAATAATTGTCTAATGGTTAAAACAATAGCTTCGTTGTTTACTTTTATACACAACATCATATTCACTTTGGTTTCGTTGTTTACCTAATATTCACTATGTACTTGGTAACAGTTATTAATTAATTGAATAGAAAATATTATAATAAATATTATTGGAAGCCGAATTGACGTCAAATAGGTGCCGATTTGACTAGATGCCAATTTATCCAGGTGCCGACTTGACTTGTACGTTTCAATTCCTCTGCGATCGTTTGCGGTATTTTCTTGAGAAAACCTATTTTCCATCATCAAAGAGAAGAAGAAACTGCTTGAAATGATTCCCGAACGCTTCGTGATTGTTAAAATAAGTTTAATTCACTCAAAAAACAATTTTAAAACTTGCGATGTTTAATTCTGTATTCTGTTTAAACAGGAAGTTTCAAAAGCACGTGTAAAAGAAGAAATTAACCGGTGAGAGTGGAAATCCGTATATAACATATATCACTATAGTACGACTTTTAAAGCAAAACAGTTTCATCCTTTTGTAAAACAGTCTTTAATATACCTATCACATTAATGTTTGAAGGGTCTTAAGCTTATTCAAACCATATAAGTCGGTATGAAACACCAAAACGGAATGATAATAACCGATTACGTTTTGTAGTTTACAAAATTCTGGACTGGTTCCTGTCAAACTACAACACTTTGTTCGACTGTAATGGAATACAAACAGAAACCAGTTAGTTTGTAAACTGGTTCCTGGCTGATTACTACACAATGCTCATGCATAATGATAAGGAACACAAGCACATTCCAGTTTGTATTGAAATTAGTAAATACGAAACCAAGCGCGGTAGGCAGAGAAATCAGGTCGGCAGTTATGGAACAATGACTGCGTCATTTTCCAAAAACTTAAACCCCACACTTTATCTTTGGAAATGTTTTAACTGCACGTGCCAAGAAAATACATGGAAGTCCATTTATATTCTACTTGTTAGTACTGTACACTATGTGAATAAAATGCTTCACTGAGTGCAGCCTGAAACAACCGCAGAAGTTAACGTTTAACCCTAAGCCGATGGGGCAAATTTTGATACGATATTCGAGCTTGATACTGACTGAATTTTGATGTGATCAAATTTTTGACATAAAATAGGTTTCTGACACAAAATAAATATGGTCAGATTTTTTAGATTTTGCAAATTTATATAGCAATACTGTGCAACGTTTGAGCAATACTGTGCAATTGAAGATTTCTTCTTGAAACTTTTCAAACTAGATGAGTCAAAGCGACACGAATGGCCCCATCTCAAAAATTTGGAAAATCTGCAATTTCAATAACACATGTGGACACAAACAGGATGGTAGTCCAACATATCAACAAGAGGCTGTCACAACGACAGCAAACCAGATTTATTAACATTTATTTGTGTCCTGGTAATATCACAAGAACCATTACTGATGAATGTGAAAGTGAAAATCGTCAATATCAAATTTGACCTCCATTTTGTCATCAGTATCAACATATTAAAATTTGAAAAGCTTAGATTGAATGGTTCATGAGTAAATGCAACAACGTGAATGGAAACGCCATTTTACGATCTTTCAAGAACCATAACTCCTGAACGGTAAAAGTCAAAATCGTCATTATTGAACTTGTCCTCTATTTTGTCATCAGTAACAACATATAAAAAATTTCAAAAGCTTTGGTTGAATGGTTCATGAGAAAATGCACGGACATGACTGGAAACACCATTTTTCAATCTTTCAAGAACCATAACTCCTGAACGGTAAAAGTCAAAATCGTCATTATTGAACTTGACCTCCATTTTGTCATCAGTAACAACATATTAAAATTTGGGAAGCATTTGTAGAACAGTTCATGCGTAAATTCACGGACATGACTGGAAACTCCGTTTTTCAATCTTTCAAGAACCATTACTCCTGAACGGTAAAAGTCAAACTCGCCATTATTGAACTTGACCTTCATTTAGTTGTCAGTAACAACATATTAAAATTTTAAAAGCTTTGGTTGAACGGTTCCTGAGTTAATGCACGGACACGACTGGAAACTCCATTTTTCAATCTTTCAAGAACCATAAACTCCTGAACGGTAAAAGTCAAACTCGCCATTATTGAACTTGACCTTCATTTAGTTGTCAGTAACAACATATTAAAATTTTAAAAGCTTTGGTTGAACGGTTCCTGAGTTAATGCACGGACACGACTGGAAACTCCATTTTTCAATCTTTCAAGAACCATAAACTCCTGAACGGTAAAAGTCAAACTGGCCATTATTGAACTTGACCTTCATTTAGTTGTCAGTAACAACATATTTAAATTTTAAAAGCTTTGGTTGAACGGTTCATGAGTTAATGCACGGACAACATTTGATTGCCGCCTGCCCAACCGACCGCCCGCCGTACATCCCCAAATCAATAACCGACATTTTTGTCACAAAAATCCGGTTAAAAATCAGCTCAACATCTGGAGGCGTATACAAAAAAAAGTCTGCATAACTGTGATTGTCAACAATATTCACAAGTTTTAAACCCTTCCTTTTGGCAAAAATTAGCTAGGCCGAACGAAACTTAAACTTGATTTGAAACTCATCATGAGTAACTCACATACCAAAATTCAGCCCAATATCTGAAAGTGTTAAGAAGAAAAGTCTGTATAACTGTGATTTTCAACAATTTATCAAAGTCGATAGCCCATAATTTTGTCAAAAATTAGCCGAGCAGAACAAAACATAAACTTGATATGTAACTCATCATGGTTAACTCACAAACCAAAAATCAGCTCAATATCTGGAAGAGTTTAGAAAAAAAGTCCGTATGACTGTAATTTTCGACAATTTATCAAAGTTCAAAGCCCGTAATTTCAGCAAAAATTAGCAGAGTGAAACAAAACATAAACTTGATCTGTAACTCATCATGGTTAACACACATACCAAAAATCAGCCCAATATCTGAAGGTGTTTAGATAAAAACTCTGTATAATGGTTTGTTGCGGAATGACGGAATGACTGAATTTCGGAATTACGGAATTACAGAATTTCGGACAAGGGTAAAACTATATGGCACCGACAACTTCGTTGCAGGGCCATACAAATTTTGAAAAAATGTGAAGTTATTGTCCAGAAACCCATGTGTCTTAGGAAGACGTCATCATACCATGATACAATCTCAAAGTCTTTTTTGCAGTTGTATAAAAATTAAAGGGAAAATTCGCAAAAAAAATATTTTTTGATATTATGTTCATGCTACATAAATAAGCATATTTTCAAAATATTAAAGGTTTATTCGTATAGATGAGTGAGTTATTCGATTTTTAAATCAGACAAACAATTCTCGACAAATCGCCATCTTGACCGGATTTCGATACTAATAACCACGTGACATCTAATTACCAAAAAGTTCTAGTTCATGGCATGACATGTCCGTTAATTAATCAGTGTAAAAATGACTTGTCAAGCGTATGGATGTTCTACTAGACCGAGTAATGGAAAAAGCCTACATAGTTTCCCCGACCCAGTGAAAAAGAAAGAATTGTGCCAGACTTGGATCTACAACCTAAACTTACAAGAAGCAAGCTTTACAAGTACCAAGAACAAGGTTGTGTGTGAGGACCATTTTGAAACATCTTGTTTCGAAGGAAATATGATGGTAATTATAACTTTTTTCTTGGAACATGTACTTATATCTAAAGTTATTTTATAGATAGTTATTGCTTCTCTGTTGTATGTCTTATTAATTTGTAAAGCTTTTTTGCCGGTTCATGTTCAAGTGATCTCAAGTGCATTAGTATAGAATAATTCCGACTTAGATTATTAAAATAAAAAGTATGAGAAGCAGACAATTTCATAAAGTCAAGTATTGCTAAGATTGATCAGAATATTTAAAAAAAAATTACAAGAAATATTCAGCGTGCGATACCTTATATATACATTTTGTATACATAGTCCGGTTTAGAGCTGTAAATGACAGATGATCGTAAATCGGTTTTGGCTCTTGTTTATTTAAAATTATATTTTCGTTCTGAGATATAGTATCCAAGTAATATTAAAAGTTTAGACTTTAACAATGTAAAGTAGTATCAATATTGGAAAGTCCGCGGATACTTATTTTGGATAAATTATAAACTAGATTTATGCTCTCATTTAGATTTTTAAATTTAGTAAATTTGAGATGCTTTTCCGATTATTTTTTTTAAATGTTTTTTTGGGTTTATCCCCTAACTTGACCAATTTTTAAAAATTAAAAAATTTAAGGTAATTTGCATGGCTTTATTATTGCCAGGGTAGTGTCAATGTGACACATGCGGGTATTCTAACGGTCGACTTCCTGGCCGGTTTGTGTTAATTTAATACACAATGAATAAGGTACATGAATCACGTGTATGATCGCAGGTGAACCAGGTGTGCACAGGTGAAATTTATGAAATATGCCATACCAATAAACTGTCCATGATATACATCCTGTATTCAGCTATGTGTAACGATTCTGATAGTTGTATATAACATATTTGTATAAAGGGATAACACATTAATCAAAGTTGTTTCCCGCGGTGCCACATTTGAAGTTCAGACTTCTTTAAGCTTATTCCCCCCCCCCCCCCCTTCAAAATACGAATATAACATCCACCAGTCTCAATTACAGACTATCTTGTTCAGATTGTGCTATCTAGAAATTCGGAAAATTTGGAAATAGATAAACATACATGTATGACGTGCAGGATAGAAACCCCAAAACCCCAAACTCCATGACCCGTAAAATGCAGGACAGAAAGTCACAGTCACACGGCAGGACAAAAAAGTCATAATAAAGTTTTGAGATTATTTTTCGTTGACCAAGAACACACTAAAAAAAAAACTGAAAAATTTATTTAAAAAGCAACTTTTAAATTGATTTTTTTGCAATAAATATTAACAATGTCAAATATTTGTTATGAAAACAATATTTCAACATGAAGAGGCTTGATCCTTAAATGGCTTCATGGTGTCAAGAAATATATCCTTTGCACCAATAAAAACTAATAAATTTGGATTTTTTTGGGGCTTATGAACAATATCCTAAACTTTAAAATGAATAAATATTATAAAAGAATATATTTTAAGATCTTTCTTTTATAAATTGAATAATTACAAAGAAACTATATGTGACTTTTTGTCCTATCAAATTTGTGACTTTTTGTCTTTTGACTTTCTGTCCGTACAGCATATGCCAAAATTAAAGAGTCGTTTAGAAATTGTACAGTATAGGCCAAAATTTAAGAGTAATTAAGAATATGTATAGGCCTAATCCCCCTGTTAGTGTACACTTCTTTTTTCAATTTTACTTTTATTAATATTTCAGCACCTTATCTTCCGTTTTCTATAATCTTTTGCCCCGTTTTTTTTAATCAGAACATCCCGTTATACCCTCACAGTTGGAAAGGGATCAACAAATTAACTTGTATTGTGCGAACAATTTTTTTTAGTTTTTCAACCATGGCTATCAATCAAATTATTTTGTTCAAATTAACAGTAAAATACAGATTTTCAGAATATTAATTTTACGTTACTTGATCAGATATTCTGTAAATTATTCAGAATAATTTTGTGTTATTCAAATTATATGAAAATGATCAATATCACAGCTGCACACCCTTCTACGAAAATGTTGAATTGCCCCTACCACACACACACTTTCCTCCGATCTTCGGAAGTCAAATTAAGCTATGACTCTATTTTCACTCTTCTATAACATGTAGAAATGTTTTCAGCGACCTCGAACTGGTCCGACACATTGCTCCAGGCAAATCCAGAGGCGGATTTAGGGGGGCGGGGCGCCCCCTTTTTTGGGGGGAAATGATTGCTTATATAGGGAATCATTGAAGCGTGACTGGAGCGGACCCCCTCTTAGGTCAGTCAGTGGGCCCCCACTTATGAAAAATTTCTGGATCCGCCACTGAAATCCGCCACTAAAGTTCATTCTTTTTATTTCAGGGCAGGTTGCTAGGCTTCACATCTAAGCTCAGAAGACTAAAGTCAGACGCAGTACCTACAGTGTTTGCTTTTGACCAAAACTGCAGAGTATACAGCAACCAACAAACAAGAAAAAGAGTGTTGAACGAGGTAAAACAACTGAGGCTTCTCTTTTTGTACTTATAATATTTTTAATAGTTATTGCTGATAAATGTTCAAATAAATGTATTTTAAAATCCAAAATGTTAACAAAGGGTAATTTAAAGAATTTGTGTTTCCATAATTCGTTTACTGCAAAAATATATATTCTAGTTGAGTGCGTGTTGACACATCTTTCGGAAATATTTGTTTTATATATATATATATATATATTGAAGCTGAAAATAAGAACGAACCTGGACCATAGATTTTTCAGCGCAACTACGAACATACGATTGCATTTCCTTATACTGTTCATTATTTTCTTTCAGATACATGTACCAAACAACAATGGGATCATAGATAACCAACAGAAATCAGTTTTGATAGAAAGTAAAGGTAAGCATAATCTTTCAAATATTGAAATATCAGATAAGATCATTCCCTGTGGACTGCGACTCATCCTTTTGGTCCCTCCATTTTCACTTGCTGTATTAAAATTATAACTTTGCGATATATTCCTATACATAACCGACAACCTCTTTATTTTGATTAAAAAAAATGCAGTTCCGCTTTTCATATGCATGTTGTCAGCTCGTGGTCCCCCCTGAAAAAAAAGAAATGATATCGACGAAGTTTGATTGCAACTATAGAAAAAAGCAATTTTGTATCAAAGATATCATTGAAATATTGGCCACTGCACCTTGTCCGTTCAATGAATACTAACCCTTACTTCGCAGATAATGAGTGCGAATCTAGACTCCTATGAAAAAGTATAAGATCTGAGACCAATAGTCAATACACTTTGAAAAGTTAATCTTCGTGTCCTTTATTTTGCTGTTCGATATTGTTCCGGTGTCAGTTCTAATAAAATTAGTCTAAAAATGCACCCAACCCCTTAATGATAAGCTCATCTTTTATTATTGTTTATAAGTGTAATCTTTTTAGGAAGTTCTCAAATGTGTTTTATTCTATTTCTTAATACAGACAAATTTATTTCAGAAGACTGCAACATTCCACTAAAAAAGAAAAAGCATATTCTGAAAGCTGAAGAGGGAAATGTAAGGGGATTGGTAAGCATTCTTTATTAACACTAGCAAATATATCATAGATATTGGTTAAGGATAGGGACACTATAATCAGTAGCTGGTCTTTATTCATACTTATAACGCTTCTATATATATAATTAAAAAGGAAGATGTGGTATGATTGCCAATGACACAACTCTCCACAGAAGACATAAATGGCACAGACATTAACAAATATAGGTCACCGTACGGCCTTCTACAATGAGCAAACCCCATACCGCATAGTCAGCTAAAAAAGGCCCAGAAATGACAATGTAAAACAATTCAAACGAGAAAAAACTAATGGCCTTATTTATTCGAGAAAAAAAAACCCACCAAATATGTAACACATTAACAAACGACAACCACTGAATTACAGGCTCTTGGCTTGGGACAGGCACATACATACATGCACCCTTACTCTCTTCATTTTATTTCACTACCAAGTTAGAAAGGACAACAAAGAACAGCAAACTCTGATTAGACTATGTTAGTGTTTCACTGTTCCGACAAGAACAATTAAGTCTCAGTGACCTACATTTCAAATTATTGTATGAGATTTCAGTAAAATCAATGAGTTTCATGTTCTTTCATATCCAATAGTTTATATGTAAATCCGTCTGTGTTAAGATTGACTCTTGGCTGATCGTTGTCATGTTTATGTGTACAGTATACAGGATGTTTTATTATCTACACGAAACTCATTTTAGTTATTTCTAAATGGAACACTTGGCTTTAATCCTATAAGAAATCCAGTATCCCAGTATTTCATTATTGTTTAGTAATTGAAAGACAGTTATATACAAAAATGTACAAAAAATTAATTATCCCAGTGTGGAAGGAGCTTGTTACAAAAATATAATTGTATCCCCTTTCGCAATTTTTGGACAAAGGAAAAATTTAAAAGAAAGATCACAACTGACTGTTAGACTATTCTAGATTCGCAATGTTTAGAGAAACTTTTATCTCGAATTCAGGATTTTAATTACTTCATCCGCCCCAACCCTCATTTGTAAACTCCTTCGTCACTGAACCCTGAATCTATACTCAACTGTACAATCTAAATTTAAATGGTCAATTTAATTCCCCCATTTTTTTTTTAGTTAAAACCCAAAATGGTTGACGTCGGGGTTCAGACTTTATCACCACAACAACTTCAGACAGATCTCAGTACATCATCGACAGACCACAGCTACTTTCAGACGGCCTTATTGACACAACCACTGGATACAGCTTTTATCAGTTCCCCCCAGAAAGACCCGAATGCATCTGATGAGTCTAAGCCTTCGCCACCACCTAGTCCCGAGAAGCCTGACAGTGACTACTCTTATATACCAAGTGATGAATCCCATGAGTCCAATCAGTCCACCTCTTCCGACTCCTCACAACAAATCAGCACAGAAGCAAAGTGTTTGGCTTTTGAGAGCTCCATGAGGTCATTGTTTACACGAGTCGTATGCTCAGAATGTGGAGTTGCAGTGTCTGCGGACGAATCCATGATAACCTACAATGGGACATCAATGAAAGTAAAATTCCTCTGCATGGAAGGTCATCAGACATTTTGGGAATCCCAGCCTTTAGTAAACAGCAAACCAGCTGGTAATTTGATGGTGGCAACAGCAATAGTCCTGTCCGGTGAAACATTCACAAGAATATCCCATTTTGCAGATATCCTTTCGCTGAAGTTCATTGGACCTACCCAATTCTACAGTATACAGAAGCACATAACCATCCCTGCAATTGACCAATTTTACCACATGCAAAGAGACGTTATTCTCCAGCAACTACAGGGTAAGCAGCTCATACTTGGTGGAGATGGACGCTGCGACAGTCCCGGCTTTTCAGCCAAGTATTGCACGTATACCTTCATGGACACAAAGACGGGAGTTATTCCCGATTTCAACTTAGTTCAAGTTTCAGAAACAACATCATCCAACAAGATGGAGTTGATAGGCTTCCAGCGGTCCCTAGCTAGCATAGAAGCAGCAAATCTAAATGTCGGAGTGATTGTAACAGACAGACATGTACAGATTCGCCGGGCAATGAAAACAGACCACAGCGACAAAGCCCACCAGTTTGATGTTTGGCATATGTCAAAGTCCATAAAGAAAAAAATCCTAGCAATCAAGCCAAAAAAACTTCTTGCCGAAATCAAGCCATGGATACCATCCATCTGCAACCACATTTGGTGGTGCTCCAGGCAGGCTGAAGGTAACCCAGACAAGATGGAAGAGACTTGGAAAAGCCTGCTGTTCCATATCTCAAACAGACACTCCTTTCCAGGAAAGATCATCACTAAATGTGGACATCCCCCACTGACTGAAGATGCACTAAGAAAGAAGAAATGGTTAAACAAAGACAGCCAATCTTATGCAGCGTTGGAAAAAGTCCTTACAGACAAACTTATCATTCGGGACATAAGTCATCTTGATCTTTTCTGTCACACTGGGGCCTTAGAGACTTACCACTCCATGATGCTAAAGTATTGTCCGAAACGACTAGAATTTGAATATGCCTCTATGGTGGCCCGAACACAGCTTGCAGTTGTAGACAACAACCTGAACATTGGACGGCGACAGAAGACGAATGCTAACGGGGAGCTATCCTTTTCTACAAGATGTCCAAAAAGCACCGGCAGATGGACTGCACGTAAAGTTTATGAAAAAAAAGACTACGGCTTTAAATCAGATATTCTTCAGTGCGCAGTCACAAGTCAAATGGAGGGAATCAAGAAGAAAACGACACATCAGCTTAAGTCGCTTTCCTTGCCAGCGAACATAAGTAAGGACCCTGCACCGTGTAAAGAGGACTTGGTGGACGACCACAGATCACGTTTCTCCTAAATTGAATTTGTATATCGGACACTTACCTACACTTCATATGTTGATTATTTTTTGTATTGAAGTTTTACAATTTCTATAGAGAGAGAGAGAGAGAGAGCCTGGCTGGTTTTCGATTGGATATCAGATTTTCTTATAATATCTCTGCATAATGATATTTCAGAGACAATGAGAGAGAGAGAGACAGAAAGACAGAAGAAGAGAGAGAGCGGAATATTTTGTTAATATTTTCTTTTTAAGTTTCTGTATAGTTTAAATGGATTTATCATTATTGTTTTATATACAAAGTTCATTATATTATACCGCTTATGTCATGGTCTGTTATTGTGTAATGTTATTCCGCCTGTTTTTATTGTGTAAATAAGAATAAATCTGTATAAAGATATTACACTTTTTTAGTCTTAATCAGATACTAAAAGCAATTATACATCTATGTTTTCGATTATATAAAAAAAAAAAGAAGATGTGGTATATGATAGCCAAGGAGACAACTCTCTACACGAGACCAAAATGACACAGAAATTAATAACTATAGATCACCGTACGACCATCCAATACAAGCATAGCCCTACCCCAAAGTCAGCTTATTGACAATATAAAACAATTCAAACGAAATTTAAAAAAAAAAAAGCCTAATTTCTTTTAAACGAAATAAATTTATGAACGAAAAACAAATAGGTAACACATTAACAAACGACAACCACTGAATTACAGACCACCGATTTGGAACAGGCACATACATAGATAATGTTAAACATGTCATTTGGATCCCACTCCTTCCATAACCTTGTACAGCGGTGTAACAGTACAACATAAGAACGAACTATACAAACCAGTTCAAAAAGGCTTAACTCGTCAGATGGATAAAATTACAAATACTATAAATACAAGTGGAAGTTTTCGTTTTGGCAATTTGAGAGTAAATGAGGTATCAAACGTTCAAGAATATGCGTGTAATATGTGTCACTGGATAAAAAAAAATCATCCTCAACACCTATTTCCGTATCGGACTTCCCCTTTCAGCGACCTGCAAATTTAAAAGATGATACACTTTCTAAGATTTATACCTCCAACAACGACCCACTGCTCTACATGTGTTACTAACAGCCTAAGATAGCAATTCTTTTGTTAGGTCAATTCTCTTTCGTACAATACCAGAAAACATGGAAAATAAGTTCTCTAAATTTTTACTCTGGAATTATTACCATTTTTTCGTGCGACAAACTTTATTTCTGGAGATGAGCAGACATGGGCGGAAAACAATAAAAAGACAGGTTTAATATTTGTTCATTCATTTAACATGTATAATATGAATAGCATTTAGTACACTTCGGTCTATACAAATGCAGAATATACCATGAGGGTTTGATTCGGTCAAAAGATATAAGAGATCTGACAAATAGATTATCACTTCGATATTGCAAGACACCCATTTATAACTTTGTACTTTACATATCAAACTTTCGCAAAAAGATCAGTCATTTGATAAAATAAGAAGTTGTGGTTTGTTTACTTGGGAGACACGCACCCAAATGAAGTGGACTAAAGCAGATATAAAAATCACGGTATGGCCTTCAACAGTGAACAAAAGTAAAAGTATATTGTTTAATTCAACTAAATGTGAACATGAAAGAATTCAAGCAGACATACATATATTTTATCGATACATTTAAAAAAGAATATTCAGCCTCAAATCTAGCATATGTATATTTTACAACTATTCTGAATCAGACGTGTCACTTTCACATTCTTTGAAGCCTTCATAAACACCATCTTGTGACGGAAATGCTTCCCTGATAATGTTAACAACACAAGCTGGAATAGTCACTCTGTTTCTCTTGCCAAGTGGTTGCCCTTTTCTGACCCAACAAACAAACTGACGATAAGCCATTAGTCGGCTTTGGCTGTGCGTTAGTACGTCTGGAGCTCTCCCTCTATGGCGCTTGTACCTCAAAAAACTTATATAGCTGGTTTCAAGAACAACCGGGTTCAGACAAACTGTTCTGAAATCGATATTGTCACTAATGCATTCACCCAATTCAATATTACCATCAAGGAGAGAAAAATCGTGGCAACAAAGACATTCCGTCAATAACGGCATAACTATGCATTTAGTACACGAACACCAATCTGTGTTAAACTGTCGAGGGTTGCTACGGATATCTTGATTTCTGGAACTTTCTGCAGCTTCCATTTCATGGAGCTCTTCTTCAGTATACTCTGGCTCTAGAGCGTACCCAAATTGACCATACTCGTCAAAATCTGCCTCTCTTGACGGACTGGAACCACTGTTAGTACTATCATTCTCCGAACAAGACATTTTATTTATGAGTTTATGAATAATTTTTGGACCATATATACACTGTCCTATAAAAACAAGCACGCACAAGTCAAAAGAAAAATATATGTGAGTAAAAGTTAATTGAATCATCAAAGTTACTATCCTTTGGTCTCGAATGTTTGTTAACTAATTAATGTGTTTTTATGGGCAAGCGCAAATCCTCATCCAAATAGTAAAACCTATATGTAATAATCCCTTCCTACCACACCGAGATTAAATGCCAAGCGGTAGACATATTTCAGGTACTGATTAAGTAATTAAATGAACAATAGATAGCAATAATTAATCATAAATGTGCAAAGATTTAAAAACAAAAGTATTTTTTCTTTATTCGTACATATTATATTCCGCTTCGGTGGAGTTATTTTCAGATAGTTTCATTTATTTATTAATAAATGGCTTTCAAAAGTCTAAATGTAAGTGTTCTCGTACATTTTTTTGCCTAATAAAGACAATCAAAATGCTTTGGTAAAGTTTTTTCTAGGTTCATCTTTTTATGAGACATAAATCAAGGACAAGAAATGTACATCATTTTATTCTGACACATAAATTAAGTTTCCCGTCTTTAACCGAAAATTGTTTATTTCTTAGTAAATTAACTTATTTGAATTCAAATAAATAATAGCACCAAATATAATTTAAATAATTCCACGGCAATCTATTTTTATTTGTTACCAACTGGAATATGTATTTTAAATGTGTTTATTAAATGCTCCCTTGTTATATACATAATCCACTGATCCGAATAGACAGTCACACCTGGCAAGGTGTGCCCTAGAGGCGTGGTTAATACCGATTAAGCGCAAATAACAATTTACCTTTCACCAAGCCATCTACGAGTTTTGCCACAGAACAGCAGAGATAGAAAAAGGTGAATAATAGTACACCAAAATATTGTTTTTACAGATTATTATACTTAAATTTGTTCACCTTATCAGTCCGAAAATGCATTAATTAAAAATAAATTTATAATTTTTTGTGTTGTCTACAAAAATAAATCGAATATATAAGTTTAACATAGGAAATTTATCTCATGAATGTGTACAATTACACGTCGGTGCGTTTTATCTTCTTATTATCGGATGGTTATTAGATAAAGCATAAGTCATTGGCGCGCTTACTTTTACGTTAAAATATGATTAATAAACAAGACTTTTAATGATTATTTTTTAAATCCCGGCATGCAAAAACCAGGAGAAAACGTCACGACCTACAGGAAGTAGTTAATATTTTTTCATTAATTATTGAATTTCTCCTTTATTACTGCATATATATCGATAAAACTTTGTGAATATATATATTATGTCATAATGAACATATTTAAACCATAAGTAAAAAATCGCGAATTTTCCCTTTAAGGAACACTATTACAATATACCTATCAGGATCATTTTCTTCTGCTTTGTAAAGCTGTCTTAGACAAAAGGTACTCCCAGGTTCTTCATCCATATGAGCTCTTTTACTTTTTCTACTGGAAAAATCATCATTCATGTCTTCTCTTTTATCCTGAAGAAAGGAATATTTGTTGTCTTTCTCAAAATCTTTTGTTCGATGATGTTCCTTAAGCTTCCACATGTTAGCCTCCTCAACGATCTAAGACATAAGACATAAGACATAAGACATTTTATTTCACTAAAGCCCCCACATGGGGTATGTTAGTACAACATTTTTTAACAAACAATAAAGGTGTGAACATATTTACATTAGAACAACATGGTTAACAAAGGTGCAATAATAGTATATATAATTAATGCAGATATTTGACAGGAAGTACAAATTATAGTAACATGATTAAGCACATGTATTAAAAGGTTTTAATAACACTTTTGCAAAATTTTGCTATTCCAGTAAGTGTAAATAAATCTGATGTATTCATCAATTCTTTAAATTTTAAAACATTTGGGTTATTACATATATATTTAAAGGTGAAAATTTAGCTCTTACATTGTTGAAAAAGGTACATTTGAATAAGTAATGAAACTCATCACCAAGTTCATTAGCATTACAAAGATTACAATGTCTTTCAGTTCTATCAATATTAAAAAATCTGCCCGTTTCAATGGGCAATTTATTACTAAGGCAACGGAATTTTACATAAATACATTCTTAGATCAGATGGTAACACCGATAAATATTTCTCAAAACAAAAATCAGATTTGTATATCTGTAATTAAGACATTTTGCAGAATTCATAACATTATTACTCCAGTTCAACAAAAATTTATCACTTAAACATTTCTCGACATTCTTACTAATATTATCAGATTTAGCAATTATTTGATCATCCCACATTCATATAAAGTTCTTTTAATTTCTAACAACCATTTAGAGTGATAGATACCCCTTTTACTAAGGTGATACAATATAGAATACAGTGTACATGTATATGAATTTTTTTCTCTTTTACCATACATGATACGTTGCCAGAAACCAACCATTCTAGCTTTAATAAGAATATGTAATGGTATTCTACCCAATTCTCCATAAATCATACAATGAGCAGTACTTTTTTTAACCTTCAAAATTATTTTACAAAATTGCATATGTAAGTTTTCTATAATATTACAATTTTCAAAACCCCATACTTCTGCACCATATAAAAGCAATTTAATACACACAAAATTTCATATTGCTGAAGACTGCACATTGACCTACAGTTATCTTCTCTTGTTAATTTTTATCTCTGACATTGAGTTACCATGGTTACTGTCTCATCAATGTATTCCCATATCTTTTCTATGAAAGACAGCCATTTTCCTAGAGAAGGGGTATCAAAACTCAATATAAATCTTTAAAAGTATTAATAATTATAAATACCTTGTTGTGACTACCAACATGTCTAATGTAATTCCTCAACAATGTTTTTGCTGCAGAATTTGTCATCTTGTGGAATAACGACTTCTGAAAAATAACGAGATTTTCATTCCATTTCAAGGCTAAGTATACATGGTATACATGTCATATAAATTGGACAATATATCATATCTAAAAAAATTAAATGCATTAGACATGATAGATATTAGAATTTGCTGAACTGCATCTGAATATTAAATAACTTGAAAGTAGATGTAAATACTAAAAAAATATATATAAATATAAACATCAACCATGTCAACAAACCATTGAAACTCATATTTTTGGTGGCCATGTTTCTCACACTTTTGTTTGTAATTGAAGAAATAAATGTCTCAGTCCGTTAATTTTTTATCATGGTTTTTAAAAATAAATGGGGAGTGTGTCAATGGGACACAGATGATGCTCCCGCTTGCATTTTACATTATAAAGGGACATAACTCATGTAACTCCAGAACTATGAAAGTGACACTATCCAACATTGTACTTGATCTGAGTTTTGTGGTTATAAGCATTGCTTATAAGTTGCATAAAATTTAGTTCTGGTAACTTAAGAAAATAGAAATGAAAATTCAGCAATTTTCCCTTTTGTAAAAAGGCATATAACTCTAGAATGATTGGCTGCAGAATCGTAGCTCTTAGATCCTTATGTTATTTTTCACTATTTGCGAACCTGCAAATAGTAAAAAAATAACATAAGGACCTAAGAGCTAAGGTTCTGCAGCTAAAGAACAGTACTAAAAGTGACGACACCAAAATTCATAGTTGATCTGTGTTTTGTGGTTATTACCATCGAGTGTAAGTTTCATAAAATTTGGTTGAGGTAAACTAAACTTTATATAGAGAATGGAAACTAAATAATTCAGAAACTTTTTCATTTGGAAAGGGGCATAACTCTAGAATGGTAAAAGAGAGGCCAACATACATGACATATATACATTTTTGTAATTAAAACTTGGTCAGTGTTTTGTCATAAAAAGCATTGTGTATGAAGTGACATGTATATAACATTTGGTTGAGACAACATAAAGTAAGAGAACGAAAACCAATTTTGGAACATACAGACAGACAGACAAGGGTAAAACGGCTACGTTGAAGGCATGAAAATAATCAAACCAGATTAAACATTGTCATTGTTATAAGCCAAATAAATATAGAAATATGTTCTTTAATCATGTGCATCATAGAAAAGTCTATGTCCTCTTTATAGTCCAAATAATTATGACGTCTAGGAAGGATAATAGTTTGTGAATTTCGCTTTGATGCCTTCCTGTCGATGTAAGGGCCCGTTTAAGGGAGTCCCATTGGGGGGTTTAGTCCGATTCCTGTATCCCGCTTACACTATATACATAAGCAATTCTCCTTTTATCTGTAATTTACCTTGTCCCGCTAGATTTCAATAGGGCTCTTCACCGTTAGTTCGACCATATTGGATAGGGGCAGATTTTCATAATGGAGATAGAAATGGTGTGAAAAATACGGGAACACATCATTAAAACAGAGCAGTTGCTTAGAAACATGCATAGGATTTCCCATACTTTCATACTATTTCCACCTCTTTCAAAAAAATCTGCCCCCTATCCAATATGGCAGAACTAACCGTGAAGAGCCCTATTTGCGTTCACGGCACAATAATTTGACTTTCAAATGTCACATTTACAATAAATTGGCAATCCCACATCATGCTTCTAGACCCCAATGAGACCCACATCAAAGAAAGAAATTGACTGTCCTCTTCAACTTCATGACTTTTTTTTCATAGAAAATGCAAACGTGACGACCAGTTATACATTTTTGGGAATAAAAATTACATTTTAAAACAAGCTTTTTGTCAAGCATAAAAAGTTATGGACGAGACTGTCATACTGTGGTCGACTGGTATGTGGCCAAAACGACCAGTGGACGAAATGATTAATTACATATTTCATTTACGGTGCAGTCCGATGTGTTCGCGCACCTAAGGGAGCTACCATTTGATTTTTATGGGGGGGGGGGGGGGGGGGGCTAGGATGTAATTTGAAAAAAATAGGCAGGACAGGAGTTTTGAGTAAAAAAAAAGGCAGGATGAGACACTTGCAAAAAAAAAAAGTCAGGACGACAATTTAGGTAAAAAAAAGGCAGGACCGAACAGAGTGAAAAATAAAAATGCAGGACAGAGATTACAGCTAAAAAAAAATGCAGGACAAAATTTTTCATCCTAGCCCCCCCATAAAAATCAAATGGTAGCTCCCTAAGACTTGCCGAAACGTCTGAAAAGCAGTTTCAGCCAACTATCTACACAAAAACAAAAAAGACAAAGGAGAAGGTGCAAAGATACCTTATAAAGGGATTTGGTTGTCCCGTAAAAACAAAAGGAATGAAGTTTTCACTTACGAAAATATTACGTTTGTGTAGAAAATAGTTGTCCCCCTTATACACACATTCTAATGACGTAGAGCGCCGTCTAAGGACGCATTCTACAAGCAGAAACAGGTGCTTGTGGATATTTATTTCATATGACAAACAAATAGAGTTCATACATAGTCAGGTAGCTTTTAATTCCCTGATATTTCTGAAATTAATCTTTTTTGAGATGGCATATTTTTTTTTTGTAATAGAAAGGGACCAACTAGTGTCAAACTTGATTGTTCTGCCTGGCACTTATGTCACTTTAGTGTCACTTATACAAATAATCAGTCAAAATAATATTAATTATTACAACTTGAAAAGCTAACATTTTTTTACAGTGTCGATGTTATGTGTCAAGGCAAAAAAACAACATATTAGCCTTTCAAGTCGGCATAATTATTTGGACTACCTGCATGGGACCAGAGACATGTGCCCTTATTCATCGCGGGCATTGACCGGTACAGCACAACTTGACCCTCTTCATATTATGATCTTATTTGTTACTCTCTCCTTCAGATCTGCCATTGATTTGGAGAAAACAAAAATCTGCCATAGATTTGAGTTGTTTGGCGTTTGTAACGTCACATTTACCATAGATTAGGAATCTGCCATAGATTTGGAACCCGCCATAGATTTGAGTCCTATACATATATATAGTCAGAGGCGGATTTAGGGGGTGGGGCCCCCACTTTTCTGGGAAAAATTTGGTTGATTATATAGGGAGTCACTGAAGCATGATCACAGCGGGGCCCCTCTTAGGCAGTCAGTGGGCCCCCACTTATGAAAATTTCTGGATCCGACACTGATAGTACTGACTACTTTCATTTGGCCAACCAATGAACTATTCTGTTTTTTGTTGTGCCAACATTTGTATATATGTTTCAGTTTGCCCAAGGTTTTTTAAAAGTTGAAAGATGATTTTTAAATGTTGACCTAGTCCATATAATTATGACATTTTTATGACTTTTTAAAAAAAAAATTAGACGGCTTTCTGTTCCACCTAAATTGTAGCCTGTAGCCAGTGTAGGAAGTCATAACAGCAAAAATAAAAAATAGCTTTCTTGACGTCATAAATATTTGGACAAATGAATTATTGTTGGCAATGTATCATCACACATGATGATAGTCAACATGGTTAATACAGACATTATCGAGAGAACCCAATTTCAGTTGTTTTGGCACAAAAGGTTAACATGATTTAATATCTAAACGTCCATATTAATTTCTTATCACTGAAGCATTTAAATGTGATAAGGACAAGACCTTGTTTTGTTCCAGAATTAATATTTTTAATCCAGTCCACAGATCTGCATCACTAATATATATAATCATTGCTAATTGAAAAAAATAAATAGAAGAAAAAAAAATGAAACAAAATTTAAGTTGATTTGATTTGATTGTTGGACATTTAATGTGCATACAAAATAAAGGGTACATATAGAGTAAAGATCTTAGAGTATTTTTATCTTTTTTTCTGTATTTTTTAGTGGAAAAAGGGGAGGGACAGGAGGTTTTGGGTAGATCTTTATAGAGTAATATTTGTTGGTTATGTTTTCAGTTATGGCTCTAAGTACATTTTTCTTTCATTTTTACATAGGTATGGCAAACATTGGTGATTTCAGTAAGGAATCATTGTTAAATCAAGCACAGAATGTATGGTCAATGTTGGATGAGATGGCAGAAAGTAGTCCAGAAAAGTACAAAGAATTTATTGATAAACAGATGAAAGAAGCCAAGGAGTATATGAAACCACCAGAACCAAATATGTGCGTGCAGAGTAGTTTACAGGTACATGAGCACCAAAAATTCTCATACATAAAAATTCTCATATATGAATCTGTGGTAAAATTTAATAGAGACCTGACAAAAATGCCTTTTAATGTTAAGGTTATTTTTGAACATAAGTTGTTTGTCTTGTCTTTTCAGAAGTTGCCTTCTTTTTCCATAAATTGTCATACTCATTTTCCTTTTTAGTGAAAGAAAAAATAAATTTTAACAACAATTCTATCTGAAAATATAATGATTACACATGTCAGAATCATTCTTCATCTCACCTGATGGCAATTTTTTTCAGATGTAACAATAGATTTTTGTTATGTGAAACAAAACTAAGTAAGGGGTTTAAATTAATGGAGGATCCAGGTCCATGACCTTTTAATTTCAAAGATGGACCTTTAACTTGCAAATGATACCTAGGCCTATAGTCCTTCCATTTCTAAAGGTTATTTTGACACCTAACCTTTCATTTTCAAAGGTGGACCTTTTATTTGAAAATCCAAAAGTCATGGACCTATCATCATCATCATCTCAGTTGCTAAAACTTTTTGAACACCAAGGCTGTCTATTGTTATATTTTTTGAAATTTAAGTCTATTGCACTGTCTAATAATTGATAGGTTTTCTATATCTTTCTCCATATATATATTATGTTTGTCTTTGAATCAAAAGATACTTATAATGATATATTATTCTGACATGTGTTCTGATAATATTACAGGCACCAAAGCAATGGAAACTGTATATAAATTTCTGCAGTTGGCAGCGAGTACCAGAACCTAAAACCACAGACGATCCTATACCAGTTATTGGAACTGATCTTCAGAAAGAAAAAGACGGTTCAGGTATTATCCTGGTACCTTTGATAACTATATATTGTCATTTATTTAGTTCTTTATAAAACACATCTCCACACTATGTAAATATTGGCGTGAATAATCTGAAATCTTAAACCTAAAAAATTTTTTTTTTTTAAAAGATGCTTCTTGAAAAAAGTAAAAATTCTGAACTCTGAGGAAAATACAGAATTTAAAGTCTGTAATCAAATCCGAAACACATCAAACAAATAGATAACAACTGTCATACTTCTGATTTGGTACATGCATTTTTTAATGTAGAAAATGGTGGATTAAACCTGGTTTTATAGCTAGCTAAACCTCTCACTTACTAGCAGAACTGTCTGTTTGCAGAAGGTCTAAGGATAAATTATATATTTTAATATCAGTTATATTGTTATACATGTAAATGTAATTGAGTAATTGAAATAAAAAGTATAAACTCACTGTTTTTCAGTTTTAAAAGTGTAAAATATAACTGCCAAACATGTGTTACAAATTAATTACATGCTTATAGAGGTTAATCAAGTACAATATGTTATTCGCATATGAAAATTACATAACAAAGAAACATAATTTTAATATTAAATATTTGTAAAAAAAAAAATTTTTTTTACAACATCCAAGTACAATATGTTAATTTGCAACATTTTCATGATTTTCAATTGAAAATATAGGAATATCTGATTATGTGTAAATAAACATAATTAATTTCTAGTGAAGAATTGTTTAACCTGTTTTTAGACCTAAAGTACTTTTAGTTTAAGCTTGACCAAAATGTGCTTATTTTTAGTGCCTATCTTTTTAATAGATAGATATTGGTTTTTTTTTAGTCTTGAAACTATTTAGAAATTGATTCCAGTCTGTAGAACTATCAAGATGAATTTTGGTAAAATAAAATAAAAAAACTATTTTCATTTGTCATTTTACAATTAAGAATGTCCATATTATTTGTGCCTATTTTTTAATTAAATTGTTTGAAGCCTAGCATGGACACCATGGACACAGGATAAGATTTTAATCAGATTGAAGATATAGATTAAGTTATTTGAAATTATTATAAGATAACTTTCGGCCATTGAATTTTTAATTTTATTTATATTTTTTAGATACAGTGATAATTACTTCCGTTGCATTTAATCCAAAGATAATCGAAGAATGTGGAAAACAAAACACGACAGAAAGGGATTTGTTAATAAAACTAGCAATCAAATATGTTGAAAATCAGCATAACGTTCAGGTGTCTAGCAATTATCAGATACTTGGTGGAAATGTTGTGTTCAAAGGAAATATGGAGAAATTTATACAAGCATTTAACAAAAAGACTGAAAAAAGTGATAAAGAATTTGACAAAAATATGTCAGAGCTCCAAAAAAACTTTGCTCCTCTCCCTTCAGATGCAAAAGATACAATATTAAATAAATTTGCTAATATTGCTGTTAGTGAGGACACAGGTAAATGTGATCCTGTTATGTCATCACAAAATAGCTTTGATTTTAAAATGCCCTCATCAGATAGTGGAAAGAAAAAGAAAGGTTTAATCGAAGAAATTTCAACAGCATCTGTGAAGACTGCATGTCCTAAATATACATTAGAATGTGTGAAAGGAAATAATAACATTGAAGAGATAAAAGTCAAAGTGATTTTAGATGGTGTTTCTAGTGTTAAAGAATGTTGTTTAGATATATCCAAGGTAAATATTGAAAATTTATGAGAAGCAGACACGATACAAATTAAAAACGAATGTCAGCTGTGATCCGCTTTGTCATGTACACCACACATTAAGAAATCATGTTTAATTTTTATATGTTGTGTATGAATCATGTAGTTTAAATCTTTTATATCAAGGAGAAAATGTTTGAGATTAAAACATATGGTTATTGTAGCATATTGCCACAGAGAACTTTTTTATTCCTTATACAATGTAACTACACATGTATCATAGATGTATAAACCCATATATGCCTATATAAAATATAAAATATCCCCCTTATTTGTCTGACAACTTTTCAATATTTAGGATGACATTTTTATAAACTTGCATAAATATTTATACTTTTAATGCTGAAAGGAGAAGGTTCACGAAGGGTTAAAATTGGCCCTGATTTTTTTATGTTTTTTAAATAGGGTCAAAATATTCCAAATTTCATATAGAAATACTTGTGATAATACTATTAAGACAAGATTATTTTTTTCTGGCACTTTCCTTTACAAATTACATGTATCTAGCTATGACCCCTTAAATAAACACAATTTGTAATAAAAGGTCAATTTTGGTACTTTTTCCCCATAATTCTAATTGTTTTTGGCATAATTTACTTTGGCCACCATCGCCGATCCAAAAAGTTTTTATATTAATGAAATCTATATCAAAATTGGAATCTTTTGGTTACAACACATTTTGGATCGTAGGTGGCGGCCAAAGTGTTTCTAAAGCTTTTAGGTCTGAAAAATGCACAAAATCATCATATTTTGACAAAATGTCCAAAATGGGCTTACTTTGGACAATATTATGTACTGTTATGAAAAGAACTGATATATTTAGCATTTAGACTTGAAATAGACCCATTTACGAACCAATTTGAGACCTTTTTGGTGTTTTATGATAAAGTTGATATTTTTTGGCCATTTTGTGCCGTATTAAAGTGAACCTTGTCCTTTTCACACCAATTCCTCTATACAAAATATGACCACATTGCTATGGAAATACAACAGTAAGGGAGATATTTTTCATAATACAAACTTTGTAATGATAATTTTGTTATATAGGTAATCATGGTAATTGCTGTTCCTGAGTCTATTCTTTACATTTTTCAAGTTATTATAAGCTGGGAATCATTGGCTACTGCACATGTTTATCCATCATGTTTACTTTATTAATTAAACTTATACATTTTTTTCTTAATTTTAGGATGATATGAAATTAGAAGTAGATGACAGATACAGTTTACATATAAACTTTCCACATCACGTTGTAGATGATGAAGCATCAGCTAAATTTAGTAAAAAGACATCTGTTTTAACTATTACTGTACCAACAGTAAAATAAAACTATAAAATCAGAATTTGCATTTTTTGCAGTGGATTAATTTATTTTCAATGAACTTTTGCCAGGCCCAATGATTTAATTTGGTCACTGTTGTTTTGAAAGGTCTTTTTAATGTCAATACAATGGTGTTATTTAGCCAGACCATGTCTTCAGGAGTGCACACGCTGAAATGTCTTGCCTTCTTTACTAACCATTGATATTATGTTGCTAGTCCTATATCATGTATATAAAAAGCTTTACTACAACTATAACATAAACTTAACATGATCCATGAAAATGAGGTCAAGGTCAGATGAACCATTCCAGGCAGACATGTATAGCTTACAATCCTTCCATACAACACATTTTGTTCACTAGAATGTATGAGACATTGTAGTGTCAGAAAAACAGACCGAAACACAAAAACTTACATGTAACCACTGAACCATGAAAATGAGGTCAAGGTCAGATGACACCTGCCAGTTGGACATGTACACCTTACAATCATTACATACACCAATTATAGTTGACCTATAGCATACAGTATAAGACAAACAGACCAAGACAAAACTGGAGGCTCTTAAGAGCCTGTATCGCTCACCTGACTTGACTTGGGTTTTAACAATCATATAAACAAAAATAAAATTTGGCTACAAAGTAACAACACTTGGCCAGCAAATTCCCAAGAAAAGGAATATTCATGCTATGTTTGTTTTCATTCAATTCAGTGGTTCTCTAGAAGAATACTTTAGTATGCATTTCCCATAGGGTCCTATGTTAAACCAAGTTTCACTGGCTGCGATCTTGGATGTTTGATCGGCTACAAAGTAACAACACTTGGTCAGCAATTCATAAGGAACATTCATACTATGTTTGATTTCATTCTATGCAATGGTTCTCTAAAAGAAGACATTTATATGTATTTCCCATAGGGTCCGATGTTAAACTGTCCCCAACAGGCGGCCATCTTGGATGATGGATCGGCTACAAAGTAACAACACTTGGTAAGCACCTCATAAGGAGCATTCATGCTATGTTTGGTTTCATTCCATTCAGTGGTTCTCTAAAAGAAGTCATTTGAATGCATTTCCCATAAGGTCCTATGTTAAACCAAGTCCCCCTGCTGGCGACCATCTTGGATGATGGATTGGCTACAAAGTAACAACACTTGGTCAGCACCTCAGAAGGAACATTCATGCTATGTTTGGTTTCATTCCATTCAGTGGTTCTCTAAAAGAAGTCATTTGTATGCATTTCCCATATGGTCCTATGTTAAACTAAGTTCCCAGCTCGTGGCCATTTTGGATGATGGATCGGTTTCAAAGTAACAGCACTTGGTCAGCACCTCACAAGAAAATTCATGCTATGTTTGGTTTCATTCCATTCTGTGGTTCTCTAAAATAAGTCATTTGTATCGGTTCCCATAGGGTCCTATGTTAAACCAAGTCCCCTGCTGGCGGCCATTTTGGATGTTTGATCGGCTACAAAGTAACAACACTTGATCAGCAATTTATAAGGAACATTCATACTATGTTTTTATACTATGGTTTTATTCTATTCAATGGTTCTCTAAAAGAATATTTCCCATAGGATCTTATGTTAAACTGTCCCCCACAGGCGGCCATCTTGGATGATGGATCGGCTACAAAGTAACAACATTTGGTCAGCACCTCATAAGGAACATTCATGCTATGTTTGGTTTCATTCCATTCAGTGGTTCTCTAAAATAAGTCATTTGAATGCATTTCCCATAGGGTCCTATGTTAAACTGTCCCCCGCTGGCAGCCATCTTGGATAATGGATCGGCTACAAAGTAACAACACTTGGTCAGCACCTCACAAGGAAATTCATGCTATGTTTTGTTTCATCCCATTCTGTGGTTCTCTAAAAGAAGTCATTTGTATCGGTTCCCATAGGGTCCTTTGTTAAACAAAGTCCCCTGCTGGCAGCCATTTTGGATGATGGATCGGCTACAAAGTAACAACGCTTGGTAAGCGTGACCTCATATGGAACATTCATGCTATGTTTGGTTTCATTCCATTCAGTGGTTCTCTGAAAGAAGTCATGTGTATGCATTTCCCATATGGTCCTATGTTAAACTAAGTCTCCCGTTGGGGGCCATCTTGGATGATCATCGGGATCGGCTACAAAGTAACAACACTTGGCAAGCACCTCATAAGGAACATTCACGCTATATTTGGTGTCATTCCATTTAGTGGCTCTCTAAAAGAAGTCATTTGTATATATTTCCCGTAGGGTCCTATGTTAAACTAAGGGAACGACCATTTCAAAAAGTGATATTCTGGGGCGGGGAGGGGGGGACTGATTATTCATTTTCACAACTATATTTTTGATATTCGAAAACATACAATTTTTAAATGATTTGTTTATTATAAATAATACTTATAGTATAGTCAAGTCATTATGTACCATTTAATTAGTTTAACCACCCCCCTCTGCAGAAATGAATCTTTTAAATTGCCAGCTGCATATACATGTATTGCATACATACATAGTATTAAAGTTTTGTTATAACTAGGCACTTTTAAATGTATTGGCAAACATACTATTCCGAGCGGAGCGATGCAAAATTTTTTTGAAGGGTTTTGGAGTCACTGAAGGCCCAAGAAGCTATACGGGAACAAATGAAGCAAAATCATGCTGTCTGGGTGTTCCGAAGACCCTTTCATAATCTAAAAATGAATTTTTGTTTTAAGAATTAATAGTTAAGTCTGTGAATGCTGGTTTTTTTAAACTCATGATCAAGTCCATAACAAAATTACTAGATTACAAAAGGAATGTAACACTAACAAAATACAGAAGGGCAATCAATGAATAAAAGACAAATACATAAGAAACATTGTATCTAAAAAATCAGGGCTGTAAGTCTGAGGGAAAACAGAACGTTCTTCTTGCAAGACCGTGAACACAATTTGATATGGAGACAAGCGTTTAAATTTGGTTTTGAAATTTCCTACATGTAGTTACGGCCCTGTTAAAATAAAAGTGAGGTAAGGTTTCCTGAGACAATATACCTCAAGTTAAATGAAACCAATTTTCAGACATTTCAAGTATATTTAAATAATATTTATCATGACTTTTGTTATTAAAAAATTTGGGAAGTGTTTCCCGATTTTTTTTTGGGAAAAAGATGAATTTATGAAGACTGATCTGGTGCCATCTCATACTTTTAGATTAGAGCTGCTGAGTTATTTATTTTCAATACATTGCAAGTCAGGTAAATCATTTTCAAACTACCACAGAACAAACCATTTATTTTTGTGATTATCAAGGCTGAGTTATTTATTTTCAAAATCCTCCTGCCCACCCCCCCCCCCCCCCCTGAATTAACAAAATCATACAACAAATATGTTGACATTTGATCTAGGTCTGTGTGCATCTAAACAATGGGAACTCTCCAACATTATAGACTTGAATAAACCATAACAAAAATCACTCTATCTTTACTAAAATTTATATAAACCCAAACACACAAGAGATGATTAAAAAAGTCGACATTTAAGGGCAATCATTACTTGAAAAAGTCTACTTACTATAACGAAATTTTGACTTGTATGCTGATCTTATCTTGTTGATCATTTTTGTTTTGAAAGGTTTTAGCAATCTTTTATACGGTTTTCAATATAATTGGCATAAACACCAGTCATCAATACCGGCGTAATACCTGAGCAAGATATTTGTGCATTTGCCCTTATTATCTCAAACATGCATTACCTGAAAGATAATCTAACATAAAGTATGATCCAACATAATGCGTAATAGATTATTATAACAATGTATAATATCATTAGCCAGTATGCTTTTCTTAAATATCCCAGTTGCAATTATGTGGCGTCTTTAATAATTGCGCCAAAACATCGATAATTAAGGACGCGTTACAGACATATTTAAAATGTTATATTTTGAAAAAAAGCCCCACATAAACTGAAATTTAACAGTTACATGAAACCAGATAAAACACAATGTTGGATTTACTCATTCTTATGCTTCCGCAAGCAACTTCCGCCAGCAAAGAGTCGTGTTAAATTGGACAACATCAAAGAGGTCCAACAGGACGTTGCTTCTGTGGAATCTCAAAGAACTGGTATTGGTCAGGTGTTATAAGTAAATGATATCAGTGATATCTTGAATATTACCAGCTGTTTGGCCAGTAGAAACATCCAAACGTTCAGATGCGTAGTGTAAATTAAAGTATTATTTCGGTAAAAACACAGAATAGATCTAGAGAAGAACAAGTTTTCAGTTGTCTCGACTTTAAAAACTACCAATATAAATAAAAGTAAGTTTCAAATTTCAACTTTCCTCTAGTGTGAATGAATATAAATCCATGTCTATGTTGACAGGCGTCGCATGTGAAGCTGGATCTGTTTATCTTTCCGGATCCACTGAGATCGCCCCAAACTTTGGTGGGATTTATGTTGATCAGCCTTTAGTTTTTATGTTGTGTTTTGTATAGTATTGTTTGTCTGTTTGTTACTAATATAAAAAAGAAGATGTGGTATGATTGCCAATGAGACAACTGTCCACAAGAAACCAAAAATGACACAGACATTAACTGGCAACTATAGGTCACCGTGCGGCCTTCAAAAATGAGCAAAGCCCATACCGCATAGTCAGCTATAAAAGGCCCGATAAGACAATGTGAAACAATTCAAACGAGAAAACTAACGGCCTTATTTATATAAAAAAAATGAACGAAAAATAAATATGTAACACATAAACAAACGACAACCACTGAATTACAGGCTCCTGACTTGGGACAGACACATACATAAATAATGTGGCGGGGTTAAACATGTTAGCGGGATCCCAACCCTTCCACTAACCTGGGACAGTGGTATAACAGTACAACATAAAAACGAACTATAAAAATCAGTTGAAAAAGGCTCAACTCATCAGATGGACAAAAATACAAGTGGACGTGGCTGGGTACTTATACATCCTGACACAAAAAGACATAATGAACAGATCTGAGAGTACTCACAGTTATCTGACAGCTAGTTCAAAGCCACTAACAACGTTTTTCAACTACAGTAAAACAGAATACTAAACGAGTGACACGATTTTCTATTGTAATCTAATGAAATAAAATTCATGGATACTTGAGAGGGATTGAATTTTCGGAGAAGAACTAAGCGGCATGCTTTTTAAAGCAGTGTGCAAAATTTGAGTTTGAAACCCTAGGATATGACTACGAGTAACTAGATAAGAGCCCTGTCAGCGGCAAATCGTATATCCATGTAGGATTCTAATTTTCCACCTTTTTTTATATCAATTCGTTCTTATTGACTTGAAATTCCAGAAGTGTAATGCGTTTTTGACGTTAAAAAAACCGTACTTCAGTATTGATATCGAGCAAGAAAGGTTTTGTTTAGTTAGTGATTTCCTCAATTTTTACATAAAAATAAAATGTATTCAAATTTCTATTCTACTTCCCGGGTTTCCTTACCAGTTGTTATCAATACATCATTGTCCCAATAGGTTTCTTGTATGTTTTCTTTCCATTGGCGTTATACAAGAAAATATACAACGAATATCACCAATGCAGAACCACGCAACAAGATACACCACATCACTCATTCTGATTCAAGGCAATTGAAAAAAGAAACAAAAAATTTGATCACCTCACAACCTATAATCTATAGAATAGAGGCAAATGTCCATCTTATTAGGTTGTATGTAGGTTTGTTTGTTGTTGTTGAGTTACTATCTTATTGACATTTATCCTACCGTTTTTTTCTTTCAAAAAAGAAGTCGAACAGACTATATTAAATTGCATGAACGATGTAAGCATGACTTTGTCAAATATTTAAGGTGGTACCCAACACTTTCACTAAAACTAATTTGGCTCTTTTAATTTTCATAAAATTCTGTCGAAGTATTTACTTTGACACTTTGACAAAAATTAAATTTTTTTGAACCAACCGTTTTGCCAGAAAAATTACACTGGTTATATAGCACCTTCGGGCCAGGTGAGCTAAAAATTAACTATAACACCTGAACCATGAAAATGATGACAAGGTCAGATGCATACGACACCTCCCAGTTGGACATGAACACCTTACAAGTCCTTCCATACACCAAATACACTTGACCATTTGCTTATAGTATTGGAGATATGGACATCACTACCAAAACTTTATAACCTTATTCACTGATCCATAAAATGAGGTTGAGGGCAGGTGAAAACTGTGTGACGGGCATGAAGACCTTGCAGGCTATGCACATACCAAATATAATTATCCTATTACTCATAAGAGAAATTAACATTACAAAAAACTTTTTTGTCAAGTACCGTAGTTCCTTGAATCATGAAAATGAGGTAAAGGAAGTGTGAAGGAAGGAACTTCTTAACATAAGGCATCTATATACAAAGTATGAAGCATCAAGGTCTTCCACCTAAAATATAAAGCTGTTAAGAAGTTAGCTAATGCAGCCGTTGAATCACTATCCCTATGTTAAGCTTTCTGCGAAAAAAGTAGCAGACTTGACAAAAATCACTCTGATTCAAACAAAAAATTCTCTGAAACAGACATTATCAAGATGCTTAACTTCTTGATTGAAAACATTTTTGTTACCTTTGGAGAACATGTTTTCAACAACCTATTGGCATTCACATGGGAACCAATTGTGCCCCTATTCTTGGTGAATGTTAATTTTATTCTTATTATGATGACTTCATACAGAAACTTTTTAAGAAAAAAGAAAAGAAGTTAGCGGTATCCTCTAACTTCACTTTTATTTAAACACTAGTAGATGATATTCTTTCACTAAATATTTCAAAATTTATCTATCCCAACCAACTCTATGAACTAGAGATAAAGGATACAACAGATACAGTAACGTCTGCCTCATACCTTGACAACCATCTTGAAATTGACAAAAAGGGTCGGTTGAAAACAAAACGTTATGAAAAAGAGATGATTTAAGCTTCCGAATTGTGAACTTTCCATTTAAATGTGACAACATTTCAGCAGCGCCTGCAAACAGAGTATATATTTTCCAACGATATTCCCGGGCTTGTTTTTCCTAGCAGGATTTCCTAGATAGAGGGTTGCTGCTTGCAAGGAAGCTACTTAACCAAGAGTTCCAAAAAGTGAAGCTGAAATCATCCCTTTGTAAATTTTACAGACACCATTAGAAGCTGTTTGACCATTGTTGAATAACCGAATGAGATGATAGCGTATATTGTTCCCTATGGTGTAACAACAATCTTGCTCCCTTTTTCATGAATGTGATCTACCAAATAAGAAGTATTACCAGGTTTGTACTAACATGAGCAACACGACAGGTGTCACAAAAGGACTAGAGCAAGATCTGCTTACCCTTCCGAAGTACATGAGATCACCTCCCAGTTTTGGTGGAGTTCGTGTTGCTTAGTCTTTATTTTTTCTATGTTTTGTTTGTGTATTATTGTTTGTCGGTTTCTTTTTTAACCATGGGGTTATCAATTTATTTTCAATTTATGAGTTAGAATGTTCCCTGTTATCTTTCGTCCCTCTTTTAAAGAGAAAAAAACCCAGCTCAAAACCACCAGGTCTTCAATACACAAGAGTACCCAGATGCAGGCCCCTACAAAAATGTAGTAGTTCAGCAAAAAAGAATGTCACAACAAACTTCAAACATATGAATTAACGAAAATAAAAAAAAATATACAAGACTAACAAAGGTCAAAGGCTCCTGACTTGATACAGCATATAAATGTGTCAGGGTTTAAACTTGATTTGTGAGATTTCCTCCACAAATAAAATCTGACGGCTATGATATAGCTAATAGATGTAGGAAGATGTGGTATGAGTCCCAATGAGACAACTCTCCATTCTAGTTACAATTTATAAAAGTAAAGTAAAGTACGGCCTTCAACACAGAGCTTTGGCTCACATCGAACAGCAAGCTATAAAGGGCCCCAAAAATTACTAGTATAAAACCATTCAAATGGGAAAACCAACGGTCTAATCTATATAAAAACGAGAAACACGTATGAACTACATAAACAGATGACAACTACTGTACATCAGATGTCTGCTTTGTGCCATAAAACACCAACAATCAACCACTAAATCTACTTCTAATTAATGTTCATTGAGCTTGCATGGTCCTTCCTTATACAGATTTCAGGGCTCAATTGATTAACTCAAACTCATTTTTTTTAACACAAAAAATATTTCTTATTAAATTAATTCAAATATTTGTGTTCCATCAAAATGTCAAAAATATTGTCCATTTAAACATATCTGTCAAAATATGGAATATTTGGATCTTCTTCATTCTTCTCTAATTCAGATTCCTCTGGTGCAAGACACTGTTCTACCAACATTCTTGTTATATCACCACGTTCTTCAGTAAATACTTGTAATTCCTCAGCTGAAAAAAAAATATTCAAACCATTAAATAAATTAAACTAATTAAAGTTTGTGTTGAAAAATCTGAAGCTTATACTGTAAAACATAAATGTATTGGAGGAGCTGTCTCTGGATCCTATCTTCTATACTGGGGGGGGGGATCCACTCTTTCAGCCTTAGAGTGGATTTCGGATCCACTCTTTCAGCCTAAGAGTGGATTGGTGGCAGATTTTTCTCCCCACCTTTGCTATTCTTTGTCATTTATTCAATTGATATGATATTAGTTGATGTAATTTCGTATTAATTATGTATTATTATTTCATATTAAATATGAACTTTTATGTCAAATGTTTTATTTGCAAAATGTATTTTTTGCATTTTATGATTTTGAATAAATGACCTTTTTTCATCAGTTTAGTTTTTATATCATATAGCAAATCAAGCTCAGACTCTGGCATGTGTATACATTGTATGTTTTTGGTATCAAGCTGTCTGTCTTAAAAGATAAATACGTTTATTGCAATAAGCACAATTATGCTATAGCACATTTAAATAACACCATTATCATGTGTAAGCGACATGAAATTTATATTAATACATAATACAAAACTGCAGAGAACATAATTAATTAACAATATGAACATTTTGTTAATGAAAAAAACAATTAGATGTATGTATAAAACTATGTTAATATGAAAGTTCTGAGTTTTCAACTTTCACGCAAAAAACACATCAAATCGTAAAAACAGTTTTTGTTTGAACTTGTAGTAGTGAATACAGTTTGTTGATATTTGGCCATGTATGATAATATTTTGAGAAGTATTTAAGTCTATACTGTCTATATGCTGGACAAACCATAATCAGGATAATAAAGTGATATTCATTCTCTATATACATTGCATAGTACAACATTTACAAATTCTACCCTCCATTCATTGTTTTATGTAACGACCAGTTTCCATACAGTGGCGGATCCAGCCATTTTAAAAAGGGGGGGGTTCCCAACTCAGAGTAAATACACAAAATCTTAATAAAGACAACATTTTAACATTGATATTTTTCAATATATATTGTTCCATCTTAAAATCTGTTTTTACCATTTTGTACAATATTAGTTTTTCAGAGCTCTCTACAGACTCACGCAAGGTCTGATAAAATTGATCTAACAGATGTTCATTCAAAATATCAAAATTTACATCAACATTCTCTTGTGCATACCATTAATAATTCAATAAATCAATAAATTTATAAATCCAAGTTGAAAAAGTAAATTACGAACATTTGTGGCCCAATTTTTTCCCCCATTATTACAGTCAGCAACTAGAACTTGATATATTTCATATACATATCTGGTTTCTTGTTTATAATATTAACCCAGTATTTCAACAACTTTTGTTTCCTAGTAACATACATAGGTAAATGACCAAGATCGCCAATAATACAACAGACAGGCGTGTTTTTGGGTACTTTTAAAACAATCTACAAAATTTATTATGTACAGTTTATGTTGAATCCACTTTTAAAATCAACATAACCATTATAAAACAACATGGAATTTTTTTTTTCTTTCAAAAAACTTAATTTACCACATTAATTACCCTTCTTGTTTAATTATAATCTAATCATTGATAATTAGGAACAGCATTGTTATTTAAAAATATACAATAGATCTCTGCTCCAATTATTGGTCAATTAACTTATTATTAACACTGTAGTAGACGGGTTATTTCTTCTGGACACTATCCAAAGGAGTTCCTGCCATAAAAAATAGGAATATCCTAAAATTAAATGAATATAATCGCAATGGTCAGTGAAAAATAATAGTATTAACCACATATTAACAAAAATGAAGATCTTTGTATCACTGCTAGGTAAGAAAAAAAGAAAATTTGATAAAAACCTTAAGTTTAAATTGATTTACTCTATAGGTTCACATCAAATAATGTTCCACATAAATTATTTTGTTTATCCTATAAAATTTCAAATGATGAAATTTAGTGCCTAAATGGCACATTGAAAACTTTAAATATGTATTAATTTGAAGGACACCTTTCCTCATGAAGTCAATTTAGTATGACATAACATGATAACAAATATAAATAAGAAAACTTTTGAAGCACAATTTGTCATTTCAGAATCTAATTGATTCTAGGTAATATTTGCTAAAGCGTCCACCGAAATGGTCTGGGGCAGATCCAGCCATTTTTAAAGCCGGGGGGGGGGGGGGGGGGGGGATTGGGGGGGTTCCAACTATATGCTCCCATTCCATTCAAAACAATGGGAACGAACCAATGATGTACCAGATTATTTTCATTTTGGTGTACAAACAATGAAATAACCATAGTCCTTTAGATTCTGAAAAGGCAAATTTTATATCTAGTTCTTACAATAAATATCAAATTGATCAATAAAAACATTCTACCTGATGCATGGCTTGTCAATTAAGGGACGATCTTAGAACCTTTTTAGAGAAAAAAAGGTTAGAAAGATCCAAGGCATAAATGACCAGAGGTTGCTCATAATATTTCTTACCATTGGTGAATTGCATTTAATATGAAAAATAAAGATGTTAAAATTTAAATTCCAAAATCAAAGGGGTCACTTTTTAAGAAAATTTGGCTTACAAAAATGAGAACAACAATTGTTTTACAAGTTCTATAGGAACAGTTCACAACTTCATATTTGTACAATGTGTCCAGAACATATAAAAAAAAAAAGATCTGGGTTGAAACTGATGAAAATGGTACTGACATTTTTTTTGGATTAAAATATGAGGTACTTAACAAAAGTCTGAAAATAGGAAAAAAATCCTTGTTAAGTAATGTAGGTACAGTAAATTCAGAAATTATTGTGAGGTTTTTATTATTGCGAAAAATGTGACAGATTTGTAAACACCATAATTTAAACTCGCATTTTAAAATATTTTATATAAAGTAGATCTAAACAGGATTTTTCTCAAAATCGTAAAAATAAAAATTGCAAAATTTTTTAAAAGTTAAATAACTTAAGTTTAAAATGACAAAATCACAATAATAAATGCATGCAATAATTTCTGAATTTACAGTAATTAATACTGTTTTAAAGTTTTATACATCAAAAAAGTCTTGACATGATATAACAGGACACTAATACTGTTTAATCTTATCCAGTTACCGTAGATAATTCTTTAAAAAATGACCAAAAAAAAAGCTTCACTTATCATAATCGCCTTATATGGTACAGTTCAATAGCATATGACCAATATCAGATTGTAGTTTTCATTGAAATTACATTTGTTTCATTCCAAATACTGTTTTTACACCAGTTTTTTAAATTCTCGTTAATTGAAATGTTCAGTACATAAAATACATCTGGGTTTCACCAATATAATTTTATGTCAGTACTTTTTTTTTTTTTTTTTAGCTATTTATAATTATTATTTAGGTTTATTGTATAACTTCAAGAGGGAAAAAAATGACCCTATATTTATATGTATTATCTCAAATATTGTTTTTTTTTTTCTAAAAAAAACTGTTTACCTGTGAAAATTTCTCAATGGATTTTCACAATTCTCACTGTATATATTAACACTTGGAATAAAACTTAAAGTCAGCCATTTCAATGATCTGAGGAGAAGTTAATCTAGTAGATCAACTGATAAACACAAAAAATGAATATCTATTATTTGATGTTAGGTAAGATGCTATATAAATCTGACATAAACTCTTAGTTTTGATCAATTTACATAATTTATAATCATGTTTTCAAAATAAAGATGTGCGGAATATTTGTTGAATACCTTATTTTTTTATTTTTCATATTCACAATTTATTTACAATTGTCTTTCAAAAAATCAAAATTAGAAACTTGTTAATCGAGTGAAGGCGCGATGTGTATATAATCAACCAATATTTCCCCCAAAAAAACCTCTAAATCCGCCTCTGAGGTAAACTTTTGAAGTTCCATACAATTGATATTGATTCAAAATATTTTGAGGTTGCCAAACAAAAGTTAATCAATCAGAACTTGTTATAATTGGGGTAATTTAGAATGTTGTTGTTGTTGTGTTGCTGTCACATTAGGGTTCATTAACTAATGTTCATATTTATTGGATTCCTTTATATTTTCTTTATTAAAAAATAACTCACGGTTTATTCAAAATACACCCAGACTCAGATTCCCTGCGTAACAGAAGCGACAAATACACATAAATATTTAACTGTTTTTTTTCTTTAAAATTCACAAAATTAATTTTTATATTTCTGTGGGTTTCTTTATAACTTAAACTTAAAACCTAACCTGAATAATGTCAGTCATTATATTCCGTCGATCTCTGTCTAATCTCTGTTTGCTACATAAATGCCTCGATAGGCTATAGGCCGCAAAATTATTCAAGTTACTTAAAACCACAGCTTTTTGTTTTTATATGTGTTAACTAGGATAGAATAATAGACTATTATCATGGAAGGACAATTAAAAACATCATGGAAGTAATATTTAAGTTTAAATATTACTTCCATGATCAAATAGATAAAAATAAATTCAAACTTCCTCACAGTGCTAACCTTGTAATTTTATTATATCATTTCCAGCGTTAACATTAGCGATTGGAGAAGCTGCAGTGGAAAGATGCATGTCTTCAATGAAAGAATATGATCCAGAAAGACAATTGTGCTGTGATTTTGGAGTAGCATCCATATTCAATGAACGTGGACAGGAGTTAGACTGCTGCAGTGGTAAGTTTTTGAGGATTTTACTTATCTATATATATATATGCTTATGAAACTGAATGAATATTTTAAATTTCCTTTTATGTAAACAGGAAATTCTTCAAATTGAAAACAATTATTTTCTAAAAAAATATACTCTTGAATCCATTTTCAGAAACTATGTCAGGTTTTTATGAGAATAGTATCTCATTCAAACAACAAAGAATAACTGTAGTCAAAGGACATAGAATTGGTTAGATGATTTAAATTTATATTCAATTTTTTGCTTTTGTGCAATAAGGGTACACTATGATGTTGAGAGTTAACCCCACCCCACCTTTTTCTGGCAAACAAAAATATTGGAAGAAATTTTCTTGTTAATTTTTGAAATCTTAAGATTAACCAGATGCTCCGCAGGGTGCAGCTTTATACAACCGCAAAAGGTCGAACTCTGAACAGTTGAGCAAGTATGTCCAGACACAACATTTAAGCTTGATACAGCTCTGAATTTGGATTGTGATTAAATAATTGACACAACATAGGTTTCTGACACAGAATGAATGTGGTCTAAGAACTTAAACTTAAAAACTGAAAAATTTTAAATTGGACATTTACCTATAATGGTCCAATATCCAAAATCTAAATACATGGTTAGATTCAGCATATCATAGAAATCCAAGAATTCAATTTTTGATGAAATCATATAATGTTCAATTTTAGACCCTTTAGACCTCAATGTGGACCAATTTGATAACCGGGCCCAAATATTAATCAAAGAGCTGAAAGCTCTGAAGAAAAATGACGCCACTGTCTCTAATATTGGGATAGTTTTTATGCAAGTCTTGATTTTCACATACCGTAATTAGTTTAACAATGCAACATGTCTCGTAAGCATATAATTGATATTCGTATATGTGTGTGTGAAGTGAAGGTGCCAACTGGCTGGGTTTTTTTTAAAGACAAATGAATAGGTCAAGACTACCTGAATTGTACAAATAAATACCGTAGAAAGGCTTCTATATTTCTCACTGGTACATAGGCTGAATCCGGGTCCGTTCGCGCCCATTCACGTTTGCACCAACTCATGTTCGCCCCCTTTCACTTTCACACCCTACATGTTCGCAACTAATCTTAATTGGTTTTGTGTTTAATAACTCTGTAAGCAAGAGTTTTCTTATAAGTATAATTGTTGTCATTGTCTCAAAATAAAGTGAGACAGCATTTTTTTTTTGTGTTGAATAAATCTTAATCATGTTTTGGATAGCGTATTGTTAAAAGATAATAATAATCGTTTCTAAATAAAGTGGTATTTTGTCAACGTTTTATTTAGCGTTGAATAACTCTTAATCATGTTTTGGTTAGTGTATTGCTATACTTTGTTTCATTGACCTCTTTCATAATGAAGTGAGATTCTGACTATTTTTTTTCTGTGTGTTGAATAAATTTTATCATGTTTTGGTTATAATAGTGGATTGCTATATTTTGATTCCTATATTTTATTGTTTTGTTGTTTCAGATCAAAGGGCTTAAAAACAATTATCTTTTGTGTTTTTCCTTTAAAATCTTCAATGTTTTACTCATACCAAGCTAAAAATACATTCAGTATTTACACCAAAGCAATTTAAAACAACAATCATGATTTTCCAATTATTCAACTTGAATTTGAATTAAAATTGGGAGCGAATGAGTAGAGTGCGAACGGACCTTGGGTGTGAACGTGCGAGGTGCGAAAGTGTATTGGGCGCAAACAGACCTGATACCACATAGTCTGAACCCCCTTCTCCCACAAAATATGATGTAAATTAAAAACAAATTGTTCAGAGAACAATTGAAGTCTTTCCACTAGAAAAGATCTATTTTTATATTGAAATATGAAAAATCAGTTTAAAATGTTAGTTCCTATGGCTTTATGACGTCCTATTAACCTATGACTTTGACCTCAATTTCAAGGTCACAAACCATGGACCTTGAATCAAAATATCCTAGGTCTTTAATATGTTTGGTTAATGAGTACTACCACTTGACGCGTAATTTTAAATGTAAGATGGACAAAAACTCCCTTTTATTGTATGCGCAGCCTTTCAACCAAAATATACAAGTAAGGACATGTCGCAACTAATAATTTATGAAAAATTATTTGTCAAAATGTCATACAGTATTTGAAAAGAAGTGAAAATAAGCCAAAATCAAAATTTATAATACTGTAAATTCAGAAATTATTGCGAGGTTTTTATTATTGCGAATAATGCGACTGAGTTGTAAACGCAATAATTAAAACTCGCATTTTGTAATATTTGAACTGACTTAAGCATGACTTTTCTCAAAATCGTAAAAATTAAAATCGCATTCAAGTGTAAAATGACAAAATCGCAATAATAAATGCACGCAATAATTTCTGAATTTACAGTATGACCTTGACCTTTGACATTGACCTCATTTTCATTTTTAGTACCAATGACCTCATGAAGACCCTAGGTCTCTATCAGTTATGGTTTACCAGTTGAAAATGCATATCGCTTGAATCAAATGAAAAAGGGGGAATAACTCTCATATGGAGTCCCCATAGAGCTATGGTTCAAACGAATATTCTTATCCTAAGTATGTAACGAGCAATTTGGTAAAATAAAATCTTTTACGGTTACGAAGGAGAGGTGGCCACAAGAAAAACAGTGTTTGGGGAGATAACTCTTACAACGTAATGTATTTTGTTATAATTACATTTGATATATGTTTCATTATAATACTTTATTCTGATTGGCTAACTGCACATCACATGTTATTCCTCAAGCAATTGCATCACTCAATAAAACTTTTCATTCATGATAACACGTGGTCCCACAATAAAGTGCACAGATGAATTGAATAAAAAAGTTATAAAATTCGTGTTTTCATGATCCTAGCTAAAAAAAGTAATTATAAGTATTGAATGTTTCTTTTTGTAACCTCATAGGGTTGCAAAAGCGTTGACCGTGTGCACATTTTTAGAATGAAGCGGTTACGCGCTTCATACAAAAAGTACTTCGGTCAACGCTTTTACACCTCAATGAATTTACAAAAGAAAGCATTCAATACTTAAATGCAGTTGTAAATTTTTAAAGCAAAAAGAGTTAATACTAACTTTCACTTTTTTGGATGTTCATGTACATTTTGAATGTATTTATTTTTCTCAACTACATGAATTTTTTGGTGTATTTTTAATGATATATATGAGTAGTCCAAATAATTATTACGTCTGGCAAGGCTTTTAAAATTTTATTCTGGGACACCTTCCTATGACCACAAGGCTTATGTTAATTTTTTTCTGGGACGCCTTCTTAGGAAACCTTCCTACGAACGTCTTAGGAAGGCGTCCCAGAAAAAAATAAAATAGCCTTATTGGATATTTTTATGCATTATTTAACCAGTTAAGTCTTTTACAGGATTGTTTGTTTAATGCTGTTTAAACATTACTGAAAAAAAAACCACCTTAAATTTGCTAATTATTTGGCATGAAAGTTTGATTTATTGAAAGGGACTCATAGTTTTTCATTTAATTTTAATAATTGTCTAATGGTTAAAACAATAGCTTCGTTGTTTACTTTTATACACAACAACATATTCATTTTGGTCTCGTTGTTTACCTAATATTCACTATGTACTTGGTAACAGTTATTAATTAATTGAATAGAAAATATTATAATAAATATTATTGGAAGCCGAATTGACGTCAAATAGGTGCCGATTTGACTAGATGCCAATTTAACCAGGTGCCGACTTGCCTTGTACGTTTCAATTCCTCTGCGATCGTTTGCGGTATTTTCTTGAGAAAGCCTATTTTCCATCATCAAAGAGAAGAAGAAACTGCTTGAAATGATTCCCGAACGCTTCGTGATTGTTAAAATAAGTTTAATTCACTCAAAAAACAATTTTAAAACTTGCGATGTTTAAACAGGAAGTTTCAAAAGCACGTGTAAAAGAAGAAATTAACCGGTGAGAGTGGAAATCCGTACATAACATATATCACTATAGTACGACTTTTAAAGCAAAACAGTTTCATCCTTTTGTAAAACAGTCTTTAATATACCTATCACATTAATGTTTGAAGGGTCTTTAAGCTTATTCAAACCATATAAGTCGGTATGAAACACCAAAACGGAATGATAATAACCGATTACGTTTTGTAGTTTACAAAATTCTGGACTGGTTCCTGTCAGGTGGCACGGTAGTATTTCCTGGCCCATAGGGATAATGATAGCCTTTTTAGAATTTTCACCACTTTCTAACACTGCAAAAAAATCTACATTCACACTTAACTGAAGTACTTTCATTTTACTATTCAGAAATGAATTTGAATATGTATCATGACCGTTTACTTTTTTTGCTATTTTTAGAAACCTAAGGCCACTAGTAATTTTAGGTCTTTTATGGTGCAGTGAATACAAAATTTAAAAAAATTCTCAAAAATTCATTTTCATCTGTATGTAAAATTATTTCATATTTTTCTACACCTGATTCATCCCTCAGTTTGGGAAAGTATGTTCAGTTGATACTGTATTTTTTGTCCAATCACACTGTTTAGATACATTTACCTAAGTAGGGT
The DNA here is from genome assembly GCF_965363235.1 of Mytilus galloprovincialis. Lineage (NCBI taxonomy): Eukaryota > Metazoa > Mollusca > Bivalvia > Mytilida > Mytilidae > Mytilus > Mytilus galloprovincialis. The sequence continues at coordinate 40,739,953 of NC_134843.1, read as the reverse complement.
ACACAAAAGAGCAACCTAAATTCTGGAATGCAAATACTACCGTGCCACCTTAACCAAGACATAACAAACTTGAAACCAGTCATGACACCTATAATGCATAGACTTCTTACTTTGGAACATATTACAATAAAGAATACTAGTCTGCACTCATTTCTTACCAAAAAAAAATGAAACATTACATCCCTACCCCATCTGGCAGATTTTCACTTTTTTTCATCTTACCATTTTTACTTAAGAAGTGAACAAAACCCAAATATATGATGTTTCAAATCAACACAGAAGTAAAACATGGTGATTTAGGAGGAATTATTGGATTGCCAACTCTGTTTAGGGTTAATCTGAGTAAAAGAAACAGTTTAATCACCAAATCATGAAAACTGATATTAAAGTCCATTCCACATTTTACAGCATGCCTTACATTACTTTAAACATTTTCAGATTATGAGGGCAATACAACAAGAGTCTTTAGATTGCAGTTAACTATTATTCCGTAACCTGTTTGACAATACATGTACTAGAATACATCTTTAAGTTGACTGTTTGTCTATTTCTCATGTATGCATTAAGTTAAATTATGTCCCCTTACATAATCAATTTTCATTTATTGTGCTTTTCACTGTCAGAAAATCTTAACAACTAATGGTATTTGCATGGAAAATGAATAAACCATTTAATCTTGCTTATATAGCATCATAAATACATTCTTTGTCAAAAATAATGTCTATTCAATGTACAGAAACCCCTATTTCTATCTCTATTTCATACCAATATGAGAGCTAAATGAATAAGTAAGGACCCCTTAACCACTTACTGGTTCCCCAAAAGCTCCTACTGGTGTCATGTAACATCAGAACTACTAATTAAACCTTAAGAAAGCTAGTATAGCTGTACTTATGTTGAAAAAAATAAGAAATTATGCAATTTATTTATTTCGGTGAAAATAATAGGATGAACATGCAACCGTAGAATGTCGCGTCTCAAATTTCAGTGGTTGCACATGTGTCAGACACTGCGAAAAGTTAAAGCGAGCATTTATAATTAAAAATGTATTTCAAGTTACATAAAAATAATGAAGTTCTACTTTCTATGAAAATTTTTACATTATTACCTACAGATCAGGCAAAATTTGCTGAATCAGCAATTTTTACTCTCAGGGGTGGAATTTAAGGCTTGTTTTATCATAGTTGCCCTAAATCAACTTTTTATTGATAAACTTACAAATTGCATAGGTAAAAAAAGTTCCTTCATTGATTTAGTGTAAAAATATATATCCCCCTTAAGGTGGCACGGTAGTATTTCCTGGCCCATAGGGATAATGATAGCCTTTTTAGAATTTTCACCACTTTCTAACACTGCAAAAAAATCTACATTCACACTTAACTGAAGTACTTTCATTTTACTATTCAGAAATGAATTTGAATATGTATCATGACCGTTTACTTTTTTTGCTATTTTTAGAAACCTAAGGCCACTAGTAATTTTAGGTCTTTTATGGTGCAGTGAATACAAAATTTAAAAAAATTCTCAAAAATTCATTTTCATCTGTATGTAAAATTATTTCATATTTTTCTACACCTGATTCATCCCTCAGTTTGGGAAAGTATGTTCAGTTGATACTGTATTTTTTGTCCAATCACACTGTTTAGATACATTTACCTAAGTAGGGTACACAAAAGAGCAACCTAAATTCTGGAATGCAAATACTACCGTGCCACCGTCAAACTACAACACTTTCTTCAACTGTAGTGGAATACAAACAGAAACCAGTTAGTTTGTAAACTGGTTCCTGGCTGATTACTACACAATGCTCATGCATAATGATAACACAAGCACATTCCTCCAGTTTGTATTGAAATTAGTAAATACGAAACCAAGCGCGGTAGGCAGAGAAATCAGGTCGGCAGTTATGGAACAATGACTGCGTCATTTTCCAAAAATCTTAATACATGGTTTGATTACATAAAAAAGATCACATAACCAAACATATTGAGAATGTTCAACAGACCATTCCAGATTCCTCAAAAAAAATAAAAAAATAGACTACTTTACTTCAAAATAACACATGGTATAGAATGCCAGACTTGGTAAAGGCACTAAATATATGACAATTACAACCTTAATCATTGCATAACAACAATAAAAACACACACATTGAACCTAAAGACTTTAACAAAATTTTTAAATAAAATAATAAAAAAATCAATACTTTCTTTCCTACTTTACTTTAGAAAGAACATTTAATGTTGAAACTGAGATATGTTGTATAAAGGATGTGTTCAAAAAGTTTGCAGAAGACGGCAAAGAACAAAGCTGTTGTGGAGCTATCCATTACCTAAAGTCAGAAGAAGTCTGCTGTAACAACACCTTGTATGAAAAAATAAATGGTAATATGGTAACTTATGCCTCGTTCACATGTACCTTTAATTTGAATGCAGATCAAATTCCCTTATCAGGTTCACACACGCTTTTTTTTTAATTGGAATTGATTCGAAGTGGCTAATTTGAATTATCCAATTCACATTAGAAATATGTTTTTGTTAATACGAATTAAAAGTTAACGTCGTTCGGACAGTACAGCCAATTTGATGTGCATTGTACTTCGAATTGAGTTAGAATTGACATTAGCATGTAAAACGTTTCGAATGTAAATTTAACTAAATTCGAATTAGTTAATGTGAATCAAAATTTGAATTACCTGTGAACTCAGCATTAGTGTTATTCTTATGACTTTATGAAAGAAGAAAAATTATACCAAAAATAAAAATAAACTATAGCAGGGTTTCTGCCAGCGGAAACCCTGTTAAAGGGTTTCTTGAGATTATGTGATTCAATCTTCAACATTTTAATACTTTTTTAATGAAATGTATGGTATGGTATTTCATGTCTTTTTTTTTATTTTTTTTACAGATATTGATGCCCTTGTTAAAAGATCAATCTATTCATTTCTATTAAAAATAAAAGCTATTTAATTTTTTCACTTTAAATTATCTGTTGAAAGGATTATTTTTTCATTGCACAACTATTTCCAATGAGTTTTAATCTGTTAATACAGTTTTGATTTAATTTCTATAACCAGGAATCAATAGTTGCTGTGGTTCAACACCTATTGACCAAAAAACAACTTGCTGCAGTGATGGAAATGGTAATAAAAAGTCGCACAGCATAGGAACTCATAAGAAATGTTGTGGGGTTGAATATTACAACAAAACAACACATTACTGTAACAGCAAAAAGAAAGGCATTGTCTTACCCAAATTTAAATCTTTATGTAACAACACTGAGTATGACATACTGAACCGAAAATGTTGCTCTGGTACCTTATACAATGTCAGTAATAGTGATGAGCATTATAAATGTTGTGGCACAAAGTTGTATAATACAGTTGAAGAACAATGTTGTGATGGAAGTTTGACCATACCACATGATGCTGAGTGCTTTGAAAAAGGTTATTTTTGTAATTTTCTATTTTTTTGCAATTTATATTAGAATTGTATATCAAAAAAGCTATAAAGAAGTATACTGATTCCTTTATGATTGAAACCCTGGAATGATTGTATAAATACCTATTTTGGATTGTTAGTGTTTTTGACCCAATGCTTAGTACTCTTAGCTATCTTGAGGCAGTAAAAATGACAAGTGAAAAACCATCTAACTTTGGCAGGAAACTATATAAGATATGCTGCCACATGCAGGGTTTAAACTCACAACATCTTGATTGTTGACAGGCTACTGATACTGTAGACTTGATCAACATATAGGAAAATTGAATAATCTCTTTTTTTAAATGTAACATTTCTTGATAAATATTTTATTCAGAACTTTTTGGAGCATCAATGTGTAGATTGGAAAGCAAATATATTTTTTATCATCTATTAAACATGTATAACAGACTACTTGTAGGCATGGTAGGGGTGACTTTTAAAATGTTTTACTTAACTTTTGAAAATTCAGTGGCGGATCCAGAACTTTTCATAACGGGGGCCCGCTCCAGTCATGCTTCAGTGATTTCCTATATAATCAACCAAATTTTCCCCATGCAAGGTTCCACCTATGAAATTAAGGGTCTGATTGCTCAATGCCTACAACTGCATTCAATTTAATTTACATACAAATCTATTTACTTGTAGGCCATTTCTATCCAAGTAGTCAGAATGAACTCCCTATTAACATTACATTATCAACAGAGGCTTTTTGTGGGAATGGATTGTATGACAGCCAGTACCAAGGATGTTGTGGACATGTTATATACAACAAATCTTCTCACCATTGTTGTCAACCTGGTAAGTACTGATTAAGCACAAATGAAGCATGGCAAAAATCATGCTGATCAATAATTACAGAATTTGAAAAAGGGTATAAATGTTCTTAACCCTCAGGTGTCAAACAGTCATTTTAGGCTACCAATTTAGCTTCAAATTGGTTAAAATTTTACCATAATTTGTCGGAGGTTTCAAACAGTTATCGTTACCTTTATTTTTGGATTTGTCAAAATCAGTCGATTTTTTTTATAGAAATGGTACAATTTATCATCATGCACCAAAAAGTACTGCTAATGTCATTTGGCAACATGCCTGGGTACCCCCAATGTGGCCCTCTTATATGGTTATTGAAAGAGTATAACATCACTACTGATAAAGACCAGTAGTTTATGTATTTACATCTATTACAAATTTGTTTCACTGTAATTAAAACTTCGTCATGACAAACTTTTTGTGGTAAAGAATTAAGAAAATAAAGCCTGCAATTTTTTTTTTATTTCAAACAGATTGAATATTGAATGACAACTATGTTGATTTTGTCCCTCTTTCTCATGCAGTGCAGTGTGAAAAGTTAAGACTGTCTCTCAGATTGAGGAGTTACTTCTGTTATTATTTTTCAGTTAGAAAGTGGTTGTTCCTAACATCTATACTGAAAATAAGTCTTTATTTTTTCACTAATTCTTATCACAGTTATTCAACTTCATTTCTCTTGAATATTTTAGATATATAATTGTAGTTAAAAATATTCATGCAGTCCAACCAATTTTCATTGCCCATAACAACACTGACATATTGTTTATCATCTGTCTCCTTGAATGATGATGGATGGCTGCTCAAGGTCCAGCAGTATATTTATATGAACATTCAGGATGAGAACAAGTTTATGTAATATGAACATTTACCCTGCTTTGTACTAGACTGACACTCTGAGTCAGATATTTAACGTGCTAGCTGTCACAAGCTCTTTGAAGGTTTGAAAACTAACAAGTTACTCATCAAACTGACCAAAAACATAAACTCAAGCTTCCAAAAATGGTTTATTTCTTTAAAGTTTGTCACAAGGAATCCATAATCTAAATATCAGGCATGCAGATGGGCGTTTTTGAAATATTGTTTTACATTGTCTTAACGGGGCCTTTTATAGCCGACTATGCGGTATGGGCATTGCTCATTGTTGAAGGCCGTACAGTGACCTATAATTGTTAATCATGTTAATGTCTGTGTCATTTTGGTCTCTTGTGAACAGATGTCTCACTAGCAATCATACCACATTTTCTTTTTTATATTTTTATATGATTATTTTTTTTTCTTACAGAAGGTGACATTATTGTTAAATCTACTGAATACAAATGCTGTGGAAAAGCCAGTTATGACAGCCACCAAGATGTTTGCTGCACAAAACACAACTTCTACGGTGAAACATTCAAAATAATAACAAAATCTGTTGAATACCATGACACTTGCTGTGTCCCTTCTGACATTGAGAAAAGTCAGTCCTATTCAAGTATTACACATAGATGCCAGCTAGGTGGTATTATTAATAAATTTGATATGTGTGGTAGCCACCCATATAACAAGACCTCAGACCTATGCTGTGGAGGAATTTTGGATAAGATGGGATTAGATGAAGGAAGAGGTTGCTGTGGAATCAAAAGTTATAACAAGACTACAAAAATCTGTTGTGACAACACAATTTACTTAAAAACAAACAAACAGAGGTAGGAAAATAATGCATCTTAACAGGGCTTCCAGTTACACTCACAATATTCCATCACAGAATGCAAACATCCATGGTGTGGAGTGTTGAAGAAATGTAAATAGACAATACCTATAAAATCATAGAATGGTGGAAAAAGTAAATACTTTAAAAAAAAGAATAAGATGCAGAATATTTGACAATGAGACAACTCCCCACAAGAGACCAAATGACACAAAAATTAACATTAAGTCAGCTATGAAAGGCCCAACAAAAGACAAATGTTAAACAATTCAAACGAAAAAGTTAATTGCTAATTTATGTACAAAATAATGAGGGGGAAAAAAACACATATATGTGACACAGCACCAAAAAACAACCAATGAATTACTGACCCCTTATTTAATAGGAGTCTGAGTGTGAGACACATACAAAATGTGGCAAGGTTATACTAGTTATACTAAACTTTTGAAGTTCACAACAGACAGACATACTTCGTCAGTACCCGACTAAAAAAGTAGAATTAAAGCTCAAAAAATAAGTTTCTTAAAAAAATAGATTTATAATGGTATATACACATATGCAAGTTGCAAATATTTTAATACATTTAATCATTGTTGATTCTTATTTGGTTTTTGGCAGGTTTTTTATTGTAGACTTTTTGTCAAACACAATCTGAAATTAAATACTGAATGACTTAAAAATGTTTAATATTATATATACAGCTGCCATCAAAATAGCACAGGGTTTGTAGATGTGGTCCTTCCTACACTTCCTAGGCATAACGACTATGGAATATGTTCTTACTGTAACTTACACAGCATCCAGAATGTCAAAGAGTTTCTGGAGGCAGCTACTAATCTATGTAAACAATTTGGTAAGCAACTTACTTTATTGATTTGGTAGTAAAATTCCAGGATAATCTTTAAACTATTATTATAATGTTGAATACTGCCTTATACTGTTATAATGCAAATTTTAATCAAATATTTGTAACATACATCAAGCACTTAAATCATTTGACATGCTGTAAAAGGACCACAAAACAAGATGTCTGAAGAAACATGTCTTTTTCTAAATATTTTACAAATCAAATCAAATATTTTAATGTCCTATAAACTTTACAGTTTGTGATGAACATATATTAACACAATGAACACAATAAACATATATACATACATATCAATCATAAACAATAAAAACAGCATCAAAATTTATAACAACAAACAAGCTGTTAAGAGTCCCCCCAAAAAAATATTAATTGAAGAATTCCCAATATTTCATCATTTTCATAGCTGGTATACATGGTATATATGCACATGATGCATTATAACATAAAGTAATGGACATTAAAAAAAATGTAAAAAGGCATATTTGCTTTTAAAACAAAATATATTAACTAAAATTATTTTGATTATAGAAAATATTTTAATTAAATATTACTTTCAGTCCTAAAGATTTCTAAATTAAACACATCAAATGCTGAAAACACAACGAAAGTGGATGGTTTCATACGTAAAGATTTGCTCTCTCAGGAAACATTTAAAAAACGAAAGATTCAATTCGAAGTACCTTGCACATGTCAACTGAACACAAGACCAATTATCCTTCTAACAGATCTGAAAGATTATAGCAAACTTTTGAGATTAGGTGACGGTAACCTAATTATTCCATGGAGCAAAAGAGCAAGCAATTACCTTCAGAAAAGGGCAACACAGTGTGCAAAGGACAGAAATAAATTTGCCTTGGAAACAGTGGCTGGGTTCAAAATATCTATTGAATATACAAAACCTGAACTGAAAGGAAAAGACAGATTATAACAACATCTCAAATTAGGTCAAGGAATTAAAATTCTCATTGTTTCCTATGAAAGTGTATGTTTCTTTACATTTGGTTTGAACCAACTTGAAGTATTAGATATTATAACATGTATAATAACAAATAAGTTTGCTTTTGCTTATCAAGAAAATAATTGTGACTTCCTGGTGATAACAATGCCAATATACTTTCATAGGACTCAAGCCAGATGTTAATAATACCAACCAATGCTTTGCCAATTTCCATTTAAAGTGCATAAAAAGAAGTTTAAGGAGAATCGGAACTGACATCCCAAACATATTGTAATTAATAAGTCACATTATTTTTGTTTTAAATCAAGCAAAATTAAAAAAACACCCACTACTGTTAGAGAACTGGCCAACATAACTAAGTCAGAAAGATGGATATTGTTAAAGCTAGTTTTAATTATACATTTGTACTCAGGTAATGTGTAGGATGTTGAAGATATTTGATCGGCAGCATGAAAAAATATATGTGGAATCTTAAAGACAAAAATTATCAGGTTCTAAACTTTATATAAATATTGTTTTGTTTGTACTGACAAATATTTTTATGTGTGTTTGCCTTATTGGACTGTAAAATGGCCTATTTATTTACTTCTCATTTTGCCATGCATTAAGTTTATGTCCATCTCATATGTGTGTTCATCTTATTTGACTGTAAAATGGCCTATTTATTTACTTTCTCATTTTGCCATGCATTAAGTTTAAGTCCATCTCATATGTGTGTTCATCTTATTTGACTGTGAAATAGCCTATTTATTTACTTCTCATTTTGCCATGCATTAAGTTAATGTTCATCTCATATGTGTGTTCATCTTATTTAACTGTAAAATGGCCTATTTATTTACGTTCTCATAGTGCCATACATTAAGTTTATGTCCATCTCATATGTGTGTTCGCCTTATTTGACTGTAAAATGGCCTATTTATTAACTTCTCATTTTGCCATGCATTGATGTAAATATACATGTTTATTTATGTAATAATAAGCTTTTATAACATATTTGGTTTTCTTTTCTTTTTTTGTACATAAATTGCTCATTGTTGAAGGCTGTTTGGTGACCTATAGTTGTGAAAGTCTGTATCATTTGGTCTCTTGTGGAGAATTGATTCATTGGCAATCATACCATTGCAGGGATCTCCATGGATGAAAATTGAACCATGGAGGAACTTTCACCATTACAAACCGTGTCTACGCTGTACAGTGTAGCGCGATCGGAAGTATTTTATCCCCCCATACAAGGAATGGTGAACATGCTAATTCATGGCTTATTTAAATTATATTTATTTGAATTTTCATTATAGAATTAGAAGTATCAATATGTTCATTTATTGCCGTTTTTAACCTTTCAAATGCCAAGTCTTCATGGTCCCCCCTTAGTCGAGAATGACCAAAAGCTGTCATGAGGGTCCCCATGTAGATTTCTTGTATTTTTGGTAATTGTTTATTTGTTATGGGGGTTTAAAATCATATGATGTGGAGCTTATTTTTCATGGACACTGTCAAATTCAGAACCCATTACTGGTATAGCTGATTTGCAGCAACAACAAAACGATTCGTACGGGTTATGTAAAAGGTTAAAGAGATTTGTAAAGCAAATGAAAAGGTTTTTAATGACTTTATCTGACAAATTGATGCTGTGCAACATGCATCTTTCGAGTCTGAGTAGAAACCGGAAACGCGGATGTATCAATTTGATTGTAAAATACGAAATGAATTCGGAATTACGATACGATATTTCTTTCAGGAAATATTTATAAGTTTTTTACTTTTAAACTTTTAAAGTAGTTCTAAATTATCGTTACAGCAGTACTCGAGTTATTTGCGATGAAATAATATTTACTGTTTTGCGTCTTATTTTGTACTTCTTAAAAAAGGGGGATGCTAATTGCGTAAGTCAAAATAAAGCACGTGTTCGACAAGTTTGTTAAACTTTTCTTTGTAACTGGATTATTAATTTATTTATTTAATCTAAATTATCATAATCATTTGCTGAAATTTAGTTGATTCAATTCGACAAATGGATCGTCTATCCACAGATAGTATTCTCCTGTCTGGTTTGTTGATCTACCTGTACAAGCTCAGGTACAAGTGATTAGCGATCTTAATCCGGATATCCCTCAGGCGTTAGAACTGTGTTGGATTATAACATAAAAAGCCTAAGGGTTATGCAATTACATGCATTTGATTATAATTGATAAAAAAATGGCGTCGGGCTACAAAAAATGATGAAGTTTTGAACGATGGCGGAAGACAATTTAACGATGGCGCAAGACAATTTAACGATGGGGCGAGACCAATATAATGGATAGACGATCCATTTGTCGAATTGAATCAACTAAATTTCAGCAAATGATTATGATAATTTAGATTAAATAAATAAATTAATAATGTGTATTTAACGGGGCGCCATCGTTAAACAGGCCATGGAGATCCCTGCATTGAAACATCTTTTTATAATTCAGATCTTTAGGGACGAAATCAAAAGATCGATGTAGGATAAAATACTTAAATCAAATAGTTCAAAAGGGTTGTAGACATCTAAAAGAAGATTCTACAGAACAAGAATGTGTATTCCAGAGTTTGATTTTCTTAACAGAAGGTCATATTGCTTACAATGATGCAATATGACCAAGCATTTCAAATTGTAAAGCTAAAGTCATCCCTTAAATTTTTTACACAGGCTTTATAAATTTGGTTGCTTGTTATGGAAAACCTATGTAATAGATGCACAAGGGTATGTTTTACTTGTCATAACCACAATCCAGTCCTCTTTTCAATATTCTGTGTACAATTAACATTGAAAATGATGGCAAACTGTGAACAGTTGAAAAGAAAATAATCAGACTAAAGAATTTGCCCTGTTTATACCTGATTAAAACATAACAAGTTTCAAAGGTTAATACTGAAATATCATTGATTTTGAATAATTGGCACAATTCTCTAAATATCAGCAAATCTGGAACCATATATAGTGTTGAGATCTACGGTCGATGTCACCTTAGCTTTAGATATAGTAACTGATGCTCAAATTGGTTAGAACTGGCAATTGAAGTGCTGTTTCCGTTTATCGAGTTATTTTTTGCGGGGTGTAAAATTTCAAAAATTTTCAGTGAATAAGGTATACAAAATATTTTGGCAGTTATTATTTTGGTGGATTCAAAAAATTAATTAATACCTTTAAATGCACACTTTTAATTTGGCGGATTATTTTTGGCAATTTTTTCTATCTGCGAAAAAAATAAGTGTAAAATTTACACCTCGCGAAAATAACATGAATAACCCTCTATACAGTATCACTTTTCAAAAATTTGCCGAAGCAAAATTAGGTCCTGAATTTCGACAGAGAGGAGCTGTTAGCCACATTTGAAAACTTACAATACAAGCATGATAAAAAGTTACTCGACACACTGAATGAACAAATTGTAAATGCAGATAAGAAACAGATGATAAAAATTGTAAATGCATATAAGAAACAGATGATAAAAAGACTAATATCATAGACATGTAGAGATAGATTTACACATAGGTTGGTATTAATTTTGTTATGTGCTTTGGATTATAATGTTTTATCTTCCCATAGTCAATATATATTTACCTTGGAAGTTAAATGCTGGGAATTTAGAAAATTCTGCTTCTTTTCCTTCAGCAACTCCAAACTGAGTAGCAACTTTCTTCATTTCTTTATCTAAATTAGCCTGTACTGATGGATCAACATCTGGCATTTTACCACCGGCTGACCTGTTAAATATAATACATGTAATAGGTTATACAGGGTGTCTATATTCTGCACTCTCTAAAAGTTGTATCATATCACAAAATATGAAGTACAGCCACCAATCATTTTCCAATACAGAACATCAGAGTGTACAAAATGTGGGAGTTTATAAGTTTATACAGAGGTTTGAACTTGTATTAAACAACTTCAATCAATTTTTGATATTGTAGAGGGTCTGGATGGGGGTGGGGAGGGGGAAATAATCTTTATTTCTGTAATCTTTAAATTGTTCACTCATTTTTCTTTTTTCATTATACTTTTGAAACACAATTCTCTATTCTTTATATTTTAGAACTCCATTAGTTTTTTTTTTTAATTTTTGGCTATTTTTTCTCGATTCTTTTCTTTATACCATTTTTCTGTAGAATCAACTCAATATTTAATATTCTGTAAACTCAATCTAGACCCTTAGGGATTTAACTATTGATGGCAGATCTTAGGAAGTCTCTATTGAACATGTTGAATCTATACACACTTTTTCTAAACTAAAAATGATTTAGACCTTGACATGAGGTATAGACGACTTTGTTTTTTTTGTCCTTTGGTAGCTATCTCACTGACATGATGAAGTACAAATGCAGAAGGCCAAATCTTCACATCAGTGTAGTCTTGAAACAAAAACATATGTGACTTACTTGGTCTTTTTATCAAACTCTCTAATTTTCTGGATAAATAACTGCTGTATAAGGTCATTTGGATCACCACTAGATGTCTGTTTTTGAGCTAAGACTGAACATGATGAGATATTTCTTCTAACATGTGGTGCAACACAGGACACTGTAGATCTTAAAACACGAGCAGCCAACATTTTGTTCTACAAAATAAAGTCAGACTTAAATAATGCATCATGTATATTTTAGAACATACATGACATATATATCACATACTAGTCTCTTTTAATTTTTTGATGGGTGTATTTTCAAAGTTTGTGTTGTCAGGTCGGCTAGCTAGGGTGTATGTATTTTGATTGTGTAATACTGAAATTATTAAGGGATATGGACAGGGGTCGAAATTAGCGCTAGTCCGGTAGTCCGGGACTAGTAAAATTTGCGTCGGACCAGTAGAAATTTGTCAATAAAAATCACTGATTGCATCGCAATCTCCGTTTGTTTACAAAACAATTTACCTGTGAAATCAATTACACGGTACTGGGGGGGTATTACAATTGATCAAGTTAATTGATATCTCAGGTGAGCATCCTTCACAACAATATAAAATGTGGAAATTTTTGGAAGGAGTTAAACCGCCAGACAAAAAAATTAAGATAACTGAAAATCAAAAGGAAGATCAAAATAAAGTATATGAAAGTGACAAAAGGAAACGCAAATACCAAAAATCATGGGAAAAAGATCGTGAATGGTTGCATTATATAGTAGATCGGAATTTAATAAACTGTACAATATGTGAAAAATTTATATTAGTGTTTGTCAAATTAATGTCATTTTTACAGGACCAGTAGATTTGGAGCCGGACCAGTAGAGTTTTCAGTCCACTTGTCCGGCTGGCCAGTACACAAAAAAGCTTAAATTCGACCCTTGGATATGGATCAGTCAGGGGACTTACTTAAATAAGTGATTTTCTGAATCACTGATTCAAGTAACATTATTTTCATAAAGGTTGGAAGTTAGAGTTGTCTTTCTTTAATAATCACCTATTTAAGGAGTACAAATTCATCACTAGAAGAAGTGATTTAATTTTATTGTAGCTTTAAATATAGAATACAAATGATCCAGGGACTAATTATGTTTCTAAACTTATCATTTATTCGTAGAAACCTAAAAATAGCATCACTTAAAGTTAAAGCTCATCCATATAAAGCTCTTGTCTGACCAAAATTAGAGTACTGCTCAACAATTTGGGACCCACATCAACATGATAAAAAACAGCAAATCTCACAAATTGAAAAAGTTCAGAGAAGAGCAGCACGCTTCTCATGCAACCGCTTCCATAACACCAGCTCAGTTACTGAATAATGACAGACCTAAATGAGTTCATGAAATTGTTGCAGTCCCTTCACATAAACTTTTGATCCCACTAGACAATAGAACCAGACATAGCAATCGACACAGGCAAATACTAAAATCTAAAGACAGTTAAAAATATTTATTTTATCCACGAACTGTTATAATTAATTGGAATCATCTGCCACAACAAATAGTACATGTATCATCGGAACTAACCACATTTATTCTAAAAACAGTTGTTGGCATGACACGGGTTATGTTCTTCTCATATATGTTATGATGGTATGATACTAAACCCCTAACGGGAAGGATTGTGCCTGATGTTCATATGATGAAATCATAATCTTTCAGTCAGTTTAATTGAAGTCTGGAGCTGGCATGTCAGTTAATTGCTAGTAGTCTGTTGTTATTTATGTATTATTGTCATTTTGTTTATTTTCTTTGGTTAAATCTTCTGACATCAGACTCGGATTTCTCTTGAACTGAATTTTAATGTGCGTATTGTTATGCGTTTACTTTACTACATTGGTTAGAGGTATAGGGGGAGGGTTGAGATCTCACAAACATGTTTAACCCCGCCGCATTTTTGCGCCTGTCCCAAGTCAGGAGCCTCTGGCCTTTGTTAGTCTTGTATTATTTCAGTTTTAGTTTCTTGTGTACAATTTGGAAATTAGTATGGCGTTCATTATCACTGGACTAGTATATATTTGTTTAGGGGCCAGCTGAAGGACGCCTCCGGGTGCGGGAATTTCTCGCTACATTGAAGACCTGTTGGTGACCCTCTGCTGTTGTTTTTTATTTGGTCGGGTTGTTGTCTCTTTGACACATTTCCCATTTCCATTCTCAATTTTATCATGCAGTACAGTACAGGGATTCAAGAGTATGATCTCAGAATCTGCTCTCATTCCCATATTCTATCCCTACAAACTATTCTGTTATCAAATGTATATAGTCATGATAGTTTTATCACAATTTATTTTTTGAAATGTACATACATACATACATGTACATGACATACGTTATGTTGTTTTTTTTAATTTTGTTGTTTTTGATTTTTGTTGCTAAAGTGTAAAATACTAAATTATAAATTTGATAGTCAATCAACGCCCGGCGAATAATCTTCAATAATTGAAAGATCGCTTGAAACCTAAACTAAAGAAGAAGAAAATACAATCTGACAATAGTCAATACACAAGGATACATTTGCAAAACTCATCAAGCCAATGTGTTGATAGCAGTGGTTTCATTTGAAGCATGTGTTTGTTTAAGCCCCTTTCAATATATTCAGAGGAGTTGGTATAATTTTGTTGTTGGTCTGTTGTGCATGCTGTGTGAGTTTTGTGCTGACCATTGCCATTGGCATTTTATTTTGGTAATTCAGTTTTATTATGTATGGTACTATTTTTAACAGTTGAGTGCATTGCAGTAAGCATATTACTGTCCGTTTTATATGTTAGAAGGGCTACGATAAAGGTTTACTAATCATAAGAACTTCCAGCAACCTTAAATGTGTCTTGTTCGCCGCTGACCTTCAGTTACACTGGTTCTTGGACCTCGTAACGAATTAAGGGAACCAGTCTCATTCTTAAAAATAACGAAACGAATTTTGCGGTCTCACTAATTTGCGACAAGATTAATTTTAGCGACAAGTAGCGACTAGAAGCGACAAGAAAAAAAAAACAAACTATTAGAAACAAGAAGAATAAATTAACGACAAAAAAATAAATAAGAGGGTTCATAAGAAGTATAGAAAATGGTGGTTATAAGTTAAAAAGTTGACATGCTTATGCGTCACCAAAGTCACATGATCTTTTAAATAGTTGGATATATGTGACTCATGGTTCTCATGCAAATCATTGGGGGTGTTACTATCTTTCAGTCACTTCATGGTCAAGGTATATACTCATGGTTCTCAGGCATATGTCAATCATATTAGGTTCGACTGGACAAGAATATTAACACATCCGAAAACGAAACTATCATAAAAACAAAAACAAAAAAGAAACTATAAAAAACACTATAGAAATGAATTTCAGCAAAGATTTAGATAAATATATGACAATAAGATATCGATCTTGACCAACATAGCAAAATAGCAAACGTATATTGTATTAGCTTATACAAACTCAATATATAAACAAGAATCTTATTTGACATACCCTAATCTTGCTACAAGAAAACTATATGTAAATTTAGAATAAGGGACGATTCCCTTGCTATTGAAACTGGAAGATGTAAAAAATATATTCCATGTTCTCAAAAACTTTGTAATAAGTGCAAAGTTCTGGATGATGAATCCCTTTGTTTTTAGTATGTAAAATAAAAAGACATGTCTTATTTAATGATTTGAAAACTCAATACAAAGATTTTTCTGATAATAAAATGAAATATATCCTAAATCCGACCACTATAGTCAGCAAGTGGAATCTTTGGACTCCTTTATTAGCTCACCTGGCCCGAAGGGCCAAGTGAGCTTTCCCCATCACTTTGCGTCCGTCGTCCGTCGTCCGTCGTCGTTAACTTTTACAAAAATCTTCTCCTCTGAAACTGCTGGGCCAAATTAATCCAAACTTGGCCACAATCATCTTTGGGGTATCTAGTTTAAAAAATGTGTGGCGTGAACCGGCCAACCAACCAAGATGGCCGCCATGGCTAAAAATAGAACATAGGGGTAAAATGCAGTTTTTGGCTTATAACTCAAAAACCAAAGCATTTAGAGCAAATCTGACAGGGGTAAAATTGTTTATCAGGTCAAGATCTATCTGCCCTGAAATTTTCAGATGAATCGGACAACCTGTTGTTGGGTTGCTGCCCCTGAATTGATAATTTTAAGGAAATTTTGCTGTTTTTGGTTATTATCATGAATATTATTATAGATAGAAATAAACTGTAAACAGCAATAATGTTCAGCAAAGTAACATCTACAAATAAGTCAACGTAACCGAAATGGTCAGTTGACCCCTTTAGGAGTTATTGCCTTTTTTAGTCCATTTTTAACCATTTTTCGTAAATCTTAGTTATCTTTCACAAAAATCTTCTCCTCTGAAACTACTGGGACAAATTAATCCAAACTTGGCCACAATCATCATTGGGGTATCTAGTTTAAAAATGTGTGGCGTGAACCGGCCAACCAACCAAGATGGCCGCCATGGCTAAAAATAGAACATAGGGGTAAAATGGGGTTTTTGGCTTATAACTCAAAAACCAAAGCATTAAGAGCAAATCTGACATAGATAAAATTGTTTATCAGGTCAAGATCTATCTGCCCTGAAATTTTCAGATGAATCGAACAACCCGTTGTTGGGTTGCTGCCCCTGAATAGGTATTTTAAGGAAATTTTTCTGTTTTTGGTTATTATCTTGAATATTATTATAGATAGAGATAAACTGTAAACAGCAATAATGTTCAGCAAAGTAAGATTTACAAATAAGTCAACGTGACCAAAATGGTCAGTTGACCCCTTTAGGAGTTATTGCTCTTTTTAGTCCATTTTTAACCATTTTTCGTAAATCTTAGTTATCTTTTACAAAAATCTTCTCCTCTGAAACTACTGGGCCAAATTAATCCGAACTTGGCCAGAATCATCTTTGGGGTATATAATTTTAAAAATGTGTCCGGTGACCCGGCCATCAAATCAAGATGGCCGCCAAAGCTAAAAATAGAACATAGGGGGGTAAAATGCAGTTTTTGGCTTATAACTCAAAAACCAAAGTAATTAGAGCAAATCTGACATGGATAAAATTGTTTATCGGGTCAAGATCTATCTGCCCTGAAATTTTCAGATGAATCAGACAACCCGTTGTTGGGTTGCTGCCCCTGAATAGGTATTTTAAGGAAATTTTGCTGTTTTTGGTTATTATTTTAAATATTATTATAGATAGAGATAAACTGTAAACAGCAATAATGTTCAGCAAAGTAAGATTTACAAATAAGTCAACATGACTGAAATGGTCAATTGACCCCCTAAGGAGTTATTGTCCTTTTCTAGTCCATTATTAACAATTTTCATAAAATTTGTAAATTTTTATTAACATTTTCCCCTAAAACTACTGGGCCAAGTTCATTGTAGATAGAGATAATTGTAAGCAGCAAGACTGTTTAGTAAAGTAAGATGTACAAACACATCACCATCACCAAAACACAATTTTGTCATGAATCCATCTGCTTCCTTTGTTTAATATTCACATAGAACAAGGTGAGCGACACAGGCTCTTTAGAGCCTCTAGTTTAACAGGCTATCGTACTGAGGACAGGGGGAACTTGAGGTCATTTGTTGTGTTTAATGTTTTGTTTTGTCTTATTTTAATGTTTACAATGTAAATGTCATCATTATATATTTGTTATTGCATGATATTGTTAAGCATTTTACACTCTTATGGGTGTAATTTGTAATTAAGTATAGAAAGGGGGGTCAGTATCACCATAAATTTCATATTTCTTTATTCAATGATTTACATGATGCTTATTCAGTCTATATGTGTTATTGGTGTTTAATTTTTGAATTCATTGTTAAAGATATTTATTTATCTTCTAAAGTATAGTATTTGTATCGTCGTAGTTCCCGTATTAACTTTCTTTTTAAAACTTGTACCTTTTATATAAGCTGTTTGGAATAATTCACGTAGTTCAGTCTAACGTAGGGAAGCTGTACATGTGTTTTCCAAAATCTTCCCTTTATGGTAACTGCATCTGCCATACTAGTATGCTTTCTTAATACGCAAAATTATTGAATCCAATTCTTTACTTTTGGACTACATGATAAAATAATACCGTGTTTACTGTGGTTTGTTTTCATTTACTTAGATATTTAAATAGCGCTTTTAAAATTGACATCCATCGTCTCCGTTTAAATCAGTTCACAAACTAGGACAAGCTGTGGTCCGTATCCTGGAATCTCCAGCAGAATTGCTCCTGCTACAGTATATCTCTTAAACATATACTTTATAACGAAAAAAAAATGTTTATTAGTCCGTGTAACACTTATCAATTGAAATTTTAAAAAGTTAATTTTTGAAAATATCACTAATTATTTAAAAAAAAATCGATAATTCTAAAATGCGCTTTAAAATTTCATAGTTTAGTATTTATCAAAACTTAAAAAAAAACAAACTAAACATAACGTGCAGATTTGATCAAATCGCTTTCAAAATTTTGAAAGTTGCTTTCTTTATTTTTTTCTTATTAATATGTTGGAAAAGGATATTGACTAAAAAGTGGATACCTTTACAAGTGCGAAACGGAATAAAAATGTAAAGAAATGAAATTTACTAAAACAAATAAAAAAAATCTGAAAAACTAAATATGGTATAAAATAGGAGGCTAACTTGTTTTATCTCAGCTGTTTTTCATCTGATGCACTTTTCTGGATATAACTCCATCATAAAAGTTTAAGGCTAAATACTTGAAATTATTTATTCTTTAAGTACCTCCATACGAAAGGAGCTTTTGACCAAAAGATACATGAAATGATCTGTAAACTTTAATTCAATTAATTTAAACATAAAATGAAACGAGTTTCTTGAAATTATAATGTTAGGGGAATTATTAAACTAATTTATGTATACTTACTAAACTTTTGTTAATTAAATTTCGTGTTTTATTGCCGAAGTTTACCGAACATTGCCTTAAAGTTTATAACCAATCAACACAAACACACGGTGCGCATGCACTATCATTTGGAAAAATATGCAAATCATCAGTATAAAAATGATAAAGCCATGTTATTTTTTTGTTAATTTTCGATGCGTTTGTTAATTAAACTTTCTCATAACTTTTGTTCAATTTGGTGTATTAAAAATTAATTTCCAGAATCTCTATTTTCAACGTTTGTTGATATTTTTTTTTCATCCCGGTTTTTTCCTTGAACTTCCGGCTTTGCAGTTGCCGAAGTACTAAGTTAAACGTGAAGTCTCGTGGTAAAGATCACTCCATACGGAAAATCATACTTAACCATTCAAGTACATATAATATAATTAGAATTCGATTTTATTTTTAAATTTGAAGTACATGATTTTTATGTCCACTCTTTAGACACATCTTCACATGCGTAATGAAAATTCCGTTAAGTAATTTCATGTTCACGTCAAATTTTTCATATATGTGATGTTTTAATGATAATGGCAGCCATTTCATTTTACAAATTCCAACGTCACATCAATATAATGGTGAACCACATTTATATATGCTGAAAATTCATAAATATGATCTGTCTACACATTATTCCTTGGAAAAAATGGACAAAGAACAAAAAATTGTATAGGGCAAAATAAACGGAGGGTAAGGACTAAAGCGAAGGACACAAAGTTATAATCAATTAGGAAAGTTGAAGTATAAAGGTTAAACAAGTATTTGCAGTTAACTAATGGTGGTATTAGCTCCGCATTTGTTTAATTACAGAAGTCTTTTAAATGCTTCCAAGGAATTAAAAGCAACTTCTCAACTGTATATAGCTGTGTAAAAGATTTTATTGTGACCCTTAACAATATATATATAAAAAAGATTAATATATCACAAAAAAATACGGCTACGGTATTAGTTTATCATTTAACTGTTTTCTACGCCATATTTAGCTCTTTCTTTACGGTCATAATATCATCCTTTTAAACTATAATTTATGATAAGCCTGTTGTCCTCGGTCACGGTTACTTAGGAATTAAGGGTATCAGGGGAACTAGCGGTCTAATGACGTATACCTTTCTCTATTCCATAGTTTGGTTATTGACGACAACGTTGTCAAGATTTACATGTATATCACTTAAAATGTCCCAAGAATAACTGACTCTTGTATAAAGTTACATTTTTAATTCCATCTCAATATACTGAAATATCTTTTATAATAAATTAATAGGTGTGTTTAGTTTAAGCTCAAATTAACAACTGGCCACTCATAAGTATTTCTTTCTCATTCCCACGATCGCACCTTTAACCTTTCAACTCTAACATATGTTTTCTTTCAATTATCACTCCTATCTAGACTAGATCTTACCAACTTTACCCTAAAGTGCAATCGCCACATTTGTGTCGGATATTTATCAAATGCATTACAAGTATGTTTCCGAAAGCAAAATGTAATTTGTGTATTGTATTTTCGATGCGTGAAATGAATATATATACTGCATTAGATTAAATCATATATATATCTTGTTGTCTGTGGAACTCCGAAAATGGTTTGAATAATATTTAAACCAGAAATAAATATATGCATCTGACTTATCGCGCCTATTTCTTAAAACAAAGAGGCGTATGATTTGCAGAAGACATTCAAAACTCACAAGTCGAAGACAAAATAAATGACAAAGCCTTAAGAATTACGAGAAAAGCAAAAAAAAAAAACGACGGAAAGACAAATTATCACAAAACATGCAAAACTCTTTGTAGCAAATGTAAGGCGAAGCATGACCTATATTCAGAGACATATAAATACAGATGCTGGGTACGAGTTTATACGCGTGAAGTCAGCGAGGTTTACAAGTCGCGCATCTCTTTAGTATACATGTCTCTGCTTTATTGTAAAAGAGTAATCGCTAACTCAAAATAATCGCTAACTCACAATAAAATAATTGTTAACTTAAGCCCTTTTCCCCGGCATATTTTGTGCATCTTATCAGCATTTATTTTTTAACTATCGACTAATTGATGATAACAATACAGAGCATCGCTATCTCTTTCAAAAAAGAATAGCATGTACACAAATTAATTTGAAATTACCTTATCTTTATTGGTTATATATTAATATATATCATGCTTTGTAATAATAGGTGCAAGTTATATTTTTATATTATTTGCAATTAAAATGTGCATTGAAAAATTCGTTTTAAGAAAACTGTCGCTTCTTTACGAAATTTGATATCCATAAAAGCGTATATAAAAGTATTTCAAACATTCAAAGGTTTATAAACAGTTAATTTATAATTATGACCATGTCAATGATAAGTCATGATAACACAGAAGTGCTGGCTACTGGTCTGGTGATACCCTTGGGAAATAGAAACATCACCAGCAGTGGCTTCGACCCAGTGGTTGTAAATAAACTCATCATAAATACCAGGTTGTAAATTTGGATTTGCGCCAGACGCACAATTCGTCTTCAAAAGACTCATTAGTGACGCTCGAATAAAAAAAAAGTTATACATGCCAAATAAAGTACGAAATTGAAGAGCATTGAGGACCAACAATTCCTAAAAGTTTTGCCAAACACAGCTAAGGTAATCTATTCCTGAGGTAGAAAAGCCTTAGTATTACAAACATTCAAAGTTTTACGAAAATTTAATTTATAATTATTACCATATCAATGATAATTCATGTCAACACAGAAGTGCCGACTACTGGGCTGGTAATACCCTTGGGGAATAAAAACTCCACCAGCAGTGGCGTCGTCCAGTGGTTGTAAATAAACTCATAATAGATACCAGGATGTAAATTTGTATTTGCGCCAGACGAGCGTTTCGTCTACAGAAGACTCATCAGTGACGCTCGAATACTAAAAAGTTTAAAATGCCAAATAAGTACGAAGTTGTAAAGCATTGGGGACCAAAAATTCCTAAAGGTAACTTGCCCTTTTCCCCGGCATGTTTTGTGAACTTTAACATTGTTTT
This sequence comes from Mytilus galloprovincialis, assembly GCF_965363235.1. NCBI lineage: Eukaryota > Metazoa > Mollusca > Bivalvia > Mytilida > Mytilidae > Mytilus > Mytilus galloprovincialis. Next base: position 40,717,821 of record NC_134843.1, on the reverse strand, counting down.
AACCAGCGACAAATTGAGATAAAAATACCGTGCATCGATATCGCCTACATGAAATGGAAAATAATCCGAAGAACATGTTAACAAATTAATGTGGTGTGGAATGACCTTTATTTATTATAATAGATGTCATGTTTTGTAAAAAGTTATACAGCGTTTTCTTTAATATAGCCTTGTTTATTATTTGCCATTAAAAATTGCATTGAAAAACACGACAAAGGAAAATTGTCGCTTCCTTCCGAAACTTGCTATCCATAAAAGCGTATAAAAAAGGGGTTACAATATTATTTATAATAGACATATGATATAGAAACATCAATCCAGGTCTTTCTGTGTTTGACACGTTTTCCCAAAAATCTTTGTATAAGCTTTCAACTGCATGCATCATCACTGTCGGCAAATAACTAAATCTAAAGACCATTGTTATTACAAAAATCCTAATTGTCATTTTGTGAGTTATTCGACGGGTATCCTTTCGTCTTCTTTCGGATCCAGAAAGTTGAGATATAGGTGTTTGGTGATTGTTTTCCAACCGCTGTTCTTTAAAATTCATATCAAATTTAACGATATTTGAATTTGATATTTTCGCATCCATAACTGAAAGGACAGTATTCTGCGATACGCCACCATTATCGGTTCTAGAAACTCCATCTTCATCAGTTTTTGTCACCGAATTTCTTAATTTTACTCTGCTACTTTTACATTTGTTAATCTTTAATTGGCTAAAGACTGTAAATCCAATTATTGAGTATAAGATGATTAGTGTTATGACTAAAGCTACAGTCATACCACCTATCACAATGAAGTATACAACCTTCCTCTACTTTACCACAACGTGTTCCAGTATTTCCATAAGTGATGCTATGAACTGGAGCAGAGCTGCTAACAAACGGTAATGGCAGTGCACATAATAATGAAAAACCAATTGATAATAGCAACGCAGTTCTCCTAACTGGTAGCGATATTGCTGGTTTCAGGGGCAGATATACTTTCATATATCTCTGAACTGCAATTATGAGTAATAACAGCAACGGAATAAATATTGTTAATCCAAGAAAAAATTGTGTGGTTTTACACAAAATATTGCGAGTAAATGTCACCTGGTTAAGACATTTTATCATCATGTAAATTCCACGATAGATCGTTGCTATATGGTCAAATGTAGCTAAAATCGGTATGAAATATCTTTCATCTGGTGTTTCTTTCATTTGAAATAAATAAACCAACAAAACTAAAACATTTCCGCATGTTCCAATAACGACAAAAATCGCAAGTATAACAATGTTTGATATAAGAGATTCTGATATTATGCATGTTATGTTGTTCCACTCAGAAACTGTAATTTTATCCATTGTATAATACTATTCCTTGATTTAGTGTGCAAAGGAAACTTCATTAATTTCCCAGAGTAATACACTTAACGTCAATCTTTTTAAGGAAATTGAAGATGTCAAAATTTTAGTTCAAACAGCGACCAGTTCCGGCTTAAAAAAAAAAAAAAAACACGTTTCCCCAGTTAATTAGTTGAAAAAATCTACCCCGGAAGTTGTTTTTTAAATATTAAATAAATACTCAAACTTTTCCATTTCATTTTTAGTTTAAGGTGTAGTTAGGTAACTTTTATTCCAAAAGCTTCCTAGAGGTTTCTGCTGTTAATCAAATATATGGAAAATCGGTACCATTGAAAGTAGTTTCCATTCATTTAATACTTCTAACTAGACCATTTATATTACAAGCATTTATTTTAACTTAGTTTAAAGGGGCACTAGCTACAAGATATATAAAAAATCTAATATATGACTTTTGTTTGTTCAATCACTAATGAAAGTGAAATAGTGAAATAATTATTCGCTTTTAGCAGCCAGTACGGTTCAATTTTGTCAAAATAAGCTAAGAAACATTGGTGATGAATTATTCACTTGCAAGCTAATAATTCGACCTTCATTTAACCCATTAGCCAGAGATGGATAACGCATGAATTGTATGTGTAAAGTTATTTAAAGGAAAATAAGATCAAAATTGAAAGTGTAACAAAGGTTAATCATTTGATTGACTTATTCGATCCACAAAATATCATTCTTATACAGGTAAAAACGATGATAAAGATATATTTAATCTATAATATGAAATTAAACAGACCTAGAAAAATCCAATAGCACGAGTTCGCTTAATCTATTTATATCTATATGTATGTTTACATCACTTCGATATGCTCACCACATGAATTTGATGGTCAACTTGATAGTTAATTAGATGGCGTCAAGACTAAAATACACACGAAACAAAGCTACGTATTACCATGCCCATGCCCTGTTAATTGTTTAATTTAGACTGTTTATAGTTTGGATAAATGTTTTACATTGTTATACATCAAATATGAGAATTTGAGTCAAATCAGTTAACATGAATTTGACAGCTAGTGTTCCTTTGAAAATATATTATACCGGTACATAATATATTTTGTTTAAGATTGTTTGGGTTTTATCGTAGTAGCTCTTTAATTCGGTTTATAGGAAGACCCGTTTATGTTCCATTATAATCTATCCGTCCATCCAATTGTAGCAAAGTATATTTTGGGGTAAAGCAGTTGCTCAAATATAAATATTAACTAGAACACACACGCGAAATCTGACAGATGAATGTCTAATGATCCTTTGAAGGATGTTATCAGGTAGATTTCTATGAATTTTTGATTTTCGAATTCAAAGACACAAACAAATTAAGTGTCCTTATTTCATCTTCACTTTTCATGAGAATTTGGTAAAGCAAATTTGAGTCATCGTACAAACTGTTCACATACGGACAGATAGACTACGATATACCATTATATGTCCCGTATGTGGCGTATCAAGGGTGAAGAAAAGAGTTGTCTTTCTTCAGAACATTGCATCTGACGTCATAGTACAAAGTTTCCTTACTGGCGCACTATTTGAATAAATCGCAAATTAGACGTATGAAACCCATATTTAAATTTCCAAGAATAACAACTATAATCACATACTTTATTATCCGGTAATACAAGAGATTAAATGCATGTATCAGTATCAGATCTTATGATGTTATTGCCGCACAATATTAACATTCAGAAACACCGGGGCCATCCGTCGGAATGGACAACTGTTTGAAATTACCTATCACGCCGCTTTTGTTAGGAAAGTTTGTTTTTGTCCTCATTAGCAAAATAATTGAAAATAAAAAATAGAAATGAAAGATGGCACTGGCTAACTTACAGAGTATTTGACTATATCAGACTAGATGTGTTGGTTTTTTCCGCGTCAATTTCAGTAGTTTGCCGTAACGAACTCATTCGCTACTGGTAACAGACGGACATACAAAAGCTAGGACGGACATACAAAAGCATGGACGGACTATACCATTATTTTTACCGAATAAGACGAACGTATAGAAATCTTTCCATCTAGTTTGTGAATTCATTATTTCTGAATATTTAAGATATAAGGAAATTAAAATTATAGGTATAATATAGGAATTAAAGTTTTTGATTCTAAAACGTTATACATCTACATGTATCATAAAATACAATCCCTGTTATTACTACCTCACGTGTTTTGAATAAACGAGACAGTAAATATAAAATACAAAAAGTTTTTAATTAAAAAAATAATTTAGAAATATTTTTCTGTTAAAAATTACAAAGTAAGATTTCTCCGACGGGATAAAATATTATAAATCTAAATTGCTTGTTTTGGACATTAAAAACAAAGACAAGATTGTTGCCGGCATTGGAAATCGAAATTTGTTTTCAATCTTTCCGGTCATAGTTGTAGCTAAATGAAAGGGAGAGATTTTAAATTGGATATTATTCTTGGAGCAATTGTTTTTGTCATAAGTTAAATTTACAACAATCTAGTTTTAAACACCAAAATTTTGATTTTAATTCACAGTCGCAAAGTATTAATTTTATTAATATGTTTTGCCTTACAGCTAATTTCCTAATGCATGTAGGGTAAAACTTTGGTTGGCGTCCTTGCTTTGTTTGTATTAATGTTTATTTAATCTTTGTTATTAAGATAGACATCTTCATATATAAGTATGTAAACCTGTATATATGATATTTAAATTCAATTGGACGTTATCAAAATATACAAACAAAGCAAGCAGGCTAACCAAAGTTTTGATCTACACACAGTAGGAAATTAGCTGTAAGTTTCAGTGAGATCAGGCGAAATGTTTATCATTTCTCCTAAAGACAATTTGAAATGAAACAAATGACAAACGACAATGACCCTTTGTCATAATTTTTATTTTTTATTATAAGTTTTTGTCAAATAAGCAGTATAAATAAATTTTAACTTCATTGCAAGATCGGACATTATGTTACGAGAATCATTTAGTCATCAGTTACGTGCATACGTTGCCAGTATGTCAAAACTTCTAGGAATAATTGTTTATCGACGAGACCTTCTGAATAGTCAATTTTTTGAAAAATTTTGACATGAAAATTAGAAGAATCATATCATAAGGAACATGCGTACTAAGTTTTAAGTTGATAGGACTTCAACTTCATCAAAAACTTTATTCTGAAGCGATCTGTGTTAAATTTCCATTAGATAAATTAATTCCTCTTTTCTTGGGAGACGTATTTTTTTAGCGTACACCATTTTGGATTCCGTGAAAAACGCGAAATAGGACGTTATAGTTTGACGTTTTTTCATTGCTAGAAACAACGTCATAGAGCTTTTATGTCACTACCAAGTTGCGTTAGTTGATGCGCATAAACAATAGGTTGTTTGGTCTTTAAATAAGGCTTCACAAGGAAATTTTAATATCCTTTAAAGAACGATTAAACCAGAAGTCTTCACTTCAGTGTAGGCTATTTCTTAAATGGTAGCAGCTTGTGTGACAAATTCGAGAGGGTGTAAAGTAATTGGTACTCATTAAGCAAATCAACTAGTAAAAAATTGTTTAATGATTTAAAAAAAAAAGCTCCTACATAAAACAGTAAAACACATACATGTAATCCCTTCAATTAAGTTCTTATTAGAAATATAAATCCATGATTTACAATATTTAATTGACACTGACGTAAGATGTTATAGTAAAAACTAAGTTAAATAAGTAAAGTGTTCGAAAGGAGATCAAAATTCCTTCAAACAACGATCAAAACAAGGTCATCACTTCCTTGTTGGCTATTTATAGAACATTTAGAATGATGTCAAACTTGCCATGTCGAGAAAACTGATGACACGAGATTTGGATCTCATCATGTTGAACTCTTTATATGACGATATGCAGTCAGCATATCGCACCGGACATTCACTTGAAACAGCACTTATCCGTGTTCATCACGACATTACAAATGCTCTCGACAAAAAATCTGGTGTAGTATTGCTTATGGTGGATCTCTCAGCAGTGTTCGACGTGATCGATCAAGACATTCTATTCGATAGTCTACAGTATACGTTTGGTTTATCTGGAACAGCCTTGTCGTGGCTTCCTTCATACTTGAGTCAATGTGTCTTCATTGGGTCTTTTCTCCCCGATAATATGGTTCTGAAATATGGTGTTCCACAGGGTGCCTTCATGGGACCAAGACTTTATTCCATGTTTTAGTACCCGGTCATCTGTAAGAAGCATGGCATGGCATGGCATACCACTGTTATGCAGATGATACGCAAATTTAAAAAGTCATCAAACCATTAGATAACTGGGATGACATCTCCGAGCGCATATAAATTAAGCTTGTTAAGCCTTGCATTGACTTGTTCCTTCCTATCTTAGTGAACTCGTACATTTTTACAAAGCGGCACGATCGTTGCAATCTGAAAATACTGCTTTTAATTTTGAGATACCAAAAAAATGCACGGACCAAAATTTATGGTGAACGGAGGTTCGATGTGGCGGCCGGAACTATGTGAAATAGCCTCGAAATGAAAAATCACTGGAGCTATTTAAGGTGGTATGGGAGTCTAAAATAAAAATGATAGAATTTGTTCATACTTTGCCAAAACGTAGTATCTATTGATATATGTTGAAAAATATAATAAAAATGATAGGTCACCGTGCATTTTTTCAAGCTACAGGACGTGACAAAATAACACATTGTGTATGGATTATACAGGAAAAAACACCATTTTGTGATTAGAAACTAAACAAAATGATAGAATTGTTAAATACTTAAGGAAAAGATAGCTTTCAGACAATGCTTTGAGAATATCAAAAGAAAAGATAGGGTCACCGTACGTTTTTTCCGGCTAAAATACAAAATAGGAAAATTTCATGTAGAATCCTTCAGAAAATGCACTGTTTTAGAGTTACCTCCCCTTGAAATACCAATTTTAAAAAAATTAAAAACAACCAAAACTAATCAACATTTGCAAAAATATTAATATTTGTAAATTATATTCTTATAAATTGGTTCTTTTAAATGAAAATCACATTAAATATCTGCATTCCTGCATTCCATTTTGCTAACTTGATAGAAAATATGGACCTTTGGTTCTCTGTTTTTTACAATCCAAGATGGAGGAAGACACCCATACCACCTTAAGAAATGGCTAAAGACGCTTTTATTTAAAGTTGCATTTGTGGATTGCTAATAGTAAAAACTTGGAACTGTGATTGATTGCATTTGACTGATGTTGATTTGCTGTAATAATATTTTTGTACATTTCAGTTTGATTTGTTGTGTTTCTGTACATTTTGATATAACTTTTTATTTTGAGCCGATGTCTTTTAGTAACATAATTACCTTAATTAGTCTTAACTTTTTATACATGTAGTTGATTTGATGTTGTATGTTTTTAATGAATGGTAGTATAATCGACCGTGCAACAGCTGTCTAGCCAGTCAAGGTCGTTAAAACATCCATCATCATCATGTTTTTAAGGTTTATTTTTTACTTTGTAGTTTAGTGTATGTACGATGTGTATATCTTTTAACATGTAAATCACTTAGAGTTCTAACATCATTTGTTTTAATACAATTAGAGTAGCTGATTGCAAGGAGAAAAGCAGGTCTAATTTGTAGTCTTAAGGTAAGATCAAATTTAATGGGTTTGAAAGTAAACATAATGACATGCAAGTACCTTGAATAGGTCTGTGCTCATATTCGTATTTTTCACTTTTATTCTATTATTCCTCTGACTTTTGAAATCCATAAAACAATGACGTTAAACCCAAATATATTTTATAACTTCTTAAATTAATCCTACATTCACAAGGTCTTTCATCAGTTTTTTGTAATGTTTAAGTGTTTACTAGTATATATTATTATTAGTATGAACAGTTTTCATAAAGATAATTCATTGATAATCTAAATAGCAGTAGGAATTTAAAAAAGTGATACGAAAAATACCAAAGGGAGATTCTTCTAACTCATAAGTCAAAATAAATTGACAACGACATGACAAAAAAACAAAAACCGGTACATACATTACATCACAAAATAGAAAACTAAGCACTGAGTAATACTAAAGCTGAGTGTGATCTCAGGTGCTTAATTGTTTTTAAGTATTTTCCAAGAAAATATTAATATCATTTTCTTTAATAAATGTGATAAGTTTAAGATTACGACTAATGAGTTTGTATTGCCCTTGATATCTTCTACTTCTCAGGGTTTTAATCTATTTGATTGGATATGTTGATGCTCAAATAGTGAATGTTAGTTGCTGAGCGTATCACTTATATTAAGCAAATTACAATTAATGATGTATTCATGTCGCATCACATTTGAGATCATGTGATTATCTTGGATTATTACTTTTTACTTTTATAAGTATACTAGTATTCAAAATATATCTATGTAACAAATGTTGACTAAGTTTGTCAATCGAAGTGTCATAAATATAATAAATGTTAACGGGATGATAAATTATATAAATAGTGACATTTTCAAGATTTGATTAAGCAAACCCTTTGCTTTGTGTGTTTGTTTGCTGTGCATGTAGGGATTTTGTGTCGTGTAGAAAAACCCCATGTCCATTGTGTTTTCTATTAGTCAAAATTTGGTAACAAGAAAGCTACTGTAAAGATCAGTCAAAATAAATCTTAATTTACTTTTCAGAAGAAATATAAATCTATGTTTCACTATACATATGTTTTTATGAATACTGACGTAAGATGTTATAGTAAAGACTTACTCAAAAAAGAATTTGCAATGAGATCAATATCCCTTCAAACAACGATCAAAACAACGTAGTTAATAATTCCGTGAAGGCTATTTCTAGAATTGTACCAGCTTGTGGAACAAGCTCGAGAGGGTTAAAATGCGTTTGATACTCATTGAATTAACAAAACATTTTTTTTCATACTATTAGAATATTTGATTGCAAGTAGGAAAACAGGTATAATTTTAGCAAGGTAACATTTCGATGTGTTTAAAAGTAAACATAATGCCGTGTAAAATATTTAAACAGATCTTTGCACATATTCTTTATTTTTCACTTATATTTTGTTATTCTGGAGACTTTTCTCTTTACTATAAATTGAAGATACACCCAGATAAAAAACATTTAAATTAATTTACAAGTTTATAAACGTACTGTACACTTAGATTGGACTCTGTCATTGAAAGTAGTGTGTCGTTAGTCCATCTATCGGTAAACCAACATCGTAGATAGCGGGTAAAGTGGAGCTGACCCAGCACGTCCTTTCAGTTGTAATGACTAATGACTGAGACGTGACATATCCTGATGGAGATTAAATGATTAAGTCTAAATACCCTGATGGAAAACTTAGTCGATTCTTATATTGAGGGGTGTAACTTGTAAATTTGAGTCGTCTGCAACGGTCAAATGTTCTACCAGGATAAAAAATTTGAGTCGTCTGCAACTGTCAAATATTCCACCTGGATGGAAAATTTCTAAAATTTGACCTATTTGGTCAAACGAATATTTCTGTTTTTCATATTGTTGATAATAAGAAATACATCTTTAAACGTTAACCTTAAGTTCATTTATCAGTTGTTAATTGTTTAAGTGTTTATACATTATTCTTATGAAAAAATATTGATAATTTTAGATAAAAATTTAAAAAGCAATAGCAATATCAAGTTTCAATTGTTTTATTAATAAAAGAATACCAACATTATCAATTGACCAATCTTTAAGTCAAAATAATTTGTCAGAATTCGACTTATGAGTTTTGAATATCCTTTGGTACGTATAATCTATTTCTTTTTTCATTGTTATTAGTAGTTAATTAATACAATGCATTTGTTCCTTTACGTCTTATAACCGATCTTAAGTGCTGGTTGTTTGTACATCATAGAAAAACATCGGATAGAGCCGAAACTACAGCACAAAGATAAGCGTCTGGACCAATTTCAAATGGGTTCACAATATTTGCTTACTAAACTACAAAATATCACTGTGCTTTATTTCAGTCAATAAGTTGCAATGGGTTTTCAAGTTCTATTGTTTGTGCTGTTAACAGGCAGTGCTGTTAATTCCTATTACCAAGGTAGGTTCTGTATGCAAATCTCTAATAGTAAAGTATGAACTTCAAAAAATAAAAAATAAAAAGATGTATCGCGATTGAAACTGTCTACCAAAGATCGACGGGATATAGATCTAAGCAACTATAGATCATCAAACGACCTTGAACACTGAGCAAAACCAATTCCTTTAAGTGAGTATCGCTTTGAAGTTTATTCAAACATAATTGTTTAGTATTTATGTGAATTGACCAAATATTGCATACCTTCAATAACATATGTAACATTTTTATTTTCTGTAATCTGATGTTGATACCCTGTATCTGTGAAACTGATCATCGACAAGGTGTCCCCTTTAAAAAGTCTTACCAAAATTATATTTCGTGTTAAAAGCCTCTATTTGACATTAAAGAAGTGAGTTTGATAACCAGTATTTTTTTAAGCGAGTTAGTAATTCTTAGCAAGTTTTTGATGTACAATTGTGCTAATAGTTTGTTTTGAGACTGAGTCCTGGTTATCTACTTTTGTATAACAGTAAAAGTATGCCTCTGTCTAGTTTTCACATTGTTCTAAGTTTTTAACATTTTATCTACAAGGTATTGTATACGTTCCGACATATTTTTGTTTGGACGTGCAATCAATTAACCATTTCAGTTGAAACGAGTAGACAAACTCAAACGCACAAAAAAGCATTACTACTGTTATAAGTCTGTTCGTTTGTTTTTGTTTTATAAGTTGTATCGATATTGATGAGTTGTGTTATGAAAACCTACTGATATCCCTTCAACCTGATACTAGGTTTCTTTTTTCATAGCCAAGCCTACACGATGCTTATTTCCGTGTGAATTTAGGGAAAACATACCAATCGTGAATGAGCTTAGTAGTATATGGTTTATAAATTCTCAATCCTTTGGTACATATACCAACTTATCACGACCAATAGGAGAGCAGACATCAACATCTGAATGTATCATGAGACAGGGGCCTTTCTTTATACTCTGGTAAGATTGCACGAAAAACAAAAAACATTGAGGCAAAAGGTCCCATCTGGATCATCTGATTTAAATCTTGGACTTTTAGTAAAGTTTGTGCTGTACAGTCTACTTTCTATGTAAATATAAATAGATGTGGCACGATTGCAAATGCAGACCACTATACACAATAGTTCACATGGGGACTGGATGTAAGCAATTAAAGGCAACCGTACGGCATTCAACAATAAGAAAACCTATACTGTATAGTCGGCTATAAAAGGTCCAACATGGGAAACATGCACAAATTCAATTCAGAAAACTAATTAAATGAAAAATAGATATAACAAACACGAACTAGCGACAACCACTAAACTACAATCTCCTGACTTGGGGCAGGCACACAAAGAACGTTTTTTATTTGTTATTGATGATAGTTCTGTCATTGTTGATAGATCTGTCAGCGTTTTATAAGAGACAATAGACATTTAGTTTTAGTTTTAACTTATAACCCTTCAAACATGTAAACAAGTAAAAACTGCAACTCTGAACAAGCCATTTATAGTATGTCATTTGAACGAGACTTGTTTATTTTTGACAAACTCTAGATTTAATTTTTATCATAATCGAAAACTATTGAAAAGCAGTTATCAATTTATTTGTGTTTCAAATAAAAAATCTTGCAAAAAGAAATAACACCTTCTGTAAAAAAACGAAGTTTAAATCTTGTAAAAGGTAATCAATCATGAAATAAATTTCTGTAACCTTAATTATTTTATTAAGTTATATCTATACTATTTACTCATACGAATGAAATAGCGAGTTAAACATCATATAACGCAAGTATACTGACGCTTTTTGACACATTTTTATATTACTTGCAACTAATCATTTCTTACTGGAACTGTTCACAAAATTTTATACGAAACACAGTAAGGCCGGAGAAAGAAAACAAAACTCGACCAGAAGACATATGGGACCGTATATGAAAGAAATAAATCGAACCGTCTAAAGACACATGGTGTATCGTCAATATGAGAAACAAATAGGCCAGTCCTATATTATTGAATTGTGTATAATTTCTGGTGTTGTACACTATTATTTAGGTGGTATATTGGATTTAAAAAAAAATATATATCTGAAGACACAACTTGGACCATGAACAGAAACAATTCAGTCCATTTTGTCATCAATTCTGATAAAACTGAATTATACTTATAAGAAACAAAAAAGAAATATGACAATTGAAAACAACCACTGTAAAACAGGCACATCTTTTTTTGTGATCACAACCAATCGAATAAGTCAGGCGCATCCACTGATTTTGACAGTTTAGTCCTAATTGTGCTCATTGACCATTGCCATTTAAAAAAAATCTTTTATCATTGTGCTCCAATGCATAAACATCAAATAATGCGATCAAATGTTGTATGATCTAAATCTACAGACACACACACATTTTGAAATGTTCTTTTATGTTAAAATACATGTAGCTGTAGAACACGACTTTAATTAATTTGTTTTTTTCTGATAGAGAATTTGGACTATATTTTTGTTTCAAGTTTATGGCCCTTACTGATACAGACTGGGTCGAATACTTCAGCGCAGGTAAAGTTTATTTCTTTCATACAACATAATATTGAATAGAAGCGGTGATTTCGTTACAGAATTATTATCAGACTGTTACATTTCGCAGATGGTTATTGGCTACAAATAAAATATGAGATTCTAATAATAAAAAGTTCTTATTGTGCATGCAATTCTAAATAGCATATAACATTTTATTGAATATATGTCTCGTTACTTATACAAGTACATTTAGTATATGCTTTCAGAGCTGTTGATTTTTTATTGATATTTGTAGTTTTAAAAACTATTCTGATATAGTAAAAAAAAATAGAATTTGTTTAAGTATTGTGCTCGTGACTGATTGGATTTGAGAAACGGATAATACATGCATAGTGTAAAAATTGGTGTCAATCTTTATTTTAAACACAATCTTCAGTCTCTATGTATTCAATAGGTTTTCTAAATTAAATAATAACTAAACTATCCGAAATTATTATTATTACTAATAATGAATGCAAAGAATATAAGTACAATATATTTGACGGTTGTATGTAATTTTGAGCAAGTATTATTTACCTATTGTATTCTGTCAGGATCAGTTCAAATTCAATCAATATCCTGTTTTCAACGGGAAAACCCCTTTTTATAAACCGAATCACACAATAACGTTGCGTGCACGAAAATATATCGTTACAGTTCAAGGTTAATCATGTGAATCACTGTCAGTACGTACATAACTATTGGATTAAGTAGAAAGTAAGCACGACACCGATTCAACAACATAAAGCATGTAAATACAAGTAACTAAAGAAATGTAAGGTTCATAAACAACTAGAAAACAAAGATGTTATTCGAACGCAATATGTTGGCGAAATTTCGTAACGCTTAATCGGCAACTGTCAATTTTACCGTGAACGACGTTGTGTTAACACAAAAAGGTATTGCCGCGTTATTAATAGTTCATAACACTTAGCATAAGACGCACAAGATACTTTACTTTAATGAATTCATTCGATACATTATTTTTTTATCCCTTTAAAAAAATCTTCATCCATCTTATCAATGAAGAAATTTGAAATTTTAGATATTTTGATACGAACAAACACCATGTATAGTTATAAGATACGGTATTATGTCGGTCACAACTTGTTTTTAAAAACCTAGGCGTTCAATTTACTTGAATAGCAATGTATAAGCTATATAAGATGCTTATTGTGACAGCATTACAATTTGTATGGCACTTTATAAACTTATGTAATATAATAATTTATCAGAGACAAGTTGTATAGATAGAGGAAACAACTAGTTAGTTATTTTTGTTATAATCATGAAGCTCATATGGTATATCATGATATAGTTATTGTCTATCTTAACTCTATACGTTATAACTACTGTAAACCAACTTATTTTCGCGGATATTTTATTTCGCGTTTTACCCTTTCTTGACCACTTCGCGGCTATTTAACTTCGCTATTTTCGGATTTACTTGATGAAGTTTAATAAGGAACGATCAAAGTTTTATATATTCGCGACGACTTGTATTCGCGTTATTTTTCTACTCGCGAAGATCGCGAAAATAAGTTGGTTTACAGTATTTATTTGGACACGTTTACCCGTTTATCGACGCTTATAGTCTCGCTCCTTATCAATTCTCTCGGTTTTTGTTTGTAATCTTGATTTGTCGACATATGATTTGGACATAGGTAGACTACTGTTGCTTTTGTTTCCACTGTTTGTTTTGTTTTGTTTTATAATTGTTTTCTAGAGTCTTTTCTAGACGATACGGGCGTCTGGCATAAACAAAGTTTTTTTAGTGTATAAAAAGTAAGATCACAAAAATACTAAACTTAGAGGAAAATCAATTCGGAAAGTCCATAATCAAAGTTTTTACACAGACTTTGTAGATTGGACAAAACAGATTAAATATATAAGAAATATGATTTGACTATTATATTAGTAAGTATAAAGCACCCGTCAAAAATACATGATCTCAAAGCAATACATTAATTATTTTGGCAAAGTGGGAGAACATCAAAATATCCAGATATATTATATAAAAGAGGACAGCACAGCATATGGATAAGCAGACTAACATGGTGCACGTATAAAGCCATAAGTTAATTTATCAAATAGAAACTTTGATTTTACAGGAAGCGAGACTCTATTACCATTTTGTGAGATGTGTGATGGTTCAAAATTTTCAGGACCAGGTTATTTTTCAGGTAAAAATTATTGATATTGCTCTACTGCTAACTATGAAAAACTTATTTACAATGATTACAAATAAGTTGTATAAGAATCTTACCTTATAAAGATATTAATAGTTTTGAAACATTTAAAATTAATTTCAAGTATCATTTTCTTTCATTTTATTACCATTACAAAACACTTCAGTGCTATATTAATGCCCTACTTCTTATATGAGTTATCGTTTCTATCCAAATAACTGTTAACACCATAGTTTATTTTAAAGTTCTTATCATTGACTGTGTCGAATCCCCCTCATTCACACCAGAATTCAAAAACTGCGAAGGGGAAAGGAAACATGATGTTACTTACCAGCAGATAGACAAGAGATTGTATATGAAACTGAAAGTATTTGAAATATCTCACAAAAGAACTAAACATTCACAGCACAATTTTTAGTGCTTAAGGTGGTACCTAACACCTGAACTAAAATTAATTTCGCTCGTTTAATTTTCTTTAAATTTTGACAAAGTATTCAGTTTGACCCTTTGACAAAAATTTCAAAATTTCAAAAACTTTGAACCAACCGTTTAATCAGAAAAATTACACTGGTTATATAGCAGTTCGACAAAAACTTATTTTGATCATTGAGAAGCTTAATATTCCCTTAACAACACAACGTCATTAAAACGTTCTGCTGATTTTACAGAGTTATCTCCCTGTAGTGTTAGGTACCACCTTAACGTCTTTTTATTGAGCATCAATGTAATACTTTTTACTTTAGGTATGAATGCATTTAACATTTTGATTGAATCATTCTATTTTAACATTACAGCTCGAAGTGAGTATAATATTTTCATATAAGTTAAATTAGTAATTAGAGTAAACGCAATTCAAAAACCCTATTTAACTTGTATTTGCTCCAATGTTTTATCTTCGGATTTTTATAGGAAAATAATAGCAAGCGTACAATTTCGATGCAGTGAAGCGTTTCCATTTGACGAACGCAACACTTTCTTCATATTTAAATACCAGCAGACTCTTTCGAATAAATGTCAATAATTCGTTGTTGTGTACGAATCGACAAAGAACTGTGTGTAGGTTTCAATTTGCTTCGTTATGCTTTGGCAGATGGACAAAGAACTGTGTGTAGGTTTCAATTTGCTTCGTTATGCTTTGGCAGATGGACAAAGAACTGTTTGTAGGTTTCAATTTGCTTCGTTATGCTTTATATAGCAGAAATATACATAAACACGCAACCACGTCATGGTCGGAATTTGGAAGTCTAAAATTATCTAAAGCAGTTTGATGCTGCCTGCACGTTAAGAAAACTTGCATACACGTTCCGAGAGATCCATGTGTAGCATGTTGCCAGTTGGGTCTTTGTAGATTGGACAAAACAGATTAAATATATAAGAAATATGATTTGACTTTAATATTAGTAAGTGAAAAGTACCCATCAAAAATACATGATCTCAAAGCAATACATACATAAGTCAACATACCACCGTCATTGAAAGACAAGTGTCCCGTTTTGTGTCTACAAATTGCATTCAATTGATAGCGACATTGGGTCAATTTTAATAAGGTTGAATAAATTGATGCTCATAATGCATGCAAAGCAAGAGCTGCTTACCCTATGGACCCTCTCCTCACCATTTAATTTGAATTGATAGGTACTTGACTTTCAATAACCTCGGTATACTCTGTATTCTACTAAGCAAAAATTAATTTACTCACTCAAATTTTTATAAAGCATCAACCACATTATAATGAAAAATACCATTTGTATACATATTACAATAAGGCTATTACCTCTTGATAACAGTGTGATTTTTTAATACTTGTAGATCAACCGTTGATGCGTGATAGATCTCGACCAATTGGTTGCAATTTACCGTCGATATGCCCAAAACGTAACAACAAACAAGTGTGTTGTCCAAATTCTGAGCCATTTGATAGTGGAAGAAACTGCAGAGTACAAACCTCAACCGGAAGTTACAGGTATAACAGACCTCAGCGGTATGGTAAACCTAGTCCACATGGTTACTCTGGATATAGGAAATTTGGAGGTTAATGCACGAATTATGAAATAAAGAAATACAAACATGTCAAACACATGTGTTTTTTCGTCATCTTGTTAACTCCCCTGGTCCAAATGACTTTGTGAGTTATTCATCCCTTTGAGGCCATAAAAAATCGATAACTTTTAACAATTGCAAATAAACAAAACTACTCTTCTAAAACTGCTATATAAAGAATAAAAAAAAGCCATACCGCATACATAGTCAAGCTATACAAGGCCCGAAAAGACAAATGTAAAACAGTTTTTTAAACGAGAAAACTAGAGACCTAATTTTTGTAAGAATATTGATAGAAAACGAAAAATGTGGTATACAGCAACAAAGGACAACAGGCTCTAAACTTGGTACAGGAACATACAGAGTGAGGCGGGGTACAATAGTAGGAAGGCGCCAATCCTGCTACTAATCTGGGACAAAGGTGTTACAATAAAACACAATATCAAATTTTAAAAATCTGGTGGAAAGGGCTTAACTCATTACCTCGATACAAAGCAGAACTATTTCTAACAAAACACTGACCGGATGTACTCATACATCTCCACAACAAATAAAATAAATTTTGACCCAAGTCCGTTGGAGATTTTTTGTTTATTTTTTTTCCCGATGATCCATATTGGTTACAACCATAGTCATCAAGGCTAACATTATTGTAGGGGTAAAATAGAGGTACGGTCTATATTTTGAAACTGGTATAGATAAATAAATTTGATATCACAGGTATACATGTTCAAAGTACATTATTCTACCAACTATATACTAAAATGAGGAGATGTGTGATTATTACCAATGAGACAATTTTCCGAATCACCAGAGTTCAAAAGTGGACATATGCAATTATACGGCGTATAGAAAATGAGAAAAAGACTTACCGTTTAGTCGTATATAAAACGACCAGACATGAATAAATGTGACCCAATTCAAATAAGAAAACTAAGGGCATAAATAATAAAAAAGTAATTTACCAAAAAAAAAAAAAAAAGAAAAAAACCGTGAGGAACGAATCGACGACAGCTACTGAATTACAGTGTCCTAATGAGAACAGGCAATACGGAAAGTCCCTAATCAATTGGCAAAATTAATAAACATCAAACGAATGTATAACCACTGTTATATTCCTGACTTGGTACATGCATTTTCTTATGTAGAAACTGGTGGTATGAACTTGGTTTTGTAGCTAGCAAAACCTCTCACTTGTATGGAAGTCGCATCAAATACCTTTTCTTATACAAGATATACCTGAGTATGTAAATTCTATATTGACAAAAATCGCACGTTTGTGTATTTTCATTCCATAATTCACATATGACAATGACGGGTGCCACTTGTAGAGCGGGATCTACTTACACTTCCAGAGCACCTGATATACCCCAGTTTGTGGTGGGGACCGTGTTGCTGGGTCTTATGTTTTCTATGTTGTGTTTTGGGTACTGTTGTTTACATGTATCTGTTGGTCTTTCTCTTTTTTAAACAGTTCACATAAAACAAAATATATGGTATGATTGCCAATGAGACTGACAACTCTTCATAGGAGACAAAATGGACACAGAAATTATGTTTGTTATCGACTTGTGATTTGGAATGTCCCTATGGTATCTTTATTTTCTCTTCTTTCATAAACTATTTGATAGTCCATACTTTCAAATATTTTTATCAAGGTAATTACTTTTGCAATACAATTTTATTAGTTATTTAATTTTGTTTTGGACAAAAATGACGTCGTTGATTGCGCGTTGCTTGGACTTTTTTCGCATGATAAAATATAACTCTAAAATAATTGATAATAATAATCGAGTCTGTCGTTAGTTTCTAAGTTATTTATAAATCAAAACAAATAGTTTGCTGAACAATCTTTATGCAAATTTTAATTTTATACATAACTTAAACATAACAAATATAAAGAACAGGTTTGAGTTCTACTTCGTCATCTGTCAATAGTTGGTGTATGTTAATATATTTACAATTGCCAAACATTATGCATAAATTATATGCTCGGACATTTTATCACAAGGTTCCTTAATTTTGATTACTGTGAATTAGATATTAACACATTAATAAAGAAACAAAGAACATTCCTTATCATGCATCATGTTTATGCGACTATTTTTTTTTAAGTGGTATATTTGGATTTCTTCCAAACTTCGGTATAATAAAACATATATTGACTAGTTATGAAAGTATATCAAGTTTGTCGTACTTTCAGACAAGTTTGCATGTATATGATTTCCATATTCATGTTTTCTTTTTTTAAGTATAGTACCAGCTTGTGTGTCAAGATCACAAAATAATGTTATGTATAGGATTGACATTAAGCAATTAATATTATTTAAATAACGACATGTAAAATACCCTTACGTTTAACTTATCGGATATTCCACATTGGGTTTGCAAGTACTTTGGCCTTAATCATTACTGGAAAACTAGCAGTCGTCGAAATTCATAATGCGTAATGATTGATCAACAGGGTTACAAACGTATTCCGCAATGACAAATAATACAAATTTAAATTAGTTCTAAAGGTGATATTTTCAGCCAAAAAAAAGTTACCGATAAACAGAATAATAGGTACTTTTTATACTTACTATTTCACGCGGTATATCTTAACTCGCCTGTTCTATATCATGGAAAAGATTTGGAACTCGAAAATATTAGGCAATGACAACCCGTAATAGTGCAGCAACGTAACGCTTAAAATTATTAATAGAATGCACACAACTTCATCCACAAAACCAAATAATTACATAACCTTTTCGACAAATAAACATATCTTACTTAATTCTAAATTTCATTTCATATTCTCAAACAACAAACTTTGTAAAGAAAAATTACAAATATAAGAATAATGGCATTTGGTTTGAGATATTGACTTAATCAACTTCAATATCATCCTGCCCTAGCTGACTCGCTAGATATTTTTGCTGATACAGTCAGTATCAAAAACATTATCTATACATATGTATCAACATAACTTTGAAATAAAAAAAATCTAAACCAACATACTAATAAACTTAATTAACAAAGCCGACAACAATTTTTTTTGTGCTAGTATGTTGACAGTGAATATATAATCTAGTGCAATATACATGGTATAGTAAAAGAGGGGCGAAAGATACCAGCGCGACAGTCAAACTGATAAATCGAAAATAAACTGACAACGCCATGGCTAAAAATGAAAAAGACAAACAGACAAACAACCGTACACATGACACAATAAAGAAAGCTAAAGAATAAGCAACACGAACCACACCAAGAACTAGGTTGCGATCTCAGGTGCTCCGGAAGGAAAACATTATGATATATTCACTTTTTAAAAAAATACAAATTAAGTGAAACATAAAAAGTAAGTGAATAAATCCCCCTGACGTAATATGATAAAGTATATGTGTGTGCCAGTATTCTTAAATAAAAGTTAGCTTGTAGATCATATACAAGTAAAAAGTATAATCACGAATATTCTTAACTCAGAGAAATGTTCAAAACGGAAAGTCCCTAATCAAATGACAAAATCAAAAACTCAAAAACATCAAACGAATGGATAACAACTGTCATGTTCCTGACTTGGTACAGGCAATTTATTAGGTAGAAAATGGTGGTTTAAACGTGGTTGTGTAGCTTGCACAACCTCTCACTTGTACGACATCGAATCAAATACCTTTTCTTATACATGGTTTACCTGAGTATATTGATTCTTTGTTGACAAAAATCGCACATTTGTGTATTTTCACTCCATAATTCACCTATGACAATGACAGGTGCCACTTGTAGAGCAGGCTCTTCTTACACTTCCAAAGCACCTGATATACCCCCAGTTTTTGGTGAGGTTCGTGTTGCTGGGTCTAATGTTTTCTATGTTGTTTTTTGTGTACTGTTGTTTACACGTATCTCTTGGGTATTCTCTTTTTTTTTAGACAGTTAATATAAAACAAAAGATGTGGTACGATTGCCAATGAGACAACTCTTCACAAGACACAAAATGACAAAGACATTATGTTTGTTTTCGACTTGTGATTTGAAATGTCCCTATGATATCTCTATTTCCTCTTCTTCCATAGGCTATTTGATAGTCAATAGTTTCAAATATTTTAATCAAGGTATATACTTACGAAATCATATTTTATTAGCTATTTCATTTTTTTTATTGGACAAAAATGACGTCGTTGATTGTGCGTTGCTTGCCTTTTTTCGCATGATCAAACACTAAAATAATTGATTATAATAATCAGGTCTGTCGTCAGTTTCTAAGTAATTTTATCAATCAAAACAAATACGTTGCTGAACAATCTTCATGAAAATTTTAATTTTGTATATAACTTAAACATAACAAATGTAATTAACATGTTTGCGTTCTACTTCGTCATCTGTCAATAGTTGGTGTACGTTAATATATTTACAATTGCCAAACATTATACATAAATTAAATGCTCGGCCATCTTATCACACGGTTCCTTGATTTTGATTACTGCGAATTAGATATTAACACATTAATAAAGAAACAAAAAACATTTCATCTCATGCATCATGTTAATGCGACTATCTTATTTAAAAAAAAAATATATTTGGATTTCTTCCATCCTTCGGTATAATAAAACATATATTGACTAGTTACGAAAGTATAGCAAGTTTGCCATACTTTCGGACCAATATGCATGTATATGATTTTCATCTTCATGTTTTCTTTTTTTTTAGAATAGTACCAGCTTGCGTGACAAGTTCACAAAAAAATGTAAAATACAATTGACATTATAATTTCATTTCATATTCTCAAACAACAAACTTTGTTAATAAAAATTTACCAATATAAGAATAATGGCATTTTATTTGAGAAACTGACTTAATCAACTCAAATATCAGGCTGCCTTGGCTAGCTCACTAGATATTATTGCTAATGCAGTCAGTATCAAAAATATTATCTATACATATGTATCAACATAATTTTAAAATAAAAAAAATCTAAACTAAAATACAAATAAACTAAACAAGCTGACAACAAAAATATTTTGTAATATGTTGATTCTGAAATATAATCTTGTGCAGTATACATGGTATAGTAAAACATGATGATATATTCACTTTTAAAAAAAGTACAAATTAAGTGAAAAATAAAAAGTAAGTTAATAAATCACACTGACGTAATATGATGTGTATTCTTAAATAAAAGTTAGTTTGTAGATCATAACAAGTAAAAAGTAAAATCACTAAAAAAACTAAACTCAGAGGAACATGAACATTCAAAACGGAAAGTCCCTAATCAAATGGCAAAATCAAAAGCTCAAAAACATCAAACGAATGGATTAAAACTGTTATATTTCTGACTTGGTACATGCATTTTCCTATGTAGAAAATGGTGGATTGAACCTGGTTTTATAGCTAGCGACACCTCTCACTTGTATGACAGTCGCATGAAATAACTTTTCTAATACAAGGTATACATACATGAGTATGTTAGTACTTCTGGCGTATTAAATTTTAAACCTGGTGCCTTTTGGGTACTGTTGTTAACATGTATCTGTTGGTCTTTCTATTTTTAGACAGTTTCTATATAACAAAAGATGTGGTACGATTGTCAATGAGACAACTCTTCATAGGAGACAAAATGACACAGAAATTATGTTTGTTATCGACTTGTGATTTGGAATGTCCCTATGGTATCTTTATTATCTCTTCTTCCATGGACTAATTGATAGTCAATAGTTTCAAATATTTTTATCAAGGTAAATACTTTTGCAATCATATTTTATTTGTTATTTCCTTTTTTTTTCATTGGACAAAAATGACGTCGTTGATAACGCGTTGCTTGGACTTTTTCGCATGATAAAATATTACAATAAAATAATTGATTATAATAATCAAGTCTGTCGTCAGTTTCTAAGTAATTTTATCAATCAAAACAAATACTTTGCTGAACAATCTACATGAAAATTTTAATTTTGTATATAACTTAAACACAACAAATGTGAAGAACAGGTTTGAGTTCTACTTCGTCATCTGTCAATAGTTGGTGTATATTTGTACAATTACCAAACATTATACATAAATTATATGCTCGGACATTTTATCACAAGGTTCCTTGATTTTGATTACTGTGAATTAGATATTAACTCATGATATAGAAACAAAAACATTCCTTCTCGTGCATCATGTTAGTGCGACTATTTTTTTAACTGGTATATTAAGATTTCTTCCAAACTTCGGTATAATAAGCATATATTGACTAGTTATGAAAGTATGGCAAGTTTGTCGTACTTTCGGACAAGTTTGCATGTATATGATTTCCATATTCATGTTTTCTTTTTTTTTAATAGTACCAGCTTGTGTGACAAGTTCACAAAAAAAAATGTAAAGTACTATTGATATTATAATGGATTATTATACTTCCTGTAAGAATGTTCTTCTATAGAAAAATTGCTCTATTTTTGCATAGTTTTTTAAAGAAATATATAGCGTTAACTGCACTATGCGAAAATAGTAGGCCTTGCTGTTGCAACAGACTATTGATTGTCATGTCAATCATTGTCAATTTCACGTGCAAAGGCGGAGCTTAGTTGCTTTGACAGACAAGTGGGTTGGATTTATGAGCATAGCAATTAATAAACTATTACAATTGAACAATCAGGGGAAAATAGAAGATATATTCATTTTCTGTATCTGTATCTGTATGTTACACAGTGCAGGATCCGATCGCGGATATATGCGCACTGGAAGGAGAGCGGGTTGGTTAGTCCAACCGTTGGAGGGCAGCCGTGAAACCCTCAACTGCCTTTTGACATGCAGTTACCTCGTCCAGATGGTTCCACTCAACTATTGTTTTTGGAAAAAAAGAGTTCTTACGAATGTCTGTTTTGCAGTCTATTAATTTATACGATCTGCTTTTTCTGGTTTCTTGTCTTTCCACTATGTTTGAATATTGGAAGTCACTAAAGTTTTTTGCTTTCACTTGGCGTTTATTTCTTGTCTTTTGTAGATAATCTGTTGGATCAATAGCCGGCACCAATCCCTCAACCACTTTGTAGAACATAGTCAGCCTCTGATGTTTCCTTCGTTCTTGGAGAGGTGGCAGTTTTAGCTTAGAAAGCATATTTGTGACGCATCCTGTGTCTCTGGATTTATAGTCGTGCAGAATGAAACGTGCTCCTCTTTTCTGTATGCTTTCTATTTTTTCTATTTCCCTGATGGTGAATGGGTCCCAGATGACAGCACCGTATTCTAGTACGGATCTAACCATGGCTAAGTAGGCAAGTTTTTTGCACTCTTGGGGGCACTGGCGTAAGTTTCTTCTCAGGAACCCCAGTGTACAGCTTGCCTTGCTTGTTGTTTTCCCTATGTGGCTGGTCCATTTTAGGTCATCAGATATGTTAAGACCTAGGTAAGGATTAGTTTGTACCTGTTCTAGTATGTGGTTGTCTAGTTGGTAGAAGTGTGTTGATTTTTGTTTGAAGCTCATTATATAGCATTTTTTTGCGTTGAATTTCATTCCCCAATTTAGTGCCCATACTTCCAGAGCTTTTAGATCTTCTTGGAGAGTTTGGTGGTCTTTTGTGTTTTTAATCTCTCGATAGAGTAGGCAGTCATCTGCAAATAAACGAACTTAAGATTTTACGCTTTCCGGGAGGTCGTTGATGTGGCATAGGAAAAGCAGCGGTCCTAGTACTGTGCCTTGTGGTACGCCAGAGTCTACGTGGGCATATTCTGAGTGCTCACCTTCTACGACAACCCGCATTGATCGTTTTTGCAGAAATGCTGCTAACCATTTGTTCAGATTTCCATCTATTCCGAAGCTGTTTAGTTTTGCCAGAAGTTTGTTATGTGGCACAGTATCAAAAGCCTTTGAAAAGTCGAGTATAGCCATATCAAGTTGAATGCCACTGTCGAAGCTCTTTAGTAGGTCTTCTGTTGTGACTAAGAGCTGTGTTGTACAAGAGTAACCTGATCTGAATCCATGATTTAAATTTGTCAGTATTTTGTGCTTTTCCAGATGTTTAAGGATGTGTTTACAGATGATGTGTTCCAAAAGCTTACATGATACACAGGTCAGTGAAACTGGTCTGTAGTTTTCAGCTGCGTGGACGTCCCCCTTCTTAAATACTGGAGCTATGTTTGCACTTAACCAATCTTCAGGGAGAGTGCCTGTGTCAATTGATTTTTGAAAGATGGCGGATATACTTGGTGCGAGTTCTTCTGCACATGTTTTAAGGACAGTGTTTGGTATTCCGTCTGGTCCCATTGCTTTGGATGGATTTACGTTTTTCAATAATTTATGTACTCCTTCTGATGTTATGTCCAATTTTGAAATATTTGAAGTTGATCTTTTCTTTAGTGGTGGTATTTGTGAGTTCGGATCTAATTTAGTGAATACTGATTTGAATTGGTTGTTTAGAATTTCTGCCTTTTCTTTGCTGTCGTTTGTAAGGCCTCCATTTGACTTTAGTGGTGCTACTCCTATATTATCTTGTTTCTTTGCTTTCATGTAGTTCCAGAATGGTTTAGAACTATTCTTTTCAAAACCTGCATTGATGATGTCATTAATATAGTTCCATTCTGCTTTTCTAAATTGGCGTTTGCAGTCTTTTTGGAATTGTTTATATTCTTTGTAACTTCCAGTTTTTCTAGCATGTTTGTGCAACCTAGCTTTCCGTTTTAGCATTTTGCGCAGTTTTCTGTTTAACCATGGGACAGAGTGCTTTTTCTTTATCATTTTAGATGGTACGTTGGTGTCAATTGTCAATTTTAATTTCTCTGACATTTTAAGAGACTTTAAATTACTGTAAGTTTCTGTTAGAACGTTTTTATTCTTTGTTTACTTCTGCTTACTGTCGTTGAAGCCAACATTATTTGAATACTTTAGAAGTCATTTGTTTACAGATAAATAGTAATATATGGTCCGCTATCATTGTTTTTTTTTTGTAAGGTATTGAGTTATATGAGTATTGTGGTAATACTGCAACTTAAATTAATAAAATCATAGCTTTTTTAATCGTAACACAAATGTCAAACTTTTTTTATCCATTAATGGACCCCTGATTGTGGAAAAAGTGTTCCATGATGAAATTGACATTATATAAAATATAGATATGCTTCTATATTTAGGAAATAAACACAACTAGTTGCAGTATAAATACATCTATATGCAGAGTTACAAAAAGCGCATTTTTTTTACACTGAAAAACACTACTGTCACTATTCCAAATAGTAAGCAGTCAGTATAATAATGATATTAATGTTGTGTTTAACATTGACTATGGAAAATAGTAGCCAGGGTTTGAGACAATAGTGCACTCCCCTTCGGGTCGTGCACTATTGTCTCTCACCCTGGCTACTATTTTCGCATAGTCAATGTTAAACACAACATTATTATATAAATAATAGGTAGTTTATTTTTATACTAACTATATCACGCGGAATATGTTAACTCGCCTTTTCTATATCATGGAAAAGATCAGGTACTCGAAAATATAAGGCGATGACAACCCGTTACACTGCAGCAACGGCACTCTTTTTTTAATATAATGTACACGTCTTCATCCGCACAACCAAATAACTATCACAACCTTTTCGACGAGTAAACATATCTTACTTAATTCTAAATTTCATTTCATATTCTCAAACAACAAACTTTGTGAAGAAAAAATTACCAATATAAGAATAATGGCATTTTATTTTTGAGAAACTGACTTATTCATCTCAATATCAGGCTGTCTCGGCTGGCTCACTTGATATTATTGCTGATGCAGGCAGAATCAAAAACATTATCTATACATATGTTTTAACATAACTTTAGAATTAAAAAAAATTCAAACCAACATACAAATACACATAACAAAGTCGACAACAAAAATAGTTTGTAGTAAGTTGATAGTGAATATATAATCTTGTGCAGCATACATGGTATAGTAAATCATTTTGATATATTCACTTTAAAAAAAAAAGTACAAATTAAGTGAAATATAAAAAGTAAGTTAATACATCTTGCTGACTTGTTTCGTTATTATTCTGAGGCTGACTTCATACAGGAACTTCTTATTTAGGATGAAGAATAAGAAGTTAGCAATATAACTTTACTTTCCGTTATATAGATGATGTTCTCTCACTAAATAATTCAAAAATTTGTGACTATGTTGAACACATCTATCCCACAGAACTAGAGATAAAGGATACAACAGATACAGGTAATTCTGCCTCATATCTTGCATCTAGAAATTGAAAATGAGGGTCGGTTGGAAAGAAAACTTTACGACAAACGAGATGATTTCAGCTTCCCAATTGTGAACTTTCCATTTCTATTTAGCAATATTCAAGCAGCGCCTGCATACGGAATATATATCTCCCAATTGAACCGATATTCCCTCGCTTGTATTCCGTATAATGATTTCCTTGATAGAGGGTTGCTGCTCACAAGGAAGCTATTAAACCAAGAGTTCCAAAATGGTGAAATTGAAATCATGGCTTCGTAAATTTTACGGACGCCATCACGAGTTGGTTGACTGTTATGGAATAGCCGTTTCACAGATGATATTGGATGTTTCTTACGTCGTAACTACAATCCCCTTCCCTTTTCATGAATGAGACCTACCCAATTAGACTATTTACCGGGTTTGCAATAACATAAGCAACACGACGGGTGCCACATGTGGAGCAGGATCTGCTTACCCGTCCGGAGCACCTGAGATAACCCCCAGTTAATCTGATGAACGTTGATATAATTTTCTGAAATTTTATTGTCAAATGTTATTTCATATACATTTGTTTTCGTAAAGGAGAAGGAAGGAAACAGAATATTGGTGTTGTGGTCTCCCTTGAACAGTCTCGTTATTTAACTAAACTGATCTTTACATGATTTTATTTAATTATTACAAATTTTTCATATCTATTGCATATGACATTTGCATTTTGCGTGTTTAGTTGGGGCATATTTATCATTTTGATAGACATTTAAATGTGCAGACTTTATTAATGAAATTTATTGTTTGTTTTAGGGGAGGAATATTACGGACAGGATTATTATCTAATTGTTATTTCACTTGTTAAAAACTATAAATTTCTTATTTCTTTATTTAATGATTCAGATGATGCTTATTCAGTACATATTTGTTAAATTGAACGAATAGATATTCACGGGTAGTAAGGTCGTCATATCGAGGAGCGTTTAGTACAGTGATTTTGTCATAGTTTGGATAAGTTTGACATGGTTAATTTATGTTACTTTCCTAAACGATTGCCTCAGTTCTATTCACAAGAGCAGATGAAAAGCAAATAAGATGTTTGGATCTGTATTGGAGGTCAAACGATCTACATTGGAATTGTTGTTTCACCAAATTAATGCAGAATAAGCAAGATATCGGAACTGCTATGGTTTGGTTAAGCGATTGACATGGTTCGGTTAAGAGTCTAGAAATTTGTCATGGTTTTGGTCAAGTTTGTCATGGTTTAGATCGAAATAAATATATATGTGTTTCACTTTAATACTGAAAATTTACTTGATAGCGCCTGTTATTGAACGTAGTTACACTATATATTAACTGCCTAAGAAGAAAAAAAAACCTGTTTAACCAAATTTAGTGGTTGTAATTGTCAAAGCGTAAATTAAACATGGCATGTTACGTAAGTTTTCTACAATATAGTTTTAAAAGTCACTGCTCTTTTAAACTAGCTTTCGATATAATTATACAAAACAATCGTAGCGTTGCTTCTGTTTCACATAGAATCTTTTCTCCGTATGTTCATGCTTGACTATGCCAAGGATATCGTGAGCGGCATCACTAGTCAAATTGCTGAAAGACTTCTACTTAAAAGTGGCAGCTAGTCAAACAGTAATTCTTGTTTTAACATGTTTACCTAGAAAACTATACATTCGTTTGTTTTTCTTTATTTTAAATTTTGAGCCAGTTTATGATGAATAAAAGGAGATGTTATAGGTCCATGATACAGTAATCCAGCTACAAAACTAACCAAAAGAAAATTGTACCTTTTAACATGATTAATAATGTAGTATAACTTAAAACAGGGTTTGTTGTTCAGCTTGTTGATATTGAATCAAGTTCCACTCTGTTGTAATTTTGATATTATTATGCAACAGTAAACATGAATCGAATCACAAAAACATTATCAAAATTTCATTTTCACTGTAGAGCGATTCATTACTGTTGTATATACGATGCATTTTAACAGAAGGATTTTAATTAATTTTCATCATATAAAGCCGTAATTTAGCCGACTCTCATAATTTATGAAGTCAGAAGAATTGATTATGTATGCATACTTTGTGAGTGAAAGTCTGAGGTAATATCAATAAATGCCGTAAAAATGGCATTTATTGCTTATTTTTGAAGACCATACGGTTACCTATAGTTGTTAATTTCTGTGTCATTTTGGTCTCTCGTTGAGAGTTGTCTTATTGGCAATCATACCACATATTCTTTTTTATATTGTCAATTCTATATTCTCTGATAATTTGTTCAGACCCAGATCTACATGTAAGATTAAATATATCCTTTCCTATGACACGCCATCATTGGATACATATATCTTGGACAGCTAAAGTAGCAACCATTTGATTTTCTGATGCGGGGGTGGGGGGTGGGGGTATTTTTATTTACATTAAGCCAAAGTAACTTGTCTTTTTTTTCCATGCAAAATAGCCTGTATTTTTTTCCAGGGCCAATCAAAAACAATTATTTTATTTTCATTTAGTGATCCGAACCTGCTCGGAGGGTTTGGGTACTCCCCCGCCCTTAGGAAAATTTTGAAGATTAGACTATACTCATTTTCTTCAACAACACTTTAATATAGTTTTTTTTCCAAAACGAAATCTGTTGTTATATAAACTAATGTGCCATTTCAAGTAACTCAATCAACACCCCCCTCCCCCCCCCCCGAAAATCAAATGATTGCTACCGGAAAAGCAGTTTACGATTTTGGTCTAAATATACAGCACATACTTAGACTTACTTGCTTGGTTTGTATTCATGTTTGCCTAGGCATTGTAATTGAGATAGAGTACACATTTATACTAAAAAAGCGAACAAGCCATCCGAACCGTTTAACTACAAGTATTGTGAAAATAGCTCTAATGGGTGCATCTATGAAAATCAAAGAGAAGTCACATAAAGATCTTCATTTCACGATTGATGAGTGGTATTGTTTTCGTCTCGCACAATCTTTACATTTGACGTCTGGGTGGCTTCATAATTATTTTTTGTAATGCCATTTTATATACATCTTATACAGTAAAGAAAGTTCCAGCAACAATCCAGTCACCTTGATATATGTTTGAATTTCTCATAACTATGTTCTCGATGTTTCACTTCCGAACGGTACAGAACTATGACGAAAAAAAACCATGAAATTAAATACAGAAATATTATCGATGAATAGTACACAATGTCCGAAATCAACCATAAGTTCGTAATACCCGTGTATATTCAAGTGATCATCTACGACCAGCTTGCTATTTAAATCCTCAGTATTAAAGTCATGTTTTAAGTCTATTTTCAGTTGGTGCATGTCGAATTATCATATAAAATAATAATAAAAATTCACCGCACCTGCAAAAATTCCACATCAGAAATGATTGCACTTTCAGTGATAATTCATCGCAACTATAGTTAAAATGAATAGCATCCAGTCAACTATATTATGGATTCAGCTGCTTTAACTACACTTTTTTGGACTTTAATCTTGTGATTATACATTAGAAAATTATATTCTTATTTCGTTGTGTTAAAACATACATTTAGATCAATTATTTCGTTCTTACAAAAAAGTAAACAAACGCAGTTTTTCCCGTCATCCTTTATTCTACAATATACATATATACTCGCCAGAGGCGGATTTAGCAGGGGGCCCTTTTTGGGGAAAAATTGATTGCTTATATAGGGAATCACTGAAACGTGAACGGAGCGCCACTCCCCCTTAGACAGTCAGTGGGCCCCCACTTATGAAAATTCCTGGATCCGCCACTGCTCGCATATATAACAGTGAAAATGAACAAACTGGATTCGCACTTTATGGCAGTAATATTGAATATAAAATGCATCGTGTATAGTATCACTTAATTCTTTCAAATATTTTACTTTTTATGTAATGATTTAGTATGATGTGTCCTAGAATTGAAAATATATCTAAATTGTACAGCTCACAATATTGGCAGCAGAATTCCATCCTGAAATTTAAAAGGAAGCTATCTTGGAATCATGATTTTTTTATAATTTGTTATTGGTTTGAAACTAGGTCCCACTTAATCAACTTGATTTTATTGTTTAAAACTGATCTGGTAATTCTAACATGTCTGCCATGGTTGAGGCGAAGAAGATGTTGGGGAGCCCGCAATCATGTTTAACTCCGCAATACATTTTGTCTCAAGTTAAGTTTCTGTAATGCCGTGCATATCGTTTGTAACTGTATATCATATTTTGCTATTTATTTTGAACAGAAATTAGGCTGGCGGTTTTCTTATTGGAATTCCTTTACATTTAATTTTGTCGCAGCCTTTTATAACTTGATAAGAAGTATGGTTTGCTCATTGTTGAATGTTGAAGGTCTCTTGCTAACATCTACGTCATTTGATCTTAGGTGGATAGTTGTGTCATTGGCAAGCATATTGCATCTACTTACAACATATTACTACTTTGTATGTGCGTTCTTATGCCCTATTGTGTTTCAAATGAAAC
Source organism: Mytilus galloprovincialis (assembly GCF_965363235.1). Taxonomy (NCBI): domain Eukaryota; kingdom Metazoa; phylum Mollusca; class Bivalvia; order Mytilida; family Mytilidae; genus Mytilus; species Mytilus galloprovincialis. Next base: position 40,686,957 of record NC_134843.1, on the reverse strand, counting down.
AATTGTTGATAATTTTGATAGTAACTCTTCATTATACACGACAAAAATTACATAACTGAACCATGTCCAATATGAACTAAACCATGACTAGAATGAACCAAATCATGACACAGATATTTCAGTAATTTTAAACTGAGTGCAAAAGTAGGTATTTTTCAGAATAATTGACGGCAGTATTATATCATGAAGGAATATGTGATGTAACAGACAGAAAGATAATAACTTTTTTTAAGCACGTTAAACCAATTAGCAACTTTTAAATTTTGACATACGCAAACTTTGTTCTGTGTTAAATCATTAACTATATGATACAACTTGTGATGTATTAACATATTTACTTTATACAAAGGTACATACCAGCTTCAATTGTTGATCAGAAGTTCCTTTTACAAAATATCCAAATGTTTACATTTTGCATTTATTGTCATCAAAAACACTTAACACCGTCATGTCAAACTTACCTTACTACCCGTGATATTGGTATTTTGAATTCATTTGTTAAAGGTGTTTATCTAAGTTGTATAAACATGATAAAGTTTGGTATAATTTGCATCGTCGCAAATCATTTATAGCTTTCTTTTAAAAACTTATACATTTTATATAATTGGTTTGGAATTATAATGTCGAATTATCTGAGGACTGAATTTCAGTCCATCCAAGGAAAGCTGTGCTTTTCCAAAACCTTTCTTTAAAGTTATCATCACGCATAGTTATTGAAGTCATTAAATGCTCCATTTCTTTACTTTTGGACTACACGATAAAAGTTGTACTTATTGAATAAAGTATAAATTGTTTTCACTGTTTTTGGTTTTCATTTACTTAGATAGGTAGATAAGCGCTTTAACATTTGACATCCACCGTCTCCGTTGAAATCAGTTCTCAAACTAGAACAAGCAGTGGTCCGTATTCCCGAATCTCCAACAGAATTGCTCCTGCTACAGTATATCATCTCTTTACAATATACTTCATGATGAAAAAAAACCCAATGTGTATTGGCCCGAGAAACACTAATAAGTTCAAAATTTTAAAAAGTTTTCAAATTGTTTTTTCAACTTTTGATCAAAGTTTTAAAATATCAAAATTCCCTTTTTTTATTTTTGAAATTTCACCAAATAATTAAGATACGAAAATTATAAAATGCGTTTTAAAATTGAATAGTTTAGATATTTAATTTTATTTATTAAAACTTTAAAAATACGAAACATAACGTGCAGATTTGATCATTTCGCTTTAAATTTTGAAAGTTTTATTTTTTTTTAAATTTTTGATTAAAATGTTGCAAAAGGGAAATGACTAAACAGTGGATACCTTTACAAGGGCGAAACCGAATAAGAATGGAAAGAAATGAAATTTACTAAAACAAATAAAAATGACAAAAAAAATTCTGAAAAACTAAATATGATATAAAATAGGAGGCTAACTTTTTTTTTCATCTGATGCACTTTTCTGGATATAACTCCATCATAAAAGTTAAAGCCTAAACACTTGAAATTATTTATACCTCCATACGAAAGGAGCTTTTTGACCAAAAGATACATGAAATGATCTGTACACTTTTATTCAATTAATTTAAAAGTAAAATGAAACGAGTTTCTTGAAATTATAATGATAGGGGAATTATTAAACTAATTTATGTATACTTACTAAACTTTTGTTAATTAAATTTCGTGTTTTATTGCCGAATTTTACCTAACATTGCCTTAAAGTTTATAACCAATCAACAGAAACTCACGGAGCGCATGAAGTATCATTTGGAAAAATATGCAAATTATAAAAATGATAAAGCCATGTTAATTTTTTGTTAATTTTCGATGTGTTTGTTAATTAAACTTTGTCATAACTTTTGTTCAATTTGGTGTATTAAAAATTAATTTCCAGAATCTCTATTTTCCACGTTTGTTGATATTTTCTTTCATCCCGGTTTTTTTTTCTTGAACTTCCGGCTTTGCGGTTGCCGAAGTACTAATGTGAAGTCTCGTGGTTAAGATAACTCCATTACGGAAAATCATACTTAACCATTCAAGTACATGTAATATAATTAGCATTCGATTTTGTTTTTAAATTTGAAGTACATGATTTTTATGTCACTCTATAGACACATCTTTACATGCCTAATGAAAATTCCGTAAAGTAATTTCATGTTCACGTTAGATTTTTCGTATATGTGATGTATTTATGATTGTGGCAGCCATTTCATTTTTTATCAATTCCAACATCACATCAATTTAATGGTGCACCACATTAATATGCTGAAGCTTCATAAATATGATCTAATAGTCTACACATAATTCCTTGGAAAAAATGGACAAAGAAAAAAAAAAGATTTGTATAGGGCAAAATAAACGGAGGGTAAAGACTAAAGCGAAAGAAAGAGACATAAATACATAAAGTTATAACCAATTAGGAAAGTTAAAGTATAAAGGTTAAACAAGTATTTGCAGTTAACTAATGGTGGTATTAGCTCCGCATTTGTTTAATTACAGAAGTCCTTGAAAGGACTCAAAGGAATTAAAAGCAATTTATCAATTGTATATAACTGTGCACAGGATTTTATTGTGATCCTTAAAAATAACTTAAAGACAAATCCCTCTATTGTTTATGCGCATATACAAGCGCAACAGTACTATGCCGTCAGTGGTTTATGACGTCGCGGTTTCCGCGAACTGGAAACGTTTATTAGAGTTATTCCTCTTTGAGCCGTTGGAGAGAGTGACAATCGTTTTGATAGGTTAATTTGCCGAGAAAAAAAATGAAAATTGTTTTTAAATAATAGACATGTTCCAGAATTGGATAAAATATGAGAATGAAAAGAGAGTCAACTATATAGCAATCTAACAACAAAAAATACACAAAAATGACCGTAAAGAAACGAAATAGAATCTGGATACTCGACAACAAGATGAGCCAATCAAATTATAATATAATATTTTTTTCCTTAATTTTCTACATGTATAGACTTTTGTAGGTTCTTAATTACAACGATATTTTACAAATCATTAAGAAAGTACGAAAATCATCAATCTTTCTGATCATGTCCTCAAAATTCACTGTATCTTTAGCAATAGGTATGGATATGGCAAATTGCACTGACGTATTTTGAATGTGTACTGCACTTACATTTTTACATGAATATGATAATTAGATTTCAAATAAACACCAACAAAACAGTAACCTAATGACACATACATGTAAAACAAAGTATATCTAGAGAAGTTAACATATAATCTTCTAACATTGTAGGTTTTTTTATATGACCATTCCGAGTTTGTCCCGATTGTTTGATATTTATGTATAAGGTGCGCATTTTTTGTTTAAAAAAACATAATCGTGTCTGTGTTAAAAAGATGTCGGAATGAAGAATTACAGAGGAATGCATATGGGAAAAAAATAATTAAAAGGAGATTTGAGAAAAGAGGTCGGACTAGGTTTTATTCATACTCACGGTATGACAGCTGTATGAGTATACTTAGACTGAGTTTCTAGCAACATTACGGAATATTTCGATATTCATAGATGCCTAAGGATGAGTGATCAAAACAGAAATGGTGTTAATTAGACCCCGTTAACACTTGCACGGAATTGAAATAAAATCGATCTCTGAAGAGCATCTCGCGTTTTCGATCTTTTTAAAAGAACTTGTGCGTTTACATTTAGTATACATTGCATATCTAAAATAATCAGCCTAACCATTTCGTTGACAAAAAATCGTAAAAAATTGAATAAGGAAATATTTGGTTCATTAGATAATCATATGCTTCTGCATTTATTAATATTATATTTGATTAACATGTCATAAGTAATTAAAAAAAAAGAATTGTCAGAAAAAAATTACTTATAACGCTCATTTCGTTTGAAGATGAGTAATCTACAGAAAAAAAAATACTGAATGAATACAATTGAAAAGATATTGTTTTAAAAAGGTGCACCGAATATCACACGTATAGTAAGAGAATATGGAACGAATAAGTAACAGGGCATCAGTCGAGCACTGAAACGAGTATTTACGCCTTAGAATAGGGTTATTTTATCTCTTAGAACCAATATATAGCATCAGAGACAAGAACAAAAAAGGTGCGACCTATAACAAGCATAGTGTAAGCGAATAAGTAGCAGGTCATCGGTCTAACGCTAAAACTGGAACATACGCGCTAATAGGTATATTTCACTTTTAAGAACCTATAGCTAACACCAGAGACAAGAAAACAATTTAAAAGATTTGTTTCGTAATAGGTGCAACGTGTTTCAACGTATAAGGAACGAATAAGTAACGGTATCAGTCGAGCGCTGTAACGGGTCCTGTCTCAACTCAGGAGTATGTAATTTAAAGTGGTTGTTGTTTGCAAAAGAGTCACACATTTGTTTTTCATTAATTATTTTTTTTTATTATTTTCTAGTTTGAATTGTGTTACATTTGTCGTTTCGGGACCTTTTATAGTTGTGTATGCGGTATGGGATTTGCTCATTGTTGTAGGCAGTACGGTGACCCATAGTTAATAATTTCCAGTGTCAATTGGTCATTTGTGGAGCATTGTGTTATTTGCAATCATACCACATTTTCTTTTTTTATTAATATATTTTCAGAAGAATGACGCAAAAAACGTCGAATATATTAATTTGGTTTTTATTATGTCCATGGCACGTTTTGTCAAATCATTTGAGAATAAACACTGAAAACATTTTTAAACTGGCCATGCGCAGATTTATTTTCATATCTACATAAAACACTTGGAATTGTATATCGATTGATTGATTGAAAAGTCGATCGCGATGTATCTAAAGCGTTTTCACTTGAAGAAAAATCGGTTCATAAAAAATCGTTCTTTTAAAACTACGTCTGGGGATGGAATGTTTACGTCCGATTGAAGATCGATCTTTCTCATTTTTGCAATACTAAAGATCGGCGATCTCAGAAATGATCGATCTTTATTGTTATTGGAAACGGAGTCTTAGATTTCTAATGATTTTAAGTAATTATCATCAAAATAAAAAGGAACAACATTCTTAAACGAAATTAAAATTCATGATACCGGAAGCAAAATTCTGTCTTGTCTTTCAGATGTACTTTGATTGAACAATGATATTATATAAAATGTCTTTCACTATTTTAAAAAGAATTTCTGTTCAACACGTAAGCACTATGAATAACCTGAAATGAAATGTTCACAGAAGCATTCGTGCGTACTTTTGTACAACGCATTGTTTTCCAACCACCGCATTTATATTACGTGTCTGTGATACTGACTGAAAACTAAGTACTATCATGTGTAGATTACTGTGAATTTATCGTAGTTTAAAACAAACAAACAACAAAACAGCAAATAACGAGAACTGGGTTGACTCTAATTTGTGAGAATATAGCCTAAAACGGCCGAACGTCTTTCGACGTTGTTTTTAGAATTGGCGCAATGTGTTCCCGCCAATTCAAACTGTTAACCCCTTTTTTGAAATATCTCTTTTTCCATTACGGTGACCCCATCTTTTTATTTCCTTATTTTGTTTAGATATAAACAACGCATATTCTATTGAAGACTCGTGGAGAAATTATTGGTCAATTTTTTTTAAACTTATTTTTTTTATAGGTATTTCACAATAAAAAAAGGCGGGAAAACTATTACAGCGACTTATCATTATTATTTTCCATTCAGTAAAGGGTGATATTATTAAAATAGTTTGTATTAACAACTAGGTTAACAAAACAGACAAGTTTTTATTGGATTTGGACTTTAAAAAAAATATTACACTGCTATTGACTAGAAGTCCCAATTTCCAAATTCCGTGAAAAAGATGGCGTTTTAAATCGAAAACGAGGTCGGTGACCCCATTTTTTTATTTGCTTATTTTAAAGCTTTTACCTAGCCTAAAGTAAAAATAAAATATAAAGAAGATATTATTGGTAGATCTGAATAGAAGGATTTGTCTTTAAACAAATAACTTAATATAGCATGAAACACAAAATTTGACGGCTAAGGTATATCATTTGTCAAATGTTTTTCTTCTCCATATTTAGTTGTTTCGTTTACGGTCATATTTTCACCCCTTCAACTTCTAATTTTCGTAGGAGTTTTGTCATATGGTACTCGATTCCAAAAGCAAAATATAATTTATGTATTTTGTTTTTCGGTGTGTAAAATTATAATAATACTACAACTCTTTTGTATCTTCTTGTCTGTTGAAATCCAAAATTTTCTTTGAATAATATTAAAACCAGAAAAGAATATATGCATCAGATTAACAATATCGCGCAAATTTCTTAAAAAAGGATATCAAGGGGACATTCAAAACTCACAAGAAAAACTGACAAAGCAATAATGATAACAAAAAACAGAAAAACGACAGAAAGGCAAATAAATTACAATGCTCTTCATAAGAAATTTAAGACCGAGCATGAACTTTATGATAAAAGAGTAATCGCTTGATCTAAATAATCTCTAAAATTGAATAAAAAATGTATCATGCTCTTTTCCACCTTATCAGTATTATTGTTTACCTATCGACTAATTGGAGATGACAATACCGATATTCAAAAAATTAGAAGAACATGTTCACAAATTAATTTGAAATAACCTTTTATCTTTATTGGTTATATATAATATATATCATACTTTGTAATAATAGGTTCAATTAATATTGTGTATACTTTGATATCTTAATATTATTTTTTACAATTAAAATGTGCATTGAAAAACACGTTTTAAGAAAACTGTCGCTTCTCTACGAAATTTGATATCCATAAAAGCGTATACAATATTATTGATAACAAAAATTTGATATATAAACATCCACCCAGGTCTTTCTGTATTTGAAACGTTTTCCCAAAAATCTTTGTCTAAACCTTCAACAAGAAGCAATATCACTTTCGGCAAATAACTAAATATGAAGACCAAAGTTATAACAAAAAACATCACAGTCAGTTTGTGAGTTAAGCTCCGGTTATCCTTTCGTCTTTTTGTGGATCCAACTGGTTGAGATGTAGTTGTTTGTTGTTTGTTTTCTAACTGCTGTTTTTTTTAGAATTTTTATCAATTTTGACAATGTTTGAATTTGATATTTTGGAATCTAGAGTGTTCTGCGTACCATCACTATATTCGGATCCAGAAACTCCGTCTTCATCAGTTTTTAACACCGAATTTCTGAATTCTTCTTTACTACTTTTAGATCTGTTCCTCTTTAATTGACGGTATACTGTACATCCAATTTTTGAGTATAGGACTATAGGTGCTGTAACTAAAGCAACAGCAAATACACCTATAACAATGGCATATATAGCCCTGACTAGTCTATGACCTTCTTTTACTTTGCCACAACGTCTTCCAAGACTTCCATAAGTGATGCTTTGAAATGGAACGGAACCGTAAATATACGGTAACGGTAATGCACAAAAAAAAAAGAAATGACAATGGCTAGTATTAACGTAGTTCTCTTTACATGGAGCGGCATAGTTGGTTTTAGAGGCCGACACACTTTCATATATCTCTGAATTGCAATTATGAGTAATAACAGAACTGGAATATATGTTGTGAATCCAATAAAAAATTGTGTAGTTTTACACAAAATATTGTCCGTAAATATAACTTGGTTAAGACATTGTATTATCATATAAATCCCACAGTATATCGTTGCTATCATGTCAAATGCTGATAAAATCGGTATGAAATATCTTTCATCTGATGATTCTTTCATTTGGAATGAATAAACTAACAAAACTAAAACATTTCCGCATGTGCCAAGAACGACATAAATCGTAGGTACAATAATGTTTGGTATGAGTGTTTTTGATATTATATCGTTCCATTCAGAAACCGTAATATTCTCCATGGTATTAAATTGTCTCTGACTAAGTGGTCAAATGACACTACATTAATTTCCAACAATAATACATTACACTGTTTTCTTTTCGAGGAAATAGAAATAAAAAAGTTAACAGCGACACCTTTTGGTCTAAACAAGAAAAACAAGTTTTCTCAATTAAATTGTTTTTTTTAAACATCTAACAAGGAACAAACTCTTTTATTTTATTTGATTTTTAGTTTTAGGTGTACCTGGTGTAGTTAGGCAATTCGTGGCCAGACATGCACACATATTGTGTTGCTCACTCATTAGCCACTCCCATTTATATCAACTGTGTATAATGAAATGGTTTTTATAATACCTGCTTATTTTATAAGGAATTCTATATGCTACCTTGAGAGTATAACGTTCTTTATCTGATCAGTTTTAATCAAAGCAAGTCTTATTAAAACATAGAATCATAACAGCAATTGAATGATAAAAATAAAAGCAGTATATTCACATGAAATACCGAAATGTATACAATTACAATAAAATAATGCAAGGCAGAAAAGTGGACCAAAACCTTCAATATGAAATAATTTTAAACGTCAGGTTTTTACATGGTTTTGATTTTCAAGGTTTCCCCTCTCTATCCTCTGTCAATATTATAAGAAGGATAATTAAGTGTGTTAATTTTCGGATGCATATTGATCTTGATTCGAAATGGTATTACCCGCAGTTGCTTTATTTGTTTATGAGTAATTCCAAACTGTACAATTTGTGGTACATCGCTGAATTGTGACAATCAATAGTATTCATGTCTCTTTTGAAAAACAAATTATGCATTAATTCTAGTTCACTGAATTATTTGTTAAGGCTTTTTTTTTTTAATTGAAGCGACTAACTTCCAGTACGTTACTTTTTTTTTGTAGCATATCACATATATAGTCTAAGTGGTTGAATTAGCTTAATGTACTAATTATGGGTTTACAAATAAATTGAAATAAATCGAAGATTTATAATCTAATTGCACGCGTTCGCATTCTATCTATCTCCATTTATATTCATGTTTATATCGCTTTTATGACCATCGGAGGTCTTTGGAGGTCTTTGGAGGTCAACTTGGTAGATAATTAGATGGCGTCAAGACTAAAATACACACGTAACTACTTTTATTGATCCCATGCCCTGTAAATTGTTTATTTCAGACTTTGTTTTATAATTTTGATAAATGTGTCACATGGTTACAAATCAAAAGCGAGAATTTGAGTCAAATTGATAAACACGATTTTGACAGCTAGTGCCCCTTTAAAGCTGTTTATTTTTGCAGATGTCCTAAGGCTTGAAAAAAGTTCACGGCAAATTATCAGAATAATAAACTTTATATGTGTTTATCGGACTTTATAGTGACCCTTTCTTTTCAATACTAACTATAAAAAAGAACGGAGTAAACATGCATGTATTACAAAATTTGCAAGGCGGTTGATGTATTAGTATATCATTGGTTAAACCTTTATTTTCTCCATAATACGTTTTTATTGGTCGTGCATGCTTTTATCCTGTTGACCTTATTTTTGGCCGCAAGTGTACTTAGTGGATAATCATTAAATGCTTGCAAATGTTGTCTTAATTACCAAAATGTAGTTTGCGGTTACGTTGTTTGCTGGACTCTCAAATATCTTTCAAACAATTGAAACTAGAGATAAATGTATGCAAGAAATTTACTTTATTGAGTCTTTTTATAAAACAAAACAGACGGAAGATGACAAGGAAACATTCAAAGTAGAAAACAATCTGTTAAAGCAATTGCAAAAATGAAAAACGACGAAAAGACTCAACAAATCAACAAAACACTAAAGAGAAAGATTAAGATTCAGCAATGAAAAGTTTATCTGTGGGGTAAGATTGGGATTTGTTTTAAAGTAAACAAGTAATGCTATCGCCAAATAACTTTAAAAATTGAATAAACAAATGTAACAAGCCCTTTCCACGGCATGTATGCGAACCTTACAATATATGATGCTTTAACTATTACAAATTACATAAAAAAAAAAAAAAAAAAAAATACCGAGCACTGATATCAACTTCGTGAAAGGGACAAAATTTGAGAAGAAAATACATTTGGTGTTAGTATTGTCTTTATTTGTTATAGTACATGTCATATCTCGTAATAATGTGTGCAAGTTATATTGCTTGGTTATGATTTACAATTCATGCAAGTTACATTGCGTATACTTATTACTGCAAAGTTATCATTTACAACTACTGCGATTTATATTGCGTTATTATTTTTATTTACAATTAAAATATGTTTTGACACGATTCAAGAGAAATGTCGTTTCCGAACGAAACTTGATATCCATAAATGCGTATATAAAAGGGTTCACGATATTATTAATAATAAACATTTGATATAAAAACATCAATCCAGGTCTTTCTGAGTTTGACACCTGTTCCCAAAAATCTTTCTTTAAGCCTTCAACAATAAGCAAAACCACTTTCGGCAAATAACTAAACATAAAGACCAAAGTTATAACAAAAAACATAACTGTCAGTTTGTGGGTTATTCGACAATTACGCCTTTGTCTTCTTTTTGATCCAACAAGTTGAGATACATTTGATTGTGGACTGTTTTCTAACCTCTGATCTTTGAAATTGATATCAATTCTGACAATATTTGAATTTGATATTTTGGAGTCTATATCGTAAGGGATAGGATTCCGAGTAATGTCAACATTATCAGTTCCAGAAACATCATTTGCATTTGTATTTGTCACCGAATTTCCGAATTCTACTCTACTACTTTCACATCTGCTCATTTTTAATTGACGAAATACTGTAAATCCAATTATTGAGTATAATACTATAAGTGCTGTTACTAAAGCAACAACAAGAATACCTATCACAGTGAAATATACATTCCATAAGCTGTGACCTTCTTTTACTCTCCCACAACGTGTTCCAGTAATCCCATAAGTGATGCTGTGAAATGGGACAGAGCCGTTAACATACGGTATAGGTAGTGCACATAATAATGAAAAAGCAATTGATAATAACAATGCTGCTCTCTTGCCATTGAGCGATATTGCTGGTTTCATGGGCAAACAGACTTTAAGATATCTTTGAACTGCAATTATGAGTAATAACAGAATTGGAATAAATGTTGTTAATCCAATAAAAAATTGTGTCGTTTTACACAAAGTATTTTGAGTAAATGTAACTTGGTTAAGACATTGAATTATCATGCAAATTCCACAATAGATCGTTGTTATCAAGTCAAATGCAGCTAGAATTGGTATGAAATATCTTTCTTCTGACGATTCTTTCATTTGAAGTGCATAAACCAACAAAACTAAAATATTTCCGCTGGTTCCAAGAAGGACATAAACCGTAAGTACAATAATGTTTGGTAATAGAGTTTTTGATATTATATCGTTCCATTCAGAAGCTGTATTATTCTCCATTGTATAAAATTACCCTTCATTTAATCAGCAAATACCACTTCATTCATTTTCATGAGCAATTCATTGAACTTCATTTTTTTGGATGAAATTAATGATGTCCAAATTTTAGTTCAAACAGCGATCATTTCCGGCTTACACATTTATAACATGTTTCCTATTTTATAATCTACCAAGGACATTATTTATTTCAAACAACAAATAAATACACAAACTATTCCATCTTATTTTTAGTTCAAATTTCAGCAACGTAACTTCTATTCGGTTTCCGCTGTTAATTATATATATGAAAAAACGTCTCGCATTTGAAAAAAAAACTCGCATATTTTAGGAAAAAACAATAAAAAGATATACAAAAAGATTTTTCATTTAAGTTAGTACGAACTGGGTTTTATACTAGTAGCTCAAGTAAATCGGTATGAATTGATATTGTTAACTTTAAATTTGCTGTTATAAAATTTGAATTCATCTGCCTAGTGCCTTGCTTCAATATATTTTCCTCCATTATAACCTACCCATTTATTGTTCAATTGCTATTTTGTTTTCAAAAATCTACTTTCAACTGAACTCAACGTACAATCTTACTTTGAACATTGAGTTCCAGCAGATTTTTTGCCTCTTGTATTCAAATTTCATATAAAAAAATTGAATTGTACACATATGAATGCTGATTTAATTAAATGGTCATATTTATAAATTTCCTGTTTCTAAACTGACTTTTTCGGAAAACTAAGGATTTTCTGACCCCAGGAATAGATTACCTTAGCCGTATTTGGCACAACTTTTTGGAATTTTGGGTCCTGAATGCTCTTCAAATTTGTACTTGTTTGGCTTTATATCTATTTTAATTTGAGCGTCGCTGGTGAGTGTTATGTAGACGAAACGCTCGTCTAGCGTTTTAAATTATAATCCTGGTACCTTTGATAACTAATTCTACTCTTAAATAGTGTTATTGGCGCCATCTCGAGTTGCACAGGTGAGAGCCGTACATTTTTCCAGAATGTGACCTCACCGAATTAAGCCTCTTACCGGTGTATGTACTAACATGAGTAACACGACGGGTGCCAAATGTCGAGAAGGATCTGCTAGCCTTTCCAGAGCACTGAGATCACCTCAGTATTGAGCGGGGTTCTGGTTTCTCAGTCTTTAGTTTTCTATGTTGTGTTTTGTGTATTATTGTTTGTCTGTTGTTCTTTTCCTTTGGGTCATGACGTTGTCAGTTTATTTTCGACTTTTGAGTTTGAAAGTCCCTCTGGTATTTGACGCCTCTGTTTGACAATAAAAGAAAGCAGTATATCCATTTATCTTAATATATAGACAATAAAAGTGCATTGACTTGACTTATCAACGATATAAGAATGAGGCTTAGAAACGGGGAAATGCGAGGCTGTGCCGAGCTATTAAACGAGAAGACCTCATTTTGTATGTCGCTTCTCTTCCTTCCACAATAAATCAATCATCATGTCTCTGTGTCCTATAGGTAACATGCATAGTCGCATTTGTCATCCATTCTTATGATTATTCAGATTGAGTTATGTTGGGAGAAAAACAACAAAAAATGAGTCCGGATATGATTCCGTCATCAGACTGAATTTTAGTCATAGATAAGACTTCCGGTTTGAAACATGCACAAATACAACCAATCGTATGATAGATAACAAAAATGAAAAACAAATAAGCCAATCAGAACGTTTTCAATATCAAGGTGTTTAGATTGCAAGAACCACAACTATTATATCTCCTTATAGAGGACAATTATTTTTCGCGTTTATCTACATGTAAACTACGATTATACTACTTTGAGACTCTCTGTATTCTGTCTACTGTTTTCTTTGAAATGTTAACGTTTACTATCTATAAGGGGTCATACCAGTTGCATATATATTAAAATAAGTAAAACATGTGACACAAGTACAACCAATCGTATGATAGATAACAAAAATGAAAAACAAATAAGCCAATCAGAACGTTTTCAATATCAAGGTGTTTAGATTGCAAGAACCACAACTATTATATCTCCTTATAGAGGACAATTATTTTTCGCGTTTATCTACATGTAAACTACGATTATACTACTTTGAGACTCTCTGTATTCTGTCTACTGTTTTCTTTGAAATGTTAACGTTTACTATCTATAAGGGGTCATACCAGTTGCATATATATTAAAATAAGTAAAACATGTGACACAAGTACAACCAATCGTATGATAGATAACAAAAATGAAAAATAAATAAGCCATTCAGAGTGTTCTCCATATCATGGTGTTTAGATCGCAAGAATCACAACTATTATACCTCTTTAGAGGGGACAATTATTTTTCGCGTTTCATATCATGGTGTTTAGATTGCAAGAACCACAATTATTATACCTCCTTAGAGAGGAGAATTATTTTCTGCGTTTATCTACATGTAAACTACGATTATACAACTTTAATATATTGAGACTCTCTGTATTCTGTCAGAGACTTTCTATGTAAGTATAGAAAGTCGCTGATTCTGTCTACTGTTTTCTGTGAAATGTTTACTATTTAAGGCACTTGCATATATATTAACATGATTAATAAGTAAAACATGCTCAACTTCATCTAAAACTACCTCGAACAAAACTTAAACCTGAAGCGGGACAGACGGACGGACGGACGGACGACCAAACGAACGAACGAACGAACGCGCGGATGCACAGACTAAAAAACATAATGCCCATAAATGAAGCATAAAAATGTATGGTTGAAAGGGAAATAGTGATTTGGCAAAAATGAAAGTAAAGTAGAGATTAGAGGGCGACAGGACCTTTTTCGGGGCGTCGGGATCGGGTGTTTTTAAGCTCAGGATTTGGGGATTGATTCTGACGGAATCCGGGAATATATTTTTCGATTTTAGGATTTCGGGATATGAATTTCTTTAAATTCTGCATCTCGGGATTTTATGATTTTAAGCCCGGGATTTCGGCATCAGGACCCCTCCGACCACCCCTCAAATTAGCCTAAGTCGGTCTAAGTCATTTATACATGATTCATATCCTACCATTGGCATGTTAATAAGGCTCTTAAAAGAAAATGGCACTGATGGATTGTCCTAGAAGCATATTATATTAGACTAATAATGGTCTATATAATAGCAGCTACATTTATTTCATGTTTGAAACTGTGCAATGTTTTAATTTGATTTGACTTTTACCAAAAGAAGCATTGTAGCAAAGGAGAAGAATAATTGTGGTCTGAGGCCATAAACACGAAAATAATTGAATTTAACAGAAAGGAAACAAATTTTGGACTTTGGAAAAAGGGAGACGGCTTTTGATTCCTTTTATGAAATTCTCCATACATAACATCTTTTACAAAAAATCATCCTACAACAGTTCACAAGCTGTATATGTCCGCGATTTCGCAAATGTGTTCTAATTGTCTTTATACTGCAATCTAAGAAAAAACATTTTCAATTGTTGTTTAATGCGTTAAGGTTATTTATTTGATTTAAATATTGGGGGAAATACCCTTTAAAAAGGCCTCACATCATGCTCGCGGAAAAATATACAACACAATGAAATTTACATTTACCTGTTCAAACCAACACTCGATGGTGAACAAAATCGTTTGAGTATGGACGTAAATATCAATCATAAGCATAAAACATAATGAGTTATAGGTTGCAAACAAACAATATTAACAAATTAATTATGTTTTAAAACTAAGGATTTTCTTACCCCAGGAGTAGATAACCTTAGCCGTATTTGGCACAACTTTTTGGAATTTTGGGTCTTCAATGCTCTTCAACTTTGTATTTGTTTGGATTTTTAACTATTTTGATCTGAGCGTCACTGATGAGTCTTATGTAGACGAAACGCGCGTCTGGCGTATAAAATTATAATCCTGGTACTTTTGATAACTATTTACACCACTGGGTCGATGCCACTGCTGGTGGACGTATCGTCCCCGAGGGTATCACCAGCCCAGTAGTCAGCACTTCGGTGTTGACATGAATATCAATTATATGGTCATTTTTATAAATTTTCTGTTTACAAAACTTTGAATTATTCGAAAAACTAAGGATTTTCTTACCCCAGGAGTAGATAACCTTAGCCGTATTTGGCACAACTTTTTGGAATTTTGGGTCTTCAATGCTCTTCAACTTTGTATTTGTTTGGATTTTTAACTATTTTGATCTGAGCGTCACTGATGAGTCTTATGTAGACGAAACGCGCGTCTGGCGTATAAAATTATAATCCTGGTACTTTTGATAACTATTTCCAATAATTGAAAAAGAAACAATGGTGAGTCGTTCCACGCATCGTTGTATGCATTTGAAACAAGAACAGGTTGAAAAGGTCGTATAAATAATTCAATATCATTTCGGCAATTTCTATTTAGATATTCATTACGAAAAGTGATATTGGGTCAGTGACTGTATATGACATAGAAACATACAGTCAACGCATTTTGACTTCTCAAATAGAACAGTAGCAGTATACAAAGAATTACAATAATATTTCAAAGAGTAGAAATTAGATTGCTGTCGAATCGGTAATGCAAATTATGGTCATTTAACTTGAAAATTTGTGAGGAAAAAAACCGTTCCATTTTCAAAAGACTGGAAAATACAAATAAATATGAATTTGACAGGTTAACAAACACACAGTACTTTTTTTAGCATATACAAAATGCGAAACATAACTATATGCAAATCATGAATGAAGAAAAACCCAATTTTGAATCTAACATGATAGATGATTTTTTACAAAGTCGTTTGTGGGTTAGGAAATACATTACAATGTAACTGGTTCTTTTCTTGAAAAGGTTTATATACTATTTGAAAAAAAGACTTTGTTTAATCTTTATCAGGATGTTTTTTTTTTGTTATTGTAGAACGCAACGTATGACCAAATATCAGAAAATGTCCTGTCTTTTATCAATTGATGTACTTTGAAGAGAAATTGCAGTATATGATTGATAAGCACGTACATGATTCTTTTTTATTTGGTGGTATATCTTATTCATACGTACATTGATGTACGTGGTAATACTCAACTTGGTAAATATTCCTAAAGGACTAATGTAAGTGCGTCAACTTCGATTTGATCGTCATACCGAAACTAACAATATTCACTGAGCAACAAAAAAGGATACAATTACTATCTTAACGCATCTGCGCATCTGGAACCTACAAGGTAGTAAAAGTTCTACTTTACGTTCATCTAGATGGTGATATTAAGCCCCAGCTTTGTTTGTTAATTTATCAACTTACTTTACTGAGTATGGATTAGCACGCCGCGTAATGTATCAATAGCAGGATCCTTCGACTAAGTCAATAAACTCTAGAAGTGTTTTTTTCTATTTGGAGATGATGCGATTCCGTCCAAAATTGTTTATCGAATCCTCTACGCGTAGCATGCATCAGTAAGGGATAACAATAAAGCAAATTGCTACGAGTCCAAATGATAAGCCCGGGGACAGTTATAGGTGTAAAGAGAACTTGTGCATTTGAGCTCGAACGGACAAAAAATTAATCTCGGTATGTCGGTCTAAGTAAAGCTGTTTTTTTTTGGCACTGGATATAATAAGCTTGTAGTCGGAATTCCAATATGTAAGACACAATAAGATAAAAAAAAATACTGATGTCTGACAGATTAATGTCTTGTGATTATCGGGAGAAAGTTATTAGGTAGGTTTATAATACTTTTTGATTATCGAGTTCAAGGGGGTAAACAAAGTGGATTTATGACATCTTCTCTTCTCGTGAGAATTTAGTGAAGCATATTTCAGTTACGTACGGATAGACAATAATATATAATAAAACGTCCCGACTACAATGGAAGTATAAAATAATAAAAACAGTAATAGACAAAACAAAGCATTCCACGTTCAAAAGGTCAAAATAATCGACAGTACAAAAAAAAAACGTCTGGTGAAACTTAAGCTTGAGACAAATAAGCATCAACAAAGTCAGTGAGGAACACATGCGGCTTTTTGTTTGACAGTTCCTGTTGCATCATCTGCATTCACCATGACAAGTAAAATAATGGTGAGTAACAAAAATTAAAAATGAAATATGCACGGAATTCTGCCAAAACTAATAGTAATAGAAAAAAGCCGTTATCCTCTGTGTATTCTTATTAATCTATTCAATAAAAGCAAATTTTCCCTGGAAATTCGTTTTTAAAAAATATTTTCATAAAACTGACTCAAGATGTTATAGCAAAATCTTATTCAAATAAGACTTCATAAGGAAATGTATATCCCTTTAAAGAACTATCAAACCAGAAGTTACCACTTCCATGTAGGCTATTTCTTAAATGGTAGCAGCTTGTGTGACAAGTTCGGGAGAGTGTAAAGTAATTGGTACTCATTAAGCAAATCAACTAGTTAAAAATTGTTTAATGATTTAAAAAAAAAAATGCTCCTGCATAAAACAATAAAACACATATATGTAATCCCTTCAATTTTGTTCTCATTAGAAATATAAATCCATGCTTTATAATAACTAATGAACACTGACGTAAGATGTTATAGTAAAATCTAACTAAAGAAAGAGTTCAAATGGAGTTAAAAATCCATTCAAACAATGATTAAAACAGGATCATCACTTCCTTGTTGACTTTTTTTATAATGGTGTCAAACTTGACATTTGTATTCAAAGTTGTCGAGAAAGTTGTTGACACGAGATTTGGATCTCACATCATTTTGAACTCTAAATATGACGATATGCAGTCAGCATGTCTCACCGGACATTCGACTGAAACAGCACTGATCCATGTTCATCATAACATTACATACGCTCTCGACAACAACTCTTGTGTAATATTGCCGATGTTGGATCTAACAGCAGCGTTCGACGTGATCGATCAAGACATTCTATTTGATCGTCTACAGTATACTTTTGGTTTATCTGGAACAGCCTGGTCTTGGCTTCGTTCATACTTGACTTATAGGTCGCAACGTGTCCCCATTGGGTCTTTTTACTCCGACAATATGGTTTTGAAATATGGTGTTCCACGGGGTTTCGGCATTGGACCAAGACTTTATTCCATTTTTTAGTACCCGGTGAGGGACATCTGTAAGAAGCATGGCATGTCATACCACTGCTATGCAGATGATACGCAAATTTACCAACTCATCAAACCATTAGATAACTTAGATGACATCTCTGAGCGCATACACTGAAGCTTGTTAAGACTTGCATGGACTTGCTCCTTCCTATCTTGGCGAACTCATATTTTTTTTTTGCAAAACGGCATACTCGTTGCAAACTGAAAATACTGCTTTAATTGAGATACAAAAAAATGCACAGACCAAAATGTATCGTGAATGAAGGTTCGATGTGGCGGCCGGGACTATGTGGAATAGCCTCGAAAAGAATAATCACTGGATCTATTTAAGAAAGGGCTAAAGACGCATTTATTTAAAATTGCATTTGTGGATCGCTTATGGTATAGACTAATTGGAACTGTGATTGATTGCATTTGACTGATGTTGATTTGCTGTAATAATATTTTTGTACATTTTACTTTGATTTGTTGTGTTTCTGTACATTTTTATATAGCTTTTTATTATGAGCCGATGTCTTTTATTTTCTAAATACAAAATAGTAGTAGCAATCCGCAATTTTAAAAGATAAGTTTATGAATACTCCATTAATAAGTCCATTTATAATATTTAGTTTTGATAGCAATTATTGATTTTTTTACGAATTCATTGATTTTTTTTAATCCATTTTTAACCAATCTGATGAAGTTTTTAGAGTTTTAACTTTTTATAGTTAATTTGATGTTGTAAGTTTGTAAGTAATGGTAGTACCGACCGTGCAAGGGCTGAATAACTAGTCAAGGTCATTAAAAACTTTCATCATCATCATGTTTTTAAGCGTGTGTTTTTCTTCTTTGTAGTGTTTGTATGAAATAGTGTAAATCTTTTAACATGTAAAGCGCTCATAGTAATTGTATTATTTAATAGGGCGCTTTAAAAATGCCTTGTAAATTCTAATAATGACAGTATCAGCTTGTGTAACAAGTTCGAGGGAGTGTAAGTACGATTGGTAGTCAATAAATTAACAAAACATCATTTGTTTTTATACAATTAGAGTAGCTGATTGCAAAAACAAAAGCAGGTCTAATTTGTAGTCTTAAGGTAAGATCAAATTTAATGGGTTTGAGAGTAAACATAATGACATGCAGGTACCTTTAATAGGTCTGTACTCATATTCGTATTTTTCACTTTTATTCTATTATTCCTCGGACTTTTGAAATCCATAAAACAATGACCATGATGACGTGAAACCAAAATATATTTTATAACTTCTAGAATTAATCCTACATCCACAAGGTCTTTCAGCAGTTTTTTGTAATGTTTAAGTGTTTACCAGTATATATTATTATTATTCTGAACAATTTTGATAAAGATAATTCATTGATAATCTAAATAGCAGTAGGAATTTAAAAAAGTGATACGAAGATACTAAAGGGAGATTCTTCTAACTCATAAGTCAATATAAATTGACAACGCCTTGACCAAAAAAAAACCAAAAAAACAAAAAAACAAAAACCGGTACATACATACATCACAAAATAGAAATCTAAGCACTGAGTAATACTAAAGCTGAGTGTGATCTCAGGAGCTTACTTGTTTTTAAGTATTTCCCCAGAGAATATTAATATCATTTTCTTTAATAAAAGTGATAAGTTTAAGAATACGACTAATGAGTTTTTATTGGCCTTGATATCTTCTACTTCTCAGGGTTTTATCTATTTGATTAGATATGCTGATGCTCAAATAGTGAATGTTAGTTTCTGAGCGTATCACATATATTAAGCAAATTACAATTAATGATGTATTCATGTCGCATCACATTTGAGATCATGTGATTATCTCTGATTATTACTTTTTACTTTTATAAGTATACTAGTATTCAATGTCAAATTATTTTCGATTTGTGAGTTTGACTGTCCCTCTTTTTTAGACCATGAATAGAGACAATTAAGTCAATTTCGTCATCAATAATGAGAAATCTGAATTATACATACAAGAAACAAAAATTAAATAAAACAATTGACAATAACCACTGTAATACAGGAATACAGGCACATAAATAATGTAATGGTATAAATCTTTTTTTTATGATCGCAACCACTCTTCCTCTGATTTTGACAGTTTTGTGTTCATATACCACTTACATTTTAAAAAATCTTAAAAACACATTTATCATTGTACTCCAATGCATAATCATCAAACAATGCGATCAAATGTTGTATCGTATTGTATAATCTTAATATACAGACACACAAACATTTTGAAATGTTCTTATATGTCAAAGTACATGTAGCTGTACAACACGACTTTTAATAATTTAGTTTTTTTTTAATAGAGAATTTGGACTATATTTTTGTTTTAAGTTTATGGCTCTAGCAGATACCGACTGGGTCGAATACTTCAGCGCAGGGAAAGTTATTTATTTATGAAAGATACTATTATTAAATTATACATTTGGTTTCGATACCAAATTATTATCAGACTGTAAAAGTTTGCCGATGATTATTGGGTACAAATGAAATATGAGATTCTAATGATAAAAAATCTTGTTCAAAATTTTGAATAATATAAACAATTTCATTGAACATATATTTCGTCTCTTATACAAATACTTTTTATATCGAGTATTCTCTCAGAGCTCTTGATCTCTATTGCAAGTTTTTCTAAATCTTTCTTATTTAGTAAAAAAACAGATATCTGTTAAATAATTGTGCTTGTGACTGGTTGGTTTCGAATGGTGGGTGCTACATTCGTAGCAGAAGTGCGTCGGGTCACTTTTCGTAAGGAGTTCAACCGATACAGTATTTCGACCCTCCCTTCATTTGTGTCTTCTAAATAGATTTCAATGATTTAGATATCGGTATAAACAATGATGTCAAAGATACTTGTTGTGACAGCATTACACTTTTATGGCATTTTACGAAGTTATTTAGCATATTTGTTAATCTGAGACAAGTTGTGAGGATGGAGTAAACAAAAAGTATTTTTTTGCTGATGTACACAAGGTTATCGTTATTATGCTATTATGTTATAGCATGAAATATAACCAGTTGTAGTTTATCTCTACTCTTTACGTTATAACTATTTTTTTTGGAGACATTTACCTTGTTTTCGACGCACCCAATCTCACTCCTTTTTAATTAGCTGATATTTTTGTTTCTTATTTTGATTTGTTTTCACAATAAATTTATAAGATTTGGACATAGATAAATCAGGGTTGCTTTATTTTCCACCCGTTGTTTTGTTTGGTTTTATAAATGTTTTTAAGACCACCAACTTCAAACCGAGGTTGTGTAAGGAGAGGTTGATAAAGCTTGTAGAATGCAAAAGAAGAATAGAAAAATAGCCGTTCGACAGAATGATTCTATAGCAATTAGATAGTGGCTATCTTAAGCCTACAGTTTCCAATAAACATAAAAATGCAAAAGAAATAGATCTGCATACATTAAATGAAAAAGGTAAAAATGATATGCTTTTGTATGTTTAAGGTGGTACCTAACACTACAGGGAGATAACTCTATAAAATCAGAAGAACGTTTTAATGACGTTGTGTTGTTAAGGGAATATTAAGCTTTTCAATGATCAAAATAAGTTTTTGTCAAACTGCTACATAACCAGTGTAATTTTTCTGATTAAACGCGCGTACGGTTGGTTCAATATTTTTGAAACTTTTATATTTTTGTCCAAAGTTCAAAGTAAATACTTTGTCAAAAGTTTTAGAAAATTAAACGAGCCAAATTAATTTTAGTTCAGGTGTTAGATACCACCTTAATTAGATTTTCTATTCACACATTATTTCCGGCAGGGATATAATAGGTGGAAATCTATTTGGGTTACTATGTTAATGTAACTCAAACGAACATAGAAATTGCTTTGTCTTTAATATTCTACGTTGTGACTTGTGTACTCATAATTCTTCTTCTTTGTTAGCCATGGCGTTGTCAGTTTATTTTCGATCTATAAGTATGGCTGTTCCTCTTGAATCTTTCGCCTATTTTTTATGATACTGATTTAAAACAAGTTTCTTTTTACAACACATTGTGAATTTATAGAAAACGTATCTAGTATGTCTTAGTTCAAAAATCATTTTAAAGTATTTTCGCAAGATGGGACAACAACAAAATTATTCAATGTTTCCAGATATGTAATATAAAAGAGAATATCACAACATATACATAAGCAGACAATTTGACAAGAAGCCATCAGTTGATTAATAAGTTAGAACTTTGATTGGAAGTGAGACCTTGTTACCTTTTTGTGAGATGTGTGATGGTTCAAACTTTTTAGGTCCAGGTTATTTTTCAGGTAAGTATTCGTAATATTGTTCTCCTGCGTGCTATGCAAACTTTATATACAATGATTATAGATAAGATGTGTTAAAATTTTACACCATGAAGATATTTAGAGTTTTGGAAACATTTATGATAAATTTCAAATAATAATATCTTTCATTATTTTACCATAACAAAAACACTTCAGTGCTTTATTAATGCCCCTCTTCTTATATGAGATATCGTTTTTATCCATAGGACTGTTAACACCATAGTTTATTTAAATGCTCATTTTCTGTGTCGAATCTATGTCCTTCACTTCAAAAATCATAAACTGCATGCACATTGGAAAGGAAACATAATGTTACTTACCAGCAGACAGACACTAGAATTTATGTGATAAAGTGAAAGTATATGAAATGTCTCACAAAAGAACTAAACATTCACAGCACACTTGTTAGTGATTAACGTCTTTTAATGAGCATCGGTGTCTTACTTTCTACTTTAGGTATGAATGTATTTAACATTTTGATGGAATCATTTTATTTTATCATTACAGCTCGAAATATTTTCTTATTTTAAAGTTCAATAAATAATTAAAGTACTTGCAATTCCAAATACTTTATTAGGTCTTTCCACCTTTCCGTGGAAAAACCTATTGGTTTTCTTCTGATTATTTTTTTTTTCTTCTGCCTAATTTTTTTTGTGGTGTAGAAATGTTTCAAAAGATGTCGCTTAGTTTTTTTTTGTATATGATATCATACAGTCTATACGATTTTAAAACTGACCCTGTTTAACCAAACACTTTTCTTTGTAAGAGTTATCTACCCAAACACTGTTTTTCTTGTTATGAGATCTCCTCCGCAACTGTAAATGAAAGCGACAAATTTATTTTTCCAAACTGCTCGTTATATCCTCAGGATGTTAGGTTTTGTTTTGACCGAAGCTTTACGAAGACTCCATATGAGAGTTGTTTCCCCATTTGTATTTGATATAAGTGAAATGTATTTTCAATTAAAAAAACATAAGTGATAGAGGCCTAAGATCTTATGATTTGAGGTCCTTGGTCCAAAAAAAGGAAAATAAGGTCAAAGTCAAAGTTATGTTCAAAATTTTGATTTTGGCTTGTTATCTTTTATTTACAGAAATCTTATAAGATATCGACAAAATATTTTCACATAATTGTGAGTTGCGACATGTTGTAACACGTAAATTTTAGTTTAAAGGGTACATAAACATTTGATGCAAGTTTCCCCCTTTTATATCTTATATTAGTTGTATGGTAATATAAGTCATTAACATAATAAAGTAGAGGCCTAGGGCCTTTTGATTTGAGGTCCTTGGTTGTTGACCTTGAAATTGAGCTCAAGGTCATAGGCACAATTAACGTTTTAGATTTTGACCATTGCTTTTACCTCATATGTATATCGGATACCGAGTGGTACTTCTACTTCAGAGAAGGTAAAGGCTTATTTTGTCATATTGTGCTCCTGTCACCAGATATTTGTCATTACAAAATATTTTTTTAAATCGAATCTCTTTTTGGGGATTATACTAAGAATAAAGAATGAAAAAGCTGAATGTGTCAAAGAGACAAGAGCCTGACCAGAGTACAAGAAAAAACAACTCACTGCATCCAATGGGTCTTCAAAACAGCGAGAATATTCTGCATTAGCTAGCCACTAATCCCATAATGAAACTTTAGAAAAATGTATATTGTGTATACATCAATGATACAACATCAGTATATGCTAAACAAAGCCACAGTAACAACGCTTTCATTATTGTACTTTATCTTTATCTCAAAGTCACATTGTGGCTTTCAGAAAGAAATCTCACTGCAATTCTTAGACGGCTCGTATTACTGGTTGAGCGGATGTCTTTAAAAAATAATTCAATTAGACTTTTAACACCATAAAATTGAGCACGATAAAAACATACTGGAAAAAAGAACATATTTAGTTCCTACCAAATGATGTAATAACGTAACCTCAGTTGAGTATAAATCAGCGAGATGGACGCTTCAAGCTCCAAAACTAACAATTGATCCATCATTTTTAAAATCAACATAAGACTAACAAAGGGCACAAAACAAAAGGACAATGATTAAGGTGGTACCTAACATGACAGGGAGATAACTCTGCAAAATCAGCTAAATGTTTTAATTACGTTGTGTTGTTAAAGGGATATTAAGCTTCTCAATGATCAAAATGAGTGTTTGTCAAACTGCTATATAACCAGTGTAATTTTTCTGATAAAACGGTTGGTTCAAAATTTTTAAAATTTTTATATTTTTGCCACAGGGTCAAAGTAAATACTTTGTCAAAATTTTTAGAAAATTAAACGAGCCAAATTAATTTTAGTTGAAATGTTGGGTACCACCTTAAGTGACTACTTGTGGTTACTGACATGCCAATCCTGGATCTCAATTAAATTGATCGAACAATTATGACCTTATCTTACGAAACCACCATCCATCCTGCCTTAATCAGACAAAAAGAACACAAGTCGTATCATTTCAAAACAATATTGATATCACCATCTTAAATGATGAAACTCTTAGAAAACATCTGTTAATTAACTAGAATGAATCTTGATTTTGCAGAAAGCGACACTCTGAAGTCTTTTTGTGAGCTTTGTGATGGTTCAAAATTTGAAGGGCCATTTTATTCTTCAGGTAAGAAATTACGGTATCATAATAATTATTTATTTTTGGCTCTAAAACTTATTTATTAATAATTATTGCTGAGATATTATAAAAGTTTTCAAATTTGTCAAAGGCTACAATGGTTCTAAAACATAGCTTTTTTAGTCTGTTTTCAACACAAGTCTTAAAATATGTAGGTAAAACAAATTAAACATTGCCAGCGCCACATCTAATAACTGCCATAATAAAACAGCCAAGCTCATGTAATTTAATCTTCGTTTGAATCAGTTTACGACATAAGCTTATCACATAAGCAACACGACGGGTGCCACATGTGGAGCAGGATCTGCTTACCCTTCCGGATCACCTGAGATCACCCCTAGTTTGTGGTGGGGTTCGTGTTGTTTATTCTTTAGTTTTCTATGTTGTGTCATGTGTACTATTGTTTGTCTGTTTGTCTTTTTCATTTTTAGCCATGGCGTTGTCAGTTTGTTTTAGATTTATGAGTTTGACTGTCCCTTTGGTATCTTTCGTCCCTCTTTTATGTATTTATAGTCTATACACTATAACTTAAAGTTTCTAATCAAAACGAACCGCATATTACATTTCAAATCAATAGAATTATCTAGCAAGGCTAGCATACAAGTATTAAGAAAATGATATGTTTGGTTGGTGGCGTTGCATCATTTGAATATGACCGTGCTAATGCACTGACTACATGTATTGTGAAGAAAATAGATACCAATGACAAAGTGCAAGGCTTTGGTCATCGCAAAAATAATGTACTTGTATTGATACACGTCTGCATCAATTCTAACAGGTAATGAATTTATATTTTATGCTCTGAAAACTTTGTATGAATGTATGTGACAATTGTTTCGAATAATCCTCTTTTTCATTTATCATAACAGCTCAAAGTGAGTATCCTTCATTCATATTAGCTTAATACATCATTTCTGGCTATTGCTGTTTATGATTTGCATTTGCTTAGTTTACTTTTACTTTTTGAAATGATGATACGTATACTTTTCAAAGCGATAAAGGTTGTAGTAAATTAAGAAATGCCACTTTTTTTGTTTAAATACAAAAAGTTTCGTTAAAATTAGTATTACATAGTTATAAGTCTTTTGTGTGTTTTCCAACTACTGGGCCGATGCCACATAACAGGAGAAATTACATTTTTTTTTTAGAAATGCTGAATACAAAGGTTTTTTTTGCAACATGTATATAGTGTCGAATGTTCCTTTTGCACAAAGTCAAGCCTGGTATTTGTTTTATATAAAATTGAGAATGGAAATGGGGAATGTGTCAAAGAGACAACAACCGGACCATAGAGCAAACAAAATTCAAAGCAAAAGATACTGACTGTGAGGAATGGTTTACTAGTTTATAAATTTTCTGTTGATTACTTCGTCTTTCGTTGTCTATGTTAGGGAGCTACTATTTCATTTAGGGAGTAAGGTGCTAGGATAAAATGAATTGTCCTGCATGTTTGTTAGTTATAATTTCTACCAGCTTTTTACCACTCTATTCGGTCCTGCTTTTTTTTTATAGTTTATACTGACTTTTTTTTTAACATAAATTGTTATCCTACATTTTGTTTACATAAATTGTCATCCTGCCAATTTTTTTACTCAAAAGTCCTGTCCTGCCTTCTTTCAAATTTCATCCTATCCCCCACATAAAATTCAAATTGTAGCTCCCTTATAGTAGAATTTTTGCGATAAAATTAATATGTTTCATGTCCGTCAACGATTTTTATTTTTCATGTTTTAGATCAGCAGTCGAACCTTGACCGGACTCGACCAATAGGTTGCAACTTGCCGTCAATATGCCCAATAACCAACGAAAAACAAGTTAAATGTCCAGATTCTGAGCCATATGATAATGGACGAAACTGCAAAGTACAAAGGTCAAACAGACGTTATAGGTATAACAGACAACAGCGATATGGCAAACATATGCAACTTGGTAACTATGGATATAGGACAAGTGGAGCTTATTAACTAAATAAGAAATAAAGATATTATAGCATAGTTTTTTGTACTTTTTTCCCTCTTTTCAAACCAGACGGTAGTAGTTTCTAGAACCTTAACATAATCAGTGCGTTCGTGTTGATCAATCTTTAGTTTTCTATGTTGTGTTTGGTGAACGATTTGTCTTGAGTCGTTTTTGCCAGTCATTGCTAGTCTGTTCTCTAATTTTTAGTTTGAAATATCATTTGTATATTTGGCCGCTTTATTAGTCCTTAAGTTCAGCCCGAATTTTTGTTGTTGTTTTCTGTATTTAATTATGAGAAGTTAAAAAAGAGGCAAAAATACCGAACTCCGAGGAAAATCTGTGTATTGGTTTCTTAGCCATTATTCGTCTGGTCGTCTTTTGGTCATGTGAAATTTTGCCTTTGGTACTTACGATCAAACTAATGATGTAACACGGGCAAGAAGATATAAAGAAACATACACGTAATTCTAAAAATTATAAAAGTTTATGTTAAACGATCTCCGAGTACTGATATGTTTTAGGAAGAAATGAATTAACGGACGGAAGGTGATCATTACCACACATTGCTTGTTTTGTACGTTGATTTAAAATTAATCAATCTGATGTATAATAAAACATCAACTTTCATCGATTCCTTATTCATGTTATTTTCGTCGGAATTTTCTCAGAAACTTAGTTTCTTGAAATAATGTTGCAATCTTTATGTTATTATGTAATACTGTTTGTTGAGTTATCCCATCCAGAGATCAACATCATGTGTCAACCAACGAACGACCGGAACACAGCTGTTTTATTCTTTACAATTATATTCCAACATAAAGATGGGTAAAACCTGGTTGTTCAGCTCAGGCAGAATTATTGATTTTACGCATATATGACGGTTGATTTGATTTATATTTATTTTGAAGCAATTGTTGAAAAAAAAACCAAAACTAGCATTATTAATAAACATGACAATAATAGTGGTCCAAATTCATGTAAACATAAAAAAATATGTTTATACAGTATATACAAAACAACTAAGTAAGATAACCAAAACACAAAAAAAACATTTTTTTGTATTTAAATTAGGCCGTCAGTTTTCTCGATTAAATTGTTTAAAATTTGTCGTGTAGGGGCCTTTTATAGCTGAATATGCGGTATGGACTTTGCTCATTATTGAAGGCCGTATGGTTACCTATAATTGTTAATTTATATGTCACCTGGGCTCTTGTGGAGGGTTCTCATTGGCACTCATGCCACATTAGGTTGAAGGGTCGGGATCTCTCTAACACGTTTAACCCCGCCTTATTCTGTATGTATGTGCCTGTCCCAAGTCAGGGGCCAGTAATTTAGTCATAGTCGTTTGTTTATGTGTTACATATTTGTTTTTCGAGCATTTTTTGTGGATAAATTAGGCTTTAAGTTTTCTCGTTTGAATAGTTTTACATTTGTCATTTCGAGGCCTTTCATAGCTGACTATGCAGTATGGGCTTTGCTCATTGTTGATGGCCGCACGGTGACCTATAGTTGTTAATTTCTGTTTTATTTTAATCTCTTATGAAGAGTTGCCGCATTGGCAATTATACAAGATCTTCATTGTATATATATATACAAATAAACTAAATCAAGACGTCAACAACATATGTTGTAACTTGCACAGTAGAATACATTACATGTGCATTATGACAATTGTTCATTTTCGATAAAGTACAGTTTGAGAAAAATATAAAAGTATGTGACGTCATGATTCACACTGGTGTAAGATTTAAACACATTTATACCCACATGCAAGTTTACAGGTATTACATTTCATTTCATATTTCTTCCATAAATTATATGCTAGTCAATATATTCAGAATATAAACACGGTAAACAATTTTATGAACTATTTCATGCTGCGTTCACACGTTAATTGATTTCGTTTCGAATTATATCAGTATGTTTTTGATTTTACTTTTTGCACACATCTATTAAGTTAAGCAACTGAATTGTACAGCACTGTTTAAGGTCAGGAAGGGGGTTGAGCTCTCTTAAAAAATCTTTAACTTTTCCCCCATCTTTATGTGTTTGTTGAGGTGTTTCATGTTTGATACATTTGTTTTTCATAAATTGTTTAATTATGAATAAGAACGCTAGGTTTCTCGTTTGAATTATTTCATATTTTATTCATGTCTTAGCTATACTTCTATTAGGTATTGTTTTTCAATGTCGAAGGCCGTATGGTGACTTATAACTGCTGATATCTACGAATTCAAATTGGCTTATAGTTGTCCCATTGGCAATCATACCACATTTCCTTAACTTTAATATAATAAGTATTTTTGGTTTAGTTTGAACAAGCATGCTCCCGCCAAAGTTTCTTTATCAATATTAATATTTAATAGACAAAACTTGTATTTTACCCATATTATTGTTAGCTTTTATGATCGTGTTTGTCAGCAATATGGTTTACCGTATACATTTTTAACATGGTTAACAAGACATCTCAAAGATAATTCGGTCAAGACAAGTATTGTTCTAATTGATATAATAGTTTCAGAGTATTAGACTAAGTTCTGTTAAATTTAACGAACGACGGACGCCAATTGCAAGTGATGATATGACTCACAACATAAAGCTATATGGACAAAGTGAGCTAAAAAAAAATGACAAAAAAAAACCACGTGTGTTACTTATGTTAATGTGTCTTTATTTCATAATGTATACATTAAGCTCTGTTTTTTCTATATCCGTGGCAATCGAGTCTACAATCCCGTTGCTGTCTGTTATAAAGTCTGATTGTGGACCTTAATACGTTGCAGTTTCTTCCAGTATCAAATGGCTCAGAATTTGGACAACGATTATGGTAGTTACTACGTCTTGGGCAAATAGACGGAAAGTTACAACCAATTGGTCGAGACCTATCAAGTACCAACTGTTGATCTAAAAGCATTATAATATAGCACACGATTTGAGAAGAGTAAACACTGTATTGCAATATGTATAGAAATTGTAGTTTTCATTTGAATATGGTTGAAGCTATAAAATTATATCAGTAAGAAAATTTAAGATATTTAGGTAAAATACAAAGTATACCAATGTTAAGTACAATGTTATTGGTTACTTAAAATGTGTGTTCGTGAATAGCTTGATATTCAAACTGAGCGGTACGAAAATGGTCCACAGTGTAAGAGTTACAACAACTTACTTTACATAATTAAAGGTGACGCTAAGATCATTATTAATTGAAGACAGTGTGTTTAGACGGAACAGTTGTCTATCAATGACAGTTGTATGATAAGTAATAAATATTTTTTTGTTATTGGTGTAGATGCGCCGTTGTCATTAAGATTTCAATTCTGAATCGTGCTTTTGTGCTTTTTGGTAAAATTGTTTCTTTTAAATTGTAATACAATGATGACTACTGTACCTATAATTTGACTATTTTATGTATTATGCCTGTTTTGTTCACGCATCGTTGTAAATATAACGAACTTGATAATACTGTCGTACGAGTGAGAGGTTTAGCGCTTTAAAACAAGGTTCAATCTACCATTTTCTACATTTGAAAATACCTGTACCAAGTCAGGAATATGACAGTTGTTGTCCATTCGTTTTTGATGTGTTTTGTCATTTGATTTTGCCATGTGATTAGGGACTTTCCGATTGAATTTTCCTCTGACTTCAGTATTTTTGTGATTTTACTTTTCACTTATTGACAATGTATGTGCATTTTCATCCATCATTACACTCAAATCATATTTTTTCGTATATCTAACATGTTTTGCCCATTCCATGAATACCCAATTGCCATGGATCCCTTATAATGTCTGAGCATGTTTTTTTACGTGCCGACAACATTCTACCCCTTTTTCAAAGGATCACATAAACGTCATTATTCCGACCATGAAACAGTTACGTGTTTGTAGATATGTTTACAGTTAAAGAACATTCATTGCTGGAACTATTTTTTTGTGGCTAGTTACACAACAATGAAATTTTAACATTGATTTGAATCTTAAACGGAAACAAAAGTGCTGTATTTGTCAACATGAAACGCTTCACTGCGTTGAAATTGGCTGTTAGTATTTTTTTCCCTATAAAAATCACAGGATAATAACACTAGATCAAATAATATTGTTAGTAAAAGCTATTTGAAATTGCATGTAATTTAGATATTTATATCACTAATATTAATAAATATATAATACTCACTTCCAGCTGTACGGATACAATACAATGAAATTAGTACAAATGTCCATACAAAAAAAAATAAGTAGTATAAAGTTTTTTTCTATTGTGGACTCGGTTTTACAAAACAAATTAAGATTGATCGTAAGCATACTGAATAGTTCATGACTTACGATCAATCTTAGTCGTAAGCTTCTTGTGAAACCGAGTCCTAGTGTATTCCAAAAAAGGCAAGAGGCACTAAAACTTATTATCACCATGTTAAAATTATTTAAACAATTTCATGCATATGAAATGGTAAATGTAAGTTTGCCTTTCACTCAACAATTTATTACTATTTTGTTTGTGTATTAAAGATTGTCTTTCAATATAACAATTTATTACCAGCTGGTATATGCCGGTTTCCTTCTACCACAACATAAAACACATTATTTTTCTTTTATCAAATAAGACTTTCAAATATGTTATTAGGTCTTTCCACCTTTCGTGTGGAAAGACCTATTGATTTTGTTCTGATTATTTTTTTTTTCTTCCGCCTAATTTTTTTCTTGCGGTGTAAAAATGTTTCAAAAGATGTCGCTTAGTTTTTTTGTATATGAGATCATACAGTCTATACGCTTTTGAAACTCACCCTGTTTAACCGAACACTTTTCTTTGTAAGAGTTATCTCCCCAAACACTGTTTTTCTTGTTATCAGATCTCCTCCGCAACCGTAAAAGAAAGCGACAAATTTATTTTTCCAAATTGCTCGTTATATCCTCAGGATGTTACGTTTTATTTTGACCGAAGCTATAGGAAGACCCCATATGAGAGTAATTTCCCCTTTTGTATTGAAATAAGTGAAATAAATTTGTAACTGGAAAACCATAAGTGATAGAGGCCTAGGGTCTTTTGATTTGAGGCCCTTGCTCAAAAAGTATGAAAAGGAGGTCAAGGTCAAAGGTCAAGGTCATGTTCAAATTTTTGATTTTGGCTTGTTATCTCTTATTTTCAGAAATCATACAAGATATCGACAAAATATTTTCACACAATTGTTAGTTGCGACATGTCGTAACATGTAAATTTTACTTAAAAGGGTACGTAACATTTAATGCGAGTTTTGCCCCCTTTTATATCTAATATTAGTTGTATGGTAATATAACTCATTAACAATATAAAGTAGAGGCCTAGAGTCTTTTGATTTGAGGTCCTTGGTTGATGACCTTGAAATTGAGCTCAAGCTCATAGGTAAATTTAACGTTCTAGATTTTGACCTTTGCTTTTTCCTCTTATATATACATGATAAAGCCATGGGACTTTTGGCAAAAGGTTGCAAGCAATGTGACCTTGAAAAAGCCAACCGGAAGTGACCTTTTGTAAACCGGAAGTAGCCATTTTTTGTACTAATTTAATGTAAAAGTATATAGAACCATCTAGTTTTGGAATCAGTGTCAAGTAAACTATCAAAACATACCGGAAATAACATCTTTTAAACCGGAAGTAAAAAATGATCTCCCTTATGTATATCTTTTTGTATAGAAACCATATATTTTTGGAATCAGCGTCCAATAAGCTGTCATTTGACGCTAAAATTGACATTTAAAACCGAATTTTAATATTTTCATATAAAAAAGATCCTTACTGGTGGAAAGACCATCAATGGTTCTCTGAACAATTGGTTTTTAATTTTTTATGTTTTTGTTCTAAAACGCGATTTTCACTTTTGCAATATTCAGAAATATCCTGATTGATTTATATAAAAAAATTCAAAATGTGATTTTCAATCATTGTGGGTATAACCTTATCGCATTTTTAGCAATAATAAAAACATCGCAATAATTTTTGAATTGACAGTATTGTGTGAGAGAAAATAATCAATATATCTGAATGGGGTACAAAAAACTCGTCGATCACTAATAGTGAACAGTTAGTACCCAAGTATACCGTTGTGTATCCAGTAATAAAATTGGAGATTATGCAATATTGTCTTTTTTTTATTTTATATGTAAACATGATCAAAATGAGAATAACTGATTTTTTAAATTTTCTTCTATTGTGAATGATGTAGAGGTTTATTTAAGATTCATAGTAATGTTGTTCTGTGAATTTCTACTTCTTCAGTTAGACATTCCAAATAAATATATTGACATAAGAAAATGATATATTTATACTGTTTCTCTACTGAAACTGCTATTTATGTTTGTACTCTTTTATTCGCTGTCTATGATTACTGAAGTGAATGTCAGATATTCAACGTAGACAATGATAAGGACAAGAAAGTGACCTATGATGTTTACAGTAATTTATATGGAAACGGTAATTCAGATTTGTATTAGTGTGGTGTTTTCGCCATAGTTATATTAAGGAAATAACATGTGTAATTCTCAACCAAGCCTTCCAAAAATCTAAAAAACTGTAAGGAAAAATATGCTTACATAGCATATATTTAATTCTAGTGTATAAGTTTTAAAAAGGAAGTAATAGAATAACATCACGCGTTCTTACCTGTAAGATAAAATGGCCCTGTAAATTTTAGACCATCACACAACTCACAAAAAGGTAGCAGAGTATCGCTTGCTGTAAAATCAAAAAATCATTTTAAATGAATAATTAGTGGTTTTACATTATGATGTATTTCTTTTATGAATTAGAAAATATGTTGAAATACAAACGTCAAAATTATTCAATCGCGTAGTGGAATGAAGTATTTGTGGATTCTTATAAATTCTATAGAGCTTTTGGGACTATTTTAAATCTCGGTCTATTTCTGAAATTAATTCTTACATACTTTTGATTTTTTAACCCTGTATGCTAACATTGCTCATGTGAAATTTTATAATTGTTTGTATAAACATTGAACGACAAAAATATGTGACGTATAAAATTTTCTGACGACAGACACGAGAAGCAATGAATGTGTTTGTAGATAGATGTTTTTGTGTTAGTTCACGCATCATTGTAAATATATTGGAATTTGATTCGACTGTCAACAAAGTGAGAGGTTTAGCGCTATAAAACCAGGTTTAATCCACCATTTTCTACATTTGAGGAATATGACAGTTCATTTCCATTCGTTTTTTATGTGTTTTGCCATTCTGATTTTGCCATGTGATTAGGGACTTTCCGATTTTATTTTCCTCTCAGTTCAGTATTTTTGTGATTTTACTTTTTTTTTTTTATATGTGTTTCATTTACTTAGACGTTATTTTGCCTTCAGTTTTGTTTTATGTCTGTAAATATTTGGTGACTTCATTGTTGCGTCACCTTACTAAATACTCGTTTAATATCTTTTTTGTTGCGTTGAACCTCGATATGCAAGTGCCTTTTTGAAAATTTGATTCGAAGGAAAGAAGAAAATAAATCATTCTCATAATAATCTAGGATATTAAACATTATTTCGGTATCAAAGGCACATGTTCTATCATATATAATAATCTATGAAAGAAACAAACTTTACCTGGGCTTACGTGAAAGAACCAGTCGGTATTAGTTATGGCCACAAACTTGAAACAAGAATATTGTCAAAATTCTCTATCAGAAAAAAAAAACAACAAATTAGTAAATTATCGTGTTCTACAGCTACCTCAACATATAAGAACATTTCAAAATGTTTGCTATCAAAGGTATCAGGATTTTAATTTAGTACGCCAGACGCGCGTTTCGTCTACATAAGACTCATCAGTGACGCTCATATCAAAATATTCATATAGCCAAACAAGTACAAAGTTGAAGAGCATTGTGTGTCTGTATGTGTAGATCATACAAGTCATACAATACGATACAATATTTGATAGATTCATTTCAATATTTTAGTTTTATGCATTGCAGCATTCTGATATAATTAAGCGTCTTTAAAATTTGAAAAAAATGAAAGTGGTATGCGAGTACAAATTTAGGACCAACTCTCATAATCAGCCTGACTCATTTGATTGGCATCGATCTTAAACTACTCACCATTTAAAAAAAGTTCGAAGCCAATTGCAACTTATAAAGAAATCATGTTTTCCAGATTCGATATAAATAAAACATATCCAACAAAATTTCCATTTGTTCCTCGAACCTGGACAAACATTTTCCGTCATAGATCGGTATACAGATTTGTTTGTAAGTAGGCTGAGTAACTCTGATGAAGTATATACTGCATTACCAGTTGATTTAGGTCCTTATCTTTATAAATCACAAACTAATTTAAAGATGTTATGTGGTTTTTGAAGGCACACACAAATTCAAATTTGCTTGAAATACGACAGTGGGATTTATAAAACTAAGAACATTAGGAAATTAATAACTGGATAAAGCAATTTATTTTGTGATAACTTTCAAAAGATTTTCACTTCATTGTTTAAAGCAAGTGTTATTACTAATTGCAAGATTTTTACTTGTGGAGAGTTGTCTCTTTGGCAATCATACCACACCTTCTTTTTTATACTCTATTGTACACATTTTGTTTATGTCTCTGATAAAGTGACCTTAAAAGGGTTCCTTGATAGAATCTTAATCGTCAAAATGACTGGTTTTGTGCTTATTTCACTTCAAATACCATAGATGAATATAATAGGACAGCAAGAAACAATCAATGCAATGCATATGCAATGTATTTAATAAATTTGGCAAAGCAATTCTACAGGAAAGCTCCAAACGATTGTACAGGAAGGCTCCGCGTGATATTACAGTAAACTTGCAAGCGATTGTACAGTCAATAAAAATATCCGACATGGAGAAAATGAATATATTTGGATTTCTACTGGGACAATGGCTTTGAAACTTTCAGACAGGTAAGACTATATATCAGAAAAGGTACATGTGAAAATTCAGGTAGCAAACATTGATTTTTCGATGTTTATTTGACATTTTTGATCGCTGTTGTGTGACAATTTTGATCGTTTTACACGGAGCTCCACCATTCTAAGGAAAACGTTTGGATGCATATATCCTTCTTATTATTTTATTGGTTCATAGAACTAATTGCATAACAGTGTGGTCGACAGTAAAACGTTTGTAGGTTGTAACTTGTTTGTCAACGGCTATGATTTTATGCTCACCCAGTCTGTCAGAGGCCTTCCAGTGGGGATTGAAATATTCACTTGTTACACATTCCGATACATAAAATGAAACTTTCTTTTTACAAAGCTTGAAAGGAATTTGTTTTAAATATTTATTATAATCATCACATACAACCGTGTCATTTATAAGAATAATAATGTTCAGAGATGATATTATTTAATAATAATAAAAAAAATAGGTTTATCCATTGTAAAAAAAACTATTAAGTTGATGGAGTTAATTAACAAAATATCTCATTGATTAAGAGCACAACTACTTCTACGGTGTGATCATTTAAGAATGGCCTACTATTTATTCAATGCGTATACATGTGGGTTTTGTTTGTGAAGAGTTCTGGATAATTAAAAAACCATTTGATTTCTTTGTTTAATACCATAAAACGATTCATTCTTTCAGATATTTGTCACTTTGCCTTATCTTCAAGTCCAACACAATTTCTTACGTTTCTTACAAAACTTATATTCTTGTGATGTATTCTTTTGTTGAAAAAAAATGTATAGATATAGATAGATATAGGAAGATGTGGTATGAGTGCCAATGAGACAACTCTCCTCCCAAGTAATAATTCATAAAAGTAAACCATTATAGGTCAAGGTACGACCTGCAACACGGAGCCTTGGCTCACACCGAACACAGGCGCTTGGGTGCTGTTCGGTGTCACAGGCGCTTGGGTGTATGATACAGATTGTTTTTTTTTGATTTTTTTTTTTGCTGATTAAAATATTCAATTTTCTATATTTATAATACATATCTATCACTTCTGTGCATGTTTCACCTAGTTTCGAGTGTTTTAAACGACCCAGAGAAAATACCCAATTTTACTATCCATACTAAGAAACTAGTATGGATAGTAAAATTGGGTATTTTCTCTGGGATACCCAATTTTACTATCCATACTAAGAAACTAGTATGGATAGTAAAATTGGGTATTTTCTCTGGGTCGTTTAAAACACTCGAAACTAGGTAAAATACCCAATTTTACTATCCATACTAAGAAACTAGTATGGATAGTAAAATTGGGTATTTTCTCTGGGTCGTTTAAAACACTCGAAACTAGGTGAGACATGCACAGAAGTGATAGATATGTATTATAAATATAGAAAATTGAATATTTTAATCAGCAAAAAAAAAATCCCCAAAAAAATCTCTATCATACACCCAAGCGCCTGTGACACCGAACAGCAAGTTATAGAGGGCCCCAAAACTACTAGTATAAAACCATTCAAACGGGAAAACCAACGAGAAACGAAAAACACATATGAACTACATAAACAGACGACATCATGCATTGTAACTTTTAAAGCCAATTAAGTAAAAAAAAATAATCTGAAAGAACGTGCGATATCATTTTAGGAAAATTGATGATCAAACCATAACAAAAAATAAAGTAAAGAATTTTAAGTATTCAACCTTTATAGCTTGCTGTTCGGTGTGAGCCAAGACTCCGTGTTGAAGGCCATTTTTATTTATTTTCAAATTACAAAGGTTATTCCTGATTAGTATTTTTAATTATTTTATTTAGGCGTTTAGAACCTTTGGTGACCTCACAGTTTAAATTTCTATGATAAGTACGTCGTGAGCAGTGGGCATTACAGACGAACGTTCACCTAATTTTCCCCAGTCAATGAATGGCCATAGCTACACTGTTATGAATTTCATACTATTTACAAAAAGAATGTTTTAGCTATCAAAACTTGAAGCAGAAACGTTATATAGGAACATAAGAGTTCATTAAAGTTTCCATCAAGCAACTTGTTATTTTGCAAATGTCGGAGCACCGTTGACAGTCTCCCGAATGACCAAATTATTAGAAAACCGTACAGTTCCGTTCCCACACTGTGAGTAAAGTACGATTAATATTTAGAAAATAATCAAACGTATATTTCACTCCATATTATTCGTACAGCTGGTTTCTAGGAGTAAATTTTGTAAGCTTGCGACGACAATAGACTTATTCGTAATTCAATATTAATTTTAGATATGAAGTGATTAAAAGTAAAAATGTTGTCATCTTTGATATGAATTTCGAGACACTGTCCATTTTATAAATTTTGTAATTATAATTTGTAACACGTCTGCCCTAGGTATCAGTTCAAGATTGAAGAGTAATTAATACATTTATTACTTTTACTATTTTGATAAAACATGTAAATTACATATTCATAAAGCAGGAGTCTTTCTCGAAATTAAGTTTTAATTTTGTTTCTTTCGTAATTTTATCAGCTCCACAACATTAATAAAGTTTCAGGTTGGAAAATATTTTGCACTCGAGAATATCATCAATTATAAATATTTACGAATGAATTTTCTGATGAAAAATGAGAGATTCATAATTTGTCGGTAACTGAAACATGTTAAATAATAGCAAGTTTCAAATAACCCCGTCATAAGAATGTCATGTTAAAATTAGATAAATATATTACATTTCAGAATTTTATTTTTAACTAATGAAGTTTTGTTTAGAATGAAACAGTAACAGTTAGGAAAACAATTGAATTTATGGATTCTGCTTTTTCATGCATATTTATGAACCCTTGTCCGTTTATTGCAATACTTCTGTTCATTTTCGGTTTCAATCAGATCCTCAACTTTACAATTATGTTTTGAATATCAAGCATGTTCGCCTCTTTGCTGTGAGCACCACTAAAGATACAACAATCATTGAAATGTACATCTCGTGAGATAAAGTGTTTGTTGTTTTATTTGATCACAACTATTGAATTGATACCACTGATTGCAGACTGGCCACCAGCAGTGGTATCGACCCGGTAGAATGAATAGTTATCAAAGGTACCAGGATTATAATTTAATACGCCAGACGCGCGTTTTTTTTACATAAGACTCATCGGTGATGACGCTTATCCCAGGCATAGATTTCCTTAGCCGTATTTGGCAGAACTTTTTGGAATTTTGGATCCTCAATGCTCTTCAATTTTGTACTCGTTTGGCTTTATAACTATTTTTATATGAACGTCACTGATGAGTCTTATATAACCTCCTTGGTCTTATGTAGACGAAACGCGCGTCGTGCGTACTAAATTATAATCCTGGTACCTTTGCTTATTATTGCTAAGGTTACATCTCTACACAAGAGACCAAATAAATTGCATGCATACTAAGTATAAGATAACCAATTTAAAGTTAAAAAAGGCACGCTCGAACTCATAATTTCATAAACTTTCAAACGGCGGGATAAAATTGTTCTATATTTCTCAGATCCTGGACTCGTTATTCATAATGATGAATTTCTTGACTCTGAAAATAGCCTATAAACTGACAGTTGTCAAATATCACAGATTTTTGATGAAATTTGAAAAAAATAGGCAGGACAGGAGTTTTGAGTAAAAAAAAAAGGCAGGATGTGACACTTGCAAAAAAAAAGTCAGGACGACAATTTAGGTAAAAAAAAGTCAGGATAAACTAAAAAAAAAAAGGCAGGACCGATTAGAGTGAAAAATAAAAAGGCAGAACAGAGATTACAGCTAAAAAAAATGCAGGACAAATTTTTTCTTCCTAGCCCCCCCATAAAAATCAAATGGTAGCTCCCTAACCTCTGTCCTAAGAAGAAAGAATAAAAAGTTAGAGACTTCCTTTAACTTACTTTCCGCCATATAGATTGTGTTCTCTCACTAAATCAATGACAATTTGGTGACTATGTTAAACGCATCTATCTCATCGAACTTGAGATAAATGATACAAAATATACAGTAAAATCTGTCTCGGTCATGTCTTGACTTACATCAAGAAATTGACAATAATCATTAGCGTCGAGTAAAAACAAAACATTACTTTACAAAATGGCTATGATATTGAGCTCCCCAATTGTACATTTAAACTTTCAATTTCCTATGTAGCAACATTCGTGCTGCGGCTACAGAGTATATATCTCTCAGTTGATACGATATTCCAGACCAGGGCTTGCATTTTCTATCATGATTTCTTTGATAGAGGTTTGCAGCTATTAAGATAAGGGTTCAAAGTTGTAAAGTTGAAATCATCTTACAAATTTACTTTATATAAGATATTTCATATAATTTTCTTTATCAGATATCTTATAAATTATATAAGATATCTTATAAACTATATAAGATAGTAAATTTGTAAGTTGAAATCATCCCTTCGTAATTAAATTTTATGGACGCCATTACAACTTAATTGTTGACCGTTATGGAATATCCGTTTCACACGTGATAGCGGACTATATTCCAAATGTCAGAACTACAATCCTGTCCCCTTTTCCCCGACCATGACCTTCCGTATTAGACTTATGACCAGGTTTGTAAAAACATGAGCAACAAAACGGGAGCAGTATCTGCTTACCATTCCGGAGCACATCGAGTTCACTCCTAGGTTTTTGGTGGGGTTCGTGTTCATCTAATTAAGTTCAGTCTTTAAGTTTCTATTTTCTATTTTGTGTTCGTCGTTTGTCTATTTGTCTGTTCATCTGTTCATCTGTTTTTGCCATGTCGTTGTCAGTTTATTTTGAACTTATGAATTTGAATGTCCTTTTGTTATCTTGATCTATCTTTCGTCTCTTTTGATTTTTCTAACAAGCTTTAAATGTCACAGAAACGTGTCAAATCTTATGATACGTCAACAGAAAAAAAAGGGTTATGCTACGTGAAGAAACTTTTCAACCCTGAAATGAACAAGACGAATTCATAGGGAGTCTCATTTGGGGGGGGGGGGGGGTTCTGATCCCGGATCCCGCTTCTCGCTGCATGTTTTTTATGTGATAGTCGGTTAAAGAGCTCACCAGAGCTCATGTTTCTCTGTTATTATGTATATATATGCCGACTCTAAATAAAATTTACTTACTTACTTACTTATGATAGCGCATGTAACATGCAATTTCCCGTGTCCCACCGGACTTTGTTTCCCGTTTTCACGCTTACTTGTTCGACTTTCACGTGCCACGCTTAAAAAA
Organism: Mytilus galloprovincialis; assembly: GCF_965363235.1. Taxonomy (NCBI): domain Eukaryota; kingdom Metazoa; phylum Mollusca; class Bivalvia; order Mytilida; family Mytilidae; genus Mytilus; species Mytilus galloprovincialis. The sequence goes on along the minus strand of NC_134843.1, from coordinate 40,645,667 downwards.
TATCGACCAATCCCGAGTCACGCTTAGACCCCAAAGAGACCAACCTCACACTAGAGCTATACAATAGTACATAATTATATTATTGTAAACAACCTTGATAGTCCCGTGATACAAGTCATGTGTACAGGAGAACGTGATTTCGAAGGATTTCGAACCCTACAGTTCTGAATATATGTTAAGAGTCATATTTGCATTCTAGCCTTACTCTGTCGTATACTCTTTCATACATGATTTTTGTTTAGCTGTAGTAAAGCAAGGGTTCAAGTTTCTTAAATTTCAGAACACAAACTTTTAACTTTTACGAAGGAAGTTTTAATACACCTTGTGAAGGTTTTGTTATCTTTCTGTATATACGGCAATACCTTTTTTAAAGTCTTAAGTTTAATTCAATTTCTGTGTCAATGTCAAAGAGCGGTATAATGGTTGATGCAAATCTAAATCGCTATTTAAAGCACGGGGGGGGGGGGGGGGGGGGGGGGGTAACTTCCTATTATTGGGTATACGGAGATGTGCCAAAAATATGGGTCATAATTTTGCGAGATTTTATATAAAAATGACCCTCCTTTTGAATGACATCCTATATTAAAATGCATTTACGTTTGAAAACTGTATATTGATTTGGGGTATGATCTACATATACGTATATATAACGATAAATATATGTGCACCAAACGACGTCAATTCATATATATAAAAACTTAAGGGTACCTGGTATATTTATGAATTATGAGTGATGATGAGCTATTAGTGCTTATATATTAAGCATGGGTCATATTTTAAATATTGTATATAAGTATAGGTCATTCTTTCTTAAATATTTATATAACTATAGGTACTGAATTTCAGTGAATGTTATATTAAAATGGGTACGTTTTTTAAGGCAAAAATGGCACACCCCTACCAAAAAAATATCGAAGTTACCCCCTCCCGTGATTTAAAGATGCCATCCAAACATTTCTTTATAGTTACATGGTAGATAACATGATTTTTGTCTGCTTAACGCCGACCAGTGGAAAATGTCAGATGAATTTCAACTACAAAATTATACAATCTTCCTGTGTCTTTGTCGAGTTGAATGGATTTCTTTAGTTCATCTATGTTATATTGATTTCACTTGAATGACTCCTAGATAGCTGTCTTGGACAGTTAGTGTTGCGCACATGATCTCGCACTCTACGTTACGTAATAATGAGGTCACTTATAGCGGCTATGATCACTAGTACTTCTCCCTCACCTAACTTACAATCTTTCTTGTACGTGTAGTTTTCAGGGAACACAGCACTATAGTATAGACATGTGTTTCAATTTGTGTATCACCATGATCACTGAATAGTCTTTCCAGGCGGCAGAATCTTTGATAAAAGAAGACCCTTTATAAATTCGTTTTTGAATTGTTTACTTAATCAGAGACATGTATACTATATGTCTCTGACTTAATTTAGTAATTATATATGCGTTTTCTGTTTAAAAACTAATCTAGCTTAATTAAGGACTGCTTGCGGTTTTCAAAGTTTGGCTAACTATTTCAGCGTTGCATCACTCTTAAATTAGAAGACTGCGTTTTTGGTATAACTCGACTAGCCTGACCAGAGACTATATACTGACTAGGGGTCTGACTAGTCTCAGACTAGACCTATGATTTTCAAACATGAACATAAACCTTTTCAAATGTTTGTATTGGCAGTCGAAGTTTAATTTTTTAATACTTTATTTCAGTTACTTGGGATGTTTAATCTGCATTTTGATTTTTAATTAAAAAAAAATAGCTAATGTTAGATCTTACTTTTTCTCTATTTAAATTAAAGCAAACCCTCAGAGTCCCTCAGATTTCCATTATTATTTTTCATTAAGGTCCAGAATCTTCAAACTCTGCAACATTGTTTTTTTTTTTACTTCTTCATTGTTGAATTTATTGAATTTACTTATAGTTCAGTTGTAGTTTTTTTCTCGCATAATAATCATCGTTGTTTCGTTTCATAATATTTTACAATATTCCGAAATATTGTGTGACCTTTGATTACGTATTCAAAAATTTGATCACGTGGTCAAGAGGAAGACTTGTCTTTGTCTGCCATTTCCGTTTCAGTGAAATTTCCGGTCAAAAACTTTGGGTAAAACAACTTTACACTTCTTTAATATGTTATATAAAGTGAATTTTGAAGTCCAGTCATCAACTCTATCTCATTATTTATAATATTTTGTTTTAGGATTACAGTTTTACAGCGTGTCAAACAAAAGGTAACTGTAAAAGCAATGCTTGACCAAACAGGATGTTGAGCGTGGTCTGGCTTTCCGGAAGTTTTGATTAAATTAATGGTTTGCGCTGTAGCAGACAATCATTTCCTCTTCCGATTTGAAGTTCTAAAATTTTTATGAATTTATCCTAGAACAACTGCGTTTTCATAGAGTTCAAATCATGTTGTACAAGATGTCCGCCATGTTGAACATCAAACGGCGTAGCCGTAGGTTTCAAACGGGCACATGTTCAACATTTTCATATGTAAGATTGAGTTTTATTCTTAATTACAAATAGTGAAAATACACAACCTGATGATGCTGATGTTTTCTTTATTTCCTCCCTAACCATCCAGAAGTTGATACAGGGGAAATATATGGTAGAATTTCAATCTGTTATTAATAAATGTATATGGTGAAAATTCATGGATGGTATCAGCAAGATTCAAACGAATTATGCATGTAACCTGGTTGGTTCGTAACTATGTTGATTTGTAACTGAGATGTTTCGTACCTGGTGTAATTATATATGGTTATAAAGTGTTAGTTTAAATGAAACAGTTAAAGTTATTATTTATAAATGATCAAATTGTTCATCGTGGGTCTCATTGGGGTCTAAGCGTGATGCAGGATTGCCAATTTTTTGTAAGCGTGAAACGTGAAAGTCAAATTATTGTGTCGTGAAAACGGGAAATGAGGTCTTGCGGGACCTGGGAAATGACAAAAAAATGAGAATTGCCTACGCACACAGTGTAAGCGGGATACGGGAATCTAACAAAACAGTAAGCGGGATCCAGGATCAGAACCCCCTAATACACCTTATCGCTTTTTGTCCGCCATTACTGGATATCACACAGGTTCCCGTAAAATTTTGACGTCATAAAACAAAATATCTGACGACACAATGGAAAAGTGATTGTTGTATGCGTCAAAAGTTCAAGCGGCCAGGTCGGCCGGCCGATAAGGCTAATAACGATAAGGTGTATGAGACCCCATTCATCTAATAAGGATGGGTCTTTTCACCACAGAACACCACCGCACACCACTGAACACCACCGAACACCCAAAAAAATATCAACCACTAAGAAAATCAGTGATTTTATACAATAAAACGATAAAATCAATCAAATTACATATAATTTAAAAAAAAATTAAATTTTTATGTGCATCATTTTTAAGAAAAAGTTGATAATCAATATAATCAATATACAGAAAACCTTCTACGGATTCATCACTGTTTGTGTGGATAACATTGTGTGTGAAGAATCATTTGACATCTATTAACTCAGACTTTTATACTAATATGGACCATAATTTGCTATTGGGCTCCGTTTCCTATAACTATAGAAAAGTGATAAAATGTGAATTACTGTAAGAAAAGTTGCAACTACATCTAAAGATGCCATTATTTTTATCAACATACAAGTGTATGCTACTCTTCCCTAGAAAAAAAATTAAAATATACGAATTTCAAAGATTCTACAACCGTATTTTTGTGTCGTTTCTCGCGTTATTTTTTGCTTCCGAAGAGCATAACGCTGACTGATTTATAGATAATCGTCACCGGCAAATTCGTAACTTTTGCTTTCAAATAACAAAGAACATCTACCAATAAGAATAGTGAGAAGAAAATGCCGAGAACTATAAGTATTTATGTAGCAGGTGTTAGAACAGTGGCGTGATTTTTGTGTCCGATTTCGTAACGCAATTTTTAGATGATGTAATCTGCTTTGTTGTAATAGAATTCTTAAAAACAATATGCAAATATGAACTCTCGCGAGATGTTCAAACAGGTAAATCCGAGATGATTTACATTCTTGTTTTGATCTTCGTAATAATTGAGTAAGAAAATTACGTTATCGTTATGCGTTACATTTCACACGAAACAGAAGTCCAGTTATTTATTAAAATTGTTTTTGTCCTTAAGTTCTAATCATTTCCGGTCATACGTGAAACATGTGACTAACATGTGATAACGCCATTACGGCCGGATGTACGAAATACTAGGTCTAAACATTGTTTTTGTTTCCAACGGGATGTTAGCAAACTTAATCTGTAGACTTGTTTCGTCTTGTTTAAAAGAGGAAAATACAATTGTCAAAGAGATTGCGCCGATGGTCTGTTATTTTTCCTATGTGCATAATGTTGCATACGATCCTGTGTGAAAATAAATGCCCAATGACTTGACAAAATCGATTTCATATTTGACAGACGTTAGAACACACTTCGTTTCCCGATAATGACGTGAAGAGTCCTTGGAAAAATCAATCGAAATTACGTCTCTTATCATTGTACCAATGCTCTTTGGATTGATTTAACTTCAGCAGTAAATATTACTGGATATTTTAGGTGAATAAAGATAATTTAATAAAAAATACATGTTAATATACCGTTACACTTGGAATGTACAAAGTTGGAATCTTTGTCACAGTTTTTAATTAATATTTTTTATTCATGTTCTGCAAACACTTATCAGAAACGCAATAAACTTGTCAAAGGAGAAGTAAACTTTTACCATGCATGACTTGAAAGGAAGTACTTTATTGATTTTAGCCCACTAAAGTAGGTTAAAATGTGGAAACCATGTAGATGGTGTACAGGTCACAAGTATCACATTGTGCCTATTTTAAAGATTTTAATTCCAAGTTAAAAGTTTTTTTCTTTACTGGATTTAAAGAATGTTACATTGCCAATGATTTGGAATAAATTGTATATAACTGGAATATCAAAACCAAATATAAATACATTTTTTTGGCTTAAACATCAAGATACAACGATTATGGTATCTTGTATCAATGAAGAAAATATGGAAAATTCTGAATAAATTGTACTAATTGTTTTCAAAACAAGCACATATTTAGGAGTTTTATAATACTGTTACATTTAAGATGGATTTTAAGAAAAAGTATACTGTTCAGATTATTTTAAGCAGATTTTGCAATAAAATAAAACTAAAAAAATGCTTTCGGTTTCTTATGGTTTCCTGTCAGGTTTAAAAAAAACTTTAATATAACATTGAAAATAGATTTTAAATATTAACATGAAGCAAGTAACACTAGTAATGGTGTTTATTTATGCCTTTTGAATTATATTGTGCAAAATAAAGAAAATAAAGATTGGTTTCCTGTTTGGTTTCATGTCACGTAAACGGTGAATCAAAATGTATTAATTTTTTCTCGAAAAACTCAATTGTTCCATTCATACCATTCTAACACCGACACAACCCACAAAATAAAAGTTAAAATTTTAGAACTTATAAAAAAGGATACAAAAAGAAACCAAAGGCCGAATACCAAATTATGGTCCATATATTAAATATTTAAATTTTGTTCATGATTTTAACATTGTCTCTTTTCTTGTTATTGGTAAAACTATTTTATAAAAGAAGAAGTAAAATGAAGAAAACAATTAGGCCAAAAAAAAATATATGTCTGTATCCTGCTGCCAAGGCAAATAAATCAGGGTCGGTGGGTCGGGATTTTTTTTTTTAATTTTTGCACTCCCTGTCAGATTTGCAGTCAGTTAAATGTCATGTTTGGTTAGGGTCCTGTACCCCCAAATTATTTAATCTCTTTAAAGAAGCTGTCATTTAATTATCCTTCCAGTGCCGACATTTTTTAACCTTAATTGTAGCACATTTGTGCTGGGAGCAGCCATGTTGAGTGTTTGGGCTTAGTAAGATACGGATCTGGATCGAATAAAAAGATCTAGGGTCTGGGGTTTTGTGTCAGGGTCGGTCGTGAACAGAAAACAGACATATATTTTTTTTTTGCCTTATTTGAGGTGTCTAGTGGTGGACGTTTTAGATAATATTATAGACTTTCTTTGTCTGTTCAATGTTGATATTTGGTCTCTTAATCTTAAAATTCGTAGAATTGATAACTTAAATATTATATATAGGTCACATTTACAAAAAAAAAAGATGTAAAAATTAATTTTTGGGTTGTTTCGGTGGTGTTCGGTGGTAAAGACCTACCAATCTAATAATAACAATATTGTAATGTTTTTAATTTAAAACTTTCTTATATCTTTTTAATTATTGGCTAATTGGTCATTACGCTGGTGACAGCTTTGATGTTTTTATGACATCTAATTACAGGTCATAAAAAGTAATTAAAGTAGGTGTAAAATGATTAAGTTGATTAATGGCACATGACCTATAGAACACGACCTAAAAATAATTATTTTTCTACTTTTTTCTAACTTTTACATGCAATCGCATAATCCTCCTCCTTTTTCACCCAAGCTGGGGACTGGCATTGGGGGAGTTAATTTTTGTTTTTTTTTGTTTTTAGAACACTTCACATGCTTAAGCTTTACCTAGTCCGAGATTACTCTGACGTCCAAGGACTGTTTTGCCAGACAAGCTGGGGCGGTGGGACGTCAGAGCTCGTCCCATATCAAAAAGTAAATATTTGCCCACCCAAAATATTTTGTACTACATAAATAGGTGATTATTAAAGAAAGACAACTCTTACTTCCAACCTTTATGGACCTAATGTTTCTTGAATGAGTGATTTAGAAAATCACTTATCATGCTTATCAAATGCTTATTTAAGTATAAAGTCCCCTAACTGAAATAAATTATCATGACCATGTAAAAAGAAATCTTAAACAGGGCTTTCCATTGAAGCTGGTAGCCGGCGGAAATCCGCCCCTTACGGTGGCTTCAAGTGCCGGCTACTTCACTGACAAAAATGTAAATTCAAAAAGAAAAAAATATCTTTTTCAAATGTTTACAGGCAGACAAGAGACGTATATTGTCGCAAAGTCGCGGTCACGATAAACAAGGATGAAAAGTCAGTGTTTACCTTGGGCTAAATATAGTTCACATGAATTCAGGTCACTGATTGGTTGTCTATTTAAAGTCAGAATGCATCGTTTCTTTTCAAAGATAACAAGAGAGACGTTCCGGTGGTAATTGAAAGATAACAATAGAGACGTTCCGATGGCCTTAACTCGTTGGCTTTTTTTTGGCTTTTAAAACTTGAAGACAATCAGATAGGATGACAATCTTATGTTATGGAATAATATTAGTCAAATTAAAGAAAATGTAGTAGATCATATTGTTCAGAATCTGGAAAACAGTATCTTTTAAAGTTCATTTTTCAAAGCCCACCTGGTGTTCAGAGAATCAAGCCAAGGTCAAAAACGAAAGTAGAATATTGTCGACTCGACCAAAAATAAATAACATTTCCAAATGATTTATGTACATGATGTATCCGACTTATTGAACAGTTTACAAAAAAAAGAGAAAATCAGAGGATATATCAATGCTTGAGAAATAATTGTATGATTTAAAACGCGTAACAGTCTTTAGAGAGAAAAGGGGGGTCATTTGTTTACAAATGCACGTAGTAATATGCAAAATAAATCGATCAAGATTTCTAACAAACCGGATGATTATTTAAATAAAACTCCTTTAAAAGTAAATGAATTTTAAGCATAAGGTAATGAAAATTAAAAACTAACATAAAAAAAAAATGAAATTTCTTTAAGTTTTTTTTCTGTCTTTAATTTCATACATAAAAAATGGTCATTTGAAAGATTAAATTAGGTGCCAGGAGATTGCGAGAATGCAGGATTTTGCTCTATTTATGCCAGGGCTTAAGGGGGCCTTCAGCGGCCCCCGGACCCCCTGCCGTAAGGCACCAAGCTTATAGCTTGGTGGGCGTCCGGCTTCGCCGAACGCATGTTATAGCCGCCTATAATTTTAATTGAGCCTTCAATTTCAATGGAAAGCCCTGCTTAAACAACATCGTAACTTCTTGGAGCAGGGAAGATTTTGATATATTTTATATTGGAATCTGGTGGAATCTCATTAATATTAATTTTTGTCAAGGGAGATTACAATGATTCAATGAATATATTTAAGGAATGGATGTAATATTTATTTGTCTATGAAGAAATACGTAACATAAAAAATGTGGTGCACACTGAATACGTGGGTTACTTAAAGTGTGCCCCACAATTTTTTATGTTATTTCGAATATGCTGAAAAAATATTAGTCATTTTTTATAATTTAATTCTTAATTCCATTTTAAACCGGAGTAAATTATGAAAAACGTTGATGACGTCACGGTCACATGACAAAATAATGTCTCTGGACTGATAAACAAAACGATGTCAGCCTATCAGAAGACACTGACATTAAATTATATATAAATAGTTCTTTATTTTTATTTCAGCCGATAAGAAGAGTTTACGATGGAAGAAAATGGAGAAGGAGATGGGAACAATACTATTACGGTCACCATGACAGATGATGGTTATATATCAATGTGTAAGTTCATTACCATGTTGTAGTAAAAAATAACCAAAACAACCTCTATATATTTCCCCTTGGCTTGGTATCTTCCCCAATTTTTTTCTAGCTCACCTTTCCATGAGCTTATGCTATCATTTCATGTCCATTGTTCAAACCTTGTTTACAATGTTTATGAGAATCTTTCCTCTTAAACCACTATATACATGATATAAAATCAAATGTACCAATTTCAACCAAATGTTAACTGAATGATCCAAAAGGTATATTACTTTTGTTCCTGCCCATCAACCAACGGTGCCATCATGGCTAATAATAGGACATTAATATAATGGTAAATGCATTTATTGTGTTGCATTTTTTGAATGCTCAGTCTGTCAAGATCTGTGTATACATGTATATGTACCTTCATATAATGTCATAATCGTATTCCCAAATAATAGTTGATTACAAGTACTTAAACATGTTAAAGTTAAAAGGGTTATGTTAAAACACACTTGTCGCTAATTTACAAAGAATTTACAAATGAAGAGTCTTAACAAAATATTTATTGAATAAAATGTAAAACATCCATATATTGATGTTTTTTTATACAGTGGCAGCTCCAGAAATTTTCATAAGTGGGGACCCACTGACTGCCTAAGAGGGGACCCGCTTCCGTCACACTTCAGTGATTCCCTATATACATTGTAACCAACCAAAATTTTTACAAAAAGGGGGGGGGGGGGGGGCACTATATTGCCCTCTGTTATATACAATTTTACCTGTATTGTTTCAGCAATGAAAAGACCACATGAAGATGACGAGAATGCAATAGAAGAAGAACCTGTCGCCAAACAGCTACACTTGGATGAAAATGATGGAAATATTGTTGAAGTGCAGGTTGGGCAAGAGGAATTACAACTGGAAGAAACAATACATCAAGAAGAACAGCCTCAGGCAGAAATAATAACAACCGATGGGTAAACTTCTTGTTTTATATGTAAATCTGTAACAGGTGTGAGAGATACCACCATTAACATTTAAATTATGAGCAACCTTGACTGCATTCTGTCGAGCCTTCCAAGTAACTAACTTTTGTCAGTGCAGAATGGTTCTGATTTAGGCTTGCTGGGATAATTATATAAATAGATTATAGATTCGTACATTAGTTGTGATACGATATCTCATCTACTCAAACACAGTTATAGAATTACAATGAATAAAAAAGGTGAGGTTTGGGTAAGCATTTTAAATATTAACTTCTATGCTCTGCAAAATATTTTTTTCTTCATAAAGATTAAACATAATCAACTGGCTGGAAAAAAATATAAATCGGCTGGGAATTGAAGAAGTACAATGTATGTGTACAGTATATCAAACATCTTTATCATCAACTTTTTTATTTTTCAGTGTTGTATATGAAGAAGAGGTTATACAACATCAAGGAACAGCTCCACAATACCAGAACCTGATCATACAACATATGGACATTGCTGAACCCCTGGCTACTCTAAAAACTCTCCTGGAAATGAGATTACAATGTTCACTCTCAGACCATCAATTCTATCTCCAGGATGCCATTCAAGTAAGGAGTCATATGTTTATACTGATATTTAATATTCAATAGTAAAAAAAAGTGTATGAAATAAAATAAAAAATCATTGATTTGCAGGGGAAATCCAACAAAAAAACAATAATAAAGGAGATTGTTCACTAACTCATAATTTTGGCACTAAATATCCGATTTTTGTCAAATCAAAAATTTGCTAAAAATCAGAGGAAATCATATGCTCAAATGTGCAATAGTTTGGCAGCTAAAAGAAGATTTTCACCAAATGCATCACTTTATAACGAGGTGAATTTTGTAGTTATGACATTTTTTGCAGAGTTCTGAAAAATTTATGATGGTTTTCTGCACAAATATTTTTGCGCAAATATTCTTTATTTACCATATATATATATTCTTTACTTTTCAACAGAAATATTAGTTGGGGAGGGGTAGTGCCACATATTAAATCATGAAATAAGGTTGAAACAGTTGAAAATTCTAAAGAGAATGGATGAAAATGAAGTCTTTTCCATGTTAAGTCAATATCTATATAAATACAAAGCAGAAACAACTTTTGATTAATGAACTTTCAAATATCATACATTTTGCAACACATTAGATTTACTTACATAATGAAAGTTTTAAAAAAGCACCAATTAAGGGCCGATTATTGGGGTTTCTGACTCTACTCCTTTTTGTCATGCAAGTATATACATGCATTAAACTGCACAATAGAACGTCGGGTATGAAGATATTTTACAAAAAAATGACATTAAAGTATTCATTCTTACTGGAATAGCACAATAGTTTATATAGCCAAATGTGACATACATGTATCTTTCTATAAAGGTATAAATCTTCAAATAGCTGACTCATGCATGATTCTTATTTTTCAGCTTGATACAACCAAAAGTTTAGTAGATCAGTGTGTCCAAGGAGAAGGCATGGTACAAATTAATTTAGAAATAAAATCACAACCAGGTAGGTCCACATTGTGTTGATTAATTGTCAAAATCGTGTAAATTTCTAAAACGAGACAATGGAATTCCAGTTTAGGTTTTGTTTTGACAGGCTATTTGATTTTGTATTTCTGACCTGTAAAAGAAAAAAAATGATTTTTATTTGCATTGCTATAAGTCTAGAATGGAATATAAAAAAATGAAAATGAACAATGGACAACACTTGATCAGTAAATTTATTTTGTATTTGTAACCAAATGCTGTCCATTTGGAAAGCTATAGTTTGTTCCATAAAATAAAGTCCCTTGCAGGGAAGACACTTTGTTTAACAACCACTTATAGATTATTTCATAAAAGCCATAGAATTTTCAACCTTCCAAAGAAATAGATGAAAATTAAGCTGTAAAATACACAAGAGTTGATGATTAGCTTGACCTATAGAATAATCTAGTTTTTGACTTGCACACCAATGGAAATACACAATTATGGCTGCAACAAGCTCACCTGTTAGAAGAAGATGTCTATTGTAAAAGAAATTACTTTTTGTTGATTAGCATTTTCTAGTTGATGGTTTTCACCTGGATATATTGACAACAAATTATAAAATGTTTCAATATTTTAATCATCAGAATAAATTCATTACTGAAGTGACAATAGCCATGATAACAGAGAGGATTAAGATGATCACTATAGATCAAATGCACCTCACTTTTTCACGATTTTTATAACGATCAAAGTTTTTAAACCAAAAGATGATTCCTGAAATTTATGGAATAAATGGTTTTTAAAAATGCTTTAGACTTTGCAGGTGTAAAACCGAAGATAAACATTGTTGACATACTGAAACCTGCTGATGAAGTAGAGCCACAACAAATTGTAGAAGGTAAGAATTGTTCTATAAATACAGGATAAAACACATCAGTCTTTTTATGGAGCTAAAAATTCAAAATACTAATAGATGAGTATATTGAAGAATGGAGGTTTTGGGAATATGTTAATGAGATAGCAATCCAAAGATAAATTGATCAAAACATATTTAGATGCAACAATAGACAGATGGGCAAATTTTAATGTTGGCACACAAGATGTTTTGAGTACTTTAGGATCAACCAAAATATATCCATCATATCTGCTATAGATGGAAAATAGCAAATTCCATTGCAGCAAAAAGTTTACAAGGTATATTCCCATACTGCTTTTCTTTTAATTGTAAATATATAGATAATAAAGTATAAAATGTAGTTATACATGAAACAATATCTATTTATAAATTGAAAAAAAATCAACATATTTATCTTTTTTAAATTATTCGTGTAAACTCACAATTATCAGGAACCTTATTTTGAATCACCTTAATTTCTAAAGATAAAAACTAAAAGATTCCAACACAGATTTCGGAAGATATGAATTTGTATACAATGTTTTCACAGAACCCCCACCGCCGCCACCACCTCCAGTGCAGACCATAACACCACATAAGAAACAACAGACAAAAGTCGTCATTCCATTACCAGAGGAGTCAGAAAATGTTACACGATGGATTGTGGATCAGAACTTTAGACGGGAGCAGGAAAGATTAAAGATTCCATTTGGTAAGACATTTTGATATCAACTTTCAGCATTTTTATACTAAAATCTTTCAAGAGTTGTCTTTCTTAGAATATATTCAGTGGCTTTTATTTTCAAATTCTGTTTACAAATGTTACAATAATATAAATATTTTAGTAAATACAATTATGTAAATATTTTATTAATACAATAATGTAAATATTTTAGTAAATAATATAATATAAGTATTTTAGTCAATAATATAATAGAAATATTTTATATAATGATTTATTTAAAGTATATTGAAATGTTAAAGTTTTATCCTGCTTTTAAGTTCATTGCATTGCCTCTGTGGTATGAATTTTATTTATCTCTGCAGATCCTAATCAGTGGAGTGAATTGCATGTTCGACATTGGATAGACTGGGCAATCAAGGAATTCCATTTAGATGGAGTCGCTGCAGAAAGCTTCCATATAAATGGCAGACAGTTGTGTGAAATGACCCATCCAGAATTTGTCAAATTGATACCTTTTGACAGAGGAGATATATTTTGGACACATCTTGAGTTGTTGAGGAAGTGTAAATTTGTTGGTAAGAAAATTGTTACAAGGAAATGATTGATGCTAATAAGTTTTCTGTCTGTAATTGATCTTTACAGCTTTTAGAAGGGTATCATCTCTCTATATATAAATAAAACAACATAGTATTGAAAATGGCTTTATTCTATTGTTTCAAAACAGTTGAGGGACTCTTGTATTTAATAATAGCTTATTTAGTTTAACTGGGATATTGTGATCATTATCATTCTGTTTTTATGTCTCACAACTTGTTAAAAAACTCTAGTTATCTCTGTGTTTACAGTTTATATTGGAATTTTTAAAGAAAATAATAAAAACAAGTTGTAATCTGTACTAAAACCAAACATAGATGAGTTAAAGATGCTGAAGATAAAAATAACACTTAAAAGTTTTATAGTGTCTGTAAAAGCTCTCATGGATATATATTCATCAGAAACGCTGCAACATTACTTGTCTTTTTATGCCCCACCTACGATAGTAGAGGGGCATTATGTTTTCTGGTCTGTGCGTCCGTCAGTCCTTCCGTCCGTTCGTTCAGGTTAAAGTTTTTGGTCAAGGTAGTTTTTGATGAAGTTTAAGTCCAATCAACTTCAAACTTAGTACACATGTTCCCTATGATATGATCTTTCTAATTTAATTGCCAAATTAGACTTTTGACCCCAATTTCACGGTCCATTGAACATAGAAAATGATCATGCGAGTGGGGCATCCGTGTACTATGGACACATTCTTGTTTTTTTCAAACTTGTGTTTGTAAGCTGCTCTAAGTTTGCTTTGTGCTGACTGGTTTTATCCATATTTCTAAAACAATTGAAATTTTTTTGGCAGATCTAATTACATATTATATATTAACATTATTTTTTGTTTGTTGCAGCTGTTATGCAGACACCAACACCACATGCTATAACAACAATAACTGTATCAACATCTGGACAACAGGATGGTATGTTGAATCTGACAGGTGAAAAAAATACAAATAAAGTGTTAATGTGACAATTGCATGAAAAAAAATGGTGTATTTATTTCTTCAACTACTGTGCAATAATCTTTAGATCCCTGCTTCTTCAACTTTGTATTTTATTTGGCCTTTTTACATCTTTTTATTCAAGCATCACTAATGAGTCTTTTGTAACAAAAGATGAATTTTGCGTCTAGTGTACAAAATTTGAATCCTGAAAATTTATAAGTTTACTTGATGGCCCCATGAAACAGTATTTTTTCTGATTGCATTTCTGATCTTTGATTTTGACTTTTAATATATGCTGGAGTTGTTTTAACATTTATCGTGTCAAAGTCGACATGGGCTGGATTTTACCTTTATATTTCTATGAACCAATGTTGTTTCAAAAATAAATCATCAATATTTCTGGGTAACATTTAACTATCTTTGTTTCATTCATGTTATTTTTAAGACAATTATAACAACCATAGGGATTATCTTTAAAACAATTTTTAAGAATCTTAAAATAGAATTTTAAACGATGAAAATATAGAATTTTCATACATTGTCTCGAAATATGAATTTTGTTTGTCAAGGCTTAGAAACAGGTAGTAAGTGGGGCTTTATCAAGCATTTTTATCCTGTTTTGGGCAGAATACAAATACATGTAGAACTTTTAGTGACATACATAGAACTCTACAGAAACCCACACATTGTCAAAGTCTTTATAATCAAGGGGATATAAGGTCTGACTATATGATTCTAGGGTCAATACAATTGGCAGTTTAAATGAGAATAATAAATACATTTCTTGTGTTTGCATGTTGTAGGAAGACTTAAACATTTAAAACAACACAGACCAAGATCTCCTAGAATTACTGGTGATGAAAGATTGTCTCATGGAAACAGAACAGGTAGACTATTGAATAATTATTAATTCACTCATCTTGGCATTCAAAATATTCTTTGACATTTCTGGATAGCCAATCCATATTTCGAGACCAGATACAATTGAGTCTGTTAATTTCTACTGAAATATTTTAATTTAGATTAGAATATATTTTAAAAGACAACATACATGTACATGAAAATACAACTGTAGTGCAAATGTCAGTTCCGTGTGATGTGTTTTTTCTGCAAAGACAGCAGTGTAAGCACATGTAAAAAACAAGGTAGCTTCTTGGATGATGGTTAAAGATGCAGTTTTACCTCAATATATTATCATGATTATGATAATACTCTTTTGCATTTATATAGAAATAAGGAAATGTGTTATGAATGTTAATGAGACGCATCTTCACTAGAGGCTATAGGACAAGAAGGTTAACACGGATGCAAATACAGCTTTCAACAGTTGGCAAATATATAATGTTAAGTAAGCTTGAGAAGGCCCTGGAGTGACAAATGTATACAAATTAAAGTAGAAAAATAACTTAAGGGGGCTCGCGGGTCTAAATGAAATTTTTTATTTAATATAGGATTTCTCTATATTTTTCTATAAATGTACTTTATCTTATACTTAATAGAAAAATGAAATAAAAAAATGGGGTCACCGTTCATTTACGCTCGCAATCTGCGTTCGAAAGAAGCATACATTTTTGTTAATGTCCTTTTTTCCTGTTGAACTAATAGGAAAAATAGCGGTAATATCGAAATAAAAAAAGAACTAAATTACAGAAATCGCTAAAATTTTACAATTATTTAGTTTATGTACAGCTTATTCGAAAACAACAATAAAAAATATAGGTCACAGATGAGTTAAAAAAGATATTTCAATTTTAATGCCAAAAAATGGCATTTTTGCACCAAAGGGAGATAATTTGGAGCTTTTTCAATTATATCTACATTTTAAAAGTTCGCTGGGGCAAACACGAATTGATTTTTTGGAATGATTTTTGTACCATATGATAAAGTAACAGCTACTTAAGGTAATCAATAAAATTTGTAATGAAAAATTAATGTTTAATTTTTTCTGAAAATCTTATACCCGCGAGCCTCCTTAATTGAAAAAAACACCAATTATGACAAAAAGCTACCAACATCAAACACTAGATTACAGGCTGAAGGTGTGGGACACACACATAAAGTATTTGGTGGAGTTAAACATGTTTACATTAATTGAACTCTGGTGGAAAATTGTCTCATTGGCAATCATACCACATCTTTTTATATTTATATTGCTTAGAATATCTTGATATTCAAGTGATTATTTTAAAAGCCATTCAATTTAAAATATTTCTTTGATTTTCTAGGAAACAATGGACAGATTCAGCTTTGGCAGTTTTTATTAGAACTACTGACCGATAAAGACTGTAGGGAAGTGATTCAATGGGTCGGTGATGAAGGAGAATTTAAATTGAATAATCCAGAAATGGTGGCACAGTTGTGGGGACAGAGGAAAAATAAACCAACTATGAACTATGAGAAACTTAGTAGGGCACTTAGATATTACTATGATGGGGATATGATTGCAAAGGTATTGTGATGTAATTTTAAGATAACTATTTCAGTATTCCTCTATTACTCACAGTCATTCACAAACTTTTCCCACTATGCTTAGTATTGAGTAGAAAGGGTGTTGTTTCAAATTTCATATTCACTTACATACATGTACACAATATTAACTGAAATTTGGAACTTTAAGGTCATTTATTTCCTCTTTCATTGAGGTCAGTAATTTACTAATGATCAAGTGTAACATTAATGTATGCATTAATAAATCAAGTGGCCAGCTGTTTTAATTATTATATCTTTAGATTGTAGGAAAAATGAAAGTCAGCTGTCAGATTTTATATAATATTTGTTTTATCCTATGTTATATCTAGTTTGAGTTATCTCCCATTTTCAGTGAAATCCAAATTTTATAATTTAGATCAATTATTTTCTATTTTATTTGACTCTTTTAAGTTTCAAGTTTTCATAATGATTTTTGACAGGTACATGGAAAAAGATTTGTATACAAGTTTGTTTGTGATTTGAAGATGCTGTTAGGGTATACTGCAGGGGAACTTAATAGACTTGTTACTTTTTGTGCTGAAAGGAAGTTGCAGAGAGTAAGAGAATCATTACGGCCAGGAACATGTAAGTATTAAAGTAGATTTAGTTATTTTGTGTGGATAAAATATAAAATTGAGAATGGAAATGGGGAATGTGTCAAAGAGACAACCCCCCGACCAAATAAAAAACAACAGCAGAGGGTCACCAACAGGTCTTCAATGTAGCGAGAAATTCCCGCACCCGGAGGCGTCCTTCAGCTGGCCCCTAAACAAATATATACTAGTCCAGTGATAATGAACGCCATACTAATTTCCAAATTGTACATAAGAAACTAAAATTAAAATAATACAAGACTAACAAAGGCCATAGGCTCCTGACTTGGGACAGGCGCAAAAATGCGGCGGGGTTAAACATGTTTGTGAGATCTCAACCCTCCCCCTATACCTCTAACCAATGTAGAAAAGTAAACGCATAACAATACGCACATTAAAATTCAGTTTAATATGCATAGGTGAAAGGGATCAAGGGTTTATGTACATAACTCAGTAAGCACTTATCAAATATGTGAAGATGTGAACTTCCATATCTATTCTTGATATTCATTATTGGTATTTTCTATACCATGTATACTTTCAGGACTTAATGATGAATCAAATCAAATCATTAGGAATATATTCTTTTCAACCAATACAAATGAGAATGGTTCTACTGATTGCATATATATACTACAGGGCTCACACTACTTCAGAATTATAGGGAGAAGTGACTTCTCTTTTTGAAACTGATAGGGAGAAGTGGTGAGATTTGAAAGAGAAGTGCTCATTCGCGCGGTGCGATACAATGTTTGGATTTTACAATAGAACAAAGGGCCATATGTAAATAATGTTCTTTTTATACTGTTCAATTCAATCATATCAGAGTAAAACAATTACAATTAAAGTAACATTTGAAATTAAAAGTTGTTTAAGCTTGTGAGAAAACTACCAACTAAATATCTAGCACTAAAAAAAATAAAAAATATTTAAAAAAATGTAAAGAAATTATAATATATCAATTACAATTTAATCAAAAATTATCTTGTGTATGACATTCAGTGTTTCTCATAAAAAAATATAAAAGTTATTAAGCTGGGCCATAATATATTGATATTAGTATAATAGTCTCAGAGTTAAGCAACTTTAATCAATAGTTTGAAACAATCCATAAAAAAATATAAGGAATTATATACACCAATCAATTAGAAGTAACCAAAAGTCTCTTAATGCGTGTGGAATGCGTAATTTTTCCCTTTGGGATCAATATTCTTCTGTCAGCTGTTCCATCCGTGCGTCCGTAGTAATTATTGTAAAAGTACGGATTTCGGTCATAGCTGGTCTGGTTCAGATCCGGAGATTAGAAATCGGTCAATGGCGGACGAATGCAAGAAAATTTACAAAAATAAACGATGTTTGACAAGTTATTTGGAAAGGAACATGACGTTTTTAATGCAATAAATGGATTAAAATTTACTGGAGGCAACTTTTATCACGTTTAAATGAAGTAACAAACTTATTTTGCCGCCGAAATTGAGGTTGATGTACGTTTTCGAGTAACAAGCACCGGTACTTGCAGAAATGCACGAAGTGATAAAAAGTTGTATTTTTATCAAATAACCTGCTACACACTGCGAAGACAATGCTTCAACCTCTTTTCAAAAGATAATGAATCGTTTATGTCTGAATTTCTTTAATTATCAATAAAAATTTGATGTTTCATCAACTTGGTAAAAATTGAAAATGTCCGATGACTGAAGCGACTGAAAGCGACTGTCGTCAAGAACAGGGCGACTTGTTTTCGCTTTTGGGGGTTGGGGAAAGCGAAGTGACGGTCGGGAAGGCGACTTCTTCGCCCAAGTCGCCTGGTAGCGTGAGCCCTGTACTACAACAAAACATATCAAAATATTAACAAAAATTAACAAATCAGTATTTTTTTCTCAAATATCAATCAAAATTGAGGCTGACGTTGAAAATTTTTGATATTTTATTCAGCAAATGAGATTTCTGCTATAGATGAGAAAAAGTAATAAATTTTTCAACATCAATTTAAGATTGTAGTTAACACATTAAATTCCATTTAGTAATATATATATATATTTTTTTTTATTTCAGTACAAATAGCAATGTCAACATCATGATAGTAAAAAGATTGTGTGATTATCCTCCTGTTCAAATGTTGGACCATCTGTTTGTTCAGTATTTATGTTACTTTGTATAGAATGTGTGTGCAAAATATTATTGACTTCCTTGTCAGGTTGTTTTATGTGAAATTTGTGAACTAATAGTCTTATCTCTAAAGTTAACTGTAAACGGTATTTTGAGTATATAAGTTTAATTTTGGGTTTAATAATCTTGTTGTTGAATACTTGTTACAACATTTGTTTTGAAAAATGTTGTTGGCAGGCTTTTTTCATGATTTTGTTTTTTCTTATCTAATATCATTTTCTTTAGCAACATGCTTTTCCATGAATGAAAAGGTCCAAAAATGTTAAATACAAAACTTTCAGGGTGGTAAGGACAGATTGAGATGAACATATCATTTCATTTTTTACCACAGGCTTATCCCTAAAATGAGGTATTGGTAATATCTGCCAGTTAAATCCACTTTAAGATATTGAACAGAAAAAAAAATGAATCGATTTTTTTTCACTTTTGAACATATAATTCTCACTTGTCATATGAAAACAATCTTATTAGAAGAAAATGTGTGTAGGTAAAATGCAGTCTTGTGATCTAAAATGCAGCTTAAATATTTGATTTTATATGCATTGTGCTGGTCATATGTACATATATCCTGAATCAGGAATAAAATGTTAGTGCTCAGGGTCTCAACTAATATATGTATTATAAATATTGAACATTGATATGATATGATGAGAATTTTGTCTTTGGCAAAACAATTTTGTTTGTAAAATAAACTAGAAATAGTCAGTCTAGGGCATTACTTTAACAAATAACTTTCAAATAGTTATCAAAGGTACCAGGATTATAATTTAGTACGCCAGACGCGCGTTTCGTCAAAATTTACTATTAATGTTGTAAGCAAGGCTCCTCTTTTAAATATATTATTTATATGAGTGAATTTTTTAAATTTTATTTACTTAGGTGTTCATTCATACAGATTTTATTAGCTGAAAAAATAATTGTCTCATATATCTTGTTATTTTCCCCATGAAATATAAAAGATTATCCTTTTTGAAACACTTTTTGTTGCCTCCCAGATGTACTTACTACTTGTTTTAAGTAATGCCCCTGACTGATAAATGCATTTTGTATATAGTTGTTTATGCTTTCAAGTATAAACATAACTATGTTTAGTAATTCTGTTGATTGGAACTGGATTTAAAGCAAAACAGTATCAAAGTTTGAATTCTTCTAGTTCCATATATATTTTGGATTGTTTGCATTTGGAGAAAATGGTAAAATAGATTGAATGTATTGATATTTTAAATAATTTTATTAATTACAATGTTTTATTAATTACAATTTATTGAAATAATAAGATTTTGGTGAACAATTTTGCATCTTGATCTTTAAGTGTTAAGGTTAAAAAATAGATTAAAGTCCTTTAAGAGTGACCATGTGATACCCTTAGGGGTAGTCAAGGTCTTTTTACACCACTTTGATAGTAGTAATATATAAGAAGAACTAATAGGAAAACTTATGATCATAATAAAATGAAAAAGATTCAGATTTTTTTATAATGTACAAAGATGTAAGTATTTGTGAAATGATATTCCTGTCTTTGAGTATTTTTATAATGCTTGTACAGTATCTATATTTATAATTGAAACAACCATTGCCTTAATATGTTCATATATGTACATCTGTAGAAAATGTATACAAGATTGTATATGTATATAAACCAATAGATCATTTGTTCCATGTAATTGAAAAAATACTTTTTGTGGGAGACTGTTGGAATAGTAGAGAACTCAGTATACCTATCTGCAGGGTATTATTATCTGTTTTGAAATCTCAGAAATGTTCGAGATCTCTTGTTTTAAAAAACAAATTTCAATACGTTTCATGCATTTTGTAAATATGTCATTTAATAACGCCATCTAGCTGTAAAAGTCTGTATCTCGCATCAAAACATTCTGTTTTTTAAATATGGTTAAGTAAATACGTTTGTGTGAATGCATTTCAGCCGAATTTAAAAAAAAAATGTTTTTCAAGTTGAAATGTTGTAATTTTATTTCTGAACTCATCCTATTATGTTCTCAATGATTACTGTAACATAACGAAAGAAAATAAGAAAACAAAAGAATACATGATTCAGAAACAACTATTTGATGTATTTTTATGTATAGATGGTTGTAAAAATTGTTATTTTGTTGATATTACAACTGAATATTAAACTCCTATCTTGACCCACTGTATTACATAAAAGTGGACAGACTCTTACAAAACCGTTTTCCTCAACATCCTTCACTGTGTATTCAACAATATGCATGGCAGACGTAGGCAAAAAAAATAAATTGAGAGGCTACAAGGTGCCATTCCATAGACTAATCAGAAAAAAATCCTGAAAAGTGGGTCCATGCAAAACTTCACTTTGGAAGTTGATGGATCAGTCAATGTCTTTGATAGTTAGTGCTGAGGTTGTTGTTTGCAATGGTACAGTCTAAATATGAGTAGACTTCAGTGAAATGCAAATCACGGTGAAAGTGGCTAGGGAAAAAGTGAAGAAAGGTTTAGTTCAAGGACCTTTTAAGAGTATTATTAGAACCGATGATATTAGTCTAAGCCATTTCATAAAAAATTGCATGTTATTTTCTTTTGTATGCTTTCAACATTTTTTTATTCCATATGCTTGTATTTTCATCCTAGGTACATATGTTTTATATTGACTGCAACATTGATATCATATTTTACCTTAAGCATTCTCTCTCTATAGTGCAAAACAGTTATGTTGTAATGTCACCAAGATCTATACTTTGTGGTCTCAGTCCTGTGTTAGCATTGAGACTCGTTGCTAGAAATCCAAAATTATAATATTTCTCACACAGACATTCATACCACCTTTTTTTTTTTTTTTACTATTTTCCATGTTATTGTGTTGTTTGAAACAGAATAAGCTACTATATCTTTATTTTTTTATTTTTTTTCTTAGCACCCCTGTTGAGGTAAATCCAGAAAAGGTGTGTCAGACACATTTAATTTGTAAAGATATTTAAATCATTCTAAATCTTAAATATGTAAACATATGTCTCTTTTTTAAGTCAAAAATCAAATGCCATTAATCTGTTACCATTAAAAAAAATTTATTAGCTGTGAATATATATATAGCACTATAATAAAGGAAAATTTCTTTTACTGAGTATATTTGTGATTTTAAATGAACTGAAAAATATGTAGATGTGACCTAGTCTTGTTATTTATTATGTAAAGAAGACTTTTTATTAATTTGTTACATTTTGTTTTGAGTTATAATGTGCATTTATTACCTTATTGTAGATAATGTCAAAGACCACATTGATTATGCATTGTTTATACACTTGTTGACTTGTATATAGTGAAAACCTTTATAAATTAAAAAATCTTGTACATACATTGTGATTTTAATCATTGACAGCTTTAGAGATTAAGGGGCTGGACCCCTTTTGGGCTACACATATTGTCAATACATAGCCCTGTTTACATGTTCTACTAACTGCAACATTGCCCTGTTTTGGAGACCCGGTTGTCACAAGTCAAAGATCTAAATCTGGAAATATATAGAACTCCTACAGTAATTAAATGATATTTGTTATGCTGATGTATACATACAGCATTAGCACATCTAAATTTCATGGTTATTATTTTGCCTGTTCCTTCAGTCATGGTGAATTGAATTTGAAACTTTAGGATAGTTAACAGGTCAGTTTAAGTGGTACTACAAATGGTAAGAAAATGATATTAGTTATACTAGTATCATTGGCACATCTCATTTCTATGGAGATTATTAATATAATTAGGCCTATCCACTCTTGACTTTTTAACTGAAGTATAGTTTGCCTGTTAATATTTGTGATTAAGTCAGTTTTATGGAAAACACTAACGAAAAGTCAATAATGGTTGCAATAGAGGAGCGAAAGATACCAGAAGGACAGTCTAACTCATCAAAAGAAAATGAACCGACAACGCCATGGCTAAAAAATGAAAAGGCTAACGGACATATAATAGTACACAAAACACAACATAAAAAACTAAAGACTATGCAACACGAAACTCACCAAAACTGGGGTTGATCTCTGGTGCTCTGCAAGGGAAAGCAGATACTGCTTCACATGTGGCACCTGTCATGTTGCTCATGCTATTACTAACCTGTTAAATAGTCTTAATTCGGAAGTCAAATTCATCAATATAACCTTATAAATCCTTTGAATAAATACATTCTTAAAAATGATCAAATTTTTATAACACGGTAGTACAATTTTTACAGGTTGCTTTTATTGGTACTTATCAATAAGAGGATAAGTGTCTTTTACATTGATTTAATTTTTGAAAAAACTAAAACATATCAAAATAATTTGCATTATATATTCAGTTATGAGAACACAAAATTCTCTGTCCTGTCGATACTGTTTACTTATAGTTTTAACATTGCACAATGTCATGCGTTCGTCAGGTTGTTTATGACGTGTTTACATAAAATCTGTTGGAACGTCTACTAATTATTACTTTATTTATTTTGGGAGAACACTATTCATTTATAAGTTGTAAATATTTCTGAACTTGCTTTCAGTAACTGTGAGTACTCTTATATCTATGCTTTGTTAATTTTTCCCTGTGCATCGTTTCGATCTTTTAAGCTTACCCAATTGCAATAGATTTTCAGTTTGTTCTTAACTGATACTACCAAGGAACACTGCCCTTTCCTTGATCTTGATATCTTTATCATTAACGGGAAACCTTATACCAAAATTTATGATAAAAGAGATGATTTGTCATTTCCTATCGTTAATTATCCATTTTTAGGTGGTGACGTTCCATTGTCACCATCTTATGGTGTTTATGTATCTCAATTTGTGGG
Organism: Mytilus galloprovincialis; assembly: GCF_965363235.1. NCBI lineage: Eukaryota > Metazoa > Mollusca > Bivalvia > Mytilida > Mytilidae > Mytilus > Mytilus galloprovincialis. The sequence continues at coordinate 40,621,559 of NC_134843.1, read as the reverse complement.
ATTCACTCGTGTATGTAACACCGTCTTAGAATTTAGCGAGAGAAATTTATGTATCACTGAAAAAATATTACACCAGGATTTTGGATATCACAAAGAAGTCAAAACATTTACTTAACTTTATCATCGCTACAAGGACATCATTCGTAAATATAATTCAACATGCAGACATCTTATGCATTCAGGTATTTTACGTCCAATTGTTTTATAGTAATATTCTTTACAAAGCACAAACATGTCATTCACCTCAAAAGCTAACAAAACTTTTAAACAGACTAGTTAAGAAGGGGTATAGTTACGATAATAGTTGTTGTCAGGTCATTAAAGGTATCATATTTTGGCTTTAATATTGATTCACTTATAAGTTATAGGGTATTTGCATTGGAAATAAACACATTTATCCTTAAACAAGTTGTTGGCATATGGGTTATGTTCTTCTCATATATTTTATGATGGTATAATACTAAACACCTAATGGGAGGGATAGTGCTTGATATTAACATGATGAAGCCATAATCTTTCAATCAGTTTAATTGAGGTCTGGAGCTGACACGTCAGTAACTGCTAGTAGTCCTTTGTTGATCTATGTATCATTGTTATTTTGTTTAGTTGCTTTTTGTTACCTATCCTGACATCGGACTCGGACTTCTTTTGAATTGACGCGTATTGTTTTACTGTGTGTTGGTTTTTTTTACATTGGCTAGAGGTAAAGGGGGAGGGTTGAGATCTCAAAAAGACATGTTAAACCCCGCCGCAATTTTGCGCCTGTCCCAAGTCAGGTGACTGGCTTTTTAGTCTTGTATGATTTTTAATTTTTAGTTTCCTCTATATATTTCGGAGTTTAGTATGACGTTCATCATCACTGAACTAGTATCCATTTTGGTTTCGGGTCGAGCTGAAGCACGCCTCCGGGTGCGGGAATTTCTTGCTGCATTGAAGACCCATTGGTGGCATTCGGCTGTTTGGTCAGGTTGTTGTCTCTTTGACACATTCCCCATTTCCATTCTCAATTTTATTGTGATGTCACGTCATTGTTTCAGGTTAGGCGAGAATTGAGCGCTTACACAAATGTTTATCCTAGCCACATTCTTTAATTGCCTGTCCCCATTGGGACACTGTAGTTCAGTAGTTGTCGTCGGTTCATTCTTCACGGTTTTGTTTTTTGTAAATTACTTTTTTATTGTTTAGGACCTTAGTTTTCTTATTTGAATAGGGTTATACTTATTCATGTCGAGGCGTTTTTAATACGAAACGACAGTTTGTCTTTTTTCACATAGACGAAGGCCGTGCAGTGACGTATAATTGCATATATATCCACTTTTAAACTCTGGTGATTTGGAAACTTGTCTTATTGGCAATCTTAACAAATCTCATCATTTTAGTAAAGTTGGAAGAGTAAAGTACTTTGAACATATATGCCCATGATATTTATTTATTTATATCAGTTTCAACATTATAGACCGTACCTGCATTTTACAGCTACAATAATGTTAGCCTTGATGAATATGTTTGTAACCAATATGAATCATCGGGAAAAAATAATAAACAAGAAATCTCAAACGGATTCGGGTAAAATTTCTGTTTAATATTTCTTGTTCCTTTGTTATGGGGATGTATAAGTACCATGCCACGTCCGATCAGTGTTTTGTTAGACGTATTTCTGCTTTGTATCAAGTTGATGTGTTTAAACAGATTTTTGAAGTTTGTTTTTATGTTTGATTGTTAAACTATTGTCCCAGATTAATAGTAGGATTAGCACCTACTAACTTTTTGTACCCCGCCCCACTCTGTATGTTCCTGTATCAAGTTAGGAGTCTGTAATTCACTGTTTGTCGTTTATTGCTGTGTACCACGTTTTTTTTTTGTCGAGCCTGCAACTTTTGTTGCAGAAAGCTCGACATAGGGATAGTGATCCGGCGGCGGCGTTAGCTCACTTCTTTAAAGCTTTATATTTTAGAAGGTGGAAGACCTGGGTGCTTCATACTTTGTATATAGATGCTTCATGTTACGAAGTTTCCGTCAGTCACATGTCCAATGTCCTTGACCTCATTTTCATGGTTCAGTGACCACTTGAAAAGTTCAAATTTTTTGTAATGTTGAAATCTCTCTTATTATAAGTAATAGGATAACTATATTTGATATGTGCGTACATTGCAAGGTCCTTGTGTCTGTCAGACAGTTTTCACTTGACCTCGACCTCATTTCATGGATCGGTGAACAAGGTTAAGTTTTGGTGGTCAAGTCCATATCTCAGATACTATAAGCAAAAGGGCTAGTATATTCGGTGTATGGAAGGACTGTAAGGTGTACATGTCCAACTGGCAGGTGTCATCTGACCTTGACCTCATTTTCATGGTTCAGTGGTTATAGTTAAATTTTTGAGTTTTGGTCTGTTTTTCTCATACCATAGTAATAGGTCTACTATATTTGTTGTATGGAATGATTGTTAAGTGTACATGTCTAGCGGGCAGATGTCATGTGACCTTGACCTCATTTTCATGGTTCAGTGGTCAAAGTTAAGTTTTTGAGTTTTGGTCTTTTTATCTAATGCTATATGCCATAGGTCAACTATATTTGGTGTATGGAAATATTTTATGATCTTTATGTCAGTCGAGCAGGTTTTATTTAACCGTGACCTCATTTTCACGGTTCATTGCACAGTGTTAAGTTTTTGTGTTTTGGTCTATTTTTCTTAAACTATAAGTGATGTGTCAACTATATATGTTGTATAGAAGCATTGTTAGCTGTACCTGTCTGCCTGGCATGGTTCATCTGACCTGGACCTCTTTTTCAAGGTTCATTGGTTTTTGTTTAGTTATCTTGGTAAATGTTAAGTTTATGTGACAGTTGTAATAAAGCTGAGCTTTATACTTAGGACTATCAACATAATATCAATGATTAGTATAGAAGGCGAGACATTTCAGCATGTGCACTCTTGTTTAAATCAATATTCTGTACAAAAATCAGGTCACTTGTTTACTCGTTTAAACTGTTTTACATTTGTCATTTCGGGGCCTTGTATAGCTGACTATGCAGTAAATGACTTTTTCCCATACTAGGAGGCCGTACGGTGACATATTGGTCTCTTGTGGAAAGTTATCACATTGGTTTTCATACCACATCTTATAGTTTTATAGCAGTTTTAAAAGAGTAGTTTTTGTAATTTTTTACGGCCTCAAAGTGATGTAAAATATCACAAAGTCATTTAGACCTGGTGAGCAAACAAAATGACGAAAAAACACGTGTGTTTGATATGAAATTGTTTCTTTATTTCATAATTTATGCATTAACCTCTAGTTCATTAGCCCCTGTATCCAGAGTAACTATGTCGACTAGGTTTACCATATCGCTGACGTCTACCATACCGCTGAGGTCTACCATATCGCTGTCTGTTATACCTGTAACGCCTGATTGACGTTTGTACTTTGCAGTTTCTTCCATTATCAAATGGCTCAGAATCTGAACAATGTACTTGTTTGTTGTTGGTTATTGGACATATGGACGGTAAATTGCAACCTATTGGTCGAGATCTATCTCTCATCAACGGTTGATCTAAAAATATTCAAAAAAACACACGAAGCGGGTTAAAACCGTACTGCAATATGTACAGAAATGTTAATTTTCATTATAATATGGTTGATGCTTTAATTTGAGTGAGAAAATTAAAAAAATAATAAGTAGAATACAGAGTATACCGATTTTAAGATGGTTGTTAAAAGGCAATGACAAAAGTGTGAGTGCATGAATAGCTATAAACTCAAATTGTGTGGATTGTGGAGGGATTAGGATACACATGGTAAGCTGCTCTTGTGTTGCATGCATATAAAGCAGCAACTTATTCAGCATAAAAGATGACGTCAAGAACACCATCGATGGAAAACATTTTTTTTTAGAAAGGACACTTGTCTTTCAATGATGATGGCATGTTGACTTATATATGTATGTATTGCTTTGTGATTTTATATTTTTGACGAGAGCTTTTCTCTTAATAATATAATACTCAAATCATATTTTCTTATTTACTAGTATTCAATGTGTGTCCTTTCTCAACTGGCAACATGTTACAAATGGATCCCTCGGAGCGTTTAATTATTTTTTTAACGTGCAGGCAGCATTCTATCGCTTTCTATAAGATTTGACTTCCAAATTCCGACCATGAAGTGGCTACGTGTTTATACATCTGTTCAAATTTAAACCAGTTCTTTATCGCTTGGTACACAACAACGAATTATTGACATTCAATCGAAAGCCTGCTGATATTTAGATAGGAAAGGAAAGTTTTGCATTCGTCAACTGGAAACTTTCACTGTGTCGGAAGTGTACGCTAGTATTTATTTTCATATAAAAATCCGAAGATATAAACACTGAAGCAAATACAAATAAAATACAGTATTGTATTTTGAATAGCATGTACATTAATTATTTATTGAACTTATATGAAAATAGTATACTCACCTCGAGCTGTAATGATAAATTGAAACATTCAATCAAAATATCAAATGCATTCATACCTAAGGTAAAATGTAAGATACTGATGCGCATTAAACACTTAAAATTGCGCTGTGAATGTTTAGTTCTTTTGTGAGACATTTCAGTTTTTCATATAAAACGAGTGCCTGTCTTATGATAAGTAACATCATGTTTCCCTACCCATTGTCAGTCTATGATTTCTGGGGGATAAAAAAAAGGGGGGGGGGCGAATGACGGAGATTCGGCGCAGACAATGATAGCTAAGAACATTGAAGTAATATATGGAATTAGTATTTATTTAGATAGAAAAGATAACTCATATAAGAAACATGACATGTGAATATATATATATATATATATAAGTGAAGTGTTTTCCATTAGTAAAAAAAGAAAGAAAATGATAATTCTCAATAAAGGTTAACTTCTTACACTAATCTATAATCATAGTAAATAAGTTTTTTTGCAATTAGTAGAACAATATCACGAATACTTACCTGAAAAATAACCTGGTCCTGCAAACTTTGAACCATCACACATCTCACAAAATGGTAACAGAGTCTTGACTCCTGTAAAATCAAAGTTTCTATTTGATCAATTAACTGATGGCTTCATGTGAAAGAGTCTGCTTATTTATAGTCTGTGCAGCCCTCTTTTATATAACGTATCTGGAAACATTGGATAATTTTGTTGTTGTTCCACATTGCAACCACATTTAAAAATATTTTTGAACCAAGATATACTAGAAACTTTTTCTATAAATTCACAATGGATATTATTACCCTTCACATTAAAATGCCATATTTTGATTGGCTAATACGAGGGTGTTAATTTACTATATCACATGGCTGAGCGGGTGACAATTTTTTTTAATGTTACCCTGTTGTCTAGACCAATGAAAAATCGACGATTTAAAGGACAATGAATTGAATTTACATCATATTATTGTATACGGTGCTCAAGTTTTACGTTTTGGCTCAGATTTAATTAATTAACTGTCAAAATAAAAAATAAAAAAATTTGCTTAATTTTTTTCTCTCTTATACCCGTTACGTCGTTATATACTTGACGTCATAGAACTACTTTTAAAATAAAATGAATCTGTAAAAGATAAAAATGATAGGACATTCAGTATAATAAATTAAATAACACATAGCTGAGAGGGTGATAGAGAAGATTAGTACCCCTCGAAAAAGCATTGTCAACCTTGGCTTCGCCGCAGTTGACAATGTTTTCTCGGGGTACATCTGCTCTATCATCTTTTCAGCTAGGTGTTATTTATATAATGTTAGAAAGAAACTAGTTTAAAATCAATGTAATGTTTCATAAAATAATTAAAATGTACCTCCGTTGTCGTATTCGACCCAGTCGGTATCAGTTAGGGCCACAAACTTGAAACACCAATATAGTCCAAATTCTCTATTAAAAAGAAAAAAATAAATTAGTAAAAACGTGTTCTACAGCTACTTCAATATTTAACATTTGTTTGCGTGTTTGTATATTTGCATCATACATTTGATTAATTGATCGCATTATTGGATGTAAAAGGTGGTACCTAACACTACAGGGAGATAACTCTGTAAAATCTGATAAACGTTTTAATAACGTTGTGTTGTTAAGGGAATATCAAGCTTCTCAATGATCAAAATAAGTGTTTGTCAAACTGCTATATAACCAATGTAATTTTTCTGATAAAACGGTTGGTTCAAATTTTTTGAAATTTTTATATTTTTGTAAAAGGGTCAAAGTAAATACTTTGACAAAATTTAAAGAAAATTAAACGAGCCAAATTAATTTTAGTTAAAGTGTTGTGTACCACCTTAAGGCATTGGAGCACTATAATAGAAGTATTTTTCATGTTTTTTTTTATAAAGAACAAAGGATGATGTTTTTATGAAATATACATGGTTCGTTCAATTTCCTCTCATCAGTGCAAATGGAGATCTATTGGTTGATAAATTTGGTCTCGCTTTTTTTATTTTTTTGTTATAACCACACTCCCTTCCTCTTTTTGTCAAATATGACTGGTCACTGGATTCGTACTGACATTAGCATAAGGACATGTTGTACAGAATCAGCTTAGTCGCATATATCAAATGAAATTACAAGGGATATTTGTATGATTCCTGTCGGTCAGCCTGCAGTTTTCTGTATTGCGTTTCGTGTACTGTTGGTTGTCTTTCGGTCGTGTTTCGAATTTTTACTATTGCATCATCAGTTTGTTTTTTAACTTTTATGTGTTTGAATATCCCTGCGGTATCTTCGGCTTTGAACTACAGTGCTTAGTAAATAAACTCATCATAGATACCAGGCAGGATTGAAATTTTATATTTACGCCAGACGTGCGTTTCGTCTACAAAAGACTCATCAGTGACGCTCGAATAAAAAAATGTTAAAAGGCCAAATAAAGTTCGAAGTTGAAGAGCATTGAGGACCGAAAATTCCTAAAAGTTTTGCCAAATACAGCTACGGTAATCTATTCCTGAGGTAGAAAAACCTTAGTATTTAAAAACTTTTGAAAGTTTTGTTAACAATTAATTTATAATTATAAACATACCAATTATAACTCAAGCCAACCCAGAAGTGCTGACTACTGGGCTGGTGATACCCTCGGGGAAATAAATCTCCACCAGCAGTGGCATCGACCCAGGGGTTGTAAATAAACTCATCATAGATACCAGGATTGAAATTTTATATTTACGCCAGACGCGCGTTACTGCATGTCTTTTAGAGTAGTTCTTTGTGTCATTCGTATTCTTGTTAGTTGCTTTTATGCTCCATGTTAATCATTTGACAAAAACCCTTTTCCCTAAATTTTACAGTTTGTATAACTGTTGTCCAACTTTCACTTGTAAGGGATAGATATTTTGTGCTCACAAAAAGGATTAATACCACCACATTATTTATGTGCCTGTTATTTAGTGGTTATTGTCAAGTTTTAATATTTGATTTGTGTTCCACTTGTTTTAGTATGATTCAGTTTTCTGGTAGGTTCATATTATATCATATCGAGGCTATGGATTTTACCAATATTGATGGCTTAATGGACTGAATCGTCTCTATGTATGGCCCAAGATGTGTCTATAGACAGTCTTAGTTTACTTCAATTTGATAAAAAAAAAAACACTATACAACTCTAATAATAGTGAACACCAGAAATGATACACTATTCTATTGTCTATAGGACCGTCCAAGCTGTGTTTCGTTTAAACGTTTGTGAACGGTTCCGATATAAAATAATTAATTGCAAGATCTATAAAAGGTTTCAAATTGTGTCAAAAATATTTGCAGTATATGATGTCTGACTCGTTATTTCATTCGTATTAGTCTATAAATAAATAGTACAAAGTGTATAAAATAAATTAAGGTTAGAGAAATCTATACTGTACGGCACAAAATTTACTAAAATTCCAAGATTTAAATCAGATGATCCGGATGGGACCTTTTGCCTCTATGTTTTTATTTTTCGTGCAATCATACCTGAGAATAAAGAAAGGCCCATGTCTCATGATACATTCAGACGGTGATGTCTGTTCACCAATTGGCCGTGATATGTTGGTATATGTAGCAAGGGTCGAGGAAAAGATAATCCATATATTACTACGCTCTTGCAGGATTGGCATGTTTTCCCTAAATTCACACGGAAATAAGCATCTTGTAGGCTTGGCTATGAAAACAAAGAAACATAATATGAGTTGGAAGGGATATCAGGAGGTTTTCATAACACAACAGCGTATCAATTGCAATACAACTTATAAAACAGGAACAAACGAACAGACTTATAACAGTTTTAATCCTTTTTATGTTTATTATTAACTAATGTTTTGTGCGTATGTGTTTGTCTACTCGTTTCAACTGAATTGGTTAATTGATTACATGTACAAAAAAAAAAGAATTGGAACGTTAACGAGTACAATACTTTGTAAATAAACTTTTAAAATTTCGAACGATGTGATAAACTATACATCATTTTACTGTTATACAAAAGTAGATAACCAGAACTCAGTCTCATAATAAATTATTAGCACAATTGTACATCAAAAACTTGCTTCAATAAATACTGGTTATCAAACTAATTTCGTTAATGTCAATTTGAGGATTTCAAACGATAAATAATTGTGGTATGAATTAAATAAAGGGGACACCTTTTTGGTGACCAGTTTCACAGATGCGGGGTTTAAACACCAGATTACACTAAATAGAAATTTCACATATGTTATTGAAGGTATGCAATATTTGGTCAATAAACATTACGGGAAGATTCTGTTTAAATATACAACAAGGCAATACTTTGTAAAATGAATCGGTTTTGCTCAGTGTTCAAGATCGTTTAATGATCTACAGTTGCTTATATCTTTGTCCCGTTGGTCTTTGGTAGACACTTTCAATCGGGCTACATCATTTTTACTTTCATATTTCTTTCATACATTACTATTAGAGATTTGCATACAGAACCTACCTTTGTAATATGAATTAACAACACAGACTGTTAACAGCACAAACAATATGATTTGCAAACACATTGCAACTATTTGACTGAAATAAGCACAGTAATATGTTATTGTGTAGTAGGCAAATATTGTGAACCCATTTGAAATTGGCCGAGACGCTTATATCGTGCTGTAGTTTCTGGTCTATCCGAAGTTTTTTTTAGGATGTACAAACAACAAGCACTTAAGGGGGTACCCAACATTTTGACTAAAATATATTTGACTCGTTTAATTTTCATAAAGTTTTGACAACATATTTACTTTGACCTGTTAATATTACCGCTCAGTCTTTAGTTTTCTATATATGTTGTGATGTGTGCACTGTTGTTTGTCTGTTGACCCTTTTCTTTTCTCTTTTGTCAGTTTATTTTTCGACTTATGAGTTTGAATGTCACTTTGGTATCTTTCGCCTCTCTTTTGAATAATCCTACTGCTATTTAGATTATCAATGAATTATCTTAATTAAAAATAATAATAATATATAGTAAACACTTAAACAATTCACAACGGACGAAAGAGCTAGTGGTTGTGAAATTTATTATATAAATTTACCAAAACATGGTTAGCTTCAATTCATTATTTATAAAATGCATTACAAAGAAACACATCCGATGGATAACAAAATATGAGTGAAAAATAAGAACATGAGCACAGTCCTATTCAAGGTACCTGCATGTATTTATGTTTACTTTCAAACCCATTAAATTTTATCTTACCTTAAGACTACAAATTAGACCTGCTTTTCTTTTTGCAATCAGCTATTCTAATGGTATTAAAACAAATAATGTTTAGTTAATGTATTGAGTACTAATAGTACTGTACACTTCCTCAAAATTGTCATACAATCTGGTGCCATTATTATTAAAACGCAGTTATTATTACATCATTTTTAAAGTGCATTATATAATTATACAATTACTCTAAACGCTTTACATGTTAAAAGATAAACACAAATTCGTACGTATACTAATCTACAAGCAAAAAACGCGTAAAAGAGGGACGAAAGATACCAAAGGAACAGTCAAATTCATAAATCGAAAATAAACTGACAACGCCATGGCTAAAAATGTAAAAGACAAACAAACAAACAATATTACACATGACTCAACATAGAAAACTAAAGAATAAACAACACGAACCCCACCAAAAACTAGGGATGATCTCAGGTGCTCCGGAAAGGTAAGCAGATCCTGCTCCACATTTGGCACCCGTCGTGTTGCTTATGTAATAACATATCCGGTAAATAGTCTAATTCGGTAGTCACATTCATGAAAGGGAAGGGGATTGTACAGTGTTGTAATTACGACGTAAGGAACATATCCGATATCATTTGTGAAACGGTTATTCCATAACGGTCAACCAACTCATGATGGCGTCCGTAAAATTTACGAAGGGATGATTTCAACCACCATTTGGAACTCTTGGTTCCTAGCGTCTAGCTTCCTTGTGAGCAACAACCCTCTATCAAGAAAATCATGATAGGAAATGCAAGCAGGGGAATGTCGTATCAATTGGGAGATATATACCCCGTATGCAGGTGCTGCTGGAATGTTGTTACTTAGAAATGGAAAGGCACAATTGGAAAGCTGAAATCATCTCTTTTGTCGTAAAGTTTTGTTTTCAACCGACCCTCATTGTCAATTTCTAGATGTAAGTCAAGATATGAGGCCGACTTAACTGTATCTGTAGTATCCGTTATCTATAGTTCGATGGGATAGATGCTTTCCATATAGTCACCAAATTTTGAATTATTTAATGAAAGCACATCATCTATATAGCGGAAAGTAGAGTTAAAGGATATTGCCAACTTCTTATCTTTCTTTCTAAGAAGTTCCTGTATAAAATGTCAATGAACTAAATTGAATATTGTTACGTAAGTAACATAAAATAAATATATACAGCTTGGATGTTTTACATAAACATAGTCGGTTTGTTTCATGTTTTGTAACACATTTGTTGATAATGACGTTGACTATTACTTGTTTTTGTCTACATAATTTGACGAAAGAGTACAATTTCTTGTTGTTCGTTATAATGATGTATATGTTACTGCAATAGAAATAGGCGTTTTACCTTTTATCAGTTATATTTAAAGAAAATGGCTAGTCTGCAGTTGACTAAATATATTTTTCCCCAATGAAATCGAAAAAGAATAATTTTATTGGTAAACTACAATATGTATGTTGCAATATATTGGAAATACTGATGCGTATAAATAACCATCTTACTTTCTATTTCTACGGGACACTTCTCATAACACAAGTTAAATGTGTATAGTTGTCAAAAGGAATATTTGTGTTATCTTTTCATACAGGAATTGTGCATTGTCGGTTAAAACATATTCTTTATGTCTATTCTTTTTCATGAAAAAACATGCTATATATGTGAGTTATTTCTTTTTGTATCACTGATTGTTCATGTACTCGTTCAACATTAAACTTTTAAAGTTAACGTACTGCTATGACGTGATTGTCAGTTTTCAAAAAAATCGCCCAAATAGGTGCTACGGGAAGTCTAAAATTTGAAGTCAGGATCGAGACTTTGAGACGAAAAACAACAAAAAAAGCGTTGTTCCCTTTTTTTTTTTTTTTGCTAATGAAGAATAATTTCTGCTAAAAATATATATGCATTTTTACATATTATGGAGGAAAGTGAAATTCATATTGTTTTTAAATTGTAAATTTTCTAGGCAACCAAAAAGTAGTTTTTTGGTAAAGCTTACATACTTAATGCTCGTTATAATATTTATAGTTTTGTATTCATTGTAATGATGAATTTGAAGTTTTCTGTAGAGGCATATGAATTCCAGTAGCGATACTTAATAATGATTTTAACTATATTGTAAGACTAAAAAATAATACTTTTTTAACTAAAGCTTCATGAAAAAATGATGCTCGTGATTTTCATTTGTTGGACTCAATCATGTTGGCAAATCTTCGCATCGTTGTGACTCTCATTTGTCTGATTTTTTGCCGGGTCTAATAGTAAGTTGCCTATTATTGTCTGGACTACAGTTTATAGCGCATCAAGATCTATCAGCACCAGGAACGTACAAAAAAAACCAAAACACCATAATAGCGGGATCAATAAATATTCTGAGAGCACACCTTATATTAATACACATTGTTTCTTTTAAAAAAAGGTCAAAAACATCTTAATACTAACAACAATATAACAAAGAGGAAGATATAATTTGACTGCCATTTAGGCAACTACCCCGCGTAAAACGACTGTTCATGATTTAAGCAGCCTAAATTGAAGGGATAGTGTGTTTTACTGTTTTTTGCAGGAGCATTTTTTTAAAATCATTAAACAGTTTTTTACTAGTTGATTTGCTTAATGAGTACCAATTACTTTACAATGTGAGGGGTAGTCTCAAAAATTGATCATTATTGATTTTATTGCTTTCATTGACAATGATACAACTTTCCTACAGTGTCCAAGTGACATGTTGTTTTTTTTAATTTATCAAGAAGTAAATGATGGACTTTAAGTCAAATTTCATCTTTTTAGACGTTAAGCTTGTTTTATTGTAGTGGATATTTATAGGTTTCATAACGAGTGAGAATTAGATATCTAAATCTCACAAGTTGTTAAACCTATTTCTCTTATGGCAAAAAGTTGTATGTGCGTGGCCTATTTGTTTCGAGTTGTGTTGCTATGGCCGTTTTTCTTTGCAACGCGTACTGATCTGTATACTTTTTGAACTAATATGGTTTTATTTTATTGTGTTGTATGTTCTTGTGTGAACAGAATACTGTTCCATTGACTCCCAGATATATCTTTTTTTATATTTTTATAGGTTTCATAACGAGTGCACGGGTTCCTTTCTTTATTTCTTCATCCATGATAAGATTTATATTAGATAATGCAGACGATAAAGCAGACGAAAATCGCGAAACCGGAAGTAAACGATCAGTTGTCAAGAAAAAAAGTAGTCCCGGCATGACCTTTCCAGTGAATAATGACCTGATCAACGGCCAATGAAAATATTGGAAATTTACGAGATAAGCCAAGCAAATTAACGTAATTTTGATATCACTTTTTGATATCACACTCCGTACGGTGTGATAGGAAAAATATCTATTCACGTGGGAGATAGATAACAGGCCCAAACTATAAGAGAATTAATTAAACAATGTTTTATGTCTATTGACAAGGGCGGCACATGTTTCCACAATGTCTGTTAGTTTTTTGCCTTGGGTGACTCCATAATGTACTGAATACTTTGGATCTTTTCAATACACCAATTTGGTGTTCCACTTTAATTCTGTATTCATCAATCACGCGTTAAAGTTTTCTGCTTTTTCTCTTGTTCTGGCTTACGATTAATTTGAGGGGTTTGAAATATAAATTTAATTCCATACGCAGGTATGTACCTAAAAATGCAAGTTTAGTTGCTTAAATGTTGTAACATTGAGAGGAGAAGTCAATTATATTTTTTTTCAAATTTCATCAAGGAAAAACATCAAATCTAACAAGATATCTTGAAGCGCAGAAGTCCGTCGCTGATAAAAAAAAACAAACTTAGATGTGATAATTATGTTCCTTCGACCTTAAAAATCATTATGTGATTATCCCTCCAAAATTGAATATGTACATCGACTAAGGTGAAGATCGCTTAAAACATCAAGTTGGTCGTGTTCACAAGTGTGATACGGACGGACGGAAGTCCAGTAATTATTATTTTCGTAAATTATGAAAATTTAATAAAACCTTTTACACCAACAAATTAATCGTTATTGGCATGCGGCAAACATTTGGTGAAAGACTCACATAATCATAAAATTGAAGGAATGTAGAATGATTGTAGTATTTTCTAATCAATTTAACATGAAATGTCGTGTAAATACATACAAAATAAGAAGATTATACGACAGAGACGTAAATTTATTCATTTATTTGGTTGATATATATTCTGAAGCTATATAATCAAGACAGTATATAACCGCCAATCCAATATGTTACGCAATGATAATCATGATGGTTTTTGTCTTTGAGACGACCCATCCATTTTACCTGTAAACTGTAGGTTTCATTAGTCGGTTTCGAGAGATGTTGAAAAGATCTATTACTGGTATTTTTGGCAGAATTCCGTGCGTATTTCATTTTTGGTTTTTGTTTCTCACCGTAATTGTACTTGTCATGGGGAAGACAGATGATGCAACAGGAAATGTCCAACAAAAGCCGCATGTATTTCTCATCTGATTTGTTGATGCTTATTTGTCTAAATCCTAAGTTTCCCAAGAAGCACTTTGTTTGTATTATCAATTGTTTAGACCTTTCGACATGGAATCGTTTGTTTTATTTATATAAAAAAAATAATTTATGTACTGCATAGTTTGTGACGAATGTCTTGAAGTTTGGACTATCACTGGGAAATGAGTATGTTTAAAAAGAGGTTAAGGGGTTGACAGTTTGATTTGTAACATTCCGTCTACGAACTCCTCAGAGTGTTGTTGTAAGGTTTCTTTAACATGCAGAGAGAGGCATTGGCACTCTCCCAAAACGCTACATTAGATTTAATGACCCCGGTTTAAATATCTACTTGTCTATAAAAAGAACACTTCGTAAAGAACTAAATGCTGTTTTAATTACATTATATGACAAACCCATGGACAAGCTTTATCTTTGTCCTGGGTATGTACCAACGTTTCGTTAGAAACATCATAGACTATATTAGTTTCTCCATGCACATCATTTACTGAAAATTTATATTTTCCTGTCCCGCTCAAAAATGTAACTGTATTGACAAAAGCATCAGTCACTTTCAACGTTGCATTTTTCCAACAATTTTTATCTGGGGCAATTTCTAATGTTTCTTTGGCAGCAATAAGATGTTTACGAAGAGATTCCTTTTTCTTTCCTCCATTGGTTCCCGCAACACCGCAGTAACGCATGACTGCTTTTTCTATTATATCTTTAGTTATTTCAGGAGTATTAATAATATCGTCGATGAATTTCTTATAAATTGTTTCTACTATTTCGACTTTTCCATGGTGTGGATAAGTTTCGTATACTATAAATTGTCTATCCCCACGACCACAATAAATGCACAAGTAACTATGATCCGTGTCCCTGACTAGAATTTCTGAATTCGCTAAAACGTATGGGTCGTTTTTAGCAATTATGTAATCCACTATACCGGAGAGCATTCTCTGCATAGAAATCATGTCTTTGTAATTATTGGCCCTTCGTCTATAAAATTCCATTACCCGGGTAATCAAACTATCGTTTACTCCGTCTACTTGTATTATTTCCATGATTTTTTATACTCTTCACATTCTCAATTAATCTGAAAGAAATGAATATTGTTATCAATAGCAATTTTTAAGAGTATCATTAAAATCCAAAACTAGTTTTCTGATATGAAGTAATGTGTTTTATTTTTAACGAGTTTATACCCATCACACTTAATACTCTAGTTAAAAAAAGAGGGGCGAAAGATACTAGAGGAACAGTCAAATCTTGGATCAAAAATAAACTGACAACGCCATGGAAAAAAATGAAAAAGACAAACAGACAAATAATAGTACACAAGACATAACATAAAAAACTAAAGAATAATCAACACGAAAGTATACAATAAGAGGATATTAGGTTCAACTTGAAAGATATGTTAACAACATCAAATTTAAGGGTTGTGTCCCATTTTTGTTATTAGTTACCATGTGAAACATAGCATTGATATATTTGTTATGTATTCTAAAAGGAACTAAGACGTAATCAGTCATAAATGTAAATTTGAATAATGTCTATCTTTTTTAAGTTCGAGCTTGCATGTAACCTAACAAATTAGTCAGGAATATGACAGTTCTTGTCCATTCGTTTTTGATGCGTTTTGTTATTTGATTTTGCCATGTGATTATGGACTTTCCGAATTGATTTTCCTCTAAGTTCAGTATTTTTGTGATCTTACTTTCTAGTATTATAGTTATAGAAGATGAAAACATATTTAGAAACTGTACTTACATTTAAGGTAAAATATAGAAACTCGAAGTAGTAAGAATTTTTGTTAATTAAAAAACTTCCGGTCGTGTTGTACAATTGGTTCATTCTTGCGATTGATAGAAATCAATTTCAACCAATACAAAAGAATCATTCAGTAGAATATCTTCAAAGGGTTTCAGATTTCATTTAAAACATATATAAACATCGTTTATATATTTAAAGACAAACAGGTGAGTTCAACCAGAGTATGCATTAACAATTTTTTTTTTTTAAATTATTAGAAGTATGAACATAGATTATGAAATCAATTGAATATGCATATATAAAATCACTAAAATACTATCGCTAGCGATATGCGAGAAGTACATTCTTTTCCGCCAAAGTAAAGTGTTCTTGTTTTTTTTTATAAACACTTATATAAATAACACACTGGAGAAAAAAAATAAAAGGCGAAACTTTTTAGAAAAGCTGTTCAATTAGAATGACAACATGTTAAAATGTACATTATACGAATTCTTTAATTATTAGGGTGTAACTAGTATAATTTTGATTTCCAATTATAATGTTGTGTACTATGTTTATTTTTTTTCTTACGGTTGTAATGACAGTAAAACATGTGAAAATAATCAAAATATATAGTTAACATTTGAACGAAACATGATCAAGCACGAAATATACATATGTGAATTTGTTTTTGTCCCGGCTGATAAAGCTGCTAATTATATCATTATTGTTTGTCATAAATTTTATATTGAGGTTCTACAAAAGGAAATCACGAATTCACCAACATTCCAACTGACTTCATTTTCAGAAAACTACATCTGTAACAAACCTAAACTTTTGGCTACCTCTTTACAAGCAGAACCAAATACAATGAAAGTCCCAACTATGTACTGGCTTCCGAAGCTACACAAAAAACCTTACAAATATAAATTTATTACATCTTCAAGCCATTGTTCAACTACTAAATTGTCTATTCTACTTACTAGTACACTTGGTACAATAAAAAACCTGATAATAAATTGTTCAAATTAGGCCTTTGAAAATAGTGGAATTAATTACTTTTGGAGTGTCAAAAACTCGTTGGAAGTACTTGATAAATTGCATGCATATATTCGTGATTTTGAATCTGTTCAAAGTTTTGATTTTTCAACCCTATATACCACTTTGCCTCATATTCTTATATTGTCTGGCGTATATATAAAATTTAGCCCTGGTATCTATGATGAGTTTATTATACGTTCATAAAAGATGACGTTTCCAAAAAAATGAAAAGATGGTTAAAACGGTTCAGGTTTTGATTAAAATAAGGATTACGCATTCAACCAGTCATATTTGATTGGTAAAAAAGCGGAAAATGTATGAAAAGAGTGAATAGATTTGTGAAAAACATCCGGGAGACAGCAACATATACACCCAAAACAAGAAAACACGAAAACACGAAAAGGTGAACATTAAATCTTTAAAACAACATTAGTTCAAGTCCGAATTTAGATAAATTCTGAAATTTGAAGGGGACAAGACAAAAATCTTAAATGATCAAAAGAAGAAAAAACCGAATACATATGGACAACTGTTGACTATTCATCTAGCGCATGAATAAAAAAGAATCGACTTCATGACCTTATGAATTATTCAATATACGAATGTATAAAAACATTTTACATCTCGAAACAGTTATTAAAAAAAAAGCAACTGGCGGAAACTGACAACTTTCTTCCTTTTAGAAATAACTGTAGTGATAATGATAATAAGATCTTTGAATTTAATACAATCAATATATATGATGCAAAGGTTAGATGTCAGACAATGTTTGTTTAGAACAAAATACATTTCATACGCAATAGAAAATCTTGTTTCTTGTTAATTGAACATCTAACACTGATTAATCTTAACTATGATCATAGAACAGCTTCCGTACATCGTCTTTTACATATTTCTCTAAACAAATAAACATGTAAGAAGGTTATGAATACGATAAACTAGTTACTATTAATAAGGTTACATGTGTTAAGTCATGTTTAAAGTGTTTTAAAAATCACCTGTACAAAACATAAGACGGCCAACACTTCAATTTAAATATCTTAAGGACATTCCTTTTATAAACATCCGGTTGTCTGATAAAGGTAATCGTAATTGTATTTGAATTTGAAGGTGAATATTTAATAATTTGTTTGAAAATGTCTCTTTCATAATTTGTTTTGATTTCCCCCCTAATATTAAGATGTTTAAGAAGTTTATGGTACTGGATATTACCAAATTTTAGCTAACGTTCTGGTAAGACCCTGATTTTCTAACCGTCTTTAAAATAATGCTAGTTTTAACAACATAGACAAAACATAAAGTAGATATACACAAAAATAACATCTTATAGATGACAAAGTTAATAATTGTTCATTTATCAAAGACTATAACGTAGCTTCAATTTAATTATAAGTTAAATGACAGAAATAAGCTCAATTAATTTTCAAAAATATTTTAAATAGTTATTTAATCAAATAACAATACACAAATTCATAATGAATTTAGTTGCAAAATGCACGAGTACACGAAAACTGAAATATTACTTTATTATTTTTGTATATATTTGAATAAAGAAGAAATATATCGGGTATGTGTCATTGACACAGGAAATAATTGATACATAAAGACATTTCGAGGTCAGCACACGGGAACAAAAGACATATATTTATATAGACAAAAACTAAATAGTCCCGATATTGATAAAATTTTTACAATGAAAATAACTAAACAGTATGATTTATGTTATCATTTAGGTTGCACTCTGCATAAACTATGTTAAAACTTTTTTATTTATTATTTATAACATGTTGATGTAAATGTCCTTTGGTTTTTTGAGTCTTTGTATACTCCTTGATTTTGATTGTTATTGTCTTATCTTTAATGAGTATTTTAAATGTTTCAACCTGATTTATAACACCAATTATCTAAAACAAATTATCTTCATTGTTGGAATTGACAAGAACTTTAGATAATAATAATTTGCATAATTGTTTTATTGTGATATTATAATGGTATAGTCTTTTTATTTATCTTAAAATTCCCTGTACAAATGTGTTACATTTTAATGTTGTGTTTCTGTTGTGTCGTAGTTCTCTTATATTTGATGCGTTTCCCACAGTTTTAGTTTGTAACTCTGCTTTGTTTTTTCTCTATCGATTTATGAATTTCGAATAGCGGTATACTGCTGCTGCCTGTATGTATAGTTACATTACTACTTGTCAAAATCGTCGCAATTAATCATATACAAAAGTGTTACCAACATTGAAGTGAAGCAATAGCTCAATGCTTTCCAACCATGTTTCAAACAAACTCATTAAAATCAACTGTTTGCCAAAAACAAAATTAATAATAACAACAAAAAACAGGTAAGGTTTTGGATTTTCAAACATTTTGGCCTCTAGCATCACTGAAAATACAATAATTGTCGACATGTGCTTCTGGTGTAATAAATAAAAATTGGTACCATTAGTATTAACGGGATGAAGGTTGTCATGAGAAGGACAAGCCTAACATTCCGGTGGAATTGTCTTCAAATATAGACCCTAATTCATATATACATATATGTTTTTCTTTCTAGTTAAAGTTTGAAAAACGGAAGAAAAATTAAAGGAATGACAATTTGTAAAAAGCACGAGACAGAAGAGGTTCGATTCTACTGTGAGGAATGTAAAGAACTTATATGTGATGATTGTGTCGTAGGAGACCATTCCGTTTGCCTAAAAACTAAAATAGGTGAATATGAACAAAGACAGAAACGATCCTTACAGGAAACCACCAAATCAGCTTCAGAAACCGGAGTACCAAATATAAACAGAATATTGGAACGCATAACAATTGCAAAACAATCTTTCAACTGTTCAGTAGATAAAGAAGTAGAATCTATTTCCTCGAAAACAGAAATCATTATAAAGATCTTCAATGAATTGAAAGAAGAATTGGTTAAAACCTTCGAAGACGCACGTCAAGTTGCCAATGCTAGATATGATACATTTACACAAGAACATACTCAAAGGAAAGATAACATACAAGAAATTGTCGACGAAATCGAGATAAAGGGGTGTAATATATCTACAAGCGATATTGCCATTTACGATTCAAAACTGAATGAACTTCTGAACGAAAACCAGTTTGAAGAAACTTGTCTAAAAATTGAAATTCCAAAGCACCGTTTTCACAAAGAGTATGAAATAAAAGAAAACCTTCGACATATATTAGGCATCTTAGATTATGGGGAATATGATTTGCCTTCTCCTATCGAAACACTTTCTAATACGGATGTATACAAACTACCATCAAAAAGAGAAAACGACAAAGAGGATTTAGCTATCGAAAACCCAACAAGAAAATATATAGAACTACAACGATCAGATTCTTTACAGAAAGTTTCGTCCAATGTTGATAATAGAAAAGTGATATATAGCGATGAGAGAGGAAGCGACTTCTACAGCTCAGTCCCGAAAGGTAAAAAGTTCGAAGTAATTGTATCATTCAAACACAAACAAAAGGTATTCCACATTGTTCCGAAAAAGGAATGTCGAAATGCATGGTTAATAGGCTCGGGTATAAGTGATCTTAATTTAAATATCGAATCACCAACATGCGCAGTACGGATATCATCCACAGATGGGAATGTATTAACGGCATGTAGAAGCAATGCGCATGGATTATTGTTAGGGATGGAAAATAGAAAGACACTTAGAAATTTACAAGTGTCTTCTTCCATATTTGGCAAAGCTAAAAATTACAAATTAAATTCCTACATTAACGTCGATTCAAAAAATATAGCTAGCGCATGCGCAAGCACATCTTCAAGTGTGAGCATTCCAAACAATGTAGTTGCAATATGCACATCTTCAATTAAGGGTTCTGACATTATTATATGCCTTAGAGATGACCCAATGTCAGAGAGCAAATTTTTCAGTCCTACAAGTGAGATATTTGTTATTGAGTGGTTTTCCATAGACAAGCAAAAGACAAAAGATATTGTGATTTCTTCCGATGATATCGAAATAAGTAATCCTGTTCACATTTGCGAAAATCGGAATGATGGTGACATATGCATCACATGTTCACCGAAAAACTTGTCATCATGGATTTTACTTTTAGACAAGAACGGAAAGTATAAGATGAGATATCCTTCAAAAAATCAAATTACACCCAAGGAGACTGAAACGAACTCTTTTATTGCGTCTGGATTTCTAAATGATGGGACAATAACAATATTAGATCGAGCAAAACGCTGTCAGCACCTTATAGATAGAGGAGGGAAAGTTTTACAAATAGACATGTATCATGAACAGCCAATCTGTATGGCTGTTGATATGTACGATAATTTGTGGGTCGGGTTTGACAACGAAATTATGCAGCTGATAAATTACAATGACAGATATGAAACATATATCGAAAACAAGGCCTAATGTAATTTGGTTAATATTTCTCTTAAAAATAATAGATAATTTTTGTTTTATTGATGTATTCGATTCAACGGAAATGAACTGTAAAAGCTATTATATAATATAAATATAGGAAGATGTGGCATGAGTGTCCATGAGACAACTCTCCATCCAAGTAACAATTTATAAAAGTAAACCATTATAGGTCAAGGTATAAGATTTTCAGAAAAAAATTAAACATTTATTTTTCATTACAAATTTTATTCATTACCTTAAGTAGTTGTTACTTTATCATATGGTACAAAAATCATTCCAAAAATCAATTCGTGTTGGCCCTAGGTGGTTTTTAAATGTAGATATTATTGAAAAAGCTCCAAATTATCTCCCTTTGGTGCAAAAATGCCATTTTTGTGCATTTAAATTGAAATATCTCTTTTAACTCATCTGTGACCTATATTTTTTTATTGTTGTTTTTGAATAAGCTGTACATACTTGTAAACTAAATAATATTAAAAGTTAAGCAATTTCTGTATTTCGATATCACCGCTATTTCTCCTATTAGTTCAACAGAACAAAAGGACATTAACAAAAATGTATGCTTCTGTCGAAGGCAGATTGTGAGTGTAAATGAACGGTGACTCCATTTTGTCGTTTCATTTTTCTATTAAGTATAAGATAAAGTTCATTTATAGAAAAACATAGCGAAATGCTATATTAATTAAAAAAAAAATGATTTAAACACGCGAGCCTCCTTAATGAGAAATGAAATAATTTATATTTGCAATTGGAAATAAATTGGAAACGCTAGATTATAATCAAAGAGTTAAAGAATACAGCTTTTATTTGGTAGATATATAATTCGTCTTTTGATATGAAATATAAATCTTTTGTTGATAGTTTGGTTGTTGAATTAACATTAAAAAATAAAATTGAGAATGAAAATGGGAAATGTGTCAAAGAGACAAAAACCCGACCATAGAACAGACAACAGCAGAAGGTCACCAACAAGTCTTCAATGAAGCGAGAAATTCCCACACCCGGAGGCGTTCTTCAGCTGGCCCCTAAACAAATATATATATACTAGTTCAATGATAATGAACGCCATACTAAACTTCGAATTGTACACAATAAACTACAAATGATACAAGACTAACAAAGGCCAGAGGCTCCTGACTTGGGACAGGCGCAAAAATGCGGCGGGGTTAAACATGTTCATGAGATCTCTATCCTTCCCCTTCCCCTATACCTATAGCGAATGTGGAAAAGTAAACGCATAACAGTACGCACATTAAAAATCAGTTCAAGAGAAGTCCGAGTCTGATGTCAGAAGATATAACCAAAGAAAATAAACAAAATGACAAGTTAACTGACATGCCAACTCCAGAAGTCAATTAAACTGATTGCAATATTATGTCTTCATCATATGAATATCAGGCACAATCATTCCCGTTAGGGGTTTAGTATGATATCATCATAACATATACGAGAAGAACATAACCCGTGTCATGCCAACAACTGTTTTTTTTTTTAAATAAATGTATTTAGTTCCGACGCAAAGACCCTA
This sequence comes from Mytilus galloprovincialis, assembly GCF_965363235.1. NCBI lineage: Eukaryota > Metazoa > Mollusca > Bivalvia > Mytilida > Mytilidae > Mytilus > Mytilus galloprovincialis. Next base: position 40,598,673 of record NC_134843.1, on the reverse strand, counting down.
TAAGTGAATCAATATTAACGCCAACATATGCAATCTTTAATGACCTGACAACAGTATCGTAACTATATCCCATCTTAATAAGTCTATTTAAAGGTTCTGTTAGCTTTTGAGGTGAATACTGACATTTCTGTGCTTTATAAAGAATATTTCCATAAAAAATGGATGTGAAATACCTGAACGTATAAGAGGTCACATGTTGAGCTATCTTTACGAATGATGTCCTTATACCGATGATAAAAATTAATAAATGTTTTCACTAGTTTGTGATATCGAAAACCCTGGTGTAATATTTTTCAGTAATATATAAATTTCTCTCGTTAAAATCTAAAACATTGTTACATAAACGAGCGACATCGTACAAGTTGAGATTTATAAACACCGTAAGATGGTGACAAGGGAACGTCACCATCTAAAAATAGATAATTAACGACAGAATACTCTTCAGCTAAATACATTGATACTTTATGTTTTGACGTACTTTGTGGTCCACTATCATACATTTTGATCGAGCTTAACAAACCTAATTCATGTAAACTTTCAATATTGTATTAATATCGCCGGTGATGTATGTTATGTCAAACTTTAACTGCGTCATTGTATTTTAGTTGTACTGAAATCTAAATTAATAATAGGCAAACATTTGGTTCTGACAAATATAGGTTTGTCTCATAGATTTGACATGAGAAAAAAAAGCATGTAATATATAAAAAAAAGATGTGGTATGATTGCAAATGAGACAACTATCCACAAAAGGTCAAAATGACACAGAAATTAACAACTATAGGTCACCGTACGGCCTTCAACAATGAGAAAAAACATTACCGCATAGTCAGCTATAAAAGGCCCCGATAAGACAACGTAAAAACATTCAAACGAGAAAACTAATATAGTTCATTTGCTTATCAAATTGTAATACATTTTTTTCAAAGTCATTATAGATATTCGTATCTTTTACGTATGTTTAGGTTTGTGAAGAAATATATCTTGTTAGTCTGTGTTTTAGCTAGAGTTGTGTACATTTGTATTTGTATTTTTCAAGCTGTCTAGTACAGCAGATGTTTTTTGTGCTATAGTTCTTGCAATTCAGTAAAATTGGTCTCATGTTTCGTCAAGAGAGGCGAAATATACCAAAGGGTATTCAAACTCATCAGTAAGAAAGAACAAAAAACGGACGATGCCATGACAAAAAAAGAACAAATACGATAAAAAAACAAACAAATGATATTATACAGAACATAACATAATAAAAGACTAAGCAAATCGAACATCTGCAAAAAACAGGGAAGGGGGCGGTTATCGCATGTGCTGCGGAAGGGTTAAAAGATCCTGCTCCACATGTGACATTCATTATGTTGCCCATGTATGTAGAGAGATAGTACACATCCGATGATCAGTTTAATTCGATAGGTCACAATCGATTCAAGGGCTGGATTGTTGTTACGATAATTGGAACATATATGTCGTCGTCTGTGACACAGATATTCCATCAGGGTCAACCAACTAGTGATGGCGTCCTTAAAATTTCAAAAGGTATTATTTCAATATTGCCACTTGTTACTGTTGGTTTAATAGCTTCCTTGTCAATTACAACCTTCTATCAAGGAAAGCATGATATGCAATGCTAGCTCTGGATTATCGTGCCAACTGGGAAATGTATACTTCTTATGCATGCGCTACTGGAAATTTGCTACATATTTGCTACATATATATAAGTGGAAAGTTCACACGTTTTGACACAGTTTTCAAATTGAAGCTGAAATTATCTCTTTGATAGTGAAATTTTGTTTTCCACCCACCTTCATTGCCAATTTCTAGATGTAAGTTGAGATACGATGCAGACTTAACTGAACCTGTTGTAACTTTTAGGAATTTTGGTCCTCAATGCTCTTCAACTTCGTACTTCATTTGGCCTATTTAACTTTATTTTTAGATTCGAGCATCACTGTTGAGTCTTTTGTAGACAAAACGCGCATCTGGCGTAAATACAAAATTTTATCCTGATATATATCATTAGTTTATTGTATCCTTTATATTGTGAAGGCCGACATAGTTTAGTATTTACAGAGCATATTTAAGTAGATAATGGGCTAAATAACTAGTTTTTGGGAAAAAAGTCCTTATTTGTTTTCATAAATGTCGGTCTTGTTGGTAGGCGAAGTCATCCGATATATTCATATTTTTAACTAGATATCCCATGCGTGAATGTACTATACTGCTTAATTAGCAATATTCGCAAAATTTATGTAATTTAATAGTTTTGGAGTTGGAAAACAGGGTATGTTACAATACAATCACTTTTCACACTTGAAGATATACTAACTGTATAAGGATATGAAGGTGAACTCAAATAAAAAAAAAAAGCCCAGTGATTCCAATTGTTACGATTCCACTTATTCATTACAAAAGGTACTACATCAGTGCTATGCACAATGTGTATAATAAACCCATTTTCCAATGTGTATTAAATACCCAATTTTGTCATATTCACCACACAAAACAGGTACTATATTTTTTAAAAGGTTTAAATAGTTTTAATTTTCATTCAACCGGTTTACGATATTTGATCATTGATCATCGGTACACTATTGTGGCCTTGATTTAACCTGGTTATGATATTCTAAGTGGATATTCGTCGTATCAAAACTGAAAGTAATTCGGAAAAGTCACAAAAAGGTAAGAAATGTAAAATAAGGCAACTTTTGAAAAGAAATTAATATATGTGTTTACCAAAATTCACGAGATTAAGAGGTTTCAATTAAATTCTATGTGAACTTTAAGTTGTAATATAGAACAAGTTCTATTGATCGATAGGTCCACATAGTAGAATAACGAAAGTAACTCAAAGGAAAACCCAAAACGATAAGTTCAAGTATACTTAAGTTAATGTTTTCATAGAATATACTTAATTAATTGATTAGTTCTTAGTACAGATAAGTGGCTGTTTTGTAGCCTTAATGATATTTCTCGTCCGTCTGCAGCTCTGGTTCAAATTAAGAAAGTAAAAACTAAGTAAAGAAATGATTTTTGTTTTACATTTGATGACGCCGTTTACTTAAAAAAGAAGTTAGATTTAAATTTGAATCTGGTGCCGCATGTAAATAGTACCAGGCTTTCTGCATGTTCTTAAATCTCTGCAAGTACCCGTGATATCTGGTGCAGAAAAATTGGTACCGTTAATGTTATTACTGTCAAAATTCAGTCCTTTATCTTGGGCATCCAACTTAGCAGAATATTTATTTTCTATTTGTTATTACATTACTCTTGTCCAGAAATATGCGTGACATATTTCCCCTTTAAGCAAACACGTAAAAAATATACAATGGACAAACACACTCAGTAAAATCCTTCACTGTCACTTTCAGATATGTTGATGACTCATTATACTGACATCTTACTAGCATTTCAGAACTTCCTCAAATCTCATGTGTTCCAGTGTACTGAAGCAAACCAATCATCTTCATTTTGGTAACTTTTGTTGAAATGGTCGGTTTTGGACGACTCAACATTTTCGATTTGACAAATGAAATATTTTCATTTATTTGTCAGAGTTTTATTTTGTCAGTCACACACATTTTCGACGTCCTGTAGCTTTTATATCCTTCAGCTAATATGATATTGAATATTATTCACATATAGATCTGTTATTAATCTGACTATTTTCACATCCATTTTTTAATGTTTATATACAGATTTAAGATGTTTTCATAGGCATTAATATATTACTTCATACGAAACCGTTATTAAAATGCATAGGGATAACAATAAAGCATTCATTTGTTTCTGAATATACTTGAACCAAGACTTAGTTTTCTCGTTTGAATTGTTTTACATTGTCTTATCGGGGCCTTTTATAGCTGACTATGCGATATGGGCTTTGCTCATTGTTGAAGGCCGTACGGTGACCTATAGTTGTTAATGTCTGTGTCATTTTGGTCTCTTGTGGACAGTTTTCTCATTGGCAATCATACCACATCTTCTTTTTTATATTACATAAGATTTTAGGAAAAACTAAACACGTGTCAAAGAGAGGCGAACGATACCAGAGAGACATTCAAACTCATAAGTTGAACATAATGAAATGACAACACCATGACTGAAAAAGAAATAGACAAACAGACCGGAGCAATACGATCACCACCAAAATCTGGATGTAATATCAGGTTCTCTGGAAGAGTACACATATCCTGCTTTACATGTTGCACCTATCGTTTTGATCATACAAGATCATATCAGGTGATAAGACTTATTTTTAAGGCTACCTTTGGTGAAAAGGGTACGGGATTGTATTCACGACAATTGAAAGATATCCGTTGGTATCTGTGAAACAGATATTCCAAAACTGTCAACCAACTCGCTTTATCTCCGTAAAATTCACGAAGGGATTTTTTTTTCAACTTCACCAATTGAAGCTTCAATACTTGACCATTGTTGAATAAGATAAAACATGTTTCCTTTAAAAGTAACGTCAGTATTGATTAAATTGATCAATCTTAAATATTTAGACAAAGAAGCATAACTCAATGTTTTTATTGTTGTCTATATCTTTTTATATCTATTACTTTAAATAGTGAAATGTATTCTATTTATCACGGGTTTGCAATTTAGAGCTTTAATGTTAAAAACCTTACGTTTATACATAATTCATAGATAAAGTTTTGCAATTAAAGTGTACTTTCCGCGGACATTAAATTCAATATGTTTATGTTTTATTTCAAATAATTACCACATGCACGGGATCTAAGTGAAGATAACTGTTATTGGTATGAATGAGACATATTTGTATTTGTACATGATCTGTGTATTTTTCATGTATGATTGTTTAATTTTATATGTATTATAATATATCTATAATCATATTGATAATCTGCATTGTATTTTTATACGTCAAACGAAATGTGTGTGTCAAATACAAGAAAATATGCATACAAATAAAACATCAAATTCGTTCCTCACTTTTAAAAATGTCTAATGAATGCATAATATGCTATGAAAGAAACAAAGAAATATATTGACAATACACATTAAAATAAAAATACAAGAATTTTCCACAGCACAATAACATAATGGCAGGATGTATAATTACAGAGCCACGTCATATGCAAGAAAGAAACACAAAAAGGTATATACACAAAGAACATTAGAAAAAAAAAATACAAACATTTACCATAGCACAATACCATAAATACCACAATGACTGGATGTAAATGTACAGAGCAACGTCAAAAACGCTTGTCATATATATACTAAAAAGTAAAATCACAAAAATACTGAACTTACAGGAAAATTAATTCGGAAAGTCCATAATGACGTGGCAAAATTAAATTACAAAACGCATCAAAAACGAACGCATAAAAAACGAATGGACAAGAACTGTCATATTCCTGACTTGGTACAGGCATTTTCAAATGTAGAAAATAGTGGATTAAACCTGGTTTTATAGGTAAAATATCTATCTTTCAATGTGAAATACGTTGTTTTCCTACGCAAAACTAACATTAAAACTATAGCATTGATAGCTTATTTTATTTCAGACTCAAATGTACCTGAAAGATGTCCATGTCTTCCACTTGCATTGAACACACTTCAGAAGAAATTAGGTTCTATTGCAAAGAATGCAATGTTTTTGTGTGTGACGATTGTGTTTCAGGACAAGGAAAACATATTAAATGTAACAAAATTAAACTTAGTGAATATGGTACCAAGAACAAACAAATTTTGATTGAAAATGTGGAAGAAATAACTAATAAAAATCTCCCACGTCTGAAGGAAACATTGGAACTTGCAGCAAAAGTTAAAGAATCTTTTAACAAATCAGCGGATGAAAACATTACTGAAATTCGATCAAAAACACAAGTAATAGAGACAATTTTTCATGAATTGCAAGAAGAAACTATACGACAAATTGATGAATCGAGACGACAAGCGAACATGAAATTTGATGATTTTCTTGATCGTCATCAAACTCGATATAACAAATTAGTACAAATAACAGAGAAAGTACAGCAACAAAAATCCGACATTCAATCTTCAGATGTTGTAAAATTTGATTCCGAAATGAAAAAAATGTTGCATGTCGAACACGGCTCGGAAAGCATCCCGAAACTCGAACCACCCTGTTTTGAAATAAATGAACAATATTTAACAAAAGCATTTTATCAGGATTTTTTTCTATGTAACAATATAAAAGATGAAGATAAAACAGAATCGTGTACATATAAAAAGGGTTTAGAAGAACCAAACTCCTCCTTAGATTATATAGAACCGGTCTCGTCTACGGAAGTAACCAATTCAGTTATAAACATGAATGAACAAGGAGCAGATACGAACTACGACGAAAATTCAAGTGACATACACGTGTCAAACTCGTCAAACAAAGGAGAGACGAAATTAAGGTGTTCAGTAGTTCATAACAAAGACTTAAACTACAAGGTAATTAAATCTTTCAAATGTGAAAATGCTGTTACTTTAATTGTACCGAAAACAAATGTTTATGAGGCTTGGATTATCGGAGTTGGTATCAGCGAGGTTAATTTGAAGCAAACACCACAATCAACAACACTCCTTGCGCGTATAGATGGAGAACCTTTTACAGCTGGAAAAAGTCAAAAGCATGGTTTGCTAATAGGTCTTAAAAACAAGAAGACCATTAAGCTACTTCAAGCTTCGACTGGAACGCTTAGAAGAACTGCGGACGTGTGCAAATTGGTTCCCCATATAAATGCACATGCTCAGCATTTGTCAGCTATTTGTACCGTATCAACGCCTGCAGAGAAAGAGAAAGATATCGCGGTACTCCTACGTGACTACCAAGTGACAGGAAGTAAAGAAAAGGGAGCAGTCATTCGATGGTATTCTGGTAAGAAATTAAAAACGAATGACCTTAACATTAGCAACGATGTTGAAATTGAAAATCCAGTATACATAGAAGAGTTTACAAACGGTAACATTTGCATTACGTGTGCGCCGGACGATAAATCGTCGTGGATACAGCTTCTTGATAAACATGGGAATCACAAGATCAGGTACCCAACAAAAGATGAAAAAGCAGTTAAAGAGAACATTGTATATTCATTCATTGGCGCTGGATTTCTAAGAGATGGCCGTATTACAATGTTGGATCGCGTGAGCTTCCGTCAGCACCTTTTAGATGCAAATGGAAAGCTTATCAAAATAGACCAATACCAAAACCAACCATCATCTTTTGCTGTTGACTTATACGACAACATCTGGATCGGATTTGACGACGGGACAATTCAAGTGATGGAATATAAGGACGGATGGTATGAGGACATTGAAATTAATGATTAATATCTTCAATTTAGTTATATATCTTTTTGAATAACTTACTTAGTTCTGGGTACTTACAATAGAAATACTCATAAATTTTGCTCGAACCTCCAAAATATGTATGAAGTTGTTGTATTTTGAATTTTAGTTAAGATGAGAGTAATGGCATTAGATATGTTCTGGAGAAAATGTGGTATATTCATTTTTTTTTTTTTTCAAGCTTTAAGGTGGTACCTTACACTACAAGGAGATACATCTGTAAAATTAGCTTAACGTTTCAATCACGTTGTATTGTTAAGGAAACATTAAGCTTCCCGATGATTAAAATCAATGTTTGTCAAAATGCTATATATCCTACCTTTTTTTCCGAGGAAGTGATTGGTTGAAGTTTTTGAAAATTTATCAAAGGGTCAAAGCAAATATTTTATCAAATTTTTTTGAAAATTAAATGAGCCAAATTAATTTTAGTTAAAGTGTTGGGTACCACCTTAAAAATATTGCACTACATATTTCTTCTGTATATGTTACAGTTTGTATTATGAATGAAATGAAGTGTTGAGTATACTCTAATAAGGCATCTATTTTTCATCTCAACAACACAACAAAGGATAACAAGTGAGCAAAACCTGGTCTTCCACAACAGACCATATGTTTAGAAATAAATTGCCCAAAAAATTGCGAAAAATCTATTATTTTAGAAAAAATATAGAAAAAAAAATAAAAAAATGAAGATGTACTAAAAGACAAATACTGACGAAGTTCTTCACCTGAGAAAAGGACACTTACATATTTGAAGTGTTAAAAAAATCAACTCCAAGGAAAATTCTAAACGAAAAGTCCGTTATTAAATGGAAAAATCAAAATCTCAAACACATCAAACGGAAGGAAAACAACTTTCATATTCCTGACTAAGTACAAGTCTGTCCTTATGTAAAAAATGGAAGATTAAACTTGTTTTTTTTTAGCGAACTAAAATTCACTTGTAGGACTGTCAAATAAGTTTTCATTATATTGACAACAATGTGTGAAGAAAGCAAACAGACATAAAAGGTAACAATATAAAAAATAAGGATACAGCAGTCATCATTGTGTTATTTGTATCACTATAAAACATTTCCATCGCTATAAGAAAAAGTCTTTTTATTTTCCATTCAGTAAAGAACATCGGATTCCGTATATATATACGGAACAAAGCTATTCTTTCTTTACCCGGAAATCCAATACAGTTTGTACATAAAGATGAAATTAAATTCAGCATTACGGCGATATCAAGTCGGAGAATTTGCTACCACATATTGCATAAACCATGTGCAAAATTCATTCATTTTCATTATGAGATTAAAAAAATCATTTTTTTTAAAGAAATTATTCTGTACCTGTATAAATCGTATAACAAATGGTTAACATATATATACAGAACTATCGCATCTTATTTTATTACGGTGATGTTGTTTCTAGAGCCCGCAAATTTGTATATGATCCATATACATTATTTGTTCCCTTGAATAGACTCTTTCTATAGTAATTTTATCATTTTGGTTTGTAGAGAAGACATATATGCATAGTTTTGGAACTACTACACAATGATTTTATGTTCGAGATCTGTAGTAATGGAAGCAATAATCGAGGTGGCCAAATGAGTGAAAGGGATTGAGCTATTTATAGGTTGTTTATGTTGAAACGATGATCTAAACTTATTACGTTACTTGTCATTTGGTTTATGATTTGTTGTTTAAGAATTTATTTCATCTACTCATTTTTTAAATTTAAACACTGAAACATAATGATATCAGTTTAGTTTAGTTTATTGTATATTCTATTGTCCAAAACAATGACTAAAAATATCAAACTTAAGCTTTTCAGTCTTCTTTATTTTATACAATTAATAAATAATTGAACAAAATCAAATATAAGTGAATGACATCATACACAATATCAATATGAAGACAATAAATGAACAATGATTGAAACGAAGTTGATCACCAGTTCATAAATCTAAAATAAACCGACAACGCCATGACTAAAAATGAAAAAGACAAACAGACAAACAACAGTACACATGACACAACATAGAAAACTAAGGAATAAACAGCACGAACCCCACCAAAAACTAGGGGTGATCTCAGATGCTCCGGAAGGGTAGGCAGATCCTGCTCCACGTGTGGCACCCGTCGTGTTGCTTATGTGATAACAAATCCGGTAAATAGTCTAATTCGGTAGGTCACATTCATGAAAGAAAAGGAGATTGTCTCATTTAAGCTGAATATATAGACTACGTTCGAGTTATGTCTGTAACCGGAAATGTTCATCAATTATCCGCACGTTTTTGATACATTTATCAGATAGAGAGAATCGCCTATATCCCTGTACTATTAAAGTCGTCAAGCGTCTTCGTGATTATTATGCAGGATAAATTAGAAATAGTGTTTGTTCTGCAGGTACTTATTCACAATTCCCTAATGACAGCAATGCTGATGGTTTTGTACTGATAGCTCGTCTTTCTATTTGCTTAAACACCATCTAGGAGATTAAATCTTGAGTAGATATATTCTCCGATGTTAACATTTTTATTGAAAACAATCTAATCATTGCTGTTAAATATATAAAAACGTTCTAGAAACTATGTGGGTATACATGATTTTGAATAAATTGAATAAATCTCATTCGAACTTGGAAAACATGGTGACGTTCCCTTGTCACCATCTTACGGTGTTTATATATCTCAACTTGTACGATTCGCTCGTGTATGTAACAATGTTTTAGATTTTAACGAGAGAAATGTATGTATTACTGAAAAATTATAACACCAGGATTTTTCGATATCACAAACTAGTCAAAACATTTTCTAAATTTTATCTTCGGTATAAGGACATCATTCGTAAATATAGCTCAACGTGCAGACTTCTTATACGTTCAGGTATGTCACATCCAATTTTTTATGGAAATATTCTTTATAAAGCACAAAGGTGTCAGTATTCACCTCAAAAACTAACAAAACTTTTGAATAGACTTATTAAGAAGGGATATAGTTACGATACTGTTGTCAGGTCATTAAAGATTGCATATTTTGGCGTTAATATTGATTCACTTGAAGGGTCTTTGCATCGGAACTAAACACATTTATTTAAAAACCAGTTGTTGGCATGACACGGGTTATGTCCTTCTCATATATGTTATGATGGTATGATACTAAACCCCTAACGGGAAGGATTGTGCCTGATGTTCATATGATGAAATCATAATCTTTCAGTCAGTTTAATTGAAGTCTGGCGCTGGCATGTCAGTTAACTGCTAGTAGTCTGTTGTTATTTATGTATTATTGTCATTTTGTTTATTTTCTTTGGTTACATCTTCTGACATCAGACTCGGACTTCTCTTGAACTAAATTTTAATGTGCGTATTGTTATGCGTTTTCTACATTGGCTAGAGGTATACGGGGAGGGTTGAGATCTCACAAACATGTTTAACTCCGCCGCATTTGTGCGCTTGTCCCAAGTCAGGAGCCTCTGGCCTTTGTTAGTCTTGTATTATTTAATTTTAGTTTCTTGTGTACAGTTTGGAAATTAGTATGGCGTTCATTATCACTGAACTATTATATATTTGTTTAGGGGCCAGCTGAAGGACGCCTCCGGGTGCGGGAATTTCTCGCTACATTGAAGACCTGTTGGTGACCTTCTGCTGTTGTTTTTTTCTATGGTCTGGTTGTTGTCTCTTTGGCACATTCCCCATTTCCATTCTCAATTTTATTACTATTTAGTAATTCCGTTTGATATTTGCATGATATGTATCACCGAGTGTATGATATAAACGTTTTTTTTTATGATATTCCTGTTTGATTTATCACTTTACCTTTTCAATACAAAGGGATACTCTAAGTTCATACAAAGTGTTTAAACCGTTATCATATTTCAATATATATATAATACAAATTAAAATACTCACCATATCAAACAGGTAGCATAGGTAATTTTTAACCTGCTTTAATGTTCTTTGTGGACAGATATCCTGTCAAAACTAAAATAAAAATCGTAAAAGCAACAGACAGGAAAAAGAAAGAAAAAGTAAGAGTTTCAAAGACAAATTAGATGTGTTTACCAAATGTCGCAAGATTGACAAGATTCAATTGAAATCACAGGCCGCAGTGATCTTTATGTCGTAATGTAGAACGAACTTGATTGAATGACAGTTCTAAGTATAGGTAAGTGAAAGTTTACGTATACTGTTGTCATAGAAAGAATTTGATTTATTGACAATCCTAAGTACAGGTAAGGGTCTGTTGCAATGAGGATACACATCATGAATTAGATTCCCTGAATCTTTATTAGAAGGAAAAACTACGTATAGGAATGTAAGTCAAGTTTAATGACTTAGCTTAACTATGATTTACATTTTAATTTGAATCCGATGTCGCGTGTAAAGAATACAAAATCAATACAAATGACAAAATGAAACACATCCAGAATGAATCATTACAATGTAGTTTCAATTAAAGATATGTGACTGACGTCCTTCTATTCAGGTATTTACAAGTACTTCATAAATTACACGGATCTCATGTGTCCCAGTGAACTGAATTAAGTATATTGTCTAACAAGACGGTCAGATGTATGGTAAATTGTCACTGCTGGAAAACTCGTCACTATGATCTTCGACAAATGTATTGTCAATTTGTCCTGTTTTCAACGTTCTATGTTTATGTAGTCTCGTCATGTAGCGTTTAGATATTTCAGTTGATAAGATATTGAAAACACGTGTTCATTTCGACATTTGCTCTTACATATATCTATAGTCTTTTTAAAATACTGACCTTTCCTTACAACGCTCTTTCACATGACTTTGGAATACCCTGACAGATTATCTATGCGCAGCAGAAAATGCATATGGAAAGTAGAACGTGTCAAAGAGACAACAACCCGACCAAAGAGCAGAAAACATCTGAGGGATCCTAATGAGCCTCCAACACAGCAAGAAAATTCCAAACCTAGAGGCGGCTTCAGCTTGCCCCTTAACAAAATGTGTACTAGTTCAATGACATTTGACGTCACACTAAACTCCAAAACATATAAATGTACTAAAATAAAAAAAAATATACAAGCCTAACAAAATCCAGAATCACCTGACTTGGGACATCTTCTGTGTCCTTACCTACAATGTAATTAAAAACTGCATGAAAAAAATGCAGGCTTTCATAATTAAAAATTTCTGTGTGTTTTTATGGCTTGAAAAAAATCCTCTCATCTGTTTAACTTTTAATTGGTATCTAATTTATTTGTATTTATATTACACTCCTGTAACAGGAAATGTTATTCGTTTTCAAAAGCTAGCCTATATTCTCTTGTAAGTCAAGAATATCTGATGGCCTATTAAGGAAAATTCTTCATCTTGACTAAGTTTAATAATTTTGTATACAAGTAACTTACTTTTTCAACCTAATTCTTTAATTTCCTTTGAATCACATCTACGGTACTTTTCTATCCCAAATTCATGTATTTGGTTTTGATGTTATATTTGTTATTCTCATCGGATTTTGTCTAATGCTTAGTCCGTTTCTGTGTGTGGTACATTTTAATGTGGTGTCGTTGTTCTCCTCTTATATTTAATGTGTTTCCCTCAGTTTTAGTTTGTTACCCCGATTTAGTTTTTTCCATAGATTAACGAGTTTTGAACAGCGGTATACTACTGCCTTTATTTAACATTTTATATTCATATTCTATTTCTCTACTGATTAGAACCGCAAACATTTTACATGCTTCATCAATTTTCTATTTTATTTTATATATCGCTATCAGACAAAAAATCTCGACTTTTGTATACGTAGAATATAGATAAATGTTATCAAATGATTTTGACAATATTAAAACCGCTTTGAAAAGGTGGACTAGGTTTCCGGTGCTAGATAAATCAATAAAATCTTCTAACATGTTTATATAGCTAGTGCCAATATCCCAAGATCAGGTCGCACCCCAACATTTGAAAAAGATTGTTTCATTTCTCGTATCATAGCGTATTTGTTGCAGTAAAACTGGTTTTAATTTACGGTTTCGGATTTTGATTTAAACTCAGGGTTTGGCTTATAGGTTTTGAAAAAAAATTCAAAACAAATCACTTGCAACATTTAATGATGGGCGTTTTCAACAATCAAAACTGATTGAAGGGGTAACGGGCTTTCAATTGATGCCTGGATTCCGTTTCATTTCAGTAACCTATCTTAAAAGTCAATTACCATGTAAATTGTTTGATGAATTGGTAATTACAAATGATAAGCTTTTAAAGCATCATACTGAAAATCTTTTTTTTTATATATAAAATCTGATTTATTGCACTATTGCTGTTATAATGAATACCATGTCTACAGCATTTGACAGGGCACCCCTGTATTGTTCATGTTGTTAGTTTTATTGAACAAACAGGGAGATTGTTCAATAAATGATTATAAATAATAAATGGTTAGATCATTTACATTCAATTTATCAATATTATGTATCAGGGTTACTACAGAAAATCACTGACAGGAAAGAGTTCGAATTCATAATTTTTAGAAAATCACAAAAGTTACTTATGGTGTTTAACTTCTGGTAGATTTAATATTTTTCGCAGTAAATGTTTCAGGAAGTAGAGTCGACTAGACTTTCCATAGTTAAAAATAGTTGAACTTTACACGCAACTACTTTAGTAATAAGTGGACCAAATTGCATCGGGTTTTAAATTTTCGTTAGAAGGTAATATGTCTATTTATAATTGCTATAAATTGTCAAGTTTAAATATAAATAAAAGAAACACAATTTACAAAAGGAATATAATAAAAAAGATTAAGCGAAATCAAAGTGGTTTCAAGAGTTTAAAAGTTTCTATGAACATGTCAACATGAAGGCGTATTAATCGCTACCATGTTAACTTTGCAGGTTAAGCAAATGTAACGATCAATACATGATAAATCGTGTCGTAAGGTCCTAATAGTGTAGATGTAATCCCGTACTTTTTCACGAAAGTGACCTACTGAATTTGACTATTTCCTTGGTTCGTTATAACACGACGGGTGCCACATCTGGATCGGGATATGCATACCTTTCCGGAGCACATGGGGTTAGTGCTGCTTAGTCTTTATTTTTCTTTATGAGTTTGAATATCCCTCTGGTATCTTTCGCCCCTCTTTTATGGCCAGATATTCAATAAAAGTTGTGACATCAAACACATAAAAACTCAAAGATTGGAAATATCCATGTTATACAAATTCTAGTGGAATAACGGTAAATTGTGACAAAAAAACTGACAAGATTTTTTAAATGACTGAATGGCTTTGGATACCATAGACGAAGTAGCCATCTGGATGACACATTTAATGCAATGCTCTAATCATATATTTTCACTTAGAGGTTTAAAACAAGAACATATATATATGCTTTTAAAAAAAAAAAAAAAAAAAAAAAAAAAAAAAAAAAACGGTCAGTAAGGCCATGGTTTTTTAATTTGTTGGTTTACGGATTTTTCATCTGAAAAGGTCGGGTCGGTCGGTCGGAAAAAAAGAAAAAAAAAGTCCCAAAAATTACTGATTTTTAAGGTAAATGACTAAATTGTTTATAGTACCCTTTTGATATAATTATTAAATGATTTCTGTATACCACTATCATGGGATACCCCAAAAAAAAAATCAAACAATGTTTCAAAACAATATTTTAATATTGTCAAATGTAAATGTCTTTTTAATGCAATGTCAACATCTTTATTAATGCAATGTCAATGTTTTTACACTTCTTGTGTATTTTAAAAGACTGTTTTTGAAATAAAATTGTTTGTTTATCTCTTTTTCTTGTTTGTTTTTAGTGCATTCCTCACTGTTGGTCTCTTTCCACCCTGGAAGCATGTGTCGCATATAGGTTGCATTTCTGTAAATATTGACAATGCAATTTCCCATAGGAACTCCTTTTACGGCTAAAACTGTACCACTTTTACTATGAAGTTTTGAAAAAAATCTTATCCTAGAATTGAAAGTTCATATGCACCACATTTTGTTTCAAAGGTCAAAATATAGGGCTGTGCGGCATATTTTCAACGTTTATATGCCCTGAACTTCTCAGAGTTTAAACTTACACTAATTTTCTTAACTACCCCTACCTCGAATGAAAGGTTACCACAGATTTCAATGTAAACAATATGCACGTGTTTATTTACTGGTAACATTCCCAAGTTCTGTCTCTGCGATATGGAACACAGAGAGCATAACTGGGAACCAGTATGTAAACAAAATCAATTTTCTATGAATATTCAATTACTCCCCAAAAGAGGCGTGTTTTGAGAAACAGCTGTATTTACAAAGTGCAACCTATACAGACATTTATTCAAATAGAAAACTCTCTAAAATCAGTTTTTCTCACATTAATACTCATTTATCAGAATTAAAGTCTTTAAGAAATCACTGTGTATACTCTAAATTTTTCTTTACTATACATTTTATACCCCCTCCCCTGTTTCAATTTTTTAAAGAATTTGAAATCAAAACTTTAATTATTGCCAGCTTACCCTATTTGCATATTTTCTGATAAAAAATGCCTAGAACCTGTTAAAAACTGTTTGATAACATATTGAAAGCATATCAGAATATCATAAATGTAATGTTTAGCAGTCAATCATTACAACATTCAAGATTATATAAAGTATCCAATCCAGCCTCTATCTCCAGTCCACATCTTACTGTATGCCTATTTGTCAATTGAAGGACACATTTTCTGCCTCAAATGGTCAATTTAGAATTCTTGTCACAACAGTATCATCTGTTACCATATATCTGACACAATTGAGCTACTATATATACTAGAAGTGTTCAAACAAAGCCATATTTGCAATAGTTGTATGTATGCAGATACCAGTCTTGAGATATAAATTCACTTAAAATGTTGTAGAGATGACTGCTAACATCTGATTTTTGCATAACTTCCAAGCATAGTTATTGTTTTCTATATCAAGAACTTTAAAATCATAAAATCATAGCATTTACAAGTTAAATTATTTGTTTTATGACACAGGGGGTAGGCAATTTTCTATATTTTTTGCCCCTGGGGCCTCAAATTTCCTAAATCATTCTGCTGTTTCTAGCAATTTGGAATATTTAGTACATATTCAGGATAGAACACACTGTTGTAAGTTTTCTTGAGATATTTTGGTTTTTCTAGCTTGTATTTATTATGCCGTGGTGACAAAAAAGCAGATTTAGGTGTTGCGGCTTACTTTTGGGTTATCGAAAGGACACAAATACCCCATAAATAATATTCAGGAAGGATCTATGAGTTTCAATGACTGCGAAGAGTAAATATAAGCACTTCTTAACAATTTAACTTACAAATATGCAAATATTATGATTTAATTTTGTATCCAGGACTTTGAGTAAACTTTGCATACTGTAAACTGTGAATTTATGCTGAGTCATCATATTTAAGGCCCAGGATTCTATCAATCTTCATTAAATATTTATAAAACTTCTTATTTGAGTTAATTTCTTTAAAATCTGTGAAATAAAGCAAATTTGGTTAAATTCTGAATGTTCCCCTTTTTCACCCTATATAGGTTGCATTTCTGTAAATATTGACAATGCAATTTCCCATAGGAACTCCTTTTACGGCTAAAACTGTACCACTTTTACTATGAAGTTTTGAAAAAAATCTTATCCTAGAATTGAAAGTTCATATGCACCACATTTTTTTTCAAAGGTCAAAATATAGGGCTGTGCGGCATATTTTCAACGTTTATATGCCCTGAACTTCTCAGAGTTTAAACTTACACTAATTTTCTTAACTACCCCTACCTCGAATGAAAGGTTACCACAGATTTCAATGTAAACAATATGCACGTGTTTATTTACTGGTAACATTCCCAAGTTCTGTCTCTGCGATATGGAACACAGAGAGCATAACTGGGAACCAGTATGTAAACAAAATCAATTTTCTATGAATATTCAATTACTCCCCAAAAGAGGCGTGTTTTGAGAAACAGCTGTATTTACAAAGTGCAACCTATAGGTCGAACGATTCCATATTCTTGTTTAAGGTTCTGTTTTTCTTGGTTTGTGATCACCTCAGTATCACCACAGAAGAAACAAACTGGTGTATTCAATCCACTTACATCTGAATAATAGGTAGTTTCCATTTCACTGTTACACGATTGACCTTCTCTGACATAAACAGTCTCTTTCATGACTCCATCTGGAAATAATGGGGCCCCACAAGTAAATATGAACTCTTCTTGTACCCGCTCTATTAATCTCATCTGGTCTATAGTTAGACGCTTGCCAGAGTACACTACTCTCCTCTTCCCACATTCTCTGCAAATAATAAATGATCTTGCTCTTGCTGCTACAAAACCTCCTTTGTGACCAAGATCTGCTGATGTAGGGACGTTTTTGCTGACTAAGCTGGGTCTTCCAGAATCATCTGTTTCTTCTCCATAGACATCATCAAAAGACTTGTATTCATCACTATCTTTCTGAACTGGGACAGGATCTGGCAGCCAGTGTAGATTATCAAACAACTCTTGGGATAGACGAGGGGGATTTATTGTGCAATAGGCACAGTTTCCACACTTCTTTATTTGGTATGTGTATTGTCTTTCTCTGGTGTGCAAATCTATAAAATTCTTCAGACATCTAAACTTTTCTATATCCTTTTTCGTCTTCAGTTTTTCAATTGAGAGGCCTTCATCCAGGTGGTCAAGAATACTCAGCAAATGACCAATGTCACCTAATCATCAATATTTGCACTTTCGTGCATGTTTACATTCCTGTCCTTCCACTTCAGTCTACTGAATCTGTCATCAAGTTTTGATATAACATGTTTTGTTGACTGAAATAGTGCAGTTTTGAAATCTGGTTCTTTCTCGCCTATGTTCCTAACTTTGGTCATTGAGCCGTTTCTCTTCATCTTTCTTTCATAGTCTTCTATCATGTCTGGTCTCTCCAGGGCTACATTTTGCAAAGCGAGATTCAGCAAACTCATTATTCTCTCTGCTGGATTGGCATAGCTAGCCATTGGTGCTGTTCGTGCTGTGACCAGCATGTCCAAGTCTAAAGAAATAAATATCAATATACAGGCTAATTGCACTGACCAAAATGTAGACCTGTGATCTGGACCGCCATCTGTGTACATAAAGAGTAATGGTACATCAAGATTAAGGTCCCCTGTCAGAGTACGAAGTATGTCAACTGATTCAACAGCATGACGTATAGCTGTTGAAGGCTGAAAGATTTTATCTTTTAAAGTTACAAATACTTGCCCCTCGTAGAAACTGTCCCGTCTGTTATCAGGAATATCAACAGAAAAAAGCACAGATTGAACAATTCCACACACATGAAAATCATGATCGAGTGCAACTAATGATCCACACCCCTAACAGTTTGTCATGGAAGGGATCAATATACCATAGGGTATCAGTGAGTGTAGAAACAACTCTTTTTCCAACTGTTTCTACTTGTACAGGTGTAAATCCATACTTCTTCTCAAACATCAACTTTAGAACATCATTGTAAAGTCTGTCCTTTGCATTGACTGGCTTCCTGTAAGAAGAAAATGTCGACCTACGTGTACTTTGTGTGTTTATTTAAAATAATATATAAATCCTTGATGCTCCACAGAGTCTGGAAGTTGTCACTGAAATAAATTTTATATACAGGAAGACATGCAGAATGGGGTGTTAATATCCAAAAATGAAACAAACAGATGACCTCTATAAATTAATAGCTTAATAAATCACTTAAATACAAGTGGACAATGGCAATATAAAAATTACAAAATGTGGGTGTAGCAATGGTACTATTGCTCAAAGAACAAAGGAATATATGTCACAGTACATTCTTCAACAATGGTTAAAATTTATAACACATTGAAAATATCGAAGCTAAAACAGATCAAATATAGCAAACGATCGGTGTTGAAAATAGCACAGTTCGAAGGTAAAATTTAATAAAGCCGATATTTTTTTTATTTTTATTTCATGGCTACCGCATTTTATAGGGTCGGCGGAAATAAAAAACACGAAACCGCGATTTTTTTTTTACCAAAATCGGAAAAATCGGGTCGGCGGATCCGTAAACCAACAAAATAAAAAATCCTGGCCTAACGATTGCCCGTAAAAACTTTGTGCATTACGTAAAACCCCCTAAATTAGGCCGAAAATTATTGGCTGCATTTGTTTTCTTTTTCAAAAATGTTAATTCGCTTTTCATTGTTGCATGTTAACGTCCAGTGGCAAATGTGTCATATTGCATAATTGGGAGAGGAAATCTTGAATTATTACACTGCTTAGGCTGACCAGAGTGTGTTTAGAAGGGAGAACATGTGCAGATTGCATTTAAAAATTAGGGTATATTGGAATATAGACTTAGATGCTGCCTGGCATACGGTTAATTAAGGAAACCTCAGAGAGATTTTGCAATGGTTTCTTAACATGCAGAAAGCAAGCTTGACTGTCGTCGTATACAAGGTTTTGGAAGTTAAAAGTCTTGTTAAACTAGGCTGTGTATGTTTGCAGCCTTTTATTGCCAGGTCGAGGAAAATCAGTGATGACCATATTTCTATACTCAAATTAACCCCTCATTAAAATTGAACTCCGTTTAAGTAATAATTCAATAACTGATTTATAGATTTTGAAGACATCTCCTGGTTGATATACATACATTTGTTTTTCTTTTGTTCGTCTGTTTGTTAGTGATTGATGTGGTATGTTATACTGTCCAGTATTTTTTTTGTTTCCTGTTATTTTTTTGATTTTTTGTTTAGCACAATGTTGTGTACGTACAAGACACTGACACACACAATATCATTTGTACTTTAATTTTATTTTAGACTCAACTGGACCAGAAAGATGTCATCGTCTAGAACTTGCGCTGAACACACTTTACAAGAAATTAGATTCCATTGAGATGCATGCAATGTTTTTGTGTGTGATGATTGTGTTTCAGGAGAAGGAAAACATACTACATGCAAAAAAAGTAAACTCGATGATCACAAGAACAAACAAGTTTTGATTGAAAGTGTTGCAAAAATAACTAAAAAGGATATTCCACGTTTGACCGAAACAATGGAGGTTGTCACAACAGTTAAAGGGTCATTTAACGAATCAGTTGATGAAACCATTACTAAAATTCGTACAAAAACGCGAAAATTAAAGACAATTTTTCATGAATTACAAGAAGAAGCTATACGACAGATTGAACAATCGAGGCACCAAGCGAACGTGAAATTTGATGAATGCTATGATTTTCATCATTTTCAACAAATATCAAGAAAAGTACAACAACAAAATTCTAACATTCAACCACCAGATGTTGTAAAATTAAATTCCGAGCTACAAAAAATGGCAAATAACGAAAATAACTCGGAAAACATCCCCAATATCGAACCTCCTAGTTTTGAAATAGAGGAGAAATATTTAACAAAAGAATTTTATCAAAATATTTTTCAATGTAAGAATACAAAGGCCGTAGACGAAACATCATCTCGTACAAAAAAAGAGGAAAAAAGGAACGAACCCCTTCATCAAATGATAAAGAATTAGTAGCGTTTGCAAAAGAAACAAATCCAGATCGTAACAAGTATGAACAAAAAACAGATATAAATTACGACGAAAATTCAAGTGACATTTATGTGTCAAAATTGGTAGACGAAGGTGATAGAAAATTAGGGGTCACTGTAGGTCATAACAAAGACTTAAACTACAAAATGATTAAAATGGGGAAATGTGAAAATACTGGCATTTTTATTGTACCCAAGACAAATATTGACGAGGCTTGGGTTATTGGAGTTGATGTCAATGAGGTTAATTTAAACGACTCAAACCCAATCGTGACCACTCTCCTTTCGCGTATAGATGGAGAACCATTTACAGCTGGACATAGTCAAAAGCATGGTTTGCTTATAGGTCTTAAAAAAACAGGAAAACCATCAATCTACTCAAAACGGTAGCTGGAACTCTCAGAAAAACGGGAGCGTGCACATTGGTTTCCCATATAAATTTACGTTCTGAACATTTGGCAGCTATTTGTACCGTATCATCGCCAGAAAAAGACAGAGATATCGCTATTTTGACCGAAAGCAAAGAAAGGGGAGCAGTAATACGATGGTTATCTGACAAAAAATTCAAAACGAATGAGCTTAACATTTCCAACAATATTAAAATTGAAAATCAAGTATTCATAGACGAGTGTGTAAACGGAAACATTTGTATCACGTGTGACCCAAACGATAAATCGTCGTGGATACAGCTTCTTGACAAACACGGGAATCCCAAGATGAGGTACCCCCCCCCAAAGATGAAAAAGCAGTTAAAGAGAAGAGTGTGTATTCATTTATTGGCGCGGGATTTCTGAGAGATGGTCGTATTACAATTTTGGACCGTGTTCGTTTTCGTCAGCACCTTTTAAATCAAAAATGGAAATCTAATCAAAATAGACCAGTACCAAAACCAACCATCATCTTTTGCTGTTGACATACACGACAACATCTGGATAGGATTTGATGATGGAACAGTTCAAGTGATGCAATATAATGACGGAACGTATGAGGAGATTAATTGAACTATATATACTTTTAATTCTCAGGTTTGAGAATTAACAGTGGTGATTTTTATAGACAAAATTTATCTATCCATAAAAATGTGATTGATTTAGAAAAAAAAATATTTTGACTTAGAAAATGATATATTTTTATGATTTAGAAAATGATATTTATTTATAAAATGATATATTTTTATGATTTAGAAAATGATATTTATTTATAAAATGATATTTATTTATGAAATGATATTCTTTTATCAAACATAGCTGTTATTTATTGGTTGATTTACTGGAGTCGAACTCACCTGACACGTTTGGGAAACGAACTCACAATCTCAGTGTTGACAGGCTCGTAATAAAGTAGTTGGACTACCTTTCTTTGTTACGTGTTTGACTGCTGTATCATTTGGCCACCAAGATCCTCTGTCTTATTAACATACCCGTCTCATTGCCAATAATAAGTTATATAGTTGAGAAGTTCTCAACTATATAACTTATTATGACGTTGTTAGTTTGTTTCGCAAGTGATATCGATAATTTTTGTTAGCATGGAGAAAAACTCAAATCGTAACCTGCAAAAATACCTGTCATCTACTTAATGCTATGTCATATTCATTTGGCAAAAATCAAATTGTTGTTTTCAATGGTTTGGTCAATATGTCATAATAAATGTGTATAATTTAGGGTTATGTAGAGTTTCTGGGATTATATATAATCACTGGTAACTTAAGAGATTATACATAAACACTAAAATTATCAGGAATTATGCATAATCACTTGAAAAAAGTGTCAACGATTATTCCAAATAACTGGACAATGAATACATTTAAAGTTAATTAATCAATTCTATAAAATCATATTTAAACATCTTTAAAAGCATAGATATTATAATGTTAAGCAAAATACTCGAATATAAATTATTTTTTTACAAACTGCAATGTTCATAGAGATCTACTATATAATTGCAGATTAAACATGGCAATCAATCATTTTCAGGCTCTGCTTTCCTTCTCATTTTTTCAAATCAACATTAACTTTTGAATAACCTTGTCTTTCATTTATTGAATCTGTTTTTACCGAACATTCGAAAGCAAGACAAAAAACTTCAACAAAATGCGTACCACACTTTGTTTTAAATGACTACAAAGCTTTTCTGTCCGAACTATATAAATTCATATAAGACAATTGATATACAGCTGAATAACGATGATCATAGTTATGGTAACACAATGACACAATGCTATATGAAGCTTAAGGGGGACACGTTTACTGATTTTCGATCGATATATTAATAATGACGGGTAACGAATATTGTGGTCACAATTGTGTATCGTTTATGAAAAACTGCAGAATAGTTTTATTTTTGAAAACAAGAAAATCTGAAATAACCGTAAAAAACAAAGGCAACAGTGGTGTACCGCTGTTCAAAAGTCACAAAAAAAAACCGACAAAACATTTCTGCATCGCTTAGAAACAATAAAGAATGATTTATGTTTGAAAATCTATGGGGAAAAATCAAATTGATAAAATAAGATTACTAGAAGAGGAACTTGCTGGTTGATAAAGTTGATACGATGCATTTTCATTATATATAAGAAGATGTGGTCGGAGTGCTAATAAGACAACTTTCTTTCCAAGGCATTATTTGTAAAATAGTAAATCATTTAGCCTGCGGATATCCATGTTTTTTAATAAATCGAATAATCAAATTCGAAGTCGGTAAACAGTAAATTAAGCGTAAACGTTGATATTTAGCAATTGCGTTGTGTTTAATATTTGATTGATATAAATCCGTGTTAAGTGCACTCATTTGGTGCAAAACGTTTATATATCTATCATCGATGGTATAATATGAACGGGGAGTTTAGTTCTTAAAATATTCCTGTTCAATTTGAAATGCATATGTATTCAAACATAGTTTATGTCTAATACTCATGTTCTCAATAACTTATGCTTGTTGAAAAAAAATCTTGTTAAAGGGACAAATGGGGTTTTGGTGCTTATTTTGAAAATTTCGTAGATCTAAATTGTTTGCTTTAGACAGTTAAGGTGTTTAAAAACTTAAAAGATATCTCTGGTTCATAATGTTTTTCAAAACTTTCACATTCCGTTTCTCTAAATAAACTCATCATAGATACCAGGATTGAATTTTTGTATTTACTCCAGACGCGCGTTTTGTCTACAAAACACTCACCAGTGACGCTCGAATAAAAAAAATATAAATAAATAAAAATAAAGTACGAAGTTGAAGAGCATCGAGGACCAAAAATTCCTAAAAGTTATAAATTTAGTGATTGAGACTTGTTTGTGTAATTTGTAAGATCAGTGACAGATGTGTTTCTTGAAGCTGTATATATTTTGAAATCACCTTACAGAATTCGATTGTCCCAAAATAATTCAAGTACGGTCCCAATAAATGTTCAATAATATTTTCAAATATCTGGTTATTCCTTTTCCAAACGAGTTTCATAACCTTTAATTGTTTTGATTGGGATTATGAATAGACCGTTTTTTCTTAATGTCAACATAATAATTATGCGGTAAATTGGGTAGATCTGTGTAAAAGAGCGGATATTGTTCTAGTTATTAAATTATTGTCATTGTTCATATGTAAAATAATGCAATTAAGTCTTCAAACTTTAAGATATATGAGTAATTTTATTCAGTTGTTTTGTTGTACCAATGCTTGTTTCGAATGTTGAAATGATTGTGTTTTATATACCATTGTCAAAGCTGATATCATATTTCAAGAGGACAAAAACGCTTTCGTTATTGATAAAAATTCTGCAAAGTACGGAATAATTGTAATAAGTATGGACATTGTAAGCACAAAGCTATTCAAACCCAAGCATAACTTCCAGACACTAGTATATTTAAAAACGTAGTTCTTTCAAGTTGAATTTGCTTATAAGGGTTTGGATGTCATTTAAATATTTCTATTTACAATCTATGCAGAAACAATACCAAAGCATATCTTATTACTTCATTACAAAACTACAACAGCCATTTCATATACATACACCAAATCTATTGCATTCATGATCCACACTTTTTCAACCACCAGTGAATTCCTTAGATCTTTACCCTCAAAAATGTAAAATCAAAGCATCCCGATATCTCTAATACTACTTCACCATACACATAATGCTATGCTGGTCATTTCATAACTGGAGACCTTGGCATTATAAACAATAATTAACTTGGAGAGCTCTTAGGCAAGGAATCAATATTTCAAAATTCCACAGTCCAGAAGATGAACTTCAACTCGTCCTTCAAAATACAAAGGTACTGATTGTATTCAAGCACTCATTATCTTTGTGAATATAATAAGTTTGGTATATCCCTTTTTTCCTATTTAGTTTTAGTTTTATTGTGATTTTCCAAACAAAAAAAAACATTGCATTTATTTGTACTCTTTAATTTAAATTTTCTTCTGCTCCTCAGTACGTCTTGATTTATGAATTAAAAATGCTGTTATTGCTGTAACTGATGAGTTCAGTTGAGGACTTTGCCAACAAATGGATAAAGCGCACGAGCCAGATAAAACAGAAACTGGACGCATTGTCTGAATGTATCAAAGCTATATGGTCCAGCATTCAGTAACGCATTCTAAATCTACAAAATGTACAATGATCACACGAGTTACTGACTCTTTCAATAAAATGCCGATGTGAATGCCTACCCCCCTCTCCAAGCAAAATATAAATACAAAGCCTATCATCAAACAATAATGTTGTCTATGCAAAACTCATTACACATTTGATGTGTATACATAAAGAATACTGATCGTACAGGAACTAGAAATCCCACATATATTTTTACATTATTCACGAAGCAGTTGATTGAAAAACATTAAAAAATCTACCCTTGTCGCACTAGGGATCAACATGAACACTATATAAACCTACCATATTTGTTAAGTTTGGACGATTATTTCAGCTGACGATATTTTAATGGGTACTTATTGTGCATCACTACTGCCCGATTTGTTTTGTTTTTCTAAAATTGATATGCCGCAAAAATCATACTGAACCTTCTCGAAAAAGCATCCTGCATAGATATTAAATTTATTTAGAGATATATTCATGATGTCTTGTCGCTGAGGAACCAACATTTCAATCAGTGCTGAAAAATTCATATACCAGGAACAGTGGTATACTATTGTTGCCTTCATATATCAAAGTATACCGACATTCTGCTTCAAATATTGATCTTTTTCTCGATATTGACAAAAATAGAAGAATGTAAACTATCATTTATGACAAATGTGATGAGTTTTATTTTGTAAGTTGTCAACTTTACATTTCGCAGTAGTGACATACCCTCCGCTCCATATCTTTTGGCGTTTTAGTTTGACATTTGCATATATCAGTTAATACGGTACGCACATTGGTTTTCAAACTTTGTATACGCCATTGCAATTTTGCACTCATTTCACAAACATGTCCCAACAGAGGAACAGAGAAATAACGTCTGAAATCGACATTATAAAAGATTAAAGGTCATCATCAATAATTGGTTGACTGATACGATGTGTAAGTGTTAATACACACCCAATGTCTTTTGCTTAGTACATTGATTGTGTCTAATGGATTTACTAAATTAAAACATCGGTTACCTACTTTTTTCCTTAGATATATCTGCTTTTATCAAAACAAAGACTCTAACTTTCGCATTTGCTACTAAGTCTTCTCCGCTGTACAAACGACATCTAGGTATAAGAGCAAACATTGGTCTAATTGGAGGCAGAATGATATGTCTACAAGGTAACATGTCTTCTTGCAAACTGTTACCTTGTGAAATAGCACGTCAAAAATCTGGCTCAGCGTTTCGGTATAGTAGAAATAACTTTTCACTAGTCCTTACAATCATCGTTATCTTCATTATTGACGATGATGATAACGACGACAACGACAACGACAATGATAATCATAGTCATTCAAAATTTAGATACAATAAATTTGCAATTGTATAATGGTATATGGATAAATACCTAAAAAAAAATCAACCACAGTTATGGATTTCATAAATACTGATTTGTTGTATTCATCATTTTCATTTTTCATACATTTTTTGGCGTTTTTGTTAAACGCATCTTATCGTAATTACAATCATACAAAATAAAAAAGCTAGCACTCCAACAATAAAATAATTCCCAAGCAATCCAGGAATCCTCTTTGATACACTCTGTTTCAATCCGTCATTTTATATTCTGTTTATCAATATTATGTGTTCATAATGGTCCATTAGTTTAGCAATATACGTTTTATATGTAAGTTTTATTGTGATTCTTCAGCGTGTTACACGCATTCCGTTTTTTGTCCATAGTTTAAAATGAACATTTTAGGCTATAGATTCATTATGTTTTTAACATTTTTCACGTCTGATACATAATAATAATCGTGATTTGTTTTCTTCAAATCAGTAGTTCCATTAAAGAATCGACTTTAAAGAAACTAAGCTTTTAAAATACTTCTTAATTTTTTCCAATCTTCCACAAGTTTATTTGGCGATTGAAAATTATGAATAGAATACATTTGGTGAATCCTTCCCAAGTTGTAATATGGATGAAATCGACCATCATTAGTTAATGGAATATTAAGTTTTTTGGCAACTATTCCAAGGTATACATCATCGATGTATAAAGGTTTAATGGATTTAAATCCCTCCTTCATTTTATTTGCATAATCATATGTCATTAAGATAGAGCCACCAGTTGCATACGGAGGCCAATGTTTATCCGGATATTCCTTTATAGAAACATACCACTTCCGGCGTACGTTTCGGTTGGGTTTAGCATTATACCAAACACATCCTGTAAAAATACTACTAGGTAAACGCTTCCGAAAAACATCTAAGAGTAGCCGAACATTCACTAAATAGTCATCATCAACAAAAAAGAGATATTTGGTGTTTTTACAGTTGGTGACACTCCAATTATATCCCATAATAGTTTTAAGTGTATTATTATTATAATTATCAAGGAAATCTTCCTGTATAATATCGTCGTACATAGATTGCTCCATTCTAATGAACTTTTCAAGGAAAGGGGAAAATCCTAAAAGAAAGACAACTCTTACCGATGGATCGGATATATTTCCCCATGTGGATCGTATTGCTATTCTGTTATCCATATTTCTGACGTTTGACTTGATTATTATTAAAAGAAAAGGGTCCGTTTTAGATCCTTTATGATTGCATGTTTTAGATGGAGTATTTATGTATTTATAAGGATGACTGTACAAATCTTTTTGGTTTAAATTTTTAACGGTTATAGATTTTCTGACTACAGAAAAATTAGTAGAATGATTGTTCCGAACTGTTGATGAACTTATGTTACTAGTATATGAGTCCAAATGGTAAGTATTATCCGAACGTTTTTCCATCGGAATATCTGTCATTAAGGATCCAAGGATAAGAAGTATTACTAATACACACAGTAATACGATGTTTTTCACAGAACAGCGCAGGAACATTTTAAGACGCTTAGTTATCATCTTAAGAAAATAGTCCAATAAACATGTAAATCTGCAAGAGAAAATAAAAAGTTCAGTTTATTTTCTATCTATAAGTTTGACTGTCCCTCTGGTATCTTTCGTCCTTCTATTTTAAGCTGTTTGTTGACAATATCGAAAAGCTACTATTATCTTTTTGAATGTGCCAAATTAAATTATATAACTTTACATATTATTGACTAGTTTTCTTCGACGTATGATATTTCATTGATGCTCCATGCTAATTAACTTTTCAAAGATCTGTTTACCCTTCCGGAACACATGAGATCACCCCCAGTTTTTGGTAGGGTTCATGTTGCTTATTGTTTACTTTTCTATGTTGTGTCTTGTGTACTATCATTTGTCTCTTCTGTTTTTTTTCTTTTTTAGCCATGGCGTTGTCAGTTGTTTTTTCTATCTATGAGTTTGACTGTCCCTCTGGTATGTTTCACCCTCTTTTTAGGTATCTTGTTACGTTTTTCATTATCTTTCTTCGATACATATTGGTTTTACATAAATACATTCTTTGTGCTTCTTCATAAAAATACGACATAATAGTTTACCTTTCTCTTTTTTTATCATAGTGATGAATAAGGTGAAGTTATTGCTTTGATTTTAGCTTCTGTATTTTTTATTTTTTATTAATATTGACTGAACATGACTGTGATAAGACTGACTGAACTAATCGAGAAATGTAAAACGAGGCATACAATCAAGTGTCTGTACACGTATGGATGCTTGATTATCAATGTACCTTGGAATTTAGTGCATTTGTTAGTTTCGGGTATATCGAAATATGTAGAAAGCATTTTCCAAAACAAGGGTTAACCTACATAAGCATATAGTTTCCGCGGAAAAAAAGGAGATTGCTAGATAAACACAAACATACCTTTATAACTTCGTGAAATTTATCCAAATTTGACGATATTTTCATCATGTATACAACTTCTTGCAGGAACACTCCAACCTTTATAACATTGTTTCATTAACATGTTCCACAATGAATAATACAATTTGAAAGGTGTTTTAAGTGTATCCACGTTATTTACGCCTTAACACAAGTCGCTTGCATACACCTGTTGTTAAAACACATTCTTCTTCGTTGCTGCTGTTAGGTTGTTTCTGGTGTAATGAAATATTCATTATAAGAGGATTAAACGAATCACAGGTTGTATTGCAATAACAAAAAGGCGTGGCCATCATTGTAGTAGTAAAACGTATTAATGTTATATTGCTTTCGTTATGTTTAATTTTTCTATATGTATGTAAAGTAATTTTTCCCAGGACGATGTTTTTCATTACTTATATTGTCATATATTGTCATATATTACATGTAAACAAACATCTATCAATCAATATTGTGTCTTCATTTAAAACAATATATGTAAAACGGAAATAATATTAATAATCTAGAATGTACAAATATTAACATATTTCTTTCAATTTTATTATGTTTTAACGTGTTATTTGCCACAGGTTCACGTGACATTTTTGATTACTTGACATGATTTTTCCATAAATAGAACAAATTACAGAAGTCATATTGTGTTCACATTAATCCTAATATTCACAACATGATATTTGGTGGTTGTTGGAAAATTAACACCTAATTTAACTCTCTATGGTGATATAGGTGGTGTGTGCCATGCATGGAGAAAATTTAATTAAAATAATATGTATAAAATTAGAAATCACTTTATTAAATGAGAGGGGGAAATAATGTATTAAAACGAAATGCAGAAAAAATAGAACCTTCTGACTACATATCAAAATTTAAGAAAGACTTTTTTTTTAATTTTAAAATAAATATTAGGTCAGTACTACTAAAATGCTGAAAAATCACATTCAGCATACATATATCAAAGTTCACGTTACAACTGTGCTAGATTGTTGTCAATAAAAGGTCGGTTAGGTATAACGCATGTAAGTGACTGAAGCCATCAGAATCCTAGCTTAAACTCTAGCATTGAACATATTATAAAGATTTAGAACATCTGTATAAATTAATTTCACGAAAAATGTTATAAGATTTCACACGAACCACAGGCACTTGTCTTAGATTGCCACCACCTATATACCTTAATGTAATTTATTATGGTATGTAGGGTAAAACAAGTCTGAGACAAGTGCCTGTGACACGGACGTAGCAAACTGCTTACTTTACAATAATTTGAAATGTATATTGTAAAGACAAACATCATAAAAATATACCTAGAAATATATAGAATAGAATTAAGAAAGGAAATGGGTAATATGTCAGAAAGGCAACAACCTGACCAAAGAGCGAAAGACCACCAATTGGTCTTCCACGCAGTGAGAAAATCCTGCACCCGGGGTTGGGCATCAGTTGGCCCCTAACTAAAAATATGTACTGGTTCAGTGAAAATGGACTCAATATCAAACTCTAAAACATATAAATGAACTTAAATTTAAAAAAAGAAAGATACAAGACTAACAATGGCCAGAGACACCGGACAGACGCAAAAATGCGGCGGGGTTAAACATATTTTGTGAGATCTCACCCCAAACTTGTAAACCACTAGCCAATGAAGTACATGTACGTTCGAAAAATTTAGACGTGGTACTAGTACTGCTCCTTTGGAAATAGGGACTGGAATGAAAGAAGGTCTTTAATAGTTGAAACATTATTCAACAACACTCGTGCTGTGAATAGCAAATATTGACAACGAAAAAATGTTTTATTGAATTGTCCAAGATTTGCTTCGCTACTTGATTTACCAATATAAAAAAGAAGATGTGGTATGATTGCCAATGAGACAACTCTCCGTAAGAGACCAAATGACACAGAAATTAACAACTATAGGTCATCGCACGGTCTTCAACAATGAATAAAGCCCATACCGCATAGTCCGCTATGAAAGGCCCCGAAATGACAGATGTAAAACAATCTAATGGCCTAATTTATGTACAAAAAATGATCGAAAAACAAATATGTAACACATCAACAAACGTAAGGCATATTTATATGATTACAGTTATATGTATTTGTTTCTGGACGAAATATTTATATATTTTCTAGATGAAATCGCGTATTTCTACAGTGATGAATTATAATATTAACGAAAAGAAAATGTAAGTTTTACTATATCGATATTTTCAATCGCGTAAAAAGGGATTTCGGATTATTGACAGATTCCCGTTTTATATTATCCTCAATTCTATATGCATTTAGTGTCTCTTAGTTGTCTTTAGAGTCTATGCTATATGTGTACGTGTTTATACGAGTAATGCAGTATTATCTTATCTTGATTTGTGACCAAATTCTAAATGCTAAAAGATTGCTAAGAATTGTAAATTTAGCCGATTTATAAAATTTTGAATAGTTATCAAAAATGAATACAAAAGACTTTAACACCAATATTTTATCGTATATTTAGCTATGTGTTGTCTTTCAGATCCACGTTAGTTCATTATGATTACTGGTGTTCGATGCAGGTTATAGAGAGATAAAAAGAGAGATATTAAAGCAATAGCACTTCAAAAGAGCATTAAATAGCAATACATGGCGCTGAATAAAAGTAAACTTTCTATATTATGTAAAATTATTGAATTACTACCACTGCTAGCTTCCAATGATAGAAAGACTGAAACTACTTCGGTACTAGAATGGCAATACGAATTTAGTTTTATTTAAATTTGCCGTTATAAATTAAAACAGAGGCGAAAATACCAAAGAAACATTCTTAACTCTTAACACATGGCAAGAGTTAAATCTCTTTGTTCTTACTGTGTTATAATCTGGATAATGCACAGCAAAGGTGTGCATTAACTACCTCAGATATACTGCACAGTTCAAATCTATTTTTATCTTAAGGGGCGGTTCCTGGATTTTAAAAGGGGCGTTATTCTATCAAATTAAAAAAAATATCACCGAGTGTAGCGAGACTAAAGACAAAATTGACGATTTTAAGCTAAAACACGATACTTTGTCCAATCCAAGGGTTAAAGACCTGTTCGCCCCCACCCCCGAATCCGCTGTCTGCCTTGAAATTACGACAAAGTTGAACTTCGTATACAAACATCGTAGTTTCAAAATAGGAAAACGAAAGGTTTCTCATTCCTTTTTTTTTTTTTTTTTTTTATCTAAGCTGGGACATAAACTATTTTATTATATTTTGTGTATAACGTAAATCTAAATCAGTGTTTTAAAGTTAGGAAGATAGTTAAAACAATTTTTGGTAATTTCTGCCAAAAAAGAAATGTATCTTAGAATATCCGAATAAAAGAAATCTGATTTGGATTAGTTTCAGACTCAATGGAATTATAACGACTTTTTTGATAGCTATTCCTATAAAAGGACTAGTTTTGGATCGAATTTAATGAGGATCATATTTAAGTTAGTTTCAAAACGGGGATTAGCTGGTTAGCTGGAGATCAATCAGACTTTATTTAGATGGACGTGTCTTAAAAAGTAATACAGTAGATAAAAAGGAAATTGGTTGGGGGGGGGGGGGAGGGGGGGGAGGGGGGGGGGGTGGTAAAATGTTTTAAAAGAGAAATGTATTTTCTGTTTATTTAACATTGAAAATTTAGGTAATATAACATCTTCCTCGGTTCTTTTTTTCTCTAAGCATATCATTGAGGGAAAGAAATTCAAAAGCAATTAATCTAATTTAAACTCAATAACCCTTGCAGTTATTTTTCTTTTCATACACCAATTTGAAAGTACACAATTTGTCAAAGTCTTAATCGTCACCAATTAAATGAAAATTGGGAATAAATTTAACGGAAACGATAAAAATAAATACACCATTAAATCGCAATTTTAGAATGAGTCTAAATATCAAAAAAAATATTAATTTTAAACTTACCAAAGTCGTATTTCCCCTACAAGAAACTTTCCTAGGATCAGTGGATTGCGGAATAACGTCCACATTTCTAAAACGTTCACGTAAATTGGTAATTGCGTCATGTGTTATTATTCGAACAAAAATTTGAAAAAATAGATAAAAAAAGTAAATTGTATTTATATAAAGGTTTAAAGCAAAATTTAGAAATGGAAAACTACTTAAACTGTAAATCTTTTGAAAAGAGAAGGAACATAACAAAAATGAGAATTAGCGATCATAATTTAATGATAGAAAAAGGAAGACATTTAAAAATACCTAGAGAAAAAAAGACTATGCACATCCTGTAATACAATGGAGGATGAAGCCCATTTTATTTTATACTGCAAAAAAATTGCTAAACTAAGAGATAACTTTATAGGAAATGTAATTAAACATATGCCAGATTTTATGTCCTGGCAAGAAAATGAAAAAATTAAATATCTTCTTTATCCATCAACCTCAAAAGAAGTAGAAAGCTTAGGGTCCTATTTTAAACAGGCATTAGAACTGAGGACAGGGGACTCTTGATTTATTTATAAAATATATTTATATATCATATAGATAGATTGTTTTGCTTTTTTGCTTTTTTTGTTTTCATGGTTTTGTTTGTTAAATGTATTTTGTGTATGTTTATATTATTTGTCACAAACTTATTGTTCAGAGTTTATATGACAATAAATATTTGAATTGAATTGAATTGAATTGTTAAAACAGTTATTGGCCAATCAAATCGGTATATGTAATTTAATCTGCACAGCACGAGATGACCCAATAACCCGAACTCCTACGTCGTTCGGGTTATTGGGTCATCTCGTGCTGTGCAGATTAAATGGCATATACCGACTTGCTTGGTCAATAACTATAACATAACCTATGTTTTTTTTTGTAATTTATCACATGACAAAGATAGTTATATAAAACTAGGGAAACATGTGATAAATAAAAACGTTAGATAATCACTCGCTTCTTCAAAAATCTCTTTTTATCTCTTCATAAACTCAAGAAAATTAATATCGAAAACTATATATTTGAGAACACTTTTTAAAAAGTCAAATGTTTACAGCTGAATTTACATGATCGTGTAAAATTTGATATTAATGAGTTCATACAACAAGCAATTAAGTATTGCACCGGATAGTTTCTGGAATAATTATCCTATTGTTTCATTTGTACTAGATAAATGACTATTGTACAAAAAGTAAACACATTCTAAATATACAATTTTCAGTATAAAAACCATAATAAATCTACATTGTATTACATTATTTCAATCAAAATTGCCGCTGCTCATATATACTTACAAGTACTCTGTGGACTATAGGTAACATTAAAGTATCTTCAGTTAGATCTTTGCCTAAAGTTCAACTTGTTTTACGTGCGTCATGTATGGGGTCGAGTTTTTATATAAAAGAGGAACGAAAGATACCAGAGGGACAGTCAAACTCATAAATCGAAAATAAACTGACAACGCCTTGTCTTAAAATGAATAGACAGACAGACAAACAATAGTACACAACATAGAAAACTAAAGAATAAGCAACACGAACCCCACCAAAAACTAGGGGTGATCTCAGGTGCTCCGGAAGGTTAAGCAGATCCTGCTCCACACAAGGCACCATGTTCTCACTACAATTATATTGCCGTGCTTGGTTTTTCCAAGAAACAGTCTTATCAGTAATCTGGATACTATTTGAATTTTCATAGATACACATAATAATCAATTCATAGGGTAATTTCGTTTTTGAGTACGTTTTATTCTTCTGCTATAGAAATAAAGAGATGTGGTATGAGTGCAAATGAAACAACTCTCCATCCATGTAAATGGTAAACCCTTATTGGTCAAAAGTCAAAGTACTACCTTCAAAACGGAGCCTTTTCTTACTCCGAACAGTAAACTATAAAGGCCCCAAAATGGCTAGAGTAAAACAATCCAAACTGAAAAATATTGTAATCTATAAAAAACGAGAAACACTTATAAACCACATCAACAAACGACAGCCACATGTACGTATTTTGCATGGTGTTATAACTTTGCAATTTTAGGCTTTAACCCCGTAATTTAATTTGAGTATTGTATACATTTATGTACTTTAAACGAAGTCGGTAGTCCAATAATTATTTTACAACATTATAAGTAAAAATTTGGCAGAAGCATATCGAAGGTACAGTACGGATGCAAAGTG
This sequence comes from Mytilus galloprovincialis, assembly GCF_965363235.1. Lineage (NCBI taxonomy): Eukaryota > Metazoa > Mollusca > Bivalvia > Mytilida > Mytilidae > Mytilus > Mytilus galloprovincialis. The sequence continues at coordinate 40,563,323 of NC_134843.1, read as the reverse complement.
AGGTGCTTAAAAGTTATAATGACCGAACGTCTTAAAACGAATGATGACGTTGCAAGATTGTTGTTGCTTAGGTTATATAGATCTATACAGATAGTCTACAAACATTTGGTTTTTTTTAACAGAAACAGCCGATTCAACTTTTTAAGCCTGCTATTTGTTTGTTTGTTAGACATTGTATATAACTATATAGCTGCTTGCGTTATGTCAGCTTTCCGTGTATTTTTGTTATGAAGGGTAATCTAGGAAAGTTTTTTGAGAGCAATGAATCCAGCATTTGCTTGTAATTACTATTACCACAATACATACATTCAATGTAAACTTTCGATCCTCGTATTGTCTTCTTAGAAGTTAGTTTTAGTTATAGTATTTCGTAGCCACACCATTATATGCAGTTGTCGGAACATTATATATAGTGGTCACAACATTATATGCAGTGTTCACAACATTATATGCAGCGGTCACAACTTTATATGCAGTGTTCAAAACATTATATGCAGTGTTCACAACATTATATAAGTGCTCACAACATTATATTCAGTGCTCACAACATTATACGTTTTTTGTTGAAGAAGGTGATGATCAGTGACGATTTCGACCCTTTTTCATTGCTCAATTGTTCTTCCTCGCTAAATGAATATTGTAATGTGTTTGTTTGAGAGCAAACCATATGAGCTGTTAAGTTTACAACTCTTAAAAAAAACGTTTATATTTTCAAAGCTGTTAATCATTTTTTTTTGCGACTTTAAATTGAAGTCTTGTTTATTTTAAGATTTACAGAATACGATACCGATTGTTTGACAAGAAAAAGGACAAGGAACTTCAGAAAAGACAAAAATCTAAGGATTAGGAATATAGAGAAATACTACGGTATGTTTTTCCAAAATTGATTATGCATACTACATGTCACTGGAAATTTACCATACAAACCAACCAATAAACGAATTAATCTTATTTTTAATTGCATTTAAATCAATTACCTTTTTATACTTCTATTTGGCAAAAAATGATATGGGTAATACGTAATGGTACAATATACGATACTTCTTGGTATAATTATTTAAAAAATATTAGCCATTTTTAATTCTTTGCAATCTTTATTTTTTTTAGATGTTAAAAGCAGAAGACAGAAGAATAGCTTTGCCTGAAATTTTTATAATAAAAAAGAATGCAAAAAGTCAAAGTTTACTTTATTTACTTTAGAAATCATAGCTTCAGACGCACATATAAAAGAATATTTGGCATAAGCGCTTTTTCGGTGAAATTCTCAAGTTTGCCTAACAAGCATCCGTTCTATCCTTCCCTTTTTCACAAGATTTTCTCAGAAGTGGAGTGCATCGGTCCTCCATTTCGGGAAAACTTATTCTGCTAAACATGGTGATACATTTTAAGGCCTGAAAAGTGATATTAGCCACGCGAATTTAACTGAAAATGAGTAACTTTAGATCACTTTTTATGGAAACTACAACTGCGCCGGAGAAAGGTTACTTATTTATGGAAGCAGTGAGATAGTTGTAAGTAGCCAGTCATGACCGAAGTACTGGCATGAAAACACGAAGATCGTGTTCAGATTTCTATTTTGAAAACATTATTTTAGATTAGGAATTAAATTTTCCTTGCATGGCTATTGCTATTGTGCACTGTACTTTTTGCTGTTTTTGGTCAATACGCTATTTATCTTTAATAAGTTTTGAATTTTCATAAAAATTGTCCTCGAGAATCACTGAAGAGATATTTATTGTCAAAATGTGTATCTAGTGCAAAACATTAGATATCTTTATAAATAATCTATACAAAAATATGAGTAATCCTATAACACATTTATTGTCAAAACAGCTACTCAATAAATAATGAAGCTTTTTAAAACTCATTTACTATACTCATCACCAAAAAGATCGCTTTTTGATATTGTGCAAGATCAATATGCATTCAGAAAATCCAATAAACATTTGTATTTGATCATAGGTACCAACATCATCTGAACAATCAAGTAAAAGTAAGTTTCAGTTACTGGAGCAATACTGTGAGCTGGTATATTCTTTCTCTTGACCAGTTATTTTCCAATAGTTTTCGCTGTCCACATTTATAGTTCTCATTATTTTGTATACATTTCTTCCATTTTTCTCTCTCTCAATGCTCGGATCGGCATTTCGAATTTTAGATACACCACTAATAACTCATTACTCAAATTAGAAATTATTTGATGTCTATCGAAAACTTTCTAAAAACGAATCTGAATTACTAAGCGTTTTTTCTTTTCTTTTGCAGAGTATGATTGAAAAAAAAAGTAGCGTATGTTTTTAAATACATCTACATGTAAATTTTCTTTGATTAATCGTTTATGTTTTTCAATTATGTTTTGGAATATTGTATGGTCATGACATGAAGACACCTCATAAACTGACTACTGTTAGTACACGACCGCAAACTAATTGCCGCCGTAAGCATGTATACTGGAAAGGCGATATCGTCGTCAAGACATTTGGTTTTCAGACAATAAATTGAGTATAAGCGGCTGGGTAATAAATTCATATATGTTAACAAAGAAGTCACCAAGATTTATTTCACCCAGGACCATTTTCAAAAAGTTTTTCAATATATTTATATTCATTGTATCATAGTTAATGAATTTTTTAACAAATCACAAAATAATAGACGTCTGATGATAGAACCAAATCGCAATGTTGACAGGTTTTTGCAAACTTTTAGTATTTTTTATCGCGCAGGATAGCATTTTGAACGCATTGAAATATGTAAAATAAGTTGCTCTTTGGATAGAAAAAATGCAGAACATAAACAAAGGACATTTGCCATTTCTCTATTTCTTTTCAAAGAGCTATTTAAACTGTTCATAGCATGCTTTTACAAGTTTGTCCTTCGGTAGCGGCGATGCGACCAATTAAAAATTACGTTACTTTTGGTATTTTGTCTCTTTATCTGTGTCCAAACGTCCAACGAAAAGACGTTCAGATTATGACGTTACGTCTTTATTGCCATCCTAGCTATCTTTCCTTCACTACGACGGATAGTTTAGCAAGAGAATTTTGAGTAGCGAAAAAAAAAAAAAAATGGATTGTGTCTATTTTCCGGATATTAACAGCATTACTACTGTTGCACACAAAACGTAAGTTGTTGTTGTTTGACTTTTTTGTTATTGTTTTTATCTAAAAATATGTTTATAACCGCGTAAAGTTTCATTGTTTCCACAAATTATGTTCAATGCATATTTTTCAAAATTTAACAATCCATGTGGGACGTTCAGATTAGGCCTGTATTTTTGCGGGAAATCGTGACTGTGTCCTTATTTTCGCGGGAATGTGGGATTTACACTTATCAAGACTCGGGAATTAATAATCATTTTTTCTGGATCCAGAAAAGACTTATTTATTTTCGAGAATTCGGGGTGACACTTCCTACCGCCACTCATCCAACTTGATTGTCAAAAGGAAAATTTAAACATTTCGTAAGGTTCTTCACTTGATGTGAAACTTACTACATTTTTCTTTCAGAATCGATGTATTCGCCACAATAACCGAGTCACTTGATATGAGCTTCAATTCGAAATCATCTGATTTCCCAATACAACAAATAAAAGGCATCATGAAGAAATTGATGACTTATAAACAGAATATGGGTAAGAATAAACATACCGTTAGTTCTAGTGGTGGAAAATTTCAAATGCAAACAAAAGTTGAGAATACTAAGAATTATACTAAGAATTATTTCGAAAAACACTTTCATAGACTTTCACATTTTTTAGACTTTATATCGATGAAATAGTGTACAGAAATTAATTTTAAATTAAGACTCGAAAGTTTGATCGAATCGGATTTTTACTTTTGTGATAAGCACACAAACATAAACTTAAATGTTTTCTGTGTAGTTTTAGTAATCATTTTTAAATATGAATAAAAAAACCAAGTAAGGGTAGCGTTCACAATGTTACCAAAATTAGAAACGTGAATGTTGCTAAATATTTGCTAACACGCTCACCCGATTGATGTGCATATGCTTTCTTTATCAAGCATATTACATTTTAGAAACTTCAGTTACTAAATATAACGAAAAAACAAAAAAGATTTTTGAATTCAATTACAGTAAGTCTTCAACCGAGAATATGTTTTAAATTGGCGTCTTCATCATGTTTCGGGAAGCCTTTATTATTTGCATACTTTGATAAAGTTTACTTAATATACACCTTGTCTCTATTTTATAATAAGATGCATATTATTTTCCGTTCTAGAATTTCCGGAATTAAACAAGTTGTTTTATTTACTGACTGAGACGCTGTTGGGTGTTGCAAGCCGACACAATCAGACAGCTAGAAGTAAAAATTCTGAAAGAGTTCAAAACAAAATCGTTAAACTTGTTCCAACCTCCCACAGTATACAGCCAATTTCAACGTAAGTTGTTGTTTAAAATAAAATAGTATATTATATACTGTCAAAAGATGTTCCATTACACGAAAACATGAATAAGTAAACAGCCGTTTGTCTGTCTGTCTGTCCGCATTATCAGAACTGTATTGGTTATCTTGAGATCTAATGCTTATGTTTTGATAGACACAATCTTGAAAAGACATAATGGTCGCTGTCAAGAGTTTATTCTTTACGGGAACATATAGACTTTATATATTACTGAAAACAGAATTACAAATCTCTAATATATCAATTATCTAATAGTTCATAAAATTGAGAAAGGAAATGGGGAATGTGTCAAAGCTACAACAACCCGATTATAGAGCAGACAACAGCCGAAGACCACCAATGGGTCTTCAATGTAGCGAGAAACTCCCGCACCCGGAGGCGTCCTTCAGCTGGCTACTTGTAAACCTTTTTGTAAAAATTGAGTTCTTTTTCTATTTACATAAAATTGTTGATGTATATGTCGGTTTTATCAACAAAAGTTGTATTTATACGGCATTATATATTTCTAGATTTGATCAAACAACAACTGATGAATATTATGCAAGACTTGATGAAATGAATAAACTGAGAAGGGCACACACACATGTTTATAAGAAACTACAAAGACAACAGAAGGTAAATTCTTACGGCGTAAACCACTCATTTTTAACCTTATATTTTGGGTAGGGGAGAAGAAAGGGGTGCAAAGGGTTTGGTCAGTTATTATATTTTTAAAAGCTGTATATGCGAAATGCAATTAGAATTGCACGGGTGATCCAACGGTATTGGTTTCTTTTCTCTTTCTTTACTGAAGGCTAAAATACAAATACAACCTTTCTCAAAAAGAAGTCCAGGTTATAGGTAGTGGTAAAATAAGTATCTATAATTTCGCAATCTTTAGTGTTTATGCACACCTATTTGCGGCTATTGCTAAGAACATGAAGTATATTATATGGCTTACAACTAAAAAATCTTGTTGCAACTTTTTAAGATGTGTTGGGTTGCTGACAGTAAGGTACAGAAATACGAAGCATGCTTGAAGAAGATTGAGTTGCCAAGATATTTCAATGCAGATAAACTATCAAGATCAAAGTTGAAAGTCAGAGATGACAGGATAAATTATTTGCAAACTATCATAAATCATAGAAAGGGGAAAGCAACAGAAACAGCAAAAAGATATCAAACTTTGTTGACAAAAGAGCAAACAACACGAAATGCCTTGAGATTGGTTAGTATGACAGAAGAACTAAAATTTAAAATCTAAGAATTACATATTACCGAAAACAGTATAAACACTTTGTTAGGGAAAAAACACTTCAATTTTTACCAGATGTGTATGCAAAAAATAGTTCACTGGTGTTCTAGCATGAATAAACTATGTTATTGACTTGCAAAGAACACATACCAAGTTCTCACAAACAAATCATCAATTTCTTGGTTCAAACTTCCTGTCACGTAATTTTTAAAATTCAAAGAAAGGAAACGGAAAATAATTATTTGTACATTAACTTTAAAAAAAGAAAATGTGGTATGATTGCCAATGAGATATCTCTCCACAAGAGACAAAATGACACAGAAATCAACAGCTATATGGCACCGTACGGCCTTCAACAATGAGCAAGGTCCATACCGCATAGTCAGCTGTAAAAGGAACCGAAATCACAAATATAAAACAATTCAAACAAGAACACTTACGGCCTAATTAATATTTAGTCAGTATCTGCTTATCATAGATCAGTTCTGATACTATTTTTCATTATATACTCTCTAGCTCGAAAGGGATCTATTGGAAGATATAAGATATAATTTGGTAGAGCGCATACAAAGCGGACTGGTGTGTCTGAAATACATCTTAGCAACACAAACTAACAAGTAAGTTATTGGTGTAAGATATAATTTTGAATTTTTTTCATATGGGCGGTTAAAGGAAATAAAGGGGTGACTGTTCATGAGAGAGAGTCTGAGAACTCATACTTTATAGTTATTAATAAACGAAACTTTTCGGCCTCTCTTTGAGATTTAGTTTTTTTTAATGTACACTTAGCATTTGCTGACCTAATAGATTGAGAGAAAAAATACCCACAAATGATTGTCAGACAAACAAAAAATGAAAAATTATCCCTGCAGTTCTGGTTGGTATCAAATACTCTTTTTGCTGATTCTTTTTTTGTTCTCTTGTAGATTCTATGAAGTAATTCCACACATTGACAATTTCGACTACCGGTTGGCTACGGAATCAATTGTAGAGAAGCTTAGCTCCATATACCAGTTCAGTTTACCACAGGTATTTATTTTTACCTTACCTTCTAGACAAAACAAATATGTCCCTAAAGAAAAAATCGTCATAATGTGTTTACTATTTACAAAACTTTGCAGTTTTTGAAATTCTAAGGATTTTTACACAAGGAAAGATTACCGTAGCTGTATAAAAACACTGTTGGAATTTTGGGTCCGCTACGCTATTTAACTTTGTTCTTTTTTTTTCTCTTTTTCTCTCTCTCTCTCTCTTTAACGTTTTTATTCGAGCGTCACTGATGAGTCTTTTGCAGACGAAATGCGTGTCTGCGTATAAAATGTAAATCCAATTTTCAATAATCAGTTTATTATCAAGTTTACAGAGAACAGACTTGAAAACAGTTTTTTCCCTGCTTTTTGTTTAATGCGTTCATACATTTGCAACAAATATTTTATGCATTCTCTTTATACACAGTTATTTGTAAGTTTTGATTGCAATATTAATTACTGAATGCTATTTGTGTAGGAATTTCGTACTGCAAAAACCAAATTACCAGATGTACAATTTGTCAGTCACAAGACCGCGCAACAGAAAATGAAGAAACAACCATCTGAAACAGCCAAAACGCAACGCAATAATAATAGTAAGTTTGTTATTATTTGTATATTTAGATATAGTACGGGTTTTTGTTTACAAATGATACCTAGATCTATCTATCAGAAAACAACGGACGAGGACGTACAACATCTATCGGAAACTATAAGGCCTTTAACAAGGAGGAAAAACGCATACAGTATAGATAGCTTTAAAAAGATCCGGACATGACAAAATATAAAAACAGTCAAAAGAGAAAATCAACATGTCATTATTTGTATTGACTATGTATGTGTTTTGTGATTCAAAAGAGCAAATTGTAGGGTATATGCAATCAAGCACCAACATAAAGGAAATTAACAATTTTTTAGGTTATCATACTGTTGTCCAATAATTACTGATGTCTTCTATGGACCGTGGCTAAAATGTTAACTTTATATTTGGCGTTGGTCTTGATGTCAGGCGGTTACCAATAAATGTATTTCACGTACAGAAAGCGAATCTATAAGACATACAATATTGAGGTAAAATGCTGGACGATTCAGAGGTGCTAATGCTCAAACAACTTAACTATGTTAATCTGTGCTACAATTAGCTTTTAACTTATAAAACATATAACAAATTGTTTTGCAGACGTCAGTTTCCAAGACAACCAGCTCAATTTTTTAAGCAACAATTATTTGGAGAAAACAAACTTGTCCGAGAAAACAAACGAATGTTTTGTCAAAACTACGAAAGGTAAATTCATTACAATAGTTTCAAATAAGGTCAATGAAGAAAATACGATAATACCAGATGACATTACAGGTCAAAAGTATGAAGCAGATCGATAAGAAACATTTTTGTGAAAATAAGCCCCAAGCCAACAGCAATGACAATAATTGAAACACTATCTAGATTTAAATACATGTAGAAATATGTTTAAGGAAATACGTCACTGAGACAGGAATCAAAGAACACAACAAAACAAAACACAACAAAAAAGACATCTTCAAAAACAAAATTTCACCAACAACGGTACAAGTCTGTCACTGCCTTCATCATCTGTTTCAGTGAGTGAAAAAAATGAGTTTTAGACATTTAAAATATTTTTAATGTACTAATAAGTGTACAGTTTACGTTATTAAGACAACAACATTAATATCACAAAACAACAAGAATAGAAAACTAGAATTATTTAAAATGTTTATCAATTGTATGCATATATAAGAAGAGGTGAAATAAACCAAAATGATTAAGTTAGGAAGGAATAAAAAAATAGAAATCCAGAAGATACTTGTCTTTTATATAATTCATATTTCAAATGGGCAGCCCTTTATCATCGTTTATTTGTAATTATTCACCAGTTTAGTGAATGTAGGTTTGTACAATAATCTTGACTTTTTCTTTTAGGTATGATCGTGAAGTTGAAGGTCACCACAGACGAATCGGACGTTGCCTTTGGATGGTACAAGTCAAACCCATGGAATCAAAAGAGATGGGGATTCTTTTGCAAGTCTACAGAAAACATGGAGCAAACATAAACATTGATGAGATGAGGACTTTATTATGGAACAATATTTTGTTACAACTACACGTGTTTCATTGTTGATGTGCAGGCGTATACATGTATGTGTGTGCGGTCTGTGAAATATATAAAGTGAGAGTATAATTGCCTGCGTGAAACAGGGATGACATATATATATATGTCTATGCAAGTGCGAGAATATTATGTCTGTTTAAATCAGACTGGAGAATATGGGTCGGTGGACTTAAAGACTAAAAGTCTTGAATTTGTGTATCTGAATGAGAATGTTCGTGTATTGAGGAGAAAGTTTGTTTGTGTAAAAAATCTTTTATTATAAATTATTATTATGACTTGATCTTAGTTGTTGTTTACTAGTATTAATTATGTGAACATTTATTTCAGATTTTCATTTAAAAATATATATTTATCTATCTCGAAAAGTAGAGAATATGCTGGTTTATTTCTTATCAACTGAGGGAGGGTTCATTTAACTGGGTAAGTCAAATAAAAAAGAAGATGAAATATATCAAGTATGGTTCTAGAAACGGAATTCACAGGTCGTGTTTTTCTTCTGCATGGAATGTGGTGTAGGTCTACAGTAAAAAGATAGCAACCATACGTCAAAAGATTATTCCAAAGACTTAGAAATAGAAGCAATGAAATAAAAAAGTCATATCATTTTAGTCTATTTCGGTTTCCATATAACTATTGTATTTCAGAAGTCTGAGTAATGGTACCAGTATTATAAGTAAAGAAATATGATTAAAGCGCTCGTCATTTCGGTAAACTATCTCCCTCAAATTCGAGAATAACACAGTAAAAGAGAGAAGGGACTAACCAAATAGTTCATAATATTTTCGATGACATCAATATAAAATAACGATTGATTGTCAATTGACAAATAGTTCATGTACATACAGGCAGAGAACAAGTAACAAATAATCCGCTATATAAATTTTGCAAAGTCAGTCGACATCTATGAAGGGCGAGAAATTCAGACCACCATTGATAAAGAAAGTAGACTGTTTGAAAAAGGGAAACATTTCGCCTTGTAACAGGCCTCGTACAAAATCCTTTAAATAGTTTTTGAAAGATTCCTTGAACGCGGAGAGAGCGTGTTACTCTCCTTACATGAAGAATCTAACTGGACCAATTTCGACCGGACGTGGCTACGTATTTATACATCTAGTATTTCCAAACAGAAACCATTCTTTGTACGTTATTGTGTATTTACTATTTATACATCCCTGGCTAATTTATTATAGGTTTGAGCGTTCCTGGTTAAAGTTAATTCAGGAAAGTGCTTTGCACGCACATCAATTGAACAGTGTTATTTTCATTTGTCAATGTTTTTACCTCAGGATGGGAAAAGACCCGGTAAACAAAGGATATGGTGAATCCATATCATGATCTATGACATAAAATCAGTTCATTCACAGCAACGAATCACGAAAGCAAAGGAGCAACGAATCACGAAAGCAAAGGAGCAAAGAATCACGAAAGCAAAGGAGCAAAGAATCACGAAAGCAAAGGAGCAACAAATCACGAAAGCAAAGGAGCAAAGAATCACGAAAGCAAAGGAGCAACAAATCACGAAAGCAAAGGAACAACACTTGTATTGCTGTTTTATATTTCAAAGTTACATTGTTGCCTTCAACATGGAGCAAAATAAAAAAAAAACTATCATCTCATTGCAAATATTTGACCTAACACCGGTTTTAGCGGAATTCTTTGCAAAATGATTCGTAAAGACATCACCAAATTGGAAGAAATATAGAAACAGTGAACTCATATACAAATTGAGTCATTAGAACGGAAAATTTATGTTCGTAGCTTTAACTGGTCGCTTTTTGATCAGTTTCTAATCGCAAATAATGAGAAAAACATTGACGCAATTACTTGGATTCTGCACATTTATAGTCGTTCTTCTGTTGTACTGTAACATCACTGTTAGGGGAAGGGTTGTAATGCAGTGGTTATCGTTTGTTGATGTGTTACATATTTGTTGTTCGTTCATTTTCTGTACATAAACTAGGTTGTTCGTTTTCTCGTGTAAGTTGTAAAATGAGTGCTTTACATTTGTCAATTCGGGGCCTTTTATAGCTGACTATGCGGTATGGGCTTTTCTATTTGTTGAAGGCCGTATGGTGACCTATAGTTGCTAATGTCTGAGTCATTTGGTGTCTTGTGGAAAATTCTCTCATTGGCAATCATACCGCATCTTCTTTTTTTACATTATTTCATATAATGGATTGTAATAAAATTGAAAATAGAAATGGGGAATGTGTCAAAGAGAAAACCCGATTATAGAGCAGACAACAACCGAAGGCCACCAATGGGTCTTCAATGTAGCGAGAAACTCCCGCACCCTGAGGCATCCTTCAGCTGGCCCCATAACAAATATGTATACTAGTTCAGTGATAATGGACGTCATACTTAACTCCGAATTATACACAAGAAGCTAAAATTAAAAATCATACAAGACTAACAAAGGTCAGAGGCTCCTGACTTGTGACAGGCGCAAAAAAGCGGCGGGGTTAAACATGCTTTTTTGAGATCTCAACCCTCCCTCTATACCTCAAATTAATGTAGAAAAAAAACCGCATAAGAATACGCACAGTAAACTCAGGTTAAGAGAAGTCCGAGTCCGATGTCAGAAAAGGGAACAAAAAAATAAATAAACTGAATGACAATAATACATTAATAACAAAAGACTACTAGCAGTTACTGACATGCCAGCTCCAGACCTCAATTAAACTTATTGAAAGATTCTGTCTTCATCATATGAATATCAGACACAATCTCGCCTGTTAGGGGTTTAGTATCATACCATCGTAAAATATATGAGAAGAACATAACCCGTGTCATGCCAACAACTGGTTTTAGAATAAATGTGTTTACTTCCGATGCAAAGATCCTATAAGTGAATCAATATTAAAGCCAAAATATGCAATCTTTCAATGACCTGTGGGATTAATTTAACAGTATCGTATCTATTACCCTTCTTGATAAGCATGATAAGTCTGTTTAAAGGTTTTGTGAGCTTTTGGGGTGAATACTGACATTTTTGTGCTTTGTACAGAATATTACCTTAACAGATTGGATGTGAAATACCTGACTTGAAGTTTATTTAGATGCAGTTGAACAAAGTATATGTAGATGTATACACATTTTCTCTAAAATTCAAAATACTATAGGTCTACTCTGCAGTAAAGATTTCGCCGTGTTTTACATTTTTGTCCAGCAACCAACTAAAAATAGCTTTACCTGTGACGTTCTACCTTTATTCCAACGTCCAACAGAAAAACGTCGAGATTATGACGTTACCTATTGCCGCCATCCGGGCTATCTTTCCCTCACTACGAAGGAAAGCCCAGCAAGAAAATTTTTGAGTAGCAGTGTTTTTAAAAGAAATCAAAGAAAAGAACATGGATTGTGTCTATTTTCCAGATATTTACAGTATTTCATCTGTTACACACAGAACGTAAGTTTTTATAGTGAAAATGTTCGGCAATTTTATATAGTTTCATTAGGAATCTATCTTTTGTTTAGTTTAACGGCCCACTTTTTTTTTATATATAATATTTTATCTTTGTTATTAATCAATTAACCTAAAAGATTAATTACCAAAAGTCATATACAAACACAACTTATTAACACCATAGGAAGATCGTCTTCAAAAGTAAAACGTAGATTATATTTTCTTCTTTCAGAATCGATGTTTTCGCTACAATAAGTGAATCCCTTGAAGTCAACTTCAATTCGGAAACTGCAGATTTCCCCAGAGAACAAATTAAAAATGTCATGCACAAGATGATGGCATACAGACAGAATATAGGTAGGCTAAGGTTATTTTTATTAGGTGAAAAATATCAAAATTTAAGAAAAACATGTATCGAATAAAAGGAAACCGTGACATGATACTAACATTGTTTGGAATAAAGCTCGGCCATAGGCATGCACATACAATTGTAAGTGCTTTCATATATAACAGAGATCAATTTTAAGCAGTCTTTTTATTTTTATTTTTGTATAAAAATAATTGAATCGTTTTGTCGATAAGCACTTCCGAGGTAATAGCAATGACCATTTTTTTTTAATAAATCAATTCAAATTAAACGCTCTGAATGTCCATTGTTTCTCAATCTTTCACTTGTTTTTTTTTAATTTGATATCAATAAGTTCTGAGTTACACGTAAAAACTGATGATTAAAAGAGACACGTTGTTTATATATTGTAGCACATTCATTCGAGCAACTTGCATGATTTTTATTTTTCCAGAATTTCCAGAAATAAACAAGTTGTTTTATTTACTGACTGAAATGGTGTTGGGTGTTGTTGGAGCCCACGAGACAGCAAGCACTAGTAGTACGAAGAAGTCCTTTGCTGGAAGAATCCAGAACAAGTTCGTTAAACTGATTTCTTCATCTGACAGCATTCTGCCAATACCAACGTAAGTTATTTGACTTAGATAGTACAACCTCTGTAAATGCACGTGTTTTGGTATTCCCAGCCAAACAAAGGTTCCATTACACAAAAGGGATATTTTGTTTTCTCATTTTATAATAGAAATAAATGTATCAATCCATAACACTTAATAACTACACGCAAATGTAAAAAAGCAAAGTAACAACGTTTCGTCGCTGTTCTTTATCTAAAGGTCACAGTGAGGCTGTTCACATAGTCAAGAAAGTCTTCAGCACGAGTTAAGAGTGGAACTCCTTGCTAAATGCAAAAAAAAAAAACAAACAATTTATCTCTTCTTGAAAAGACCATATACATATATATGCATGTACAAATTTCGTATACTGTTCTACGATGTAAAGAAAAGTTTTGAACTCCGTTAGCTTTGTAACGAAAGTAAGATTTCATAATTGATTGCATATTTTCAGATTTGATCAGATAAAAACCGAAGAATACCAAACACAGATTGACGAAATGCAAACATTAAGAAGAGCTCACACTTATTTGTACAAGGATCTTCAAAGACAACAAGAGGTAATTTTACAGCATACACTACTATTTTACAAGTTTTAAGTTGAATAAAAATGTTTCCAACTAATTTATTAAAAAAATTTAATACTTGAACATTTTTGCTCAGGTGAATTTTGCGCCAAAAACGCAGCCATAGTAACTATTGTCCTCCAATCTCCCATATTAAAACAATTGACAATGTTCGTCAAACTACATACATTTGTTTATATACTTTTTAATCATAGCACATCGATTTGCAGAAGTTGAAAAAATGAAGGATGTGTTTTGTGTAATATGGCTTACAACTAGAACTATTTTAACTGTAAAATCGTTTTATTTTCAAGATGTGTTGGATTGCCAACAGTAAAGTACAAAAGTACGAGTTGTGCCTTAGGACGGCTTAATTGTCTCGAAACCACCTGGCGGACAAACTTTCCAGTAAAAACCTGAAAGCTCTGGATGACAGCATTACACAGTTGCAGACGACACTGAATCATAAAATACAGAAAGCAGAAGAATCAAACCAGAGATACCAAACTTTGCTGACAAAAGAGAAAGTGACTAGAAATGCTTTGAAATTGGTTAGTTTAAGAGAGAAAAATCACATTTTTATCGTTTAAAGAGTCAATAATCAATCGCAGAACACATTTTTAATTTAAAAGACTGTGTAATGTACGGACTGTACATTCTGAGCAAAGAACAATAATATAGTTGGTTACTTTAACTCGCAGAATCAGTTATTGGCAGATTACATGTACCATAACTTTAAAATGCAAACTTTAAATTTTTTTTTAATCCTTTTAAATTAGGCTGTGTAAAATGGTTTGGTTCATACGAAACTTTTAATTATATATTATCTAGCTTGAAAGAGACCTATTGGACGATATACGATTCAACTTAGCAGATCGTATTCACAGTGGGTTGTTGTCTATGAAATATATCCTAACAACACAAACAAACATGTAAGTCGTTATCCATTTAATATGTACATCATAATAGACCTTTTCAACATCTCTCGACACCTACAGTTGAGAACGACTACGACAGGTAAAATGTGAAGGGTCGTCTCAAAAATCCTAAAAAAATGAGATCACTATTGATTTTCTTGCTTTCAATCATTGACAATGATAAAACTTTCCTACAGAGTCCAAATGACATGTTTTTTTTTTATTTATTATAAAGAAAATGATAGACTTCAAGTCACATTTCATCTTTTAGACGTTTAGCTTCTAGCTGTCCTGTTTAAATTGTGAAAACGAAAAGAACAAATCATGTTTTATTGCAGTTGATATTTAATTAAACAATGATTATGTCGGTTGAGAAGGGCGGCACATGTCTGTTAGTTTTGGCCTTGGATGCCTCCATAATGTACTCAATACTTTGTATCATTTCAATTCACCTCTTTGGTGTTCCACTTGAATTTTGTATTCACCAATCACTGCTTAAATGTTGTAACATTGAAACGAGGGGTCAATTATATTTTTTTTCAAAATTTATCAAGGAAAAACTTTACCTCGAACAAGATATCTTGAAGCGGAGAAGACCGTCGTTGATGAAAAAAAAAAAAAACAAAAAACAAAAAAAAAAAAAAACGTGGTACTTTCCTTCGACCTTAAAAAATCAATTAGTAATTATGTAAAAATTGAATATGCACTTCAAGTAAGATGAAGATCGGTGGAAAAACACAAAGTTGGTCGTGTTCACAAGTGTGATACGGACAGACGGTCCAGTATTCTTTTTAATTTTTGAAAAAAAATATTAAAGCTTTTACACCAACAAATTAAATCGTTATTGGCATGCGGCAAATATTTGGCGGAAGACAAGGATTCTGAAAGATTGGAATATTTGTTTAATCAATTTAACATGAAATGTCGTGCAAATACATACGAAATAAGAATATTGTATGACAGAGACATATGTATGGTTGACGGATGCGGACGTTTCCCCTTTTCGTGTTTTCGGGGAAATCCAGAAAGCGAAATTGAGAAATAGGGAAATCGAGAAATCAAGAAATTGGGAAATCGAGAAATAGAGAAAGCAAAAACTTAAAATCGAGAATTCATTTCGCATTTTCGCGTTTTCGTGTTTTCTCTTTCGTGTTTTGGCGTTTTTGCTTTCTTGCTTTCTCGATTTCTCGATTTCCCGATCTTAGTTATTTCCTAATTTATCGATTTCCCGATTTCTCGAATTCCCAATTTCGCGTTTGCAAAATGAAAGGATTAGTCACGAAAACGCGAAAAGCAAAATAAATGGCCGCATTCGTCCACCATACATATATTTATTTATTTATTTGGTTGATATATATTCTTAAACTATATAGTCAAAACAGTATAAAACCGCCAATCCAATATGTTACGTAATGATAATCATGATGGTTTTTGTCTTTGAGACGACCCATCCATTTTACCTGTAAACTGTAGGTGTCATTAGTCGGTGTCGAGAGATGTTGAAAAGGTCTAATAGACCTTTTCAACATCTCTCGACACCGACTAATGAAATAGACCTTTTCAACATCTCTCGACACCGACTAATGACACCTACAGGTTACAGGTAAAATGGATGGGTCGTCTCAAAGACAAAAACCATCATGATTATCAATACGTAACATATTGGATTGGCGGTTATATACTGTCTTGACTATATAGCTTCAGAATATTTTTCAACCAAATAAATAAATAAATATATGTCTCTGTCATATAATATTCTTATTTTGTATGTCGAATAGAATAGAATAGAATATTTTTTTTATATATATAAGTCAAGTAAATAATTTGAGAATAAATACACATATAATGTAATTGTATTATTCTTTTATTCACAATATATATGTGGTTTTTAGCTTGATTCTGACCAATTCTTGTATTCCAAATATATATATATATATTATATATATATATATGCCTCTATTATAATTATTGTTGTTGTTACCAATTATGTAAATCAACTGTATCTGATTTTATGCCCTTTATGGGCCCTGTAATTTGGGAAATAAAAATATTCTATATTCTATTCTTTTGTATGTATTTTCACGACATTTCATGTTGAATTGATTAAAACAAATACAGCACCCATTCTGCATCCTGATCCGCATTCTCTTCAATTTTATGATTATATGAGTCTTTTAACAAATATTTGCCGCATGTAAATAACGATTAATTTGTTGGTGTAAAAGCTTTTATGAAATTTTCCAAAATCATTTATGAAAAATGATTACTGGACTGTCCGTTCGTCCGTATCACACTTGTGAACACGACAAAATTAGTATTTTTCAACCGATCTTCACCTTAGTTGATGTACATATTCAATTTCTGGAGGGATAATTACAGTCTAAAGAAAATATCCCATCTATTTTTTTTTTATCAATGGAGAACTTCTCCGCTTCAAGATATTTTGTTATAGTTGATGTTTTTCATGGTAAATTTTGAAAAAAATATAATTGACTTCTCGTTTTAATGTTACAACATCTTAAGCAGTGCATTTTTTTTAAATACCTTTGTATGGAATTTATATTTCAATGTGTTAGTTTATACTATAGAGCTTGTTGACATTGCAAAATCAATATGGACAGTGCTAAGCAGGGGTTTGGAGACCAACGGCTGATGTCCCGAAAACAACATACCCGTTGTCCCTTCGTCAAAGTGTCCTTTTTTTCGTACTTGAGATTTTTTTTGTATCTCATCTATGACAATACATAAGGGAGGTTTTCAATCAAAATAGGGAGAAATATTCCGCTGCATTTCCCTGAGGACTGTGTTCTCCTTAGAGACAAAGATTATCCAAATCGTCACCCTTTAGTTACACCTCAAATTAATCGTAAGCCATAACATTTGAGAGAAAGAGCAGAGAATTTAATCGCGTGATTGGTGAATACAGAATTCAAGTGGAACACCAAATTGGTGAATTGAAAATAAACAAAGTATTCAGTACATTATGAAAGCACGCAACAGACATTGTGTAAACATGTGCCGCCCTTGTCAACAGACATAAAACATTGTTTAATTAAATATCAACTACAATTAAACATTCTTAAAGGGATAATTCGCGAATTTTAACTTATCAGCTAATTATGTCCATAATGCCATAAAAAACATATTCACCAAGTTTTATCTGGATATGAACAGCAATAAAGGAGAAAATTAAGAATTATTAATTTTATTTCTTCGAACTTCCTGACTTATGTGACGTAGTTTAAGTCTTTAAGCATGCCGGGAGTGGAAATAATCTCATTTTAAATCTTAATCGTTAATCATCTTATAACGCTATTTAAAGCGCATAGACGACGTTTGGTGTAGCTATTAACCAAATAATAATTAAGATGGAACAGCGCTCAGCTTGAAAGTAGAATGTACGATTTATATTTTAATATTTTCTGAAATGATTATAGTGATACAAGTAAATCATATAAAATATTTTTTTATGATTTTTTTCCGACGGATATTTTGAACTTACATGTATAACTGGTAGTGTTTTAAAAATGCATGTTTGTACTTTTTACCTTTTACGTCAGGCTAGTAAATATGTGCTGCTAGTACATTTGTAGTGTGCAAATACGGCCCCGCAAATACAATGTGTATTGTACTTTGACACATAGTGACTACCTGTTGAATGCGTGGTTAAATTCAAGTTAATTAAAAGATTAGCATTTTGTATCTTTTGATCTTTACTCAGTGAATTTAAGCCGTCACGGTTCAATTTTCTAGGTGTGAACAACATTTCGTATGAATGATAAACGGGGGAATCTTAATATTTTCCATGAGCTCAGTTTAATTAAATATACTATTGACGCTGAATATTTTTTGTTAAAAAAAAAAAGAAATACTGAATTAATTTAATTGAATAAATTTATGAATAATGATGTCCTTATAAACACGAGTAAATGAATTAAAAATTCTAAATAAGAATCGGTGACCTTGAATTTTTGAAATAGATAATAATTACCAATTGCAGTTATATAAGTGGGTCGTTCAAAGCGATCTTCTTAAAATATTAATGTAAATTAAAGTAATGTCCTTATCTAAATAATTCAATTCTCACCACGTACTAATTCTTCAGCTATTTGAACGAAAATATCAAAAATGTTGACAGAAAATTTAAAGGTCAACTTTGTCTTCCTGGAAGGGAGGGAGAGCTCCAGACGTACTTACTAACAGACAAAGCAGGCTTATGGCTTATCGTCAGTTTGTGTGCTGGGTCAGGAAAGGTCAACCACTTGGCAAGAAACACAGAATAATCCTACCGGCTTGTGTAGTAAAGATCAGTAAACATAATTAGAAAAGAGTTTCCATCGTTGGATGGGGTATACGAATGATTCAAAGAATGTGAAAGTGACACTTCAGACTGAATAGTTCTAAAATCATTTAAACGATTTACCAATACAATTTTTCACCGAATGTTCCAGATTCATTTCATTATTTGTGTATTAATAAACCTATTTATGAATTATTTCACTTTGAGGTCTAATTTTATAGATTGCATGTTGTATTAACATGAAGGTTTGGTCTACCACAGTACCACGGAACGTTGATATGATTTGACCCGAGATCCTCCCGAGATGTTGGTGGGGTTCTTGTTGTGCAACCTAAACCAGTTTTCTATGATGTGTTTTTTATCTCTTTGTTTGTCTTTTGATCGTTTATTGGTTATTTTTTTGCTATGACGTTGTCAGTGTGTTTTTAATACTGAATATGACTATTTGTTTTGGTACCTTCTGCCTTTTTACAAACAAGACCATGAAACTGAATATTGGAAATGTATCATGCTACTACAAAAGAAAAAGCGCTGATGGATTGTCCTAGAAGCATATTTTATGAGAATAATAATGGTCTATAAGCAGTTACGTTTATTTCATGTTTGAAGCGGTGCATTTTTAAAAATTTAATTTGACTTTTACCAAGAAATGCATTGTAGCAAAGGGGAAGAGTAATTGTGGTCTAGTGTCACATACTGGAAAAGAATGGAATTTAACAGAAAAGGAAACAAATAACGGACTTTGGCAAAAATGGAGAGGGCTTTGGATACCTTTTCTCCAGACCAAGGATTTGTATAGTAAGATTTGGATTTACTATACAAATCCTTGTCCAGACATAAAATATTTTACAATAAATCATCCTACAACAGCTTAAAAGCTTGAAATGCCAGCGATTTCGCGGGAGTGTTTTAGTGTTCTCAAAATCTTATATTGATAAAAATGACAACTCCTTTAAATAATTGAATGTACATGTACAGGAAGACAAACGATTACCGCACGTTCTAGAGACATGCCACGAACTAAGTATCATCTTCGTGTCATAATTGCGCATGCTTGTCTCTTCACATACAAGTAAACGTAAATTTTCTAATAGGCAAAATATTTCGTAAATGCGCCCGCTCATATCGGAAATAGGACAAGAAAGTATGAAAGATAGTCATCCGTAATTCTCTAGGATTTACTCCAAACAATGTTGTAAAATGATGCAGTATGTTTTTTCTTTCTTAAATTATTCATCACAACTCAAGACCGCATAACGTAAATTAAACATTTGCTAAGCAAATAAAACAAGCTGACAAAACATTATGTAAGCTATTGTGTACAAAAGCATTGGCGGATCCAGGGGGAGTGGTTCCGGGCGTTGGAACCCCCGTTTTTATTTTTGGCCGATCAATGCATCATTTTACATGGTACAGTACTAGATAATCTTCTACACATGAATTTAGAAACAAGTCAAAATTAATAATTTACGGTCTTATTATTTCTGTCTTTGCACATGTCAGAATTAATTAGCCTGTAGATATAAATTTTATACTCTTATTTTCATGTTTGGACGGCTTTGTGTATTTCAATCAGGTTAGGGACATACATTGTTAACAGGATGTATAATACACCTGACAGCATTTTCGATGGCATTTTTACCTGTGCACACCTGGGTCAAACAGCTGGGAAGCGATGCATGTACCTGAATTGCGTAATGTCACCAGTTTATTAGCCTGCAGGAAGTCACTAGAATACCTGAATGTGACACTATTACATGACCTCTGGCAATAATTCAAAAGATCGTCGGTTTTCATATTAGAAGTACCCGAAATGAATAAAATCTATTACATATAAAAGATTTTTTTTTTGGCAAGCATTTCGAAAAGTCTACAGCCGCTACAGATACCTTTTAATCTCATTACGAATATTATATTTATGCTTTTACAACTTCCAAATTAGTGTCCGCCCCACTAGATGTAATCCTATCTATTATCTTGTTATCATAAATTTAGGAAGAAAAAATACTCCTACTACGATTGAATATAAATCATTACAAACTTCGCTGGCCTAGCTGTCGACATTTTATATCCCGAAACTGCTCAGCCTTAACTTGTAGGACTACGCATCTGCGTTGACCTAGTAGACAGCTATAAAGCATAACAAGGGGGCGGTAAGATCTATTAAGTTTCCACACGAATCGGGGAAGACATATGCTCCCACCTACCTATCACCTCTTCAACCTTTTATATAGCACAATATGGAAAAGGAAAAAGGGGGGGGGGGGGTAAACAGCATCTGTAATTATACTACATGTAAATAAATAAAAGTCTTATTTTTAAACCATTATCATATTAAACAAATGACCCTTTAAATGTTTTACGTAATTTTTTATGTATACATAAGTTTTTTTGCACCTTACAAATATATACTTCATTGAACTTGTGAATTTACGACAGAAAGACACAGAACAAAACGTCATAATTCAGTTTCGAGTTTATTTTTCTTTAAACGAGAAAACGTAAATTAATTAATTCTTTTTTGGTTTGTTCTTGAAATATTATTTTTAAAGCAAGTTTTAAACAGAATTTATTAAATAAATATCAATGACATCAAATAATTGTTATAAAATCAAAATGCCAAAGTGGCTAGGTACCTTAAATGGCTTCATTGTCCCTAGAAATATATATCCTTTGCATGATTGAAATCAAATATCTTTTTATTTTTAAGGCTTGTAAGCAAGTTCATAAACTTAAAATGAAATAAATGTAATAAATAATATAATATTTGAAGATGTTTTTCCTGTATATATTCAACAATTTTTTTGTCTGTGACTTTTTATCCGTGTACTAAACTTCTACTTGTAAACAACAAAATCTGTTACTAATGCATGAATGCAAAAATACTGAACTATATAAACAATTTCCTTTCAACCAGGCTTGGAACGAAATAGCAATAAAAACATTCATGAGAAAAAAAATCATAATTACTATCAAATTTCCATCGAAACAAGATGCTTCAAATGGTCTGCACACACTTTCTTGAACTTGTTGTGAGTTGGTTGGTGTTATGTTAAGGTTAATCATCCACGTCTGGTACAACTCTTTCTTTTTTGCAGGATCTGGGTGTAAGCTTATGCCATGTGAACTCCGAGTTGAACATCTGTACGCTTGACAAGTCATTTTGATACTGAATATACGATATGCCATGCTTGTTTTTTTGCTTTGTGGTATTCAGATATTTTATTCAAATATACTCATCACGTGACAATTTGTATCGGAGATGCCGTCAAAATGGCGATAAGTCGAGAAGTGATTGTGGGATTTTAATTTTAATTTTAATCACTTATCTAGAAGAATTGAACAATAATTTTAATGAATATATGATTATTTATATCAAATAAACATAATATAAAATTTTCATTTTTTTGCGAAGTTTCCCTTTAAGTTTGTTCTTTTCATTTTCCAAATTCCACCAGGACAGCTAGAAGCTCAACGTCCAGAAAGATGAAATGTAACTTAAAGTCCATAATTTTCCTTATAATAAATTTAAAAAAAAATCCATGTTATTTGTACTCAATAATGATTTAATTTTTTTTTATTTTTGAGACGACCCAAAACATTTTACCTGTCGCAGTCGTTCTCAACTGTAGGTGTCGAGAGATGTTGAAAAGGTCTAATGTGAATGCATGTGTTGTATTAGACCTTTTCAACATCTCTCGACACCGACTAATGACACCTACAGTTTACAGGTAAAATGGATGGGTCGTATCAAAGACAAAAACCATCATAATCATCATTACGAAACATACTGGACTTAAGAATATCTATCAACCAAATAAATAAATAGATAAATGTCTCTGTCATATAATATTCTAATTTCGTATGTATTTGAACGACATTTCATGTTGAATTGATTAATAAATACTGCACTCATTCTGCATCCTAACCCACTTTCTATGTATTTTTTATGATTATGTGAGTCTTTCACCAAATATTTGCCGCATGCAAATAACGAGTAATTTGTTGGTGTAAAAGCTTTAAAGAAATCTTTCAAAATAAATGAAAAATGATAACTGGACCGTCCGTCCGTATCACAACACGGCCAACTTGGTGTTTTTCCAACGATCTTCACCTTAGTTGATGTACATATTCAATTTCTGGAGGGATAATCACATATTGATATTTAAGGTCGATGGAAAATATCACATTTTTTTTATTTATTTTTTTATCAACGACGGACTTCTCCGCTGCATGATATCTTGTTAGAGTTGATGTTTTTCCTAGATGAATATTGAAAAAAAAATATAATTGATCCCTCGTTTCAATGTTACAACATTCAAGCAGGGATTGGTGAATACAGAATTCAAGTGGAACACCAAATTGGTGAATTTAAAAGATACAACGTATTGAGTACATTATGGAGGCACCAAGGCCAAAACTAGCAGACATTGTGGAAACATGTGCCGCCCTTGTCAACATACATAATCATTGTTTAATCAAATATCAACTGAAATAAAACATGCTTTGGTTTTTTTTTCCAAATTCCACCAACAGCTAGAAGTTAAACGTCTAAAAAGATGAAATGTGCCGTAAAGTCTATCATTTTCTTTCTATTAAATTAAAAAATCAATGTCATTTGGACAACTGTAGGAAAGTTGTATCATTGTCAATGAAAACAATAAAATCAATAATGATCTAAAAAAAAAATCTTTTTGAGACGACCCTTCACATTTTACCTGTCGCAGTCGTTCTCAACTGTAGGTGCCGAGAGTTGTTGAAAAGGTCTAATACAACCCGATAGTTTGGGACACTCATTTGATATTTTCAATGGGCGGAAGGATAGGAGGATAACCTGATATTGAAACAATACATGCACTAACTGTTCAAAGACATTTTTGTTTGATATTTAATTTATATGAAGGATATCTTGGTGTGGCGTAGGTATGAGTTAGAGGACAGCACTCGTCTGTTTATAAGGATTTATCGTTGTAGTAAACGCATCAACCCGGAAGTTTCCGAATGATACGTTGCTTTCGCCGGGAAATTTGAATATTCTGACACAAATGCAAATATTCAAATTTCCCGGCGAAAGCAACGTATCATTCGGAAACTTCCGGGTTGATGCGTTTACTACAACGATAAATCCTTATAAACAGACAAATCAAAATATGCATGTGATAGAAGAATAATTTCGGAAGAAAATGAGGGCTGTTGTAAGGTATATAGTAATTTATTGATATTTTTAATTATTTTTTTATCTAAAGTAGGGAAGGCAATTCAAGATGGCGACTAAGATCCCTTTAGGTTTTTTCAGTATATGGATATGGATAGTAAACTGCACATTGCCAGAAAACAAAGAAATAGTAAAGGGAACGTTAAATACGTTAATATAGTAATGCAAATAGACAGGAAATAATAAAAAATAAATTAAAAACATTGATTTACAAAATTTTAATCTGCTAACCGAGTCCCTGTGCCGAAAACAGACACGCCATCTTAAAACAAATCGAACTTCTACCCTCGGCACTATAAGTGTCCTTTTTATTTTGATGTATTGTAAGAGTGTTGTCTCATTGACATTCGCCGTTTTATTGGCATCTACACTCGTTAATAGACCTTTTCAACAACTCTCGGCACCTACAGTTGAGAACGACTACGACAGGTAAAATGTGAAGGGTCGTCCCAAAAAGATTTTTTTTTTAGATCATTATTGATTTTATTGTTTTCATTGACAATGATACAACTTTCCTACAGTTGTCCAAATGACATTGATTTTTTAATTTAATAGAAAGAAAATGATAGACTTTACGGCACATTTCATCTTTTTAGACGTTTAACTTCTAGCTGTTGGTGGAATTTGGAAAAAAAAACCAAAGCATGTTTTATTTCAGTTGATATTTGATTAAACAATGATTATGTATGTTGACAAGGGCGGCACATGTTTCCACAATGTCTGCTAGTTTTGGCCTTGGTGCCTCCATAATGTACTCAATACGTTGTATCTTTTAAATTCACCAATTTGGTGTTCCACTTGAATTCTGTATTCACCAATCCCTGCTTGAATGTTGTAACATTGAAACGAGGGATCAATTATATTTTTTTTTTCAATATTCATCTAGGAAAAACATCAACTCTAACAAGATATCATGCAGCGGAGAAGTCCGTCGTTGATAAAAAAATAAATAAAAAAAATGTGATATTTTCCATCGACCTTAAATATCAATATGTGATTATCCCTCCAGAAATTGAATATGTACATCAACTAAGGTGAAGATCGTTGGAAAAACACCAAGTTGGCCGTGTTGTGATACGGACGGACGGTCCAGTTATCATTTTTCATTTATTTTGAAAGATTTCTTTAAAGCTTTTACACCAACAAATTACTCGTTATTTGCATGCGGCAAATATTTGGTGAAAGACTCACATAATCATAAAAAATACATAGAAAGTGGGTTAGGATGCAGAATGAGTGCAGTATTTATTAATCAATTCAACATGAAATGTCGTTCAAATACATACGAAATTAGAATATTATATGACAGAGACATTTATCTATTTATTTATTTGGTTGATAGATATTCTTAAGTCCAGTATGTTTCGTAATGATGATTATGATGGTTTTTGTCTTTGATACGACCCATCCATTTTACCTGTAAACTGTAGGTGTCATTAGTCGGTGTCGAGAGATGTTGAAAAGGTCTAATACTGAGATCTTCTGACATCGTCCTGATATTTTTCAAATCATGGATTTATGCAGTACAACACTTATATAATCAGAGGATTATGTATGTATATGGAAAAGGGGCCTACTGATTGAACTTCATACATGCATGTATGATAAGTTAATATACTTTTTCAAAGTATTACTCCAAGTTGACCTACCAACCGGCCTTCCCCCTTTTTTTATATCCTGGTACTGTTAGTAAACCTTATTAATCCCATTGAACGTGTCAATATTTTAAGTAACTTCTTCATTTTATTGATGTGTCTTCGAAAAAGTCAATGATTTATGTTACCCCGTTTGAAGAAAGGTTCTATTCGTTAACATGGTTAAGAATTTTGCGCTCGATATGCAATAATAAATCAGGGGACAGCACTCGTCTGTTTATAAGGATTTATCGTTGTAGTTAAAGCATCAACCCGGAAGTTTCCGAATGATACGTTGCTTTCGCCGGGAAATTTGAATATTCTTACACGAATGCAACTGAAACTGCGTAAGGGTTCTGTTAATCCACAAATCAAAATATGCATGTGATAGAAGAATAATTTCGGAAGAAAATGAGGGCTGTTGTAAGGTATATAGTAATTTATTAATATTTTTAATTATTTTTTATCTAAAGTAGGGAAGGCAATTCCAGATGGCGACTTAGATCCCTTTAGGTTTTTTCAGTATATGGATATGGATAGTAAACTGCATATTGCCAGAAAACAAAGAAATAGTAAAGGCAACGTTAAATACGTTAATATAGTAATGCAAATAGACAGGAAATAATAAAAAACAAATTAAAAACATTGATTTACAAAATTTTAATCTGCTAAACGAGTCCCTGTGGTTTTCGGCTCTTATTTTGAACGAGTATACATATGTAAAACAATGGAAGTGTCAATATAATACTTCCATGGTTAACATTTTAGAATTATTTGAATACTTATGATAAATAAATCTTGTAATGATTAGGTTATTATTCATAGCTTTATGAATTCGTTATAAATTATTAAGAAGTAAAATCACAAAAATACTGAACTCCGAGGAAAATTCTAAATGGAAAGTCCCTAATGATATCAAATGGCAAAATCAAAATCTTTTAAACACATATTACATATTTAGAAGAAAATAGTGGATTAAACCTTGTTTTATAGCTAGTAGACTGTTGTTAATGTCTGTGTCATTTTGGTCTCTTGTGGACAATGGTCTCATTGGCAATCATACCACATCTTCTTTTTTATATGTATACCCTTATGTCGTCTTAATTGGGACGGATCTAAATAAGAAAAAGGCAAAGTTGTTTCTTTTTCATGTAAACGGTCCAATAATATTTCTTAGAAAGATATAACAAACCATCATTGTTTTATTGATTTATCTAAGATTTTTTTATTGCTTTATCTATGTTTTGATAGATTTATCTAAGTTTGAATGATTAATCTAAGTTTAATTGATTATTGGTTTATCTGTTACCTACTAACAGTTCACTAATCGGTTTTCTTATGTCTTGTAGACTGTATGAAGTACTTCCACATATTGACGACTTTGACTGCAGATTGGCTGCAGAATCAATTATAGAGAAACTTAGCTCCAAATACCAGTTCAGTTCACCACAGGTAACTATTCATACAAGTTATATTTTCATTGTAGTTTTGGGCATTCACATTTGTCTCATTATTCCGTTATGTAGTCTACCCTGTTTACATCTATAAAAATAATATTCAATTTCATAAAAGTGAACGTTCCTTTCCTAAACTAAAATATGCACCAATTCAAAGATTACAAACTGAATCAAAGTACTGAAGTACTGAACATCAGAGGACCTCAAGTTGTGTTGAATTATTGATAAATGACAGGTGTTTATATTATACCTACCAGACAGATATGTTCACCATACAATATAGTACAAATATTAAATATAATTTGCTATCATATCTGAGATACTGACTTGAACTAGGAAACTTAACTTTGTGAATTATCAATGATTACTTGGTCAAATGAGAACTGTTAGATTGGCATTATGACCATATAGTTGCACACATACAAAAATCGCTAACATATAACTTATAATAGAGAATCAACATAGCAAACAATTCTTCGAGTAGCTATATAGTCACTCACTGAACTATGAAAAAGAGGTTCAAGACAATCATATCAAAACAGATAAATTGTAATATTGTGGCTAATTAAAAAATAAAGTGGGGAAAAATATTTTGTTTTGGCGAAAGAGGTGGCGAAAAAAATAATTGACCCAGGGGAAACCCTGGGGCTAAAGATACCAGATGAACAGCAAACTCATAAATGGAAAATAAACTTACAATTCCATGACTAAAACTGAAAAAGACATGCATACAAATAAAAGTACACTAGAAACAACATAGAAAACTAAAGACTGAGCAACACGAACCCCACCAAAACAGGTGATCTCAGGTGCTCCGGATGGGTAAGCAGATCCTGCTCTAGACTACAAATGGCATTTATTAACAATGTTTGTACATGTAGTATCCAGGTCTTTTTTCTGAAACATTTAGCTTTTGGATCAATTGCTAATTAAATGGATGTTAACACAGCAAGATTACTATCCCTTATTCTAGATTTGTGTTGCAGTCAACACAAACTCTTTAAATGTTCATAAATAGCTTCACTGAGTTACATAAATTTGTATCTTGGTTTTATTGTAACACAGTCAATCATTTATCCATTATATTTTTTTTTAAAATCAGCAGCTATACATGTACATTGTAGGTTCTGTTTTCTAATTATTAAATGGTTCATTGTAAATATTACAATGTATTATATGTAGATAGCCATTTGCTAATGATGGTATTTTTGTTAATTGAATATCACATTTGGATAGTTTTTCAACTGTTAGGTTTTTTTTACTTTGTTCTGGATTTAATAGTAATACTTTGGATACCACTGGTATAGCAATGAGAACATTTTGCACTATACATATAGAACACAACTACCATATGAATGTGTCGGTCCTTTGTAAGAAACCTGTAAAACAGGCCTTGTAATTTTTTGGTGTATATCTTGATTTCCCGATTGTACATTGATGTGGCCATTAGTTTTCTTGTATATATTGTTTAACATTTGACATTTCATGGCTATTTCTAACTGATTTAAGTATAGTTTTTTTCTGATTGTAAAAATGTTGTATGGTTATAAGCTTTATTTCTTTTTCATCATTTTGTCTAGAGCTGGTGTCTGATTTATACCAATCATACCTCCCTTTTCTTTTTTTATGAATAATGACAACAGTTTGGTTTTAATTTTCATTTATGTATGTACATGTAGCAATATAAAACAGTATATATACATGTATAATCTCATTCCATCATTAATATTGGTCATTGTCGGTATATATTTATCTTTAAGTTTAACAATGTACTGTGAAAGAGCTATCTTCTAACAGATACTTAGTATCTAATGGTTATTGTGAAACCACTGATTCAAAGGACAAGTTTCACTTATTGCCCAAAATAGCCTAAACTATAAAACTCCAAAAAGTTCTCAATTTGGTTCGTAATTTGGGTCTATTTCAAAAGTCTTAACACTCAATAAATCAGTTCTTTTCATAAATGTGATGATTTCTGGCAATTTTCAGACCTGAAAGCTTTAAGCCTTTAGGAATAAAGATTTGGCCGCTA
Source organism: Mytilus galloprovincialis (assembly GCF_965363235.1). Classification (NCBI taxonomy): domain Eukaryota; kingdom Metazoa; phylum Mollusca; class Bivalvia; order Mytilida; family Mytilidae; genus Mytilus; species Mytilus galloprovincialis. The sequence continues at coordinate 40,534,024 of NC_134843.1, read as the reverse complement.
CCTACATGTACCATCCAAAATGTTTTGTAACCAAAATAATCCAAATCTGATATATATAATTCATCAATATAAAAACTTTTTAGATCTTGGATGGCAGCCAAGTTTAATTATGCCAAAAACAAATAAAGTTTTACCATAGTTATCTGTGGTATAATTTTCACAATTATTCAATGGTTTTGTTGTGTCTGATTTTCGAATAGAAAAATAAAGATGGCAAGACCTGAATGATGCCGACTAATTTTTTTAAGTAACATATGAACAACAGTCAGTGTGGGGCCACTAAGCTAAACTACCCGCTTTGCACCAGCCAATATAAATGAATACCTAGGGTGGGAATCGAACCCACATACACCAACTCTGTTGTCCCTATATTTTTTTTTAAAATAAACAAAAAATTGTCAAGAACAAATTTAAAAATATAGCGCTCATAGGTTTGTCTCAATAAAGATTTGCTTAGTCATGGGTGCTCATAGATAAAGTTAACTGATTGTATTTCTCATAGATATAACTAATCATATTTGCTCAATTCAAGTTCTCATACATGTATGCATGTATGTGTGAACAAATGTCTAATGTAAGTTACTAAAATTTGACATGGATATGGTTACACATTTAAATTAAATAATGCTGTAGAGTATGATAAGCACAAGTATGTCATCAAATTATCATATAATTTTGGCGATACATGTCATGTATGGTCAAAATAATACAATACTACAAGCTAAGGAAGACTTAAAAAACAGGACAGTTAATCTATATTTATATCTCCAAAACTGTAAGGTTTCTCCCAATATATCTATAGTAATTCAGTAAATGTGATTAACCCAAATTCTGACATTTCAGTGTAAAGTAAGACTCTTGATTTTACGAGCAAGAGTCTTTATACACTCAAAAAGAGTCCAACTCTATTGGAAGAAGAAAAAGTCGAAGATTCTCTGAATATTATATAAATACAATAAATTCAACCAATAATTATATATTAGAATTACTTACATAGACATAGTCAAAGCATGAAGTCATTACAAATTCCGCGTATTTTCCAGTCAAGGGTCACATATACTAATGCAACAAACTAAGTCGGAGAAGGAGCGAAAATCCGAAACAGTATCTTAAAAAACAGAAAATAGTTCCGTGTGTGTGTCCAAGTGATCAATCTACTTGTTATTTACGAAGAAAAGAAATTTAACTCCAAAAATTGTTGAGATCTTTATAAAAACAAATTGTTGTTATAAAAAATACACAAATAATAGTAACCTTATCTTTAAAGGCCTTGCAGGTTCTTGTTACTCCTACCCAATCTGCTGGTATTTTCAAAATGGCTGCGGGGGACGTGACCTGATAATTTATTTTAATATTATGACAGATTAAATTTTCCTGGTTTTGCTACGTTATATTATAGACAAATATGTTACAAACGGTTTAAAAAGGTTACTCCAAATCAAATAATTGAAATATAATTACCTTTCTGTGTATAAATGTGTGAATTGATTTCCTCTCGATTTTCTACACGCTCGCTCTTGTCCTCTTGCGCACTCGTGGTATTCATCCGCAACAACAATTTTTCGACACGTCATTGATATTAAAGATCGTTTGATTAATATACAAATATTTCTAACGACAAAACATTTTCATATTATAAATTTTGCATTAAGAAAAATTAAAAAAACTGAGTATCCATTGAAAACATGAATTTAAAAGAAGCGATACGGAATTTTATTCTGCACTATATAGGTCCGCGGGTCTATAATGTCGGTTATTATTCCAAAACTAATTATATATGCATCTCTTTGATCTTTGAAAAGTAGGCGATGGCAATACACCCGAGGCCCCTCAGGGGCCTCTGGTGTAAAAATGGAAAATAATCTTGTTTAGTAATCTCTTGTTGTTCTATTTTGTGTATACAATAATCTACATATTGGATCCCTTAAATATCGATCTCTTCTTATACATGTTTTTTGTAAGTCTTGTTGGCAATATTGACTAACGTTAGTTTTATTTTTATGTAGGAATTTCAAAATGCAAACGGATTTAAATCAAGCTTCCAGATATACAATATGTTAATTACAAATCAGACATGCAGGTAACGAAAGAACAACCATCTGAGCTGACAAATGAACAACGCAATAACAATAGTAAGTCAGTTGTTTTGTTTGTTACGTTTATCTAGATTGAATAACGCCTAACATGGCAAAAGTACTGGTCAGTTTCAAATTGCGACGGCCTTTCACATAAATATAAGCAACAGTAGTATACCGCTGTTCAAAAGTCATTAATCGATTAAGAGAAAACAAATCTGGGTAAAAAACGTATACCGAGGGATACAAAGCAACTATAAGAGGAAAACAACAAAACAACAAAACACTGAAGTGCAACAAAAACAAACGACAATGCAACATAAAAGAGTGGCGGAAAGATACCAAGGTGACATTTAAACTCATAAGTCGAAAATAAACTGACAACACCTTAGCTAAACAAGAAAATGTTATTCAGACAAACAATATTACACATTATCTTACCTCCTATACATTTCTAGGAATATGATTGGTTAAAAGCGTCCGCGTGGAGACCGTGTATATTTCATATAAGGTTAGTAGGGAGGCGGGGCTCCATATGGGGTGAGAGCAATGCTCAAATCCCCATATGGAATTTACTGACCCAGTGACCCCATATATACCTTATAAGGTCACTAGAACACTATGTAACTAATAATTATACACAACATAGAGCCAAAGCAAATCTGTGGAAAAAATACATCATATCTACAATATTCTTGATAAATCTTAGGTTTCCACGAGCCCAAATTGCCATTTACAGATACACTATATTTGTTTTGACAATTGATCAATTTCAATTATTTCATATAACGTTCAAAACTTTTCATTTTGCAGACATCAGTTGCCAAGACAACCAGTTTAATTTTTTAAGCAACAATTATGTGAAGACAAAGGATTTGTCGGAGAAAACAAACGAGTGCTTTGTCAAAATTAAAGAAGGTAAAGAAATTATAAGAATTTAAAAAATGTTTATTGACAGTTCAATCAATTTCAACGTTTTAAAAGAAACATAAGACGATACAGCCATATCAATCTAATATAAAAATGCAATTAGCCAGGTTATCTTTTTTTTTTTTTTTTTTTTTTTTTTTTTAAATATCTCTCTTGTTACATGATGCTCCTTTTAAAAAAAAAGTAATATGAATACAATGAGATGTTACTCAATACGTCAATAAGACTGCAATCCAGATTCCCAATAAGACCAGGGGCGGATCCACCCATTTACTAAAGGCAGGTTCCTTACCAAGACTAAGGGAATATCAACTATGTGTCCACATTGAAAAACATTGTTCGTAAACAGGATGGTTCTAACCCCCTCCAATGGTTCGCCACTGAACGGTTATAGTCCACGGTTCCATAAGACACGTAGTGTCTATATGATATGTCATGTATCAGAGGAATAGGGCAAACTATTTCATATATATTTGACATTTTTTTTATTTAAATTAAAACTTATGTGCGGTAACGCCAACAAAACAGCAACCCAACGACACAAATCAAACAAAAGAATCATGTTGATATCCTATGTGTATTGTTTTTAAGTACATTATTGAAATAAATTATACCTAATACTTATATAGAATGTAATCAAAGTCCAGAGGATAGTGGTTAGCATTTGTTTTTTTTTCTCAGTTTTGTGAATGCAGAAAAAAATACATCGACTTTTTTTTTAATTTTCAGGAATGATCGTTAAGTTGAAGGTCACTACAGACGAGTCAGAAGTTGCCTTTGGATGGTATAAGACAAACCCGTGGACTCAAAAGAAATGGGGAGTTTTTCGCAAATCTACGGAAAGCATGGAGTAAACATAACCACAGTGGAACTTTTCGTCTTATGAGTTCAAATGTCCATCTTTCGTCTTCTGTGTTGAATGTCCATCTGGTAGTATCTTTCGATTGTCTTTTACACTCTGTAAATAATAATAATATTCGATCATATCTTTATAAATAAGGAAATTGTTGTTGATTCTATGTCTGTGGTCGTCTCTGATTATTATTTAAGCTCGTCTAGACACGAAAGGAATTAGTTTTACAGAGATCTATTTACCGTATAGACATAGGTCTTTGCATACCATGTGTATTCAAGCAGGGAGAGCTACAATGTACTGTACATGTACATATCAAAAACAAACTACAGAGAGGTTTGAACTTGCGAGTCAACAAACCCAAGTATGACTCGTTTCTTGAAGATTATAATAATATTGCTCTGTGATATAATGTTTACGTTAGTTAAGGTTGATCTAATTTTTATGCCCCACCTACGATAGTAGAGGGGCATAATGTTTTCTGGTCTGTGCCTCCGTCCATTCGTCCCGCTTCAGGTTAAAGTTTTTGGTCAAGGTAGTTTTTGATGAAATTGAAGTCCAATCAACTTGAAACTTAGTACACATGTTCCCATGATATGATCTTTCTAATTTTGATGTCAAATTAAAGTTTTGACCCCAATTTCATGGTCTATTGAACATAGAAAATGATAGTGCGAAGTTCAGGTTAAAGTTTTGGTTAAAGTTTTTGGTCAATTAAGGTAGTTTTTGATAAAGTTGAAGTCACATCAACTTGAAACTTAGTACACATGTTTCCTAAGATATGATCTTTTTAATTTTAATTCCAAATTAAAGTTTTAACCCCAATTTCACGGTCCACTGAAAAATGATAGTGCGAGTGGGACATCCATGTACTATGGACACATTCTTGTTTATTGTATTAGTACGCTCCTTGGACTGATATTCACATTTTATGGTCTACGGTTATTTTCAAACAAGATTTGTTCGAAAGGAATTTTAATTTCCTTCATGGGGATGCACCATCTTAAGGAATTGGTTTTATTTTTCACAGTGATATATATGCGCTTCTTCAGAGTGATGTCTCGAATTCTAAAGAACTTTATATCTTCATTAATAAAAGTTTATTCCAAATATTCCACAAACAGGAATTTGAAAATAAGTGTGTTTAAGATAAATTAAATACTATATATAATATAAAGCTAACATGTTTAGGAGTTGACCTTCAAATCTTTCTTTTTTGTTCCAATTGACTTTCTGTAACAGTTTATTTAAACATTTTATAAATTGACAAACAATAATTTTATGTCTCCATGAGAAGGAATACCAATTATTTTTGTTTGTTCAATCACCGTGTATTGTTCTCTTTAGGAGGGATACACACCAAATGTTTCTGTGTGTGTCTGTGTGTGTCTGTGTGTGTGTGTGTGTGGTGGCGGTGGGTTAAAAAAACACATACATTTGTTACGACAAATGTGCAAGTTAATAAGATAACAAGCATTAGCCTTTCAAAAAGGGCTAGTCGACTCTTAGCTGATGAAAATTGAAAGTGCTCTCGCTTTGTAGATTTATTCATTTACTAGAATAGCCACGTGCATCAATCAACAAATTTTACCACACACCTGAGGTCACACGTTTTGAAGTAGTAACTCCAGAAGATTCGACTATTTATAGATAAAAGTTACCTGTGTACCAAAATCATGAATATGCATGATTAATGACCAGACAAAATCTAATTGCTAAAATAGGGAGGACAAATCCGATACTCTACGGGATTGAAGGACATTTACTAGGTTTGGATTGTCCTAACCAATCAATAAACTTTGATTTTTTCACATCTCGTAATATCTTCCAATCATGTAGCAAGAAAAATTCACGCACTGACTGTCCATCGTTCAATTCTTAATATCGACTCCTAGGAGTCGATGATAATGATGATTGATGTACCTTTTCTAAAATCTAAAGCACTTCTAATCACTTCTCAAAGCACGAAGCGTAGATTTCATTTGAAATTCTGTCACCTTTAATTATAGTAGAACTATAGATACAGACCACAATCGAAAAAACAAGAACTTAAGATTAAACGTTTAAGATTAAATCATTAATTGCATATTTTAATTTAAGCGGACGTGTATTTCTAAATTTTAACGAACTTCCAAAAGCATAGCCTGCATATTCAAATTAAACGGACGCTCAAAATCATATACTGCATATTTGAATTTAAACCGACACCAAAATCTTATACTGCATATCTAAATAAAACGGACAATCAAGATCATAATTTTATTCTGCACACTTGAATATAAACAGACGCTCAAAATAAGATACATACTGCATATTTGAATTAAAATGAACGATTGCATAATTCAATTTATTATTTTTTTACAACTAAATTTATAACTGCTGACTTATTTTTCATGAACCAGACTCCTAATCCAATTGTTAAACCCAGAGCAGCCACATATGGCACTGTTGCTTTAATTCTATTCCATATGAACATTGAGACCAATTTCTTAACTTCAGTCCTTAATAACTGGACGGACTGTCTATGACCAATTCTCTGAAAGTAATCGTATAATAATGGCCTCTTTGTTTCACAGAAATATCTGCCTTCAAGTCCCAACGTCTCCATTCTGTCCATGAACACAACAAGTAAAATGTCGGCTGCGTTAAAATCTGGACCTGTCAACCAAAACTCGTCTCCCTGTACAGTATCTGTTGAAATATATAAATAATTAAAAAAAAAAAAAGAGGTGGATCATTCATGCATATCTTGAATAAAGGCGAAAATTATGAGACCATTTTTTTTTAATTTATGACACTTTATATATGAATATCATGCACACTAGGTTTTTCAGAAGTTGTTTATCTTTAATTGGTGATCTGTTTATGTATAATCCGAATGGTATACGAGCTTGAATATGTGGCTCATATTCCGAGTCTGATGAATAATTTTTACGTTGCAGACAATTCAATACTAGTATCCACAAATAATAAATTAAAAACAGTCTGATATATATATACAATGGTTAAATGTTTCCATCATCACGAATACTTTCTTGTGTTTTTTTGTTTTTTTTTTTGTTTTTTTGTTTTTTTGTTTTCTTTTTAAAGAATGATAATTATACCTCCTTTACTAATTAAAAAAATATTTCAGGTATAGTCTGTCGTCAGCTTAAATCGCAAATGACTGCAAACTTTCAGTTCACTTTTGTACTAAAAATAGCAAAGATGGATGGATGGATGGTTGTTTAACGTTCAGTGCCAAATTAATATGCATATTCAGGACGAGAACATGTGAATGTAATTGAATATGAACCCTGTTTTGTGCTGGACCGACACACTGAGCCGGATTTTTTACATGCTGGTTCACAAGGTAGCGGTTCGCAGGAAGACATGTCAACTTACCCGGACACATTATTTTGATTCCGAGCCGATCAGTCTTTGCTCTTACTCCTATTGTTATAAACCTCTATTTGGTATTTCTGGTTATCGGAAATGTAAGACATAATTTAGCCTGTTTATGCTTTATAACGAGAAGCGTGACTTCAATCTTATAGTTCCCCCCCAAGACAACAAAAGATTTGAGGTCCACGACACTATATAGCAAAATAGCACAGAGGTAGGGCCAATAAATTAATTTATACCTACAAGACCAAACCATGGCCGTAATTCCAAAAGAAAACTTTGGTTTTAGTAAAGAATTATAGTTAGTAATAATTATTTTTTAGAGATAGTTACTCCAAACTTGTAAAAATACTTGCAGACTCGGGGTCCAAAGAGGATTCCAACCCAGGATAAAGGGAGGTTCCCAACCATATGTCTCCATTCAAAAAACATTGATCGTCACTAAAAAAGGAGCGGTCCCAACTCCCGGAACCCTCTCCCATCCCCTGGATCCGCTACTGTATTTCATCCACTTTAGATATCATTTGAAGGAAATAAAAATTTAGTAACATGTTCAGAAATATGGCATAATGTTTTATCTTTTATCCTGGGTTGAAATCCTGTTTGGCTGGATCTGACCCCGAATCTGAAAGTTTTTTTTTTGAGTTGTGAGTAACTATCTCTAAAAATTAAATATAACTATATTCTAAACTAATAAAAACCAAAGTTCTCTTTTGGAATTACGGCCATGGTTTCTCTTGTAGGTATACATTAATTTATTGGCTCTACCTCTTTACTTTTTTGCAAGATAGGAGTAATAGCAAAGACTGGTCGGCTCAGAGTCACCGAACGCAAAAAACCTATCAAACTGTAAACTTTAGTAAAAATTTCATTGCTTTTAGAAATGGTCCTGCCGTGAAATATATTTCGGGGGAAAGTCCTACCTCTTGTGATGCAGAACTATTTTTTTTGTCCGTGTGTGATTTTTCATTTGAATTGCTAAATTCTTTCTATTTTATCTAATGGTAGTATACTTAACCAAAGAAATAAGACTATATCAATCAAGAACGGATACCCGCCCCTTAGTATATTGAAGTGATAAATTCGATCATGTTAAACCAGGATTATATTACTAGAAGTTTATGCACATCATCTGGTAGTGTTCTATAACTGTGTTAAGTGTCATCGATATCTATTTAGCCGTTTAGGAGGATAAGCGCTGATAAGGTATATGGATAGTCGGGCAGACAGACAGACAGACAGAAGGGCGAACGGACGGAACGAATGGGTTATTCCTAGGTATAAATTGTCTATTCGAGGGTATACAAATGATTGTTTCAACAAATTTTATAATCAAATACGTTTGCACTAAGTTATTTTCTCATTTTACTTACTTTTACTTTTCTTCAAACATTCCTCTAAATGATCGCACTTCTGTTCGATTTCTTCTAAACATTGCACAACCAATTCTTTGTTAGCAGCGTCTGCAAAGAATTGTCTCGACTTTTCTGCTTTTGCGATATAAGAATCTCTTAAATCTGGATATTTCAGAGCTGCCTCTTCCAAACTGTTCACATTTTTCTCGGAGGAACCTAAAAGGGATTTTCATTATTTTCCATTAATAACGTTTATTTTTAATATTTCGGACAAAACAAGATTAGTATACCCAAAGTAACTTAGACTTTATTAAGTTATGACTAAATATCTATACTATTAAACGAGAAGACCTCATTTTTGGTGTCGCTTCTCCTCCTTCCACAATAAATTGATCATTGTGACTGTATGTCCTATGGGTACCATGCATAGTCGCATTTGTCATCCGTTCTTATGATTATTCGGTTTCGGTTATTTTGGGAGAAAAACGGAAAAAAAGAAGTCCGGATATGTGTCCGTCATCACCACGGCTTTTATTCATAGACAACTTCCTCTTCCGTTTATATTTCCAGAAGTTTGGTAAATTTACATTACATACCCTATATTATCATGTCTTATTTAAGATTCATTGCCTGAATCGTTATATAAGAATGTTGTCTCAAGTGTAAGCAACAACCCAGGCTGTGTGAAAATAAACACAATCATTTTTGTCATTCACTTATCGTCACGTAAATAACGACACATGCATAGCTTATATTATCTATACTATTAAACGAGAAGACCTCATTTTGTGTGTCGCTTCTCTTCCTTCCACAATAAATTAATCATCATACTTCTGTGTCCTATAGGTACCACGTATAGTCGCATTTGTCATCCATTCTTATAATTTTTCAGTTTGGATTATTTTGGGAGAAAAACGAAAAAAAATGCGTCCAGATATTTTTCCGTCATTGGACGAAATTTTAAGTCAGACTAGACTTCCGGTTTGCGTTTTTCTGTACTTTGAGCATACAAAGACTATGAATAAAGTGTATTTGCTATCTGCTATTATTTTCATGTTTACTATCCACGGCGGCCACAGAGTTTATTTAATAGAAAGTGTTTATATAATATGTCAATGACCGCTGTGGATCGATTTGTTAACTGCATGAGGATTGATAGTAAAAAGCAAATACATATAAAAAAAGAAGATGTGGTATGATTACCAATGAGACAACTGTCAATAAGAGACCAAAATGACACAGACATTAACAACTATAGGTCACCATACGGCCTTCAACAATGAGCAAAGCCCATACCGCATAGTCAGCTATATCAGGCCCCGATATGACAATGTAAAACAATTCATACGAGAAAACTAACGGCCTTATTCATATAAAAAAAAAACGAAAAACAAATATGTAACACATAAACAAACGACAACCACTGAATTACAGGCTCCTGACTTGGGACAGGCACGTATATAAATAATGTGGTGGGGTAAATCATGTTAGCGGAACCCAACCCTCCCCCTAACCTGAGACACTCTATTTATAATTAATGAATAGATAAAGGAATATGTGGTGTGAGTGCCAATGAGACAACTCTCCATCCAAATAACAAATTTATAAAAGTAAACCATTATAGGTCAATGTATGGCCTTCAATGTTCATAATGTACAGATAAGCACTAACATTATTGAAATTAATAGAAAAAAAATGGGAATTTCAGAGCCAAAAAATGAGGAGCCGGGTTACAATAACAATTGTCATGTCCCAAAGTACCTATGACTGTTGATACCTTTTCTAAAATTCTCCAATCATAAAATCTTTTACAAAAATGCATCCGTTCACCAAGTATATTAAGTAGAGTGGGTCTATATAATATATCAATGACTGTCATTGGATTGATTAGTAAACTGAGAATTGATAGTAAAAAGCAAACACACTTTATTTATAGTAATGCATGTTCATTATAGTGTAAATGTATGTTCAAATTGAAATACACAGAAAAAAATGGGAATTTTGGGAAAATAGGAAGAGGGGTAGAAAAACAATTGTCCTGTCCCAAAGAACCTATGACTTTTGATACCTTTCCTGAAATTCTCAATTCATTAAATCTTTTACAAAAATTCATCCTACAACACTTGACATACTTTCAACCACGCTCTGAATGTCCGCGATTTAACGGGTGTGTTCTAGCATTTATCATCCTTACTTAACGTATTTCAGTTTCGGTTATTTTGTATGTTTTGGGAGGAATATGATAATAAATGCGTCCAGATATTGTTTCCTTTATCGGACTGACTTTTTGAGTAAAATAAAAGACTTCCGCTGTTCTTTGGGCCTGTTTTAAAATTGACTATTCACGGCGGTCACTGATACATTTTATATAATATATCAGTGACCGTTTATAGTAATTAATGTATATATGTATGTTCATAGTATACAGAAAAACAGAAGGAATAAAAATCGGTATTTGGAAAAAAGGGGGAGGGCAAAAAAAAAAAAATGTGCCCAGTCCACAAGTACCTTTGATACCTCTTCTGAAATTCTCCAGATATATTTGTTTTACAGCTAACTCACGCTCTATTTACCCGCGATTTCGCGGGTGTGTTCTAGTCTGGATTGATAGTTAAGCATTATAGATGTAAACAGGACCGAAAAACTTACAAGATAACCACCTTTTAGTTCCCGCTTGGGAACCAAATGTTTATGTGACTGAGTATACATTTACATTGGAATAGTGCGCATCGTGGCTTGTATAAGATCGAGATTTGGGATTAATTCAATTTTCTCATTGTGAACTTTCAAATTTGGAATAGCAACATTCCAGAATATATAGATATTGAGAATACTTAGTATACTAATATGTCATTTAGTCTATAGAGTTGTCCCGTTGGCAATCATACCACATCTTCTTTATTTTATTTTTATCTCTTTAGTTTATACAATTCTTAGGCTTGCATTTGCTATCGTGATTTCCTTGACAGAAAGTTCGAACTAACAAGGATTCTATTGATCCAAAGTTTCTAAACAGTAAAGATAAAGTCGTCTCTTCAAAATCTCATTTATTTATTTATTTTGGCCGTGAAGAAATGTCTTCTGAAAAGACGACCACGGATATGTTTCTTGTGTCGAAACCACAATAAACTTCAAAAGTCGTAAGTACAGGGTTGATCAAACAGTTTCAAATGGAAAGTGCTTGTGCACTAGTAAGAATTTTACAGTAAAGTTTTGACTGCTTCTTCTTCAGTCGCCATTTCATACTTTTGACTTAACATTTGCTATTCAAAACAATGATTAAATGATATTAATAAATTCAAATTCAAATATATTTTATTGCTAATCAAAGCGCCAACAAGGATTAGAACAATCAACATTAATTACATATAAATGATTACAATTAAGTGATTCAATATGATTAAGACACAATGTTATAAAAAATAAAATAGAAACGGAAAACATCATACCTTTCAAATGTTTCAAGTAACTTTTGGGCACTTTAACACCGGAAGTTGACAAGTCAGGATTAAAAAACAACCCAAATGTGGTAATCTCTATTCTAATTCCACCAATAAACTGACGCAACCTTTGTACTTCTTTTCCCACGGGTGTGCTTAGATCAGGTACCAATATTGGCCCTGGAAAAAACATGGAGAAAAAAATCAATAGTATATGGTTTTAAAAACAAAACAGAATCACCTCACGGATGCTCGTTACTCTTGTTTTTGACCTTTTGTCAGGCATGTACAAGAATTACGGACATTTCAAGGCGAGGTAACTCGTGCGACCTTTCTATTCTCGTCCCAGTCATGTTATCATCGTCTGGTGACCAGTATAGGTAACAAAAGACAACTAAGGGAACACTGCGCCAACAGATGTCACACAAGGACGATATATTAATTTATACAACACTCTTAAACTATATGATTTGTTGATCGTTGATAACTTTACGTCCAGTGCAAAATATTTCATGCATGTTCAGGACGAGAACAAATTAACAATACATCCAATAGATTTGTCCTGCAATAAGGGTTGACCGGTTTCAAGGGTGGGAAATTTGGACTGCCACTCAAAAATGAGGAAAAATTGGATAGGGCTGAAGTTTAACCTTGCAGCAAGCCACCAACGGATCCCGTAAAGAGCTGTTGCAAGTATTTTCAGCGTGCACAGAGAGTAGTACTGTCTCTGTACGAGGCATCCGATTTATTATATCGAATTCGGGTCGGACGTTGCTGCGAGTTTATACATCCTACACAACAAAACAAAGGCCCCACATTAGCAAGGGTTTTATTGCCGGTCGGATGAAGATCAAGAGAAAATATTTCTGTATTCCCCAGTCACTCGTTGCGTATTAGAATAAATGCGGGTGTTGTACATGGACATCCAGAAAAATCTGTACTAAGTGCATTGTATATGCATTAATTTATTTATTTTTTATTTATTTTTTTTATCTTACTTTGACTTTGTTATTCTGTAGATACGTTTTGTGTGTTAAGGTTGTACCCAACACTTTAACTAAAATTAATTTGGCTCGTTTAATTTTCTTAAAATTTTGACAAAGTATTAACTGTGACCCTTTTACAAAAATATAAAAATTTCAAAAAATTTGAACCAACCGTTTTATTAGAAAAATTACACTGGTTATATAGCAGTTTGACAACACTTATTTTGATCATTGAGAAGCTAAATATATTCCCTTAACAACACAACGTAATTAAAACGTTTAGCTGATTTTACAGAGTTATCTCCCTGTAGTGTTAGGTACATGTACCACCTTTTAAGTTTTCTTATACGCTTGCTGAATTTACTTACCCGATTTAATTTCTTCGTCTATGTAGTCGATGATTTTCTCCGAATCCACTACAATTTCTTCTCCATCTTTTAACAATGGAACTTGTCCTAGTGGATTCATTTTCATATATTCCGGTGTTTTTTGTTCTCCGGTATGGATATTTATAAATTTTCGGTTGAATTGGCATCCTTTCTCAAATAAAGCCAACAATGCCTGCAATAGGGAAAAGACATTATGGCAGTAGAAAACAACAGGGAAAACTTCAAGGAATTTTAATTAATAATCGTTCATATTTTATTAATTACCTGGCGATAGTCTATTTGCCAATTTGACTCTGTAATTAGAAATCCATTCTGTAAGTTGTACCCCTAAGGAGGGACATACATTTTCATTGTCGAGCCAGCGGAAAAAGCAAATTTATCCGTGCGTTATTTATGTTATACCTTTTAGTTTTTCATTTAATTCAAAGTTTTATAATTGATAACAGTTACTTATATCTTTCACGTAAAATTAGATAAAATGTCGGTTTGTCACTTTCGAATTATCATGATTTTTGTGGAAAGAAGTCCATTATGTCTGATAAAGAACCAGGTTAAATAACAAAAGAAACAATTTCAATTTGTGACAACAAAAAAAAAGTTTTTAAAACCATAATCAAATCGGAAATTGGCAAATAGTAAATTTCCCCTGTACAGTTTTTTGGGTGAGAGATTTCTTTTGTTGAAAATTACAGAATACATATAACTGTGCCCTGATCATGCCACTATTCATTGTCTTTTTTTCGTGTTCACCAAAACTTCTTTTGCGCACGCGTTATAACCTATCTTGTTTAAGTTCAGTAATTTAGAAGTTCTCACGGTATACTAAGTATCTGGCAATCAAGTTCGACAACAATAAGTAATTTAATTTTGGATGTAACGCGTCTTCTGATTGGCTGACGTTATTTTGTTATGAGCCCATAGACATAATTTAGTCATGTGACCGTGACGTCATCAACGTTCTTCATGGTTTTCTACGGTTTAAAATGGAATTTAGAATTAAATTATAAGAAATGACTGTAATATTTTTTCTGTCTATTCGAAATAACACAAAAAATGTGGTGCACACTGTTAAATAACCCGCTACGCGCGTTATTCAGTGTGCACCAAGTTTTTTATGTTATTTCTTCATAGACAGAAAAAATATTACAGTCATTCCTTAAGTAATTGGAAAAAAAGAACATTTGGAATATTTTCTTATTTTCTTGAAGTACAAAAATGTACTGTCTCACTTGCCAACTCCGTTTTATGTTGATTGATTTTTTTTGTGTGGCTTAGTCCAGTAGGAAATATTTCATGCATATTCAAGACTAGGGAAAATTAATAATATATACAGTAGGAAATTTCATTGCAATGTTGTTTGAAAGGAATTATAGTTACTCAGAGGTAAAAAAAACCGACTGCATGTTGGGAAAAAAATCATAAAGGGGTAATGGGCTTGGCAAAGTTCGCCTAGGAAATCTCAATCAGTTGTTGGAAAGTGCAGAGAGGGCGACATTTGTTTTCACGAGGTAAATAAATTTCCGACAGTACTTTCCGACGAAACACAATAGATTCAATGGTCTCGGGTGGCACATAAGTAAAAAAACAGGAAATAGAAAAAAAATAAAAAAAAATAACATTGAGCAAACTTAGAAAAAAGAAATTGAACATAAACAATCATGTCGACCCAGAGGTCATATATTATTTTTTTATATGAATACTGTCCGGGCGTGGCTGCGTTTTTATGTATTTGCAAAGCGAAACGGATGCTTTACTATGGTCTTAACCACTAAGCATATTTTCCCTAGCTGCGTTATTTACCTTTTGTGAATAGTAAGATCCATGGAAGTAGTATAACGTAAATCGGTTGTCAGACATCTTGAATTTATTTATACACAAAACGTGGGCGATGAACTTTTGTTTTATCTTTTTTACATACTACATGTACTAGGTAACATCGTAATCATCAGCATGAATATTAAAAAGGCGAAAACGAAAATAATCTATTACAATAAGTTTATTAAAAGAAATGATAATAGATTAAATACATTTTAAAAGATCTTTAACTTCAATGACAAAATCCTTGATATAATGTTTAAAATGTTATACGGTATGCTGTATATTTATATGTTTTAAAGGGGCACTAGCTACGAGATATATAAAAAATCTAAAGTTTGATTTTTTTTTGTTTAATCAATAATGAAAGTGAAATAATGAAATAACAATTCGCTTTTTTCAGCCAAAAAGGTTCAATTTTGTCAAATTACGCTAAGAAACATTGATAATTAGTTATTCACTTGCAAGTGAATGAGTCAACCTCTTTAAATCCGTATTCATGTGAACTTCAATTTAACCCCTCGCTAGAGATTGACAACACATGCATTGTACGTGTACTGGTTATTTAAAGAAAAAGAATGTCAACAATGAAAGTGAAACTGCGGTAAATCATTTGATTAATAATTCGATGCACATAAAATCATTCTTATACGGTTAAAAGCAATGAGAAACATCTATTTTTAATCTATAAAATAAAATCAAACAGACCTATAAAAATCCAATTGCACGTGTTGATTTAATCTATTCATATCTTTATTTATGTTTACATCGCTTATATGGTCATCTGAGGTCAAATCGATAGTTAATTAGATGGCGTCTGGACTAAAATACACACGAAACGAATCTATATATTATCTACCCCATGCTCTGTAAACTGTTTATTTTAGACTTTTGATAGTTGGATAAATGCTTTACATTGTTATAAATCAAATATGAGAATTTGAGTCAAATCGGTGACCATGAATTTGACAGCTAGTGCCCCTTTAATATTTATTACTGTATATGTATGTTGTTTTTATATAGATTATCGGAATTCCAATGGGGACTAACTGTGCACCACTTATTGCGGACCTGTTTTTGTATTGCTATGAGTTACAATTTATGACAAAAATAAGCAAAGACCCATCGAAACAACATCTGATAAACAAATTTAATAATACTTTTAGATATTTGGATGATATTTTGGCTCTCAATAATGACGACTTCAGTATGTATATTAAAGAAATTTATCCTGTTGAACTTACTTTAAATAAAGCTAATACTAACAATGACCACTGCCCTTTCCTCGATCTTGATATCTATATCACTAACGGAAAGCTGAATACTAAAATTTATGATAAAAGAGATGATTTTTCATTTCCTATCGTTAATTATCCATTTTTAGATGGTGACGTTCCCTTGTCACCATCTTACGGTGTTTATATATCTCAACTTGTACGATTCGCTCGTGTATGTAACAATGTTTTAGATTTTAACGAGAGAAATTTATGTACTAGTATTACTGAAAAATTATTACACCAGGGTTTTCGATATCACAAACTAGTCAAAACATTTACTAAATTTTATCATCGGTATAAGGACATCATTCGTAAATATAGCTCAACATGCAGACTTCTGATACGTTCAGGTATTTCACATCCAATTTTTTATGGAAATATTCTTTATAAAGCACAAAGGTGTCAGTATTCACCTCAAAAACTAACAAAACCTTTGAATAGACTTATTAAGAAGGGATATAGTTACGATACTGTTGTCAGGTCGTTAAAGATTGCATATTTTGGCGTTAATATTGATTCACTTATAGGGTCTTTGCATCGGAACTAAACACATTTATTCAAAAACCAGTTGTTGGCATGACACGGGTTATGTTCTTCTCATATATGTTATGATGGTATGATACTAAACCCCTAACGGGAAGGATTGTGCCTGATTTTCATATGATGAAATCATAATCTTTCAGTCAGTTTAATTGAAGTCTGGAGCTGGCATGTCAGTTAACTGCTAGTAGTCTGTTGTTATTTATGTATTATTGTAATTTTGTTTATTTTCTTTGGTTACATCTTCTGACATCAGACACGGACTTCTCTTGAACTGAATTTTAATGTGCGTATTGTTATGCGTTTACTTTTCTACATTAGCTAGAGGTATAGGGGGAGGGTTGAGATCTCACAAACATGTTTAACCCCGCCGCATTTTTGCGCCTGTCCCAAGTCAGGAGCCTCTGGCCCTTGTTAGTCTTGTATTATTTTAATTTTAGTTTCTTGTGTACAATTTGGAAATTAGTATGGCGTTCATTATCACTGAACTAGTATATATTTGTTTAGGGGCCAGCTGAAGGACGCCTCCGGGTGCGGGAATTTTTCGCTACATTGAAGACCTGTTGGTGACCTTCTGCTGTTGTTTTTTTTTCTATGGTCGGGTTGTTGTCTCTTTGGCACATTCCCCATTTCCATTCTCAATTTTAGTATTTATCGTATCTCATGAGACTGTACATATTGGCTTAATACATGTATAGAAAAATGTGTCTTTTATAATTGTATTGTGTAATTGTATTCCTAAGACGTACAAAATACAATATTTAATTGAATTGTAATACTATGTAAATTAATATTTACTAGACATGCTAGAACTTCTTTAATAACATGCATTCAACACGATCAAAATAAATGGTCGATAGAGTTTTTGGATGGAGAGGTTGGTTATAAAAAAAATATTGCACGCATGAATGTGCTTTTCCTTTACTGGTTTTTATTGCACGTTCTTATATGTCGTATATGCACGTGATGCTGTTGTTACACAGACTAGTTCGTGCCTTTCCTAAATAGTGAATCTCATCAGTGCTCGTCTTTTTGTTATATTTTTGTCAGTTATGATTCTCCGAGCGATTTAGACCTATTATACAATTCAAAATGGAAATTGGGAATGTGTCACAGTGAAAGAGACAACAACCCGACTAAAGAGCAGAAATAGCCTGAGGCCACCAATGAGTCTTCAACACAGCGATAAAATCCCGCACTCGGATCAGGCTTCAGCTAACCCGAAACAAACGTGTACATGTTTAATGAAAATGGACGTCACATTAAACTCCGAACATATAAATGAACTACAATTAAAAAGAAACATACAAGACTAACAAAGGTCCGAGGTTCCTGACTTGGGACACTCAGGCTAAAAAATTCGTCGGGATTACACATGTACTTTATGAGATCTCAGCCCACCCTCTATACCTTTAGCCAAATAAAATAAACAAACACACAGCAATACGTACAGTAAAATTCAGTTTTATTATATATTTTAAACAGACACTTGGTGAAGGTTTGGTACCATCAAAACATTTAAGCCCGCTGTTATTGTTTGCACCTGTCCTAAATCAGGAATCTGATGTTCAGCAGTTGTCGGTTGTTGATAAGGTTCATAAGTTTTTCTCGTTTTCCGTTTTTTTATATAGATTAGACTGTTGGTTTTCCCGTTTGACAAGTTTTACACTAGTAATTTATGGGGCCATTTATAATAACTTGCGTGTGTGAGCCAAGGCTCCTTACTTTTATAAGACGTGACTTAGATGGAGAGTTGTCTCATTGGCACTCTTACCACATCTTCTTATATCTACTTATCTATTATTAAAAACAGAATATTGATTACATGTTTTTTTTGTGCCGACTTTGAGCTGTTCAAATGTCGTATACAAATTTTAGACTCACACCACCTTGTAACAAAAATAAAAGAATCTTATAAAAAGGGGGGGGGGGCAAATATTAACCTTTTCTGTAAGTAAAAGATGTGGATCTACATTAAGGACACATTTATGTGTCTGAATAAATACTGTTGGCCTATCATTTATGAATTCCGTTAAATGCTTGTCCCCAGTCAGAAACCTTTAAGTCAGTGGTTGTCACTAGTGTCTGTCTGTAATGTATAATTTTCGTTTGTTTTTATACCCCCATCCGGAGAAGGGGTACACTGTTTCCCCCCACTGTCTGTTCGTATGCATGTGCGTCCAAAGAACTCAACGTCGCATTAATTTTTCCAAGGAATTATAATAAGAAACCAAAATTTCCTGATTTCTTTTTTTCAAAACCCATGAGAACATAACAGATCGTGTGATGCGTTTTCAGATTCGTCGCCCATCAATTACCTGTAACATGAATACTACTATATCTTAACAAATATTGGACTGGTATAAAATTGTCTTGGAATTTTTCTAGGGAACAAGTCTACAAATAAGAACTTTCAGAATTCTGTTGTCAGACTTCATGTCAACATACCAAACCACGTGATGTGGTTTCAGATTTATCATCCATCAACTTCCTGTTAATCGTCATGCTGATAAAAATTATATTCTTAAACATAATGATAATCTATGACATGTGTGACACATTTCTTAGTTTCTTAAATCCAGAGCCCCCTCCCCCCTGCAATTTGCATTTTTAGTCAATTTCTCCTTTAACGAATATTTTAAGCGAGGGTATAGAGAGTTACAAAAAGCTACATAGTTACACTTGTTGTATCATAAATTATGCCGTTTGTTTCTCGTATGAATTGTTTTAGGCAGCAACCATTTGATTTTCTGGGGGGGGGGGATAGATTGTTTTTCGCCGCAGGCGAAAAAAATAATTTGTCCAGAAAAAAAAACCATAGCCCCCCCCCCCCCCCCCCCCCCCCCCAGAAAATCAAATGGTTGCTGCCTTACATTTTGTAACATTGGGGCTTTTTATTAGTCATTGAATTGTATGAGTTTTTATGTTGTTCAAAGGCCGTATAGT